>NC_044323.1:170077799-170712520 GCF_007399415.2 Gopherus evgoodei | reverse complement strand
TGTTACTGCATTCTTTATCATACAACAATGGCCAGCACCAACATCAATATATGCTGATACTTCTAGCTGGGGAGATCTTTTTTACTTTATTTAAGAGAAAAATTACACTGCCTGATAACTTAGCAAATATTGACCACTGTATGGTATCAGTACCTTGTTGTCAGGGAGTTTAATTCTCTTGTGATCTAAGGGCAGCATGTATAAATAGTCCAATGGACTGTTTTAAGTGCCAGGTTTGATGGACCAGCTAACAGGTACAGCCCATTAGGCAACCTGGAGGGAGGGCTTATCAGTGTAAATCTGAATTAGTCTAAGTGTTTGGCATGAGACAGCTCTCTAAAGGAAGAAATTGAGTTTCCTCCCACCTCTGTGAGGAAAGCAGAGATTCAGAAGCTGGAGCTCAGAATGTGGCTAATCTCCCTACAAGAGGACATCATTGAACTTAGCACTGTGCCTTAAAATTCAATGGTTTCTGTAGTCTATTCACCTTCCAAGTCAGGAAGGCAAAACTGTCCAGGTAGAATTTGCTTCAAGAGACTAGGGTTGCTTGCTCCTCCCGCAAGGAAGAAGAGCTCAGATAGCCTTCAGCTGCCTTAGGAAAGCACTGAGCCTGCACTAGTGAAGTTGAACCTTCCAAGTAACTTACTAGGGTCAAGATTTAAAAAAACCATGATTATTTTCAGTGCTTCAATTTGTGGGTGACTAATCTGAGACACCTTAAAGAGGCTTGATTTTCAAGGCGGGTTGACTCAACACTTTCTTAAAAAACAGGCTTCTTTAAGAATCTCAAAATCATTAGACACTTGAGACTCTTAACCCTAAGGCTGAGAACTCCAGTTTAAAAACACTCTGCAAGAAAGGGTCAGAGAATACTTCTGAGAAGGCAGGGGGACAGGCAGAAGGAGTGCAGGGCTATGCTATGTTACTAATCTTCTCTCTGCACCAAGAAAATTAAGTAGTTGCAATAAATATCTGAACTATACCCAGCTTGGTATTTGGTTCTTGGAGAGCCACTAGTTCAAATACATCCTTGTAAGTAGTACAATTCACGTTACTTCAGTGAAATTGGTAATATTTTCTCTCTGAATCAGAGTTTGTCAGCCTTTTTCCATAGTATTTCACACATGACAGTGTAAAGGCAGTTACTATATAGGCAAGTGTGTCTATTCCTTTCATACTGTATCTTCTCAAGTCACTATGTCTGCAGTGTTACTGTAGCTACATTGGTCCCAGGATATTAGAGAGAAAGAAGGTGGGTGAGGTTATATCTTTTATCAGACCAACTTCTATTGGTGAAAGAGACAAGCTTTCGAGCTACAGGGCGCTCTTCTTCAGGAGCAGGGAAAGATACTCAGCATGTCACAGCTAAATACAAAGTGGAACGGACTATTTAGCATAAGTAGTTACATACTGTAAGAGACCATTTCATCTGTGGTAATAAGATTACTAGAACATCTTGTAGCTGCAGGGAGGAAGGGAGTGCCAGACAGAAGGGAAAAAAAAAAAAAAAAAGGAGTGATAGGGAAGGGAAGAATGGAACTGACAGATCTGACAGTTGGGATTGATTTTTTGAGTTCACATTCATTAATTACACAAATCAGGGCATCACAGGCCTAAAATTTCCAAACCTACAGCTCTAGCAGGTATAGTTGAGTAGTTATTGGATACATTTTCCAAACTCCAATTAACATAATTTCAAATCACTACAATATTTCTATACCACAGAGTGAATTTAAGATGGAGCAGAAGCCTCAGTTCTTATCTTCCATTCTCTTAATACAGGATGCTATAGCTTTTTGATTGCAAGTTTGCATTCTTCATTAGTCTGTAGGAATGAAACCCATTTTCATTAGCTTGTTATTTTACCATAATGAATGTTAAGAGGAAGAATATTAAACCCCATCATCTCTTCCACATCAACTTTTATTAATTGTTTTCAATTAACTCACTTAAAATAAACCATGATTTTAGGTGAAAGAAAAATCAAGTATACAACTGAATCAATTTTCCAGAAAAATGAGCTAGCTTTTGGCAATTTTCCCCTAATACCACAAGCTTCAATGACAAATGAATTTTGGATCACATTTTTCGGATTGTTTAAATATGTATACAGGTAATTTCTGATACCCAGGTCTTGATGTATTATATCAGGGGTCTAAGCAGCAAAATGAATTTCCTTTAAGTTGCAATTTGGTTTGTCATCTAAATTCACATATCCGGCCTGATGAATTTTCATGTCTTACATCTTCCCCCCCTCCGCCCCCAAAAGAAATGAAGATGAAAAAAATTCAGTCACAGTACAGGTCCTCTTCACCAGATTCCCCAGATAAGCTCACATGAGACCCTGCCCTCCGCCCCCAGCCACTTTAACTACAGATAGGATCAAATGGACGGGCAAAACTGAAGTGCACAAGACCATTTTCTTTTCTGCTTATAGAATTCACCAATGAAGACTGAACATCAATACTGAGAACTGGAATAGACAAATAAACAGATGCCTTGAACTGTTACAATAAGAAGTCTGGGAGAGTGCTGTATATTATGACAAGAAGAGCAATACAAGGACTTCCATTTGGCAGGTATCAAATTTTTGCCACTATATTCTTTGAATATAGCAAAGTGGGTTCTAATAGTGACTAGCCATGGCACAATTCTGATTTTACAAACAAATCAGGACCAGTTTATTTTAGCTACAGATCAATACAATGGCTTTCTATCTTTCTTACTGCTTTCAAGGGGGCACAACAATAAAATCAGAAATTATGGGTTCTGTCTAGAGAAATCTTTAAAAGGGAGGATAGCAGTATGAAAAGGTAGTTAATTTCAAGAGCTAGGATGAACTATTATCAAAAGGAGCCTGGTATATTAGATTATGCCCTCACTTCTTCCCAAGACTGAAATTTAAACTCTTAAGACCACTATGATATCAAAGTATCTCCTTAGAGAAAAGGAGAAAAAGTGAGAGAAAGCAAGAGAAGAATAAGAAGAGGGATTAAGTTAATCAAGTTTATTTTGCAAATTTAAAAACAGGTTGTCTTTGCAGCTAAGAGGTACTTTAAGAGCAACAATTGCAGCTCAGATTTTATTTAAAGGGACACTGAAAATTTAAAAAAAGAAAGAAAAGTCCAATGCTGGAAACAGGTCTCCCTATGCTAAAATAACATTTAAAGATTAAATAAAATTATTTTCAATCTTTTATAGTAGTTTATTCTGTGTGTTTCTGACAGAACTGTGCATCACCGTGTAGCTCGAAAGCTTGTCTCTCTCAAAAGAAGTTGGTCCAATAAAATATATTAGCTCACCCACTTTATGTCTCTAATATTCTGGGATCTCCACAGTTACAACAACACTGTATACTGTACAGTCAAATCATCATTTGGGTGGATCATTCACACAGCAGCAGGGGAAAGAGATTTGTGTTACTTTTAGCTATTCTAGGATTCAAACTCACTGGATCTTTTCGAAAACTTTAAATGGTCCTAGCCACAAAGGATCAGTATTCAAACGTGCACCTGTTCCAAAATTCTTAAGTCACTTTTTTAAGACTAAAATATTTTGTATACATCACCACTGACATAGTAATGTCATGCAAAATTGTGCTATTAGTTTATTACTCAGTTCATAGTCCATTTCTGTAACATCACATTTAGAAGGACCAATGAGATCTGTTACACTGATACCAAGTTACAAGAAAGGCCCAAAAAATCTGAGTTGCTTTCAGTTATTTAAAAAATGCCCCTTGCTATAGTTAAAAAACCCTTAATTTTTACTTTGATTTGGAGTTGGCTTTCTAGATTTTACATTGGAGTGCTATCAAATTTTCTGCAATTAAGATTCCTTCCATTATTCCTGATCAAAAGCGACTGATGCAGTATTATAATAGTGTGTTAGCACCATTATAGTTAAGTTTCATCAAGACTTCTGTGTAAAATCTGACCTCACTGAACCCTCTAAAATCTACACTTACTCAGATTTCTTTGGAATTTCATGAGCTCAGGAGGGCGCAAGGCATGGTTAGCGATCCAAATTTAGGTTCATTTGAACTAAGGACAGCAGTGATATAAGCCCAGAAAAAAGTAGCCATTTTTCAAAAAGTTTCAAGGTTTTTTTTTTTGTGCCACACCAGAGATCAAACTATGGATTTGATGTGCCTCAAAAGGGTCTCAACCTGTTGAGTTTTACTCAAGGTAATGCCCTCATGATGCTGTATGATTGAGTATGACCATTTATATAATTGATATTACAATATGCAATTGCAATAAATCTTGAACAAAGTGACATGTAAGGTGTCAATAGAAAAGTTATGATTTACTAAGTATGATTACCTTGTTTATATGCATGTATCATCTTTGTATCTGAAGTTATATATATTTGCTTTGTACTAGTATCTTAAATGCGTTGTATTCTTGGGTAACAACCACCCGACAGAATTTACATTAGGGCCAGACAGCTCTGTATCGATGGCCTATTGAAGGGCTTGTCTACATCACAAAGTTGCAGCGCTGGTGAGGGGGTTACAGCGCTGCAACTTAGGAGGTGTACACATCTGCAGGGCATCACCAGCGCTGCAACTCCCCGTTTGCAGCGCTGGCCGTCCTCCCGTTTTGTCTCGGGTGTAGAGGATCCAGCACTGGTGATCCAGCGCTGGTAATCAAGTGTAGACACTTACCAGCGCTTTTCTTGACCTCCGTGGAATAAGCAGGTATCCCAGCATACCTGAGGAAGCCTCTGGTAATCAAGCAGGTCTCCTTCCCCGGTTTGCTCTCGCGTTCCCCGAACCCCCGAGCAAGCAGGTCTCCTTCCCTGCGGTTTGCTCTCGCTGTTCCCCGAATCCCCGAGCAAGCAGGTCTCCTTCCCTGCGGTTTGCTCTCGCGTTCCCCGAATCCCCGAGCAAGCAGGTCTCCTTCCCTGCGGTTTGCTCTCGCTGTTCCCCGAACCCCCGTGCAAGCAGGTCTCCTTCCCTGCAGTTTGCAGGGGGGTTCAGGGAACGCGAGAGCAAACCGCGGCGAAGCTGGTCTCCTTCCCCGGTTTGCTCTCGCGTTCCCCGAACCCCCCTTGAAGCCGCCCAACAGCGCTGCAGTGTGGCCACATCTAACACCACTTGCAGCGCTGGTTGCTGTAAGTGTGGCCACTCTGCAGCGCTGGCCCTATACAGCTGTACTAATACAGCTGTAACAACCAGTGCTGGAAAACTGTAGATGTAGACATACCCAAAGACACTTAGCTCTCACAATGGACCATAGAAGAAACTCATCCAGCCCAGATGGCTCTTCCTGAGGACACCTCAGACTTCAAGGGGCCAATGGCCACCCGCTGTGGTTCAGTAAACTATGTAAGGGCATGTGATATATTCCTGTAATTCCAGACTCCATCTTTGACCACTAATAGTATTGCCCATGCCACTTCCCTCTAATCCCCTGGATTTGGCAGCAGCCAACGGGAATTATTTGGATACACTCCATGTGCAGTCAGTGTGTTAGGCACTAGATGTACCTACATTATGTAGTGGAGGTGGTAGTTGGCTTACTTTGTAAAGATGTGTTTGTGATATGAGGACTTGAGTGAATTACTTTGACATGCGTAATAGAGCTCTGATAAGACTATGAGATCTATATTTCGTAAACTCCAATGGATTTGAGCAAAGGCAAAAGCTACCTGTGTACCTTCAAGATGCAGAATGCATCATTTCAGTGCAGACTTGTGTACATTATATAATTAGCAGAGTACAGAGGTTTTAGCATGAAGGACACTGTGAGTAGCGAGTTGGGATATGACAGCAGTCTAAGCATTTATTATCTGCATGCACTCCAGGTAAAGTGAGTGTGTAGCTCGGGGTGGGCAAACTTTTTGGTCTGAGGGCCACATCTGGGTATGGAAATTGTATGACAGGCCATGAATGCTCACAGTTCCCGACCAATGAGAGCTGCAGAGTCGCTGCTTGGAGCAGGGGCAGTGTATGGTGCCCCCTGCAGCCCCTATGCCCCTAGGAGCTGGAGGGGGGACATGCTGCTGCTTCCAGGAGCTGCACAGAGCAGGGCAAGCCCCAGACCCTGCTCCCCGTCGGGAGTTCGAGGGCCAGATTTAAATGTCTGGATGCAGTCCCTGGGCTGTAGTTTACCCACCCCTGGTGTAGCTATGCTGAATGACAGAGGCAGTAGTTAGCTCTGCATGGTAGAAGTGTATTTGCAAGATCTGTGAATTACTTGGAGTGCATGACAGAGTTGTGATTATGGCCTGAGATCTATGTTTTCCATTATTGTGTCTGTGAGGAAAGGGAAGAGGTGCATGCATGTTTACCTTCAGCATGCAGCAGGTATTTCTCTGCAGAATTGCATAGGTTTTGTCAGGAGCAGGGCACAGAGCTTATATTACAAAGGACATTGTCCGCAATGAGATGGAATATGAGATGACCTAATGCTTTAACGATTGTTAAGAGAAACTGAAGGTTGAGATAGTATCCTGTGAAGCAGTGTAAGGGAAATGCAAAAGGCTGTGAAGTGATTCTTAAATTGTATAGGCATGATAATCTTTCTGGGGGGTTGCTAAATGTGCGAGTATGTCAGGATCTGTAACCTCCTGATGCCTACAGTGACAAGAGCCAGTGTGAATATATGCATACTAAGAAGTTGCTTGAAGAGGGTGGCATGATCAACCTTCTCCCTGCCCCTCACTTTTTCCTTGAAAAGTATTAGCTGGAATCCTGGGGATGAGAGTGAATGGGTTGTAGAAGCAGGTGAAGAGCTTATACATTTCAGCAACTGGAGGGGGGATATCAGAATAAAGGTATTTGTATTAATGGGGCATTGCTGAAAGAAGGCAGAGTTAAGGCTGCATGAGCAATCTTAACTGTGCATTTCCTGGTTTTCAGAAGTTTTACTCAACTCAATATTTTGCAAAGGGACAATATGCCATCAAGCAAACTTATCTCCGTATTAAAGTAGTTTTTTTTGCCAATGAACAGAGCTGATGCTCTGATTGGAGTAAATTTCCCCATCTCTCCTCAGGTAGCTTTTACGCAATTTATGGGTTCTGGAGTGTATGATAAAACTGGGCAAAGTCCACAGTAGTTCTCCCAACAGCAGCATTGAGGGGAAAATAATTTTATCCATTCAATTTCCTCATTCAAAAAAACCCTAACAGCTACAAATGTCAGGGCTTTCTGGAGCACTTTATCTGGAATACACTCTGAGAAGGACAACAATTCTAAATGCATAATAGAAACTGAAACTTGTAGTGTGTATGTAGCAAAGTCTGGCCATCAGACAGATAATTACCATCTTTAATTGGTTGACCAGTGCAATATGCTCTTGGCAAGAAATACCATTCAACAAGTTGGTTGCCAAATTCTGCACCAGTTTCAACAATCTTCTGAGCAGCATATTGTGACACTGGTAGACCAGTGCCAGCTCATGCCAAAGTCCCTAGGTCTCAAGTTTATACTATCAAACGCATAGCTGGAAACCAGTTTGACTCACCTTTGTACTGTTATTGCTAAAACAGGTACTAGACTTGTAACAATGTGTTTAGTGTTTAGACTTTATGAAATGCTTGTAAATTGCTAGATGTATTAATCTTGCTTATTGTACCGTAACCCTTTCTATAAGATAACATTTATTGTTTGTTCTGTAATCGCAAAAATGTTTGCTTTGAAACTGTAAATCCAGTCAGGGGAGAAGCATTACCAAGTGTGAAATACTAGTTCACCACAAGAGATGCTATCTCCTCCCCAACAAAAGCAGGTCTACAGACATCGGACAAAAGATTTTGTTGATTGCTTCCCACACAGCCCTGAAGAAAGTATGTGCCCAAGCCTTTATCCTGTCACAGCTTGAACATTGTGGAAAGGAAGTAAAATGCCTGTTCAGGAGAAATTATTCCTGTGCTGCTTGAACTCTGAGGGGCAAGAATTTCTAAGGATAACCAAGGAGTTCCCACCTGTTTTGGCTGGGTTAGCCCTATAGGTATACAGAGTCTGCTTACAATAGAAGTTACAGTCACCTTTCGAAAGGTGACTAACTCATTTGTGTGTGTATGTGCACCTGCTTTAACTTTGTAAATTACTCATTTCTTTTTCCTAGTTAAATATACCTTTAGTTGGTTTGTTACAGGATTGGCGATAAGTGTTGTCCTTGGTTTGAGATCTGAGTACAAATGACACAGGGTAAGTGACCCATCCTTTGGGACTGGGGGTAAGCTGAGTATTATTGTGGGTTTTTTTTCTGTAAAGCAACCATCTATCACAAAGTTAAGCTTGCCTAGGTGGCAAAATAGTCGCCTTGGGCATTCCAGTCTGTCTGTGACCCCATGGTTATGTTAAGTTTATACTCCTAAAGCACTATAAATTTGTTACAGGCTTGGCAAAATCTAATTACAGAACATAAAACCAGTTTGGGGTTTTTGCTCTGTTTCCTGGCAGTCTACTCTGAGGTTGGCACTCATAGTGGTGAGTCACTCCAGACAGCGTGACACACACCTCAGCAGTTTAATTTCAAAGTAAAAAGACAGTAACATGGGTCACATCTGAGGCCATGTCTACATCTAAAATTTTGCAGCGCTGGTTGTTACAGCTGTATTAGTACAGCTGTATAGGGCCAGCGCTGCAGAGTGGCCACACTTACAGCAACCAGCGCTGCAAGTGGTGTTAGATGTGGCCACACTGCAGCGCTGTTGGGCGGCTTCAAGGCGGGTTCGGGGAACGCGAGATCAAACCGGGAAAGGAGACCAGCTTCGCTGCGGTTTGCTCTCGCGTTCCCCGAACCCCCCTGCAAACCGCAGGGAAGGAGACCTGCTTGCTCGGGGGTTCGGGGAACGAGAGAGCAAACCGGGAAAGGAGACCAGCTTCGCCACGGTTTGCTCTCGCGTTCCCCGAACCACCCTGCAAACCGCAGGGAAGGAGACCTGCTTGCTCGGGGGTTCGGGGAACGAGAGAGCAAACCGGGAAAGGAGACCAGCTTCGCCGCGGTTTGCTCTCGCGTTCCCCGAACCACCCTGCAAACCGCAGGGAAGGAGACCTGCTTGCTCGGGGAACGAGAGAGCAAACCGGGAAAGGAGACCAGCTTCGCCGCGGTTTGCTCTCGCGTTCCCCGAACCACCCTGCAAACCGCAGGGAAGGAGACCTGCTTGTTCGGGGAACGAGAGAGCAAACCGGGAAAGGAGACCAGCTTCGCCGCGGTTTGCTCTTGTGTTCCCGGAACCACCCAACAAACCTCAGGGAAGGAGACCTGCTTGCTCGGGGTTCGGGGAACGCGAGAGCAAGCCGGGGAAGGAGACCAGCTTGATTACCAGAGGCTTCCTCAGGTATGCTGCGATACCTGCTTATTCCACGGAGGTCAAGAAAAGCGCTGGTAAGTGTCTATACTTGATTACCAGCGCTGGATCACCAGCGCTGGATCCTCTACACCTGAGACAAAACGGGAGTACGGCCAGCGCTGCAAACAGGGAGTTGCAGCGCTGGTGGTGCCCTGCAGATGTGTACACCTCCTAAGTTGCAGCGCTGTAACTCCCTCACCAGCGCTGCAACTTTCTGATGTAGACAAGCCCTGAGAGAAGCTGTTGAAAACGTATGTAAAAACCAAAAAGTAATCTTGGCCATTGCTGTTCTATGATCACGTAACTGCAGCTGGATCTACTTCTAGACCCCTCTCGATTGCAAACAAAAGAATCATAGAATATCAGGGTTGGAAAGGACCTCAGGAGGTCATCTAGTTCAACCCCCCGCTCAAAGCAGGACCAATCCCCAGACAGATTTTTACCCCAGTTCCCTAAATGGCCCCCTCAAGCATTGAACTTACAACCCTGGGCTGAGCCGGCCAATGTTCAAACAACTGAGCGATCCCTCCACAAAAGGTAGAGAAACATCCTTAAAAAGGGGCAGCTATCCTTGCCATTTCCTGTTGCTTCCCTCATCCAACATCTTGTGATTCACAGAAAAGAGCAGATATCAAAGACATCAATTACACTTGAGGTTGAGATCAAAGAGAAACCTCTCATATATATGTTTTTTATTTAGATAATGCTTATCTGGCCTGGGTGTAGGCTAAGCTGATAGAAAGTACCTGGTAGATAAACACAGATCCTTAATTTCATAAGGTTGCTATGGACAGCTAGTCTTCATTAAATAACTCAACTGCTGAAATCCAGCTTTGAGAAAGTAGGTCAGATTAATTCCATACTATTGCAAAGCTTATATAACAGTAACAAGAAAATGATCTAATGATAAGACTACAGGAGACAACTGCATTTTAAGTATGTATTTTAGGCTTCACCATTATCTTAAAATGAGGCTTATACTCTGTGATGCACATATCATAGTTGGGTACAATATGCCTCAGTGATTTGTTATATCAAGTCTCTTATGTTACAAGTACACAATTTTCTACCTGCTGGCACTGAAAACAGTGAAAACTGAAAATCTAGGTTTTTTTCCTCTCCTGGCTCATGCATCACCAATGCATTCCGCAACTAGAACCTAATTAAAAGGGTGGTTTTGAGTAAGACCAAAAATAATCCAGCACATACTCCCAATGTTATATTGGCTCTGCATCTTTGACAAGAAAAGGTATTTGTCACTTAATGCAAGCAGGTACCAAATACTTGGGAAGAGCAGATCTATTTAAAGAAACAGAGTTGCCATTTTTTACATGGTCCCTTTTCTTACCACCACACTAAGTGTCTACAGCAGTGGGTAGTAGAAGAACGAAGTCTTCCCTTATGACAGTTGTCTGGGAACAAAAAAAACAGAGGGGGAATTTATGGCCAGCATACTTACTGGGGTTACACTGGCATTAATTATCAGTAAACAATTGTTGCTCTCATAGCGCAGGTTTTGACAATTTTCAAGTACCGCTGTGGCAAACAATACATTGAGGAGATGGCAGTACAGCATAGAATCTCATGTATTCTGAGGACAGGGCATTAAGAGGGATATATTTTGCTCCTTTTCATTCCTAAAATTACTTAACAGCAGCACTTCAGCTGAGCTAACTGAAAGATGATTTGGAATAAACCTGAGGTAGTAAAATACAATCCAGTACAATATTTAACATGTTGCTGGAAAGGAAAGATGCAAATTATAAATGCTGCTGCCCAAAAAACCCCCATGAAGCCATATGGTAACCCTAGTATTCTAGGACTCCCATCCCACACAATCCTACTCACCTGCTACGCGTTCGTCTGTCTCCCTGTTTCCATCATCAGAGTATCTTGCAAAGTCTAAGGAATCAAGGGTACTAATGCTTCCAGCTCGATCTACAAGAGGTGAAACAGGATTTTAATCATTTGTAAGAAGTCCTAAAAATTGCAACCGTTCAATGAACAAAAAATAGATTTTTGGGTTTTTTTAGAAATTTTGAAATAGATGGTTACTCAAGTATTGTGTATGGTTAAAATTTTTGTTTTTTAAACCTTCACATGTTTACAAAAAGTAGTATAATCACGAAACAAAATATTTAAGAGCTCGATTTTTCTTATTTTTAATTTTTTTTTTTAAAAAGAGCACCGCAGCAAGACTATCCTGACTATAGGGAAACATGCAACAGTGAGGGGACAAAATGCAACATTCTTGCTTCCAATAAAGTATGTCAGGAGAAAACTAATTCTCTGATGGCTATACAGCAATCCTTTTTCCGTCAGGTGCCACAGAGTTTTTTTGTTTATATCCTTTTGCTGTTATACATATGGTCTAATTACTTTGTAATGGATTTCAAAAATACCAGCTCAGTTTGCATTAGAAATTTTAATTGCTAATGAGATGCAGGTTTGTGGCTGCTAGAATCCTTTACTTTATTCCCTATTCTAATGTTTTGAGGCAGTTCAGCAGATATATTGCAATCAGAAGAAATGCTTCTCTATAGTGCTCATTGCTGTTCTGTGTGGACAAGCCTTAATAGGCAACACCAAAACCACCATAAGAGAATGGGAGCAAAAAGTGAAGAAAATTTCTACAGTAGGAAACTTTTTATAAAGATTAATGTGCGCATTTTGCCAAAAAAGTTTAGAAAACCCATTTTTTTCTGTATGCTTACTGTATATTTGCAACCTAAAGGCACAAATTTATAATTACATACCAAAACTGTTAAAAGAACATGAAGGTTGAAAAGTTAGAAAGTGACACACTGAAGGTTGCCTATGCATTCTTAATTCAGCCCCCTTGTGTGTCTGCATTATGATACAGACTTTAATTTAACACATTCTATTTTTTTCTCCCCCACAGGACCCCAGCTTCATTTGTTACAGAAGTTGGAATGTGTAGTGAATGAGCCTGGGACTGGAAGAAGAGAAAAGCCTGTAGCATGTTAAAGCAGTTGAATGCTGCTCTGGAGAATTAGAACAGTGGTTCTCAAACTTTTGTACTGTTGACTCCTCTCAAATAGCAAGCCTCTGAGTGCGACCCACCTTATACATTAAAAACACTTTTTAATATATTTAAGACCATTATAAATGCTAGATGCAAAGCAGAATTTGGGATGGAAGCTGACAGCTCATGACCCCCACCCCCCTCCGTAATAAGCTCACAACCCCCGAGTAGTCCCAACCCTCAGTTTGAGAATCCTTGAATTAGAAGCAAGGATAGAATCTGCCACAGATACAAAACTGAAGAAAAAGCTTCAATGGGGTTGCACACAAACTATTTAATAGGAGTGGAAGAGGCGCATATCACAGATAACTCAAAGTACATATGTAATTTTCACAAATAAATAACATTATAGACAAAGTAATCTAATTCAGCCTGAATTTGTCTGGCCACATTAAATAGCAAGTAGAATAGATATCTGCATTACACAACGTAAATTAAACACTAGACTTAAGTGAAGAAAATTATTTAAAAAACAAGTCCCTCTTCCCAAAAGGAAGATTCGAAACAGGCTTTAAATGTAAATAGAAATTTCAAAAAGTCAATTGTGAAAACAAAATTACCAAGAAACCTTCGGTAGCTATACTTAGAAGTGTTCAATATTTTTCAATTTGTGTCATTTAACATCTTCATTAACTGAAGATGGTGAGTTCTATGGATGTTTCAGCAATACAGATAAACACGGTATAAATGCTAACTTGTTACTGAGCTTCCAATGAACCCACCTTATTTTGTAAATGCAGAATTCAGTTTTGTCCTGTCTGGGACATTCTGTTATATAAGGTCAGGGTGCAAGACTTGCAAGACTAGAAGATACTATACTACAATAACTCCTCACTTAACATCCTCTCGCTTAACACTGTTTTGATCTTATGTCCCTGCTCCATTACAGAACATGCTCGTTTAAAGTTATGCAATGCTCCGCTGTAACGTTGTTTGGCTACCTGCTTTGTCCACAGCTGACAGTCCCCCCACAATCAGCTCCACTACGTCCCGTCCCCCCCCCCCCCGCGGCTCCCACCTGCCAGCAGACCCCACGATCAGTGCCTTCCCCCTCCTCCCGCCCGCGGCAATCAGCTGGTTTGTGGTGTTCGGGGGGGCGGGGGAAGAGCGAGGACTTGGCACACAGGCTCCCCGTCCCTTCCCTGTCTCCTGGGGGAGAAGAGGCGGGTTAAGGGTGGGGGCTTGGGGAAAGAGGTGGAGTGGGTGAGCCGAGGGTTGAAACCCCGACCCCTGGTGCTTGTATAGTAGGGGAAGCTCCAGCTGCTGCTGCGCAGTGTGCTTCTCTTAGCCTACAGCACCTTCAGTCTCCTTGCCTGCCTCATCGTCTGCAGTGGGCTGTGCCTGTGTAGGGTAAGGCGGGGCACCTCCCATTGCTTCATGCTCAGCAATTATGATTGTATTAAATTGTTTCTTTAAAATGGCTTGCAACTTATACCTGTATTAAATTGCTTGTTTAAAATTGTTTAAAATGTATATAATGCCTTTTATCTGACTTAAAAATCTTCCCTGGAATCTAGCTCCCACCCCCAATTTACATTAATTCTTATAGGGAAAATGGATTCGCTTAACATCATTTCACTTAAAGTCACATTTTTCAGGAACATAACTACAACGTTAAGTGAGGAGTTACTGTATTAATTTTAGATGGTCACTGAGCCAAAACCTTCAAAACAGAAGCAAATGAAGAGAAACCCTCAGAAATCTTCAGAAGAAATTAACTTTGAGCAATTAGAGCAGCAGTCAAAGTCAGCAAGCCAACTACTAACAGGCTGGAATTCTATAAAGGGTTTTCAAGGGCCATGGGTTTCTTTCAAGCTAGTCAAATGATAGTAGTCCATGATAGCCACTCCAGATTAGATTAAATGCACTGATCAAGAGCATATTCTTTTTCTTACTATTTTTGGCATGTTTTAATGATTGTTTATGGACAAGAGTAACAGAACTAATGGTTACACAAGATACCAATTATAAAGAGAGACAAATGGTTACGTTTTAAAGAGGGCATGTTGGGGTCTGCCAAGTACTAAAACCTTTAAAGCAAATGACAGTACTGCACAAACAAGCAATGTCATCACATGTTTTAGAAGTTTCAGATCACATGAAGTAGTACTTTCCTGAAGACAGTTTGGTTTAAATCCTGATGCATATGGGGCAAAGTCAGAACCCAAACAACCCATAGCAATAATGAAAAATAATTTTGTATGATTGCAGGTAGAGCTCACACCAGCATCCTGCTCTGGAGAGGCAACAGCAACACTGATTTACCGCTGCCTGCTAAATAACTAGTCAGAGGGCTTGTCTACATCAGAAAGTTGCAGCGCTGGTGAGGGCGTTACAGCGCTGCAACTTTGAAGGTGTACACATCTGCAGGGCATCACCAGCGCTGCAACTCCCTGTTTGCAGCGCTGGCCGTACTCCCGTTTTGTCTCGGGTGTAGAGGATCCAGCGCTGGTGATCCAGCGCTGGTAATCCAATGTAGACACTTACCAGCGCTTTTCTTGACCTCCGTGGAAGGAGGAAGCCTCTGGTAATCAAGCTGGTCTCCTTGCCCGGCTTGCTCTCGCGTTCCCGGAACCCCGAGCAAGCAGGTCTCCTTCCCTGCGGTTTGCAGGGTGGATCGGGGAACGCGAGAGCAAACCGCGGCGAAGCTGGTCTCCTTTCCCGGTTTGCTCTCGCGTTCCCGGAACCCCCCTTGAAGCCGCCCAACAGCGCTGCAGTGTGGCCACATCTAACACCACTTGCAGCGCTGGTTGCTGTAAGTGTGGCCACTCTGCAGCGCTGGCCCTATACAGCTGTACTAATACAGCTGTAACAACCAGCGCTGCAAAATTTTAGATGTAGACATGGCCAGAGTCTACTCTAAGTAGACAACATGAATAGCACAGAGTAGACAGCATGTCCAAGAAGCTTTACCATTTGACCAGTACAACTCTAACCACAAAGTATTTGGTTTCTGAAGCTGACTACATTCCATCACCATTTTTTAAAATGATCTACTTCACTTACAAATTCACACTGACAGGATTGACAAAAAGTATGTTAGGAGGAGCCATTTATAAAAGGAAAGTGTTCCAGCCTTAAGTTGTGACACAGTCTAACAGTTGAAGTCTAGGGTGAGTAGGCTTCAATTCAACTACCTTTAAAGTACAGCAGCAGACATTTGCTCGGTGTTTCTTACAGACAAATATGAAAAAAGTCCCTGCTCTAAACAATCTTCATATTAAAGAAAGTTCAACCTGGTGTGTACTCAGTAATATCTTCCTACATTAAAGATGAGACAAAGTGGGTGAGGTAATATATCTTATTGGACCAACTTCTGTTGGTGTGAGAGACAAGCTTCTGAGCTAAATGCAAAAGCTGATCTCTCTCACCAATAGCAGCTAGTTCAAAAAGATATTACTGCACCGACTGTGTCTCTCTAGCATCCCGGGACCAACACAGCTCTAATACTGCATCCTTTAAAGATGCAAAGTTTGTACGTAAATTTCTAGTACTTCATATTCTTTATCACTGCAGAGACAAAACAGCTTTGAGAATGCAAACTGAATTCCATTCTAGCACAAACAGATTTCTTATCTAAATTCCAACTACAGAGCCAAACTTTGAGCAATCCCAGTGAAACACAGGATAGAATTTGTACAACTATTGATGCATATGCCGGAGACAGCACAGCTTGATGCAGAACGCACACTGTGTTTGTAGGTCTAGCAGTCAGGAAGAACATCTTTTCTCTTGTAAGCACAACAGATGTCTCAGGGCCATTAAACTCGGAACTCTCCTGCACCGAGTTGTTTGTCAGACTATAATCACAACTTAACAATTTTACAAAATGTTTCAGTTCTTTTAACAAATATGATATCCAAAAAGATTTTAGCTCCCCTCCCCTTAAAATATAAAAAAATCATACTAATGATGTAACTGAATATTGGAGATTGAGTTGTCCAACATACTTTATTTTGGCCAACTGATTGAAAAGTTTAACATTTAGAAATATATAAATTAATTTTTTCATCCCTGGCTATAAAACTCATCTGCTGCTTCTATTACAACACCCAAGAGCAGTGCAAGTATGGTGTCACTACACAAAGCTTTGTTTTGGAAAGAGAAAAATTATGGCAAAAATAGTTCCTCTCATTCTGGAAAATGACTAGGTAGTATGTCATTAGTTTCTAACTTTCTCAGAGTTTTACTTCACATGAAATTTCACATAAGTGTTCTAAAGGGGAGTAATATTTCCGCCCATGAAATAATGCCAGTGCTTTTATCCCAGTAGTTCCTAAGCTTTCACTGTAGCAACCCATGTGCGATGGGTTGGTGAGCACGCACGCCTCTGCCAAGTCTCTTCATGTTATGCCCAACACAGTGCCACCATCTCTACTCTTTTCTGTCTCCCCCACTGTAGTTATAAAAATTATTAGCTACTCAGGCACAGAGATGACCAAGGATGACATGAACTACCCTGGCCTTGCCTAGATGTAACTGAGGTGTACTGTGCAGAAGCGTCAATTGGATGCTGCAATGTAGTTTTTTAACCAGGCAGCACCGAAGTACTAGGCATACAGAGTCAGCATTTCTTCCACAGATGGAAATTCTGGGATATGTGGGGCAACAGTAAAAAATGTTACAGTTGCTCCCAAGAGTGAGAGGTAGGGAGAGATGCACATCAGACAGTAAATGTTGCAAAATATAAGTCTGTAGGTTGGTTTTAGGGGTTATTTGTCAAGTCTCTTTTTTCAGATTTTACCATTAAACAAGCAGCAGCACAAGTAAATGTCTTCCTGTAACTTTGCCACACTGCCAAAAGCAATGCATGTAGTTATCTATGACTCATTTCACTGCAACAGATCATATTTTGAAGTTGCTATGTTTCAGAATTCTATCTAATTGCTGTCAATAGAAATTTCATTTTTCACACCATAAGAATCAATGCTTGAAGTGAGGTGTTATTTTGGATCTGTGGATAAATGTACTTGTTATGAGTGTGGAGTTGCCAATGTTGGGAGAAAAACGACTTGAGTTATGTAAATAGTATTTGGATACTCAGAGGCATTTTTTTTTTTTTGTGTGTGTTGCAAAAGACCAGGCATCTGTCAACCATTCTTTACTCTTTCACCATGCCATGCCCCACTCACACACAATTCATCATACACTATGCTATATATTCCTTAAAGTGAAAAGTGATGTTTGTTCTACATAGAATAACTTTTAGAATTGCATTATTTCTTCTATTAATTCTTATGTCTTTATGTTTAAACTTTTCAAGAATTTGTAATTTACCACTTTATGTTTTTTACTTTAACAAGTTCAAATACTGCAAAATAAACCTTCTTGATATTAAAATCTTTCACTTATTAAACAAATAAAAAAAAGGTTCCTGAGGATTTGTGAATAAAATACTGTGATCAATACAAATAATAATACGTGGATAGCATCCACAACAAGTTTCACAAAACTGAAGGGAGAGGGCATCTTCCTGTTCAAGCAGCACTGTTTCTCCATGGTCACTGACTCCCGTCCAATTCTAGCTGCCTATTTTCTAAAAATCTTCCAACCCCCAATCATATTTTAAAAGAAGGCTGACAAGATCCTATGTCACCTCCCCCTACCACACCTGCTCCCTTGCAACCTGGAGATTACTTGCAGTTCTCTTAACCCCTAAGCCTGCTCAGTATGCTCATTCGCTCCCACTGGCTGACTTCTCTTGATCATTCCTTTGAATTTCTTCTTTAAAATTCCCTCAGATTCCTTCCCCTCAAAATATAATCATGTTGTTGTCATGCTATCATAAAAAAAACACCCTTGAACCCACCTGCCCTTTCAGCTACTTTCTCTTTTCATCTCTAAACTCACTGGAATGTGTCTTATACAACTGTTGCCTCAAATTCTTCTACTACAACTACTGTGGACAGGTGGCCAGTTTTTGACCAGAAAGTCTGGTCGAAAAGGGGACCTGACAGTGTCTGGTCATATATACTGACTGGACACCCAAAGTCTGATTACCGCAAGCAGGGGAGGTGCTGGGTCATCACCTGTTCCAGCCCCTACTCAGCCGGGGCCACCTCCTACCTTCATCTGGTGGCTGCAGCTTCCAGCCCTGGTTCCGCAGGCAAGTACCTCCTAACCTGGGTGGTGGTGGTGGTGGGGTGAAAGTGGGAGGCAAAAAGCAACTGGGGCCAGGGAAGAGGAGTGGATGGGAGCAGGGCCTCAGGGGAAGAGGCAGTGTCTGAGTTTTAAATATTACCGAGTCGGCAACCCTACCTCCAACCTCATCCCCGAAACCCTGGTCTTCCAGTCATCTCCTTGTAAATGTACGTCAATTTAAACTTGACAGGTTTTGACAGTGTTTTCCCACCACTAGTTAACGCTATCTGTATAACAGTCACTCAGGTTCATAACTTTGCTTCTATCTCTGAATTTTCCCTCTTAGGGTATGTCTATGCTGCAATGTAAGCCCAGGGTTAGCAGAACTCAAGTTAGCAGACCCTAGGTTTGTTAACCTAGGGCCTGAGTATTTACACTCATTTGTAATCCCAGGTTAGGGATTGTTGAACCCTGGGTCCCTACCTGGGTCTCCAGCATCTACACTGCATTGAGTGGGCCCAAGTGCAACCATACACATCCCCAGATTCCCTGGCGTCCTCCTAAAATGTGGCCACTCGAGTCCTTTGTTTGTATTACAGCGTGGAAAATCTTGACTGTCCTTCAAACTTGACTGTTCAGAGGACAAAGGAGGTTGGTCCGTGAGACTTCTGGAGGACTCACAGAGCAAGAGTCCAGTGGGCTGCATCTACACTGCAAAGCAATAGGAGTTAGAACCCCAGGTCGAGTCTTGATTCAGGGTTGGACCTGTGATGTGTGTATAGACAGAAGGGAGGTTTAGGTTTAAACCTGAATTCAAACTCTGGGCTTACACAGCAGTAGAGGCATACCCTTAAGCCTCACCCACTTCCAGGCTCTCCTGATCCTCAAACCCTCTGCAGGTCCATTCAAAATACTGCTGAGACTGTTCTGAAATGCCTCCCTCTCTTTCACAACAGCATCAAATTCAAGACTCTTATCCTCACCTTTTAAACACTGCACCTTTCTCAATTCTGTCCTTTATTTATTTTATTACACTGTCTCTAACCCCCTTCTGCTCTGCCACTAATGCCAACCTCAGTTCCCCATTTATCCATTTCTCTCACAAGCACCTTCTCACATTTTTCCATGCTGCCCTTTATGAATGAAATGCCCTCCCCAAATGAGTCAATAAAACCCTATTGCTGCTACAATTTCTATAGGAAAATGCCAAGTAGACTCATCGGCTTTAAGGTCAGAAGGAACCATCATGATCATCTAGTGTGACCACCTGCATATTGCCAGCCAGATAATCTCACCCATTCACTCCTGTAATGGGCCCATAACCTCTGGCTGAGTTACTGAAGTCCTCAAACCATGATTTAAAGACTTCACATTACAGAGAATGAACCATTTACATTAATTTAAACCTGCAATTGATCCATTCCCCATGCTGCAGAGGACAGCGAAAAACCCCCAGGGTCTCTCCCAATCTGACCCTGGGGAAAATTCCTTCTCAACCCCAAATATGGCGATCAGTTAGACCCTGAGCATGTGGGCAAGACCCACCAGCCAGACACCCGGGAAACAGGGTCCTCTCCATCTAGTGTCCCCTCACTAGCCCTTGGAGGTATTTGCTGTTAGGTGCTTGTGGGATAAGTGGACAAATGGGGAACTGAGGCTGGCATTATTGGCAGTCCCATCATGTCATCCCCTCCATAAACTTATCAAGCTCAGTCTTGAAGCTGAGGCTTTTTCCCCCTGCACTATACCCCCTTGAAGGCTGTTCCAAAACTTGACTCATCTGATGGTTAGAAACCTTCACCTAATTTCAAGCCTAAGCTTGTTGATGGCCAGTTTATATCAGTTTGTTCTTGTGTCCACATTGGCACTTCATTTAAAGAACTCCTCTCCTTCCCTGACATTATTGAGCCACCATAGCTCTCCTCAGTCTTCTTTTGGTTAGGCTAAACAAGCCATGCTCCTTGAGTCTCCTCTCATCAGGTAGGTTTTCCATTCCCCAGATCATCCTAAGCCCTTCTATGCCCCGTTCCAGTTTGAATCATCCTAGTAGCCCTTCTCTGCACCTGTTCCAGTTTGAATTCATCTTTCTTAAACATGGGAGATCAGAACTGCACACAGTATTCCAGGTGTGATCTCAGCAGTTCTGTGTATAACGGTACTAATACTTCCCTGTCTCAACTGGAAATACCTCTCCTGATACATCATAGCACTGAATTAGCCTTTTTCATGGCCGCACCACACTGGCAGCTTAGTCATCCTGTGATCAACCAATACACTCAGGTTTTTCTCTCCTTTGTTACTTCCACCTCCTGATATATCCCTAGCTTATAGCAAAAATTATTTTTGTTAGTCCCTAAATGCATGACTTTGCACTATTAAATTTCATTCCATTTGTACTACTCCACTTTATAAAGTTGTCCAAATCTTCTTGTATGATATTCCAGTCCTCCTCCATATTTGCAGTATCTCTCAATTTTGTGTCATCTACAAATTTTATTAGCATACTCTAATAGGTTGCTGATGCAATGACAAGTGCCCATCATTGTTACCTTAATCTGCTCCTTTTCCCTTTGACTGTTACACCCACTTTCTACAGCTTAACTTTAGACTGTTAACTCTTTGTAGAGGAAACTTTTTACTATATATTTGTACAATGCCTAGCACAATAAAGCAATTATTACAATTATGTACTCGCCTCAAACACTTTGCCTATGATTTAGGTTTGAGAACTGTTACTAGAAAGTGTCCAGCAAAACACTCTTTTCTTCTTGCAGCATATTCACACCTTTCTTGCTTTCTTTCATCATTTTCAGTACCACTCATTAGGAGTTCAGAGGCTAAGTCCGATCTAACCATAAAATTTAGCTGGACACAGCTATGTCAGTCAGAGATGCTGCATGTATAAAATTATAGAAGTAAAGTTAGCGTATTGGTTAAGGAAATGTATGTGTTGTAAAGAAGGGCCCTGACTAGAAGGCAGGCCTTGAAAAGAATGAATTATAAGGTCGAAAAGAATGAAATAGGGAGGACATCTGGTTCAAAAAATAACTAATGAATAGGGGGAAGTTTTGAAAAAGAAGGCCGCTGACTGACAGGGGTGACTGCAGATAGTTTTAATTTAAAACTAAGAATCTGTTTTAAAATGAGCCAACACAGCCCTTCCCCAAACCACACACTACTGTTAAAACCTATGTAAACCCAGGGTGCAAAGAAAAACTGTTGGTTAGCAGGAAGGCGGGGAAGAGATAAGGAGGAAGAGCCTTGGGAAAAAAGGAGTTTGTAAATCTTATCTGGATTAAGACTGGAAAAAAGGGTGAACTGATTCAAACTGATTTAACAACAACTGAAAAAGCAGTTTAAAGAATTTACTGAATGGAAGTGGTGTTAACAGCCTGTATTTGTTTGTAGTAAATTTAATAACTCATAATATTGCCATACTCTGAAATGACTGTTGGAAAACACATACAAATTTCACTTTAGGGGAGAAGGAGCAGAAAAAAAAACCTGTCCCTTGTTTTAAAATTTAAAACTATAAAGATTTGGCAGTTTTGCATAGCCATGACCATAAGAAATCTGCTGGTAGTTTTTAGGATTCCAGCTGGTTCAAACATTACAGGCTGAATGCTCTCTGGGCTCTTTGTTGAAAGAATGCATCAAACATCACTGAAGAGCACAGTTTTTCCACACAGTCAGTATTATTTCTTGACTTGCTGTTCTCAAGGTACAGTGGTGTTAAGATTCAGGAATCAGAAATGGAATTTTATGTAAACTCAGTATGCCTCAATTGATATTGCAGTGCTGCTGCAGAGAAGACTGTGGGTGCAAAATTATTTTGAGTTTGCTTGGGTGTGAGCACTGTTACACAGCTTGAAAACCAATCAGAGGACTGTAAAGGGTAATGAAGCTTTGTAAAGCATTAAAGTGAAGCCCTTAGTGGTGTACTTCAAGTAACAGAGTTAGCTCTACATTCATGTAGGCATCTTCATTAACAATCTGGAAAGGGCAGGGCTGTTGCAAAGAATGTCTGCATCTGAATTTCTAATAGTACCATTGTTTCTATTTCATTGTTTACAGCCACATCCTAATACATTGTTGCTGCCTGATAACGGAGCACACTATTTCAGAAATATATAAAACAGCAACCATATGAATATTAATTGTCTTTGGGAGTTCTATTTGACCAGTTTCAGGTGAAGTCAGAGCAAGTTTCTGAAAACTCAAAAGCTCCCATCTTTTTTATGGTCATTATTAAATGAACTATTCCATGAACTAATATCCCGAACTTTGCCTCCATAGGCTACCAGTGGTTCGTAAAGTATTTGCTGGTGAACAATGGACAGGTTACTGGCCACAGGCTACTTACTAGCTGTCTTTTCCAGCTGCTATTTTGCATTAAAAAAGTTAAAGTGATTATCCTAACAGTAGTCTTCCATATAAGGTTGACTAGGCTATTCTGAGCAGAAGAATTTCTTAGGGTATGGCTACATTTGGAATTTCAAAGCGCTGCTGTGGCAGCGCTGCGGGAGCGCTGCCGCGGCAGCGCTTTGAAGTGTGAGTGTAGTCAGAGCGGCAGTGCTGGGAGAGAGCTCTCCCAGCGCTGCATGTAAACCACATCCCTTACGGGTGCAGCGTGCAGCGCTGGGAGCCGTGCTCCCAGCGCCGCTGCCCTGATTACACTGATGCTTTACAGCGCTGTATCTTGCAGCGCTCAGGGGGGTGTTTTTTCACACCCCAGTTGCAGCGCTGTAAAGTGTGAGTGTAGCCAAGGCCTTAGTTATGAAAAGAAACGTGAAAAAAACAAATTCCATTGCATACTTAATCTTTGGGTCGTTAAATGGATATTTGTTCAGTGAGTAAATGATTACTGAGGCCCTCAATCTTATTCTATATACATGTATATTATAAAGCAGGGGTAGGCAACCTATGGCATCCGTGCAGAAGACGGCATACAAGTTGATTTTTAGTGGCACTCACACTGCCCAGGTCCTGGCCACTGTTCTGGGGGGCTCTGCATTTGAATTTAAATTTTAAATGAAGCTTCTTAAATATTTTGAAACCTTATTTACTTTACATACAACAATAGTTTAGTCATATATTATAGACTTATAGAAAGAGACCTTCTAAAAAGATTAAAATGTATTACTAGCACGAGAAAATATACATTAGAGTGAATAAATGAAGACTCGGAGCACCACTTCTGAAAGGCTGCCAATCCCTGTTATAAAGCCTTGCCTCATTCCATACAAAGCCTCACAGACTGCAGAAGAGATGCATCTATCTGCACATTGGGAAATTCCACTCAACTTTCTTAGGTACTCCGTTACATCACCAATAAAACACTGAGATTGCTACAGAATGAGAAATTCACTTAACTTGTATAATATGGGTTGAACATTTGAGGGTTGGTAAAATATATCCAGTTGAAATTTAAAAATCAGTGCATAAACAAAGTACCTTTTTAACGCTAATAAATTTGGCCAAGTTGAAACACATTTTTCAAATGGATCACCAAACATGAGTGATTTAGGCCTGGTCTACAATTAAAATTTAGATTGACCTAGCTACATCACCTGGGTGTGAAAAACCTCACACCCTGAAAGACCTAATTAAGCTACTGTAACCTCCAGGGTGTACGTTGCTAGGCCAGTGGAAGAATTTTCTCAACCTAGTTACTGCCTCTCAGGGTATGTCTACATCTACAATTTTGCAGCGCTGGTTGTTACAGCTGTATTAGTACAGCTGTATAGGGCCAGCGCTGCAGAGTGGCCACACTTACAGCAACCAGCGCTGCAAGTGGTGTTAGATGTGGCCACACTGCAGCGCTGTTGGGCGGCTTCAAGGGGGGGTCGGGGAACGCGAGAGCAAACCGCAGGGAAGGAGACCTGCTTGCACGGGGGTTCGGGGAACGCGAGAGCAAACCGGGGAAGGAGATCTGCTTCCCCGCGGTTTGCTCTCGCGTTCCCCGAACCCCCTGCAAACCGCAGGGAAGGAGACCTGCTTGCACGGGGGTTCGGGGAACGCGAGAGCAAACCGGGGAAGGAGACCTGCTTGATTACCAGAGAGGCTTCCTCAGGTATGTTGCGATACCTGCTTATTCCACGGAGGTCAAGAAAAGCGCTGGTAAGTGTCTACACTTGATTACCAGCGCTGGATCACCAGCGCTGGATCCTCTACACCCGAGACAAAACGGGAGTACGGCCAGCGCTGCAAACAGGGAGTTGCAGCGCTGGTGATGCCCTGCAGATGTGTACACCTCCTAAGTTGCAGCGCTGTAACCCCCTCACCAGCGCTGCAACTTTGTGATGTAGACAAGCCCTCAGAGTGGTGGATTAACTACTGAATGCAAAATCCTCTTCCACTGCTTTGGCGGGTGTCTTCACTATCGCACTACAGCAGCTCCCCTGCAGCACCAAAGATGTGCGATTGTATCACAAACATAGCTTTAGAGACACAAGTCTACTCTACACTAGGGACCTATATCAGTACACCTACGTAGCTCAGGGTGTGAAAAACCTACACTCTGAGTTATGTAGTTATAGTGACCTAACCTCTTGTGTACAATGCTCTGTTGGCCAGAGAGCTTCTCTCTTTGAAATAGCTACTGCCTCTTTAAGGAGGTGGATTAACTACGCTAACAGAAGAATTCTCTCCCATTGGCTTAGAGTAGTGGTTCTCAACCTATTTACCACTGTGGATCGCATATACAGCTCTATGTGTGGTTCGTGGGCCAGATCCACACAATACATATACTACCTGAATTGTTCTGAGGCTGCCAGGTGGGCCACAGCTGTGTGCTGATAAGGCCACAAGCAGCCTGCGGGTTGAGAACCATTGGTTTAGAGCAGCGTTCCCCGACCTTTAACGTGGCCGGCGGAAGAGCATCCACCAAGATGCCGACAAGTGGCAACGTCAATAGACGTCGCCGCCGACAAGCAGCATCCAGAGGCCTCGCCGCCAAAAATTGGCGGCATTTCTGTGGCAATGCCTCTGGATGACGCTGCTGTCAGCAGCATTTCAGTGGATGCTTGTCTGCCGGGGAGTATGTGGGCGCACATAGATGCCCCGGCAGGCGCCATGGCACCCGCGGGCACCACGTTGGGGATCACTGGTTTAGAGTGTCGTCATTAAAGTGCTACAGAGGTGCAGCTGTGCTGATGCAACATTTTAAGTGCAAACATGCTCTCAATTTCTACATCAACACATGTCTACACTTGGAGTCACCACTGTAGTGCTTCAAGATTCTCCAGTCACTCTAGTTAATCCACCTCATTAAGACGTGGTAGCTAGGTCAACAGAAGAATTCTTCCACTAATCTAATGCTGTCTATACTTGTAGGGTTGGGGTGGGGGTGGAGGATTAGGCTAATTGAGCAATGTAGCTGTGCCAACCTAACTTTTTAGTGTAGGCCTGGCCAGAGGCATTAAAGGGCTCTCTTAAATTAGCTCAAAATGCTATTGTTATCTCTCTAGCTAGTCTTTTTCAGCATCTTCTAGAAGGTCTGCTCTCAGAGCACTAAAGCCCAGGAAAGGAAATCTAAAGCTGCTACTCACCCATACTTGGCTCCCCTCTAACTCAGATCTCCTGCAAGTGAAGCCACCTGGCCTAAACCTAGAAATTAGATCTAATTACATTGTTAAGAGCTATGAAAAATTGGGCGTCCCGAGCAGTTAAGTCAACCTAACCCCCAGTGTGGATGCAGCTAGGTCAATGGAAGAATTCTTCTGGTGGTCTCACTACCACATCTTGGAGATGAATTAACTCTGGCAAGTCTATGCTGAAAAGTTAAATTGACATGGCTGTGTCTCAGAGGTGTGAAAAATCCATACCCCTGGAAACGCAGTTAAACCAACCTAGTCTCTAGTAAAAGCAGCAAAGAATCCTGTGGCACCTTATAGACTAACAGACGTTTTGGAGCATGAGCTTTCGTGGGTGAATACCCACTTCCTCAGATGCATGTCATTGGGAACATGCATCTGAGGAAGTGGGTATTCACCCACGAAAGCTCATGCTCCAAAACGTCTGTTAGTCTATAAGGTGCCACAGGATTCTTTGCTGCTTTTACAGATCCAGACTAACACGGCTACCCTCTGATACTAGTCTCTGGTGTAAACTGTGTTAGGGCAATGGAAGAATTCCTCCATCAACTCAGCTACTCCCTTTCAGGGAGGTGGATTACCTTTAGTGACAGAAGAAACCCTCTTGTTGCTGAAGAAACTCTCTACACTGAAGTGCTACAGCGGTGCAGCTGTGTGTCTTAAGTGCAGAAATAATCTACTTCAATGGAAAATCCCCTTCAGTCAATGTAGGAGGCATCTATGCTACAGCATTACATCAGCCCAGCTGCAGCACCATAGATATAGCCTAGAATTCCCCCTATATATCGTGGCAGAAACCCCATACTTGAGAGTTACCGGGTAGGGCTGGGCTTATCTTGCCCAGTAGAAGTTGCCTCTGCTTAACTTTCTGGATCAGACTTATGGTCCATCTAGTCTAGTAGTCTATCTCCAACAGTAACCAGATTTAATGTTAACAAAGCAATGAGACTATTAAATATGACTAGTTAGACTTCTAAAATGGGCACTTTTTAATCAGATGGAAGTGAATTTAGCATGTATGTGGCCCTAAAGCACAAGTCTTTGTAAAACCCACTAAACTTGTCAAGAAGCATATAAATGTCTTGAATATTTCAAAAATAATATTCAAAAGCAATAATACAATAACTGGAGTGCGATGATAAAATTTTAGATATAATCATGTATTAGTCTGCTTCTTACAATAAGCAGTACAAGCTCACAAATTTAATTTTTGGGTGGCTGAAGACATTAAATGAAAACCCAAAACCGATGTCCAAAGTATAAGTCTATATAACATGGTTTTGTGCCAGTAATGTTATTTATGAAGGTGCCCCATTATTTGGGAGACATCTTACACACAAGATGTATATTCTTTTGAAATAGAACTAGAACATATGTATATATCATCCAAGTTTCTATTAACCACAAACACTTTCAACCCTTTCATTTAATATAAAGATTTCAGTAAATCACAAATTAAAAGCCAACGGACTAAGAGAGAGAGGAAATCATTTCTTCTTATAGGATTCATTTAATCTTTTAGGTAGCTTAAAAACTTGTGTACCTCATGTCATCGCCATGAGAGTCTTGATGAAAAGCAGGTATTTTATGTAAGTAATGCAAGTATATTTTCACCTGTTCATCCATAAATAAAGGCAGACAATGATACTCGGTAGTAGTAAGGTCTATGACAACTTCCCAAACACTATCTTTGCCCATCCATTTCCTGGGTACCAACAGGACAAAAAAATCCACCCAATACTGATTATACACATTTCTCTCTGAAACATTTTATAGAAAGATGACAGGACATAGACAGTTGGTTCTCTCTAAACCTGCTAGCACTAATTATGGAAGTCATTGTACTCTGAGGTTCAAGAGCTAAGACCCCTGAAACTTAATAAAAGTATTAGAGTATTCCAAATGTTGTTTCTTATGTTGCCAAGGTCAATACATTGACCTTTTCATAGTAAATTTTGACAGCTCACGTTGGAAATTATAGACTTTAGGATCGTCAGTCATAAGCCAAAAAATATTTCCTCCTATTCTCAGCCCAAGGAAAACTCACTCTCAGTGGAACCATGAATGTGTGATCTGACTGGTGTGTCAGATAACAAAAACAAACATGAGTATGGGCTGGAATTAAAGCAGAAATGCCTACTTCTCTCTCTCCCCATAAGAATTGCCATAAAATTAAATCACACCCAACTCAAAACACGATGACTTCTACCTAACATGGTTAGAGATTTTTTACTGAGTCCTGCTGACCTTACACTAGAAAATATAATAGCCTGGCTTTAACATTGCTGCACTACTAGCAATCGCCCTCCCATGATCCCGCTTACTTCATCCCCTACAGTCTCACGCTCCGTCTTTTCCACGCGGCACCTTCTGCGCAGCATCCAACCCTTGTACCCACGCTTATACCAGCGCCCAGGTACGTCAAGCCCCCTACACATCGTTCCCCCACACGCTCCCCAGACACACCTATGTCCAGCCACCAGACATCTCTCCCTCTAGGCCCTGTCGCACCCCTCCCACCGCCAACTCCTGCCTCGTAGAAACTCCGGCAGGGCACACTTCCCTTCTGCCCTGTGGCAAGCGAAGGTCACTTACTGAGCTGCCCGGGGCCGGGCTCCTTGCCGCTGGCTGCCGCTCCCCCCGGCGCCGCGCCGGCAGCTCCCCACAGGCCCGGGGCTCCCCCCGCGGGCGGGGTGCCGCTCTGCCGCTCGAAGTTGCCCGGGTTGGAAAAATAGTCGCGCAGACGGGGCAGCTCGCGGCCGCTCTCCAGCAGCTCCGTGTGCAGCTCCAGCGCCGTCAGCAGGAACTGGTCCCGTAGCAGTTGCGCCGCCAGCGCGTCCACGGGCACCCGGGGGGGCTCTCCTGCGCCGGGCCCGGCCCAGCCGGCCTCCCCGGGGGCCGCCGCCCGCAGACCCGGCAGCACCCCGGGAACCTCCACCGCCGCCTCCTCCTCGTGCTGCTGCGGGGAGAGCGGGCCTCCCAGGCCGGGGTCGTTGCCGCCGCCGTCTCTCGGCTCCTCCTCCTCGGAGTCGCTGAGGAACGGGTTCACGCTGCTGCCTCCGCCCGCCGCCGCCATCTTACAGCGCGACACGGGCCGCGCGGCCACCTCCGCCGGCCTGGCCGGCCCAGCGACACCCCCAGCCCCTGCTGTTGCGGCGCCTCTCCAGCCCCGCAGCGCCGGGACCAGCCCCGGGCGCGCCGCTCCAGTTGCTACTACGGACACCGCCGCCGCCACTAGCAAGGAAGCAGCCGCGACTCTCTTCCTGTCTCCCTCACCCTCCTCTGCCGGCTTCCGCGTGACAACTCTCGCGAGACTTCCCTATCCAATCACAGGCAACGGTTGGGGCCGGAATCGGAGGCTCCGCCCCCTTCCCCTGTCAGGTGGAGCGGGGCCTGAGCCGAGGCCTGGAAAGGGCGAGGTTTAGGGCAAAAGGGGCGGGGCCTAATGGTGACGGAGACACAGGAGAGGCTGGAGCCATAAGGAAATATTGGAGCGATGGGCGGAGTTTATGTTAAGAGGGGCGCACAGCGTGGAGAGGGCTGAGCTGGATTAGTAAAGGGGCGGGGTCTGGCCTGGCCTGGCCTGACCTGACCTGACCTGTGGGAGGGGACGCGGCCTGGAGGCGGAAGTGGGTGGATGGAAACAGCGGGGATCAGTGGTTGGGACGAGAGACAAGCTAGGGGCGGAGCTATCAGCTGCTGGGTCTCGCGAGAGTGTCCGCGAACCCGGAACGGCCTCGTGGGGCGAACATTGATGTCGGCGCGGACAGCCCGTGAGCTAGTAAGTAGCTGTGGGGGCGGCGCTTGCGCAGTTCGCTCCTCTGGTTGGGAGTGGGGCTCCGGAGTGGCTGTGCCTCCTGCTCTGTACCAGCTCAGCCGCGCCGCTGGGCCTCCCGCGCGCTCTGCTGGGCGGCTCGTGCTGGTCCGGGGCGGTGGTTGGCTCGGCCGCTAGCGGGGGGGCGGGGACGAGAGTTGCTGCCTGTCCGGCTAGCGCCGGGAGGTGGCTGTGCGGCTGCTCCCTGCGCGCTGCAGCTCGTCTGGTTTGCGGGCCCAGGCTCATCCCCAGTGTCCCGGTTTATTGCCTCTCACAGGTGACAACTCTAGGGGAGCGGCCAGGGAGCCGGCGCCGAGACACCCTCTTAGCTGCTCTTGGGGGACCGCTGTGCAGAGCCCCGCAGGGTGCCCGGCGCTGGACACGAGCCCTAGGGTCTTGCATGGCAGCAGCCAGACATAACCCTGCATGAGTTCTGCCCATGCCCTCGCCCCGCCGCGGATACAGGCCGCCCTGTGATACTGGCAGCCGCGATGGAGAAGCGAGGTTACAATGACCAATGATAACTGAGATCCAAGGTGGGTCAAGTAACATTTTTTTATTGGACTAACTTCTGATGGCGAGAGAGACAAGCTTGTCAGCTATGTAGAGCTCTTCCTGTCTGTAGCTTGAAAGCTTGTCTCTTTCACCAGCAGATACTAGTTCACTCACCTTCTCTTTTTAATATTCTGGGACCAACACAGCTCCAACAACAGATGTCCAGAAATCAATAACTATCCTGAGCAGGTAGATTTTTGCTTCCTGGGTTACAGTGAGAACTAGCTGGAGGGCCAAAGCAAAGTGGCCGTTTGAGGTGAATTGCTGCAGAGTGCTTACACATTGCTTTTCTCAATGACTTCAAGTTGAAATTTGTCCTGCTCACCAGAGCTGGTTTCCCCCCATCTTGCTTTCCTACAAACTTGGCCTGGGCTCAGGGAGTCTAGGTAGGTTCTTTCCTTTTTTTTGTATCACCAGAAATAAAGATCTCTCCAGACCCAAATGTGTGCTGTGTGATGCCTGTTCAGCTGCATTGACTAAAGTAAAAATTGATAGGAAAGTAATAAACATTTATGTCGATGCACTATTAGTGGAGGCCAGCTTGCTCGCCTATAGAACTGGTAAATTTTCATGATTGTTTTGCAGAGGTAAAAATAATTAATAAAAGCATCAAATCTTTCACACTTGCCTTTCCCCAAGAAAACTATGATAATATCATGATTGCTCAGTATTGCCTGAGCCAAGTGAGGTCCTATGCTTAACTCAATCTTATTTCTCTGTTCGTCTGACTAATGTAATAACTTGGACACTGCATCCCCTCAACTCCAAAATTTCTAGATGGCATGGGGCACAAATCTGTTCATTTTGGTGAAAATTGGAAACTTGATGCCTGATTTCCACTGGTGTAAGTGAAAGGAAAATCAGGCCCTAGCATGTTACAGGCAGAGGAATAGCTTTGGTGACCCCATTCTCTGCCTGTATGTTACAGGAAATAGCTTAGTATACTGTGTTCTCTTATTGAGTGTATAGTTTGGCCTATGTACACAACAAAATGTGTGACCCTTTAGTATTAATAGTGTCTAGTAGTCAAATAGCCGGTATGTTCCAAAGTGGTATTCATTACATCTCACAGACTGTTTCTGACCTAGCTAAGTAAAAGGGCTGCACTAGTTACAAATGTTGGCCTGCCTACCCAAAAGATGTGCACCAGTTGACCTATCTGTGGCGGCTATAATTGGTGCCAATTCTCAGTATAGACAAATTCTCAATCCTTACTTGATTAGGTTCCAAGAACCGTAAATTGGCAGCTGTTTGAGCGACTCTTAAAGATCACAATACTGAAGATATGACTTGAAGAGGCTATATGGGGGATAATTTCTAACCAGTATTAAACCCCCAGTTCAGGTAAACTAATTTTTAAACTAGTTAGCACTGTAAGGTGGATCTGTGTATTGATGACTCCAGGCAGGCCTGACCTATAGTTAGAGAATCACTTAAAACTGGAGCTACACTGTGACTCTAGTTGCTGTTAAAATCTACGACTCTAACTGGTTTGGCTGAACAGTCTTTAAAATTGGTTAGAAAATTTTCATATTGTAGACATGCCATAGATTAGTCAGGTCCCAATATGTTTAGGTCTTTATAAAGTCAAAGTCAACATTTGAGACTCCCCCTGGAAGCTACTCAGAAGTAACAGTTAACTATGGCACAACATTATAAAGTTCTGTCTTCAAAAAACTTTGCTTAGTGTATTGGAAGTGGCTAATTCAATCTTCTGAATGCCTTTAAGGTGTAGCTCGATGTGAGTTACATTAGAGAAGTTTAAGCTAGAGTTGACAAAAGTCATGGTTAACTAGCAAGTTCCACATATAAAATAAAAGCTCACTTTCTTTACTAGACATTAGTGAATAAAGTGCTCTTGGACAAGCTAGTACTTGAGCATCTAAGGATCTGTCAAGACCTTCAAATTGCAAACCTACATACAAACGGGCAGTCTTCCTCCATGAGGAGTGCTGATTTAAATTTAAACTTAATAGATACATGATATAGCACTGGCAGATTTGGTTCCCTGCATGTTTGCTCCAGTATGAAGCCCTGTCTGTATTTCATACTATACTAGCAAATGTTCTGTATTCTGTTTTGCAAAGGTAGCTCACTAGAATTTTTGCTCTTCTGTGAGTGTAAGATTGGGTCTGAAGCCATAGTAATAAAAGATTTCATTACAGCAGTTGGCTACAGTATGAAATCTTTGCTGAGAAGTGAGAAGATATGGCTGTTTTTGTGTGTTTGCAAATTATGGTTGTGCAAATTAGGTTAGTACAGAATTAACTTAATTTCCCATCCTTAGGGCATTTTGAAATGTATTTAATAACAAGGAAAATAGTTTTCTAAGAATATGGTAGCATGCTGTTAATCCATACCTTCTTTTTGTAATGTAAAAGAACTGAAGTGTCTACTTAAGATATTTACTTAAGATAATGGCTTCTAACATACACATAATCCAGTATGCTTAATACAATACATTTTCATAATTTTAAAATGACTTTATTGGAGGCCACATGTTTGCAATGTTTAAAAGACCAGAAAATAATGCAACTTAATGCATTTGTTGCAAAAAAGACAGCATACTGAAAATTCTATTTTAAAAATAGTGACTTTTAGGTCTAAGAGGGCACTGACAAAGGGAACAGAGGACATGAATTGAAGTAAGGAATTCTCTTACTGAAATTGGGAATCTTGAGACGTATTTAGTCAGAATGTGGCTTTTATATCTGGTTTTAGCATGTTTTAATCAATATATAATTTACTGGTGCAGAAGTTTTATACTGCTTGTTCATACAACACTGCAGAGTTAAGTGACGATGTATACACACTGAATGTATTCAAAATTTGTTATAGTGACTGTTTGCTTTTGAAGTGAAAGTTGAAAAGAAAAAATAGTCTCAACTTGCAGCATCTTCTAGTGGCCTTCAGTTCACTCTGCAGTTTTAACCTGTACTTTAGACTCGTTGGCTAACTTCTGGAAAGCAAATTCAGCTCTGCTGTAAATTGACATAACTTCACTAAAATCAGCAGAGATGCATCTGCTTACACTAAGCATTGAATTTAACCCCATGGGCTAAAAACTACTGTGGAGTACAAAACTAATCTCTTTTTCATAGCAAAGAATTCTTCCATTTCAGTATCTCTGTATAATTTTGGTGAAATGGTGTATGTGGTGTACTGACGGGGGAAAAAAGTCAGTTAAACAGGCATATTCATGGTTACTCAATAATATTTTATGGAAATTTGGGAACAAGCCAACATTGTGTGCCTGTAACCCTGTGATATCGAGACCTGGTGCTCCCTAGCTCCTAAATATTTTGGAGAATTTAACTTGAAACACTTATAAATGTTAACAGCTATGATACAAACCCGAGCATGAACAACTGGGTACTTCTTTTCTACTATAGGAGAAGTTAGTTAAGTATAGGGAGTGCTACAAAGAACTGAATAATGGACTTTCTCTATAATCTTAATGCTAGCCATGTGTATAGTTAGTTATGTGATGACTGAGGCCGGGACATCATGTTTATAAGTGAGCGGCTCAAATATTGCCTCATCTGTCCATCCAATAATGCAAAGGCTAGGTCTGCCTATAGGGTGATATCAAATATCTTCCTTTCATGGGCTGAACTTGCTGCCTTTCAGCATTGCCAGTTACTGCTGGCCTAGGGAGCAGGGAATGGAGTCATTTTTATTAATTCTTTCTAATTAGTATTCTTTTTATAAAAATTGGAGCAATATTCCCCTTTCTGTTCTGTTCTCTTTTTCCCTACTACATTCTCCAGGTTTGTACATCTGCCCTGTTACCTCTGCCTAATTTTTCCAGCTGCTTTCCACAGTGTGTACTCTGTGCCACAGCTGCAAAGTGGAACTTTCAAAACCTATTAGTAGGTTTCACTGTAGGTTAACAATACCCACAGGTGACAGGTGTGGAATAGCGCAGCTAGTTGGTAGCTCCCAAAAACTAGAGCTTTGCAAATCTAGGAATATCCACATACCATTTTTGCTGATCACAGATTGGATGTGATACAGATTTTGTATCTGTGCAGGACTTTACTAATATTCTCTTATTTATGGAATATATTAATGTATTTCGTTAGTTCTGGGAACTTGTTAGCAAGATCTAACTTTTAACCACTTAGCTGTACTTTTACAGGGCAGCCCATGTTTTTCATTGTTTCCTCAGATAGCGTTAACTGATTTTTAGCTGCATGGACTCCCTATAAGATACAGCAGCTTAATAACATCTATATCTGTCTATAATGGAAATGCATTCTGGACTAGCTCTAAAGCCTGCTAATATAAGCTGTGCAGAGTTTCAACCCAGGCGGGCTTATCATTTCACAGCTGGTAAATGATGAGTAACATTAGTCACCATGTGAGAACTGACTGTTATATTGAGCAAAAATAAAGATTTATTCTAATGTGAAGGAAACTTTCAGGCTTAAATAGTTGATATTCCGGCTTTAGGGTTTATGCAAAGCTAGAAAAATGTTTTGTATCAGCATTTATAAAAAACACACGCAGCAGTTATTACTACTATCCAAGGAGACAAAGCGAAGACCATTTCTTTGCATTAAAACAGTTTAAGAATCTTTAAAGCATTATCCTTGATTCAGAATGAGATTAATGTTCTTTTGCCAGCATGGAATTTTAACACTGTCTTGGAACTAGTATAAGCTACTCACCCTTTTTCCCCCCTCATATTTTGCAACCTTCATTCTGGAGTTTCTAGTAACATTTGTTTTGCTTGTTGAGTTGTTGAATTTGAGGCTTTTTCTATACACATCTTTAGTTTTTTCCAAACAAGACTTTGCTTAAGAGTGTAACAAGGATTGTTCTGAAGACAAAAGTTTCCATTTGAATCAGTCTAGAGTTCTGTCTGTTGTCCAAATTTACTCCTTGGGGGATTCTGTGTGACTATGCGCCTGCAGAAAACGGCCCCCCAGCAGAATTCCTGTTCTTCCCTGCAGAAAACTGCAGGGAAGCAAAGGGAAGCCATGCACAGGAGGAATGACCATGGGCGTAGTTTTTTGGGGGAGATTGCTTCCCCTGCAAACAGAGACGAGGCATGGACAGGGGGCACATGGGGTTACATGGCACTGCCCCCCCTTGTTTGTGCAACGCAGAGCTGCCCTGCTGAAGGAGGCTGTCTCAGTTTTGCTGACTCTGCAGCTGAATGCTGCCTCCTGGTTCCTAGTGCCAGTGGAGCTCCCCTTCTGTATGCTGGGATCCTTCCTGTTTTCTGTGTAACAGTGAGTGCTGGTGGTGGGGCTGAGTGAGGGGGTAGAAGGAAGAGGCAGTAGGGAAGGAAGGAGAATGGAATAGCGCAGGGGGAGGGTGTCATAAACAGATAGCTAAGGGTTAATGTCTCTTTCACCTGAAGCACCTGACCAGAGGACCAATCAGGAAACAGGATTTTTTTTTCAACTCTGGGTGGAGGGAAGTTTGTGGCTGAGTCTTTGTCTGTCTGCCTGCTTTTCTCTCAGCTATGAGGAATGATTTCTATTTCCTGCTCTCTAATCTTCTGTTTCCAAGTTGTGAGTACAGAGATCATGTATTTACATGTCTATAGTTGCTGGAGTGCTTTGAATTGTATTCTTTTTGAATAAGGCTGTTTATTCAAAATGCTTTTAAGCAATTGACCCTGTATTTGTCACCTTAATACAGAGAGACCATTTGTATGTATTTTTCTTTCTTTTTTTATATAAAGCTTTCTTTTTGAGACCTGTTGGAGTTTTCTTTACTGGGAAACTTCAGGGAAATTGAGTCTGTACTCACCAGGGAATTGATGGGAGGAGGAAATCAGGGGGAGATCTGTGTGTGTTGGATTTGCTAGCCTGATTTTGCATTCCCTCTGGGTGAAGAGGAAAGTGCTTTTGTTTCCAGGACTGGAATTACAGTGGGTGGACTCCCTCTGTTTAGATTCACAGAGCTTGTGTCTGTGTATCTCTCCAGGAGCACCTGGAGGGGGAAGGGAAAAAGGATTATTTCCCTTTGTTGTGAGACTCAAGGGATTTGGGTCTTGGGGTCCCCAGGGAAGGTTTTTCAGGGGGACCAGAGTGCCCCAAAACACTCTAATTTTTTGGGTGGTGGCAGCAAGTACCAGGTCCAAGCTGGTAACTAAGCTTGGAGGTTTTCATGCTAACCCCCATATTTTGGACGCTAAGGTCCAAATCTGGGACTAAGGTTTGACAGAGGGGAATGTGGGAGTGAGGGGAGGGGGAAGGAGAAGTAAAGGGGATAGGGCAAATGGGGTAAGCAGGAGCCCAGAATGTGGCGTCTCTTCAGCCTAATCCCTACTTTCGCAGTACCCGAACTGCACCTGAACACCCCCATCAAGCAGCTGCACCTGAACACCCCCATCAAGTCCTACTCTCCCAGTACCCAGACTCCTCCACTGAGTCCCCCAACACCCAGACCTCCCCCCCGCCGAGCCCCTTCTCCCCACACCCAGACCCTCCCACTGAGCCCCAACCACCTTCACCTGGATCCCTGCAGAGTTCCATTGCCCCTGCACCTAGAACCCCCCAACAAGCCCCTATGCATCCAGATCTCCCACTGAGCCGCCTGCACCAGATTCCTGCACACAGAAACCTTTCACCCCACACGTGGATCTCCCTTCACTAAGACCCTCCACACTTGGCTCCTGCTGGGCTGAGTCTGCACACCCACACCTGGTGCAGAGGAGCAGGTTCCCTTAGGGTATTTCTGGGGCAGCACCAGCCTTTGCATTGTGCCAGGGTCAGGTGCAGCCTCCCAAGTCCCTGTACCCTGGGGCTTCAGGGTGATATCCCACCTCAGTACAGACAATGGCCTGTGCTCCCCACTGCCAGGCTGGGGCCACATTTATTTATTGACAAATAAAATTTGCAGAATTTAAAAATATTTTGTGCTTGATTTTTAATTTTTGGCACAGAATTTAAAAATTTTTGGTGCGGAATTCCCTCAGGAGTAAAATGTCTTTGATACACCTAGCATATTTGTAGAGCACAAAAACTGCTAGGTGCCTGTGTAGGATCTAGAAGTTTGTACAAGATGATGGACTAATAAAAAGAGTGGCCCAGCTTTCAAAAATACCAAATACTCTTAGATTAGGTCCTAAATTATGGTATCTTGCAAAGCCTGAAAAAATGAATCACTTCAGTTTGTTTAAACCTCACTATTGGGACAGTAGCTCAGATTCAGAGAGACCAAAGGGAGTCCTAGGACCTTGGAGAGCAACAAGCTGTCATTCACATGCACATGTTTATGAAAGGCACAATTATATAAATGAAATTCATTGGGCTCATTATTCAAAAAAGATGCTATAGTACTGTTTCCCTCCATTCCCCCATGAAAGTACTGCTTTTCAAGTAAAAAAAATGAAGGGCAAAATCACCGTGGGAAGCTGTAATATTGTATTTATCTGTGTTCAGTAAACAAAACAAAAGCCCTCTTTCTCCCTTCCCTCCCATGCAAATTTGGACTTACCCTATTTATGTTTCTCAAAAATGGTGGTATGCATTTTATAAATATTACTCTTTTCCTCCTCACTGGAAGAATTAAATTTAGAGCAATTTTTACATTGAAGTAAACTTGAAGGAAGATGCAAACAGCAGTTTACTTAGTTGCTATTTTCAGTATTTCCCTTGCTGTTATTGAAGTTAGTGAATTAATGGTAGTTTCTCTCTCACAGCCCTTTTCTCTTGCTGTTTGATATTAAAGATGACTAATTTTACAATATCGCCATTATAATGTTAGTTCAAGATTCATTAGGTAGAAAGAATAGGCTAATAAGAAGAAATTACTTATTTAAATATTCATCTTAGGTAATAAGCAAAATGGATATTAATAAGAAAATGAGGTTAAAATTAGATTTGTAGATATGCATTTAAACTATTTTAAAGCTTTCCTCTCTTGCGTATTAGCTCCTATAGAACACATTTTAACCAGTGCGCTCTCCCATATATAGTAACTTTCTTTCCTGTATTTATTTAGAATAGTTCTTAAATGATTGCAAGATGGGATGTGCAGTCACTTAATGTTTTTAGTTCTACTTTCTGTTACAAGATGGATCTGACGTGAGTTCACCATATTCTTGTTTGCCACTTGGGGTCACTCTCTTTCCATTCTGCCCTGTTCATACTCTACATTCACATTTGCTGTGCCATTCACAAGAATATTGTGGCTTTTCCCCCAATCCACTCTGGTCTAGAAGGAAGGAGCTGTGCCACCTGCATTCTTCCACTTTTTGAGTGGGCTTGCCTCTTTTCCAGCTACCTTCTTTCTGCATAGCTTGGGACTACCACATGCTGCACTGCACAGAAAAAAGGAGACCAAAAATCAGACTGCAGCACTCATGCACTTCACAATATCTTGTTGATTTCAGTACTTGTGGGCGAGCAGGCTGATGAGATAGCTTGAGTAGTAATATGAAGAGCTGATTGAAGTGGCAAGTAACATATTTAAAATGTCTGAGCGGCTCAGAGTTCAAGGTTGTCTGATATGGCTCATTTGAGACAGCAAAGCTGCTCTGGCTGGGTGACTTCCATGCTTTTGCAATCTCATGAATGTTCCGTGTCTTTTATCAGTTATGGAGACTTTTTGTTCTGTTGTAAGGTATGACTTTAGATAAGGGTCTCTGGGCTAGTTCTCTTCAGATTCAGTAAGCAGCCTTAACTGTGTGCAGATTGAGGCAATGTCTCATATGATAGGTTCTGTGACGGGTTACCCCCGGGATGCCATTGGGAATTGGGGTACCACTGAGCCCTCTGACCCACGAGCCTGGGCTCCCTCTCACACTGTGCTGCCGTGACAAGCTGCAAAACCCCCCAAGCTGCACTTTTATCAGCATTCACACAGGTAGGGACACACCCAGCTGCAGTTACACACAGGCTCTCTAACCACCAGCTTCCCAGTCTAGGACCTCAGTGAAGTACCATCCTGCTCTTGTCAAATCTGGCTAGTATATGGGTTTAATACTCAGTGCGCCTCTCCCCCAACGTGAAGAGAACAATACACATTTGTGGTAATCAAGCAGAGATTTTCCCCAAGCACTCCAGTCGAAGCTCACTGGTTTGGATAAAAACATAAAATAAGTTTATTAACTACAAAAGATAGATTTTAAGTGATAGCAAACAGATCAAAGCAGATTACCTAGTAAATAAACAAAATGCAAACAAAGTCTAAGATATTAGAAAGATAGTTCATATCCTATCAAATTCTCACGCTGGCTGATGTTACAGGTGGGCTGCAGCTTCTTATGGGACTAGCTGCACTTACTTTACAGCTTGGAATCCCCGGGTCTTTCATACACAGGCTAGAAAATCCTTTAGCCTGGGTCCAGCACTTCCCCCAGTTTAGTCTTTGTTCCCCATGTGTTTCCAAATGTCCTCTTGTGTGGGGAGTGAAGAACCACAGATGATATCACACCCTGCCCTATATAACTTTAGCATATGGCAGGAACCCTTTGTTTCAAAGCTTGGTTCCGAGACCAGTTTGTGGAAAAATACTGACATCCCATGATGAAGTCCAGGATCATGTGACCTGGTCACATGTCCTTGTAGAGTCATAGCCATTACTTACATGCTGTCTGGAGTGTTCTCAGAAAGGCTAGCCCAGAGTGGGATAAGCTTCTCCTAAGACCTATTGTTCTTTCTAATGGCCAATTACCCTCAGTAGGCCCTTTAGAACCAGCTATTTAAAGAACAGATAAATAGTATTTATAACTTTAGATACAAAAATGATACATGCATACAAATAGAATAATCATATTCAGCAAATCATAACTTTTCCAATGACCCCTCACATGACTTATCTTGTACAAAATGCATAATAATTATGCCATAACTATATTATAATAATATTACTATAATGACTATGGGGTGCAGTGTCACAAGTTCCTTCTAATAGTTCATTTTTCCCCAAGTAGTAAGTGAACGTCACCTAAGGGTGATGCGTTTGCTTCCTTCAGGATGCCGTAATGTAATCTTTCACTCTTAATGTAATCCTTCCCTCTCAAGGGAAGTACCCATACATTTTCGTCCCCTCAAAATTGTCTTCCTTTTAGCATTATTCTCAGCCATATGAATATGAGATCTGTAACCCTTGTCCTACAGGGCAGGGGTTCTTAACCTTTTTCTTTCTGACCGCCCCGGCCCCGATGGTGTAAAAGCTCCACTGCCTGCCAGTGCCACAACCCTTTTTCTACCTTTAAAAGCCAGAAGCAGCATTAGAGTGTAGCATGCAGGGCAATTGCCGAGGTCCCCACACCATAGGGGGTCCCCAGAAAGCTAAAGTTGCTCGGGCTCCAGCTGGCGGGGCTGGGAATCCTGGGCTTCAGCCCCACACAGTGGGACTTCAGCTTTCTGCCCCGGGTCCAGCAAGTCCAACACTGAACCTGCTTGGCGGCCCCCCTGAAACCTGCTCACGGTCCCTCAAGGAGCCCCTGATCCCTGATTGAGAACTGCTGTTCCAGTGTTTACAGCAGGGATTGGAGAAAAGCTAGGTTGCCATTGTTGTAAATGGTTTATGGAAATCCATGAGTTCAAGGCATAAGACATCTCTGGTATTTCATGACCTACAGAGTGATATTAAACAGAATATTTAATTCTCTGTGAGCTTTTTGCCTCGGGTTTAGCTGTGCATTGCTGAACCATATTTACAATTTAAAACAGTTGTCATTTGTTATTGTAATGTACAAAATATTCAGTGAAAGTGTTGAACATAAAATAATTTAAAGCAGATGGTCTGAGTCACAAGAGCATATTTAAATGTAAAAGCAAGTAGAAATACTATATCTGCAGTTTCATTGTGTGACAAAGAGTTGTGTATTATGCCTCAATTCAAAAAGAAAATCAGGTTTCTGAAAAGGAGGGAAAAAGGGGCTTGATCATCCTCCCAATATTATTCATAGTGTAATTCTGTATTGTGTAGTTAAGATGACAAATTTCAATTTAATATGTTTGTGTTCTGCATACAGATCCTAGAGAAGGTTAATTTGAGATTGGTTGGTAAGTGTGTTTTCAGTCATATAAATTCAGTGTTACTGTCAATAGGTACATATTGTGTGGCCTTAAAAGTCAATGAATTGCATTTTTGAATAGTATGAAATTTTGATGTCTAAGCTATCAAAAAGAAGCAGCATGCTGGATTTGAGAACCAATTTAGTGTTTAAACATTTATGTTAATGTCCCAATACCATGTAAAATCCCACCCCCTCTGCACCAGAGTTTTCCACTCCCTCCCTCTGCTCCTGCCTAGATAGATTGGATCATTTTTATGTGTGGACAAATTGTACAGCTACTCTTTTTGACAATCTACATTAAATATTATGTAATCGTGTTTAGCTGAAAAATGTATCTGTCATCCAAAAAAATAGCACATTTAGTCTTTCCAATTTTATTTTGCTCCTTAAAAGATACTTGCCAAAGCCATTGATATTTATTGAAAATGCATTCCAAATAGAGCCTCTCAATTTTACACAACAGGCATAGAATACTCAGTGGAGCATGCTCCTTCCAAAAGAGATGACTGAATTATTCCGATCTTCATCTTGACATTTTATTACCTTTTTAAAATATCCTCCCAGCAACATAACATATTCCATATTAATAGAGTTTTGTATATGTGTCACCACATATTTGAAAACAGAAAATAGAAATAGAAAATATTACATTATTTTTTCCAAAGACTTACACTGTGCTCTTTTTAAATTGGGCAAAATAAGCATCTCTAATGTTTTGAGATTAAAATTTCGAAGAACTACAACACTTGGTGTTGATGGCTTTGGGGAAACTAGATCTGCATTTACTTACTTATGCTGCCTTACCTTTAATCTTAAACCTGATTCAGCGCAAGGCTGAGGATATAGCTTCTGTAACAGGCAGAGCACTTCACTTGAGCAAGTTATGGAACTGCCTGGAAAGAGGAGAGCTCATGCAAATAAGATGATTGCCTCCAGTCCTGATTATTCGGACTCTGCCCCACTTCCTCCCCCCCAACTGATATACAATCCATAAGAGTTAATACAGATTTTATAGGTATGTGACTACAGGTAAGGAAACTGACAGACCTATAGCACAGCAATATGAACTTTTGGTGTGTTTGTTTTTAATACCTTGGAAGTGTGGAGGGGAAGGGGCCTTTCCCATTTCCAATTACGAGGCTGGGTGGTAGGATGGTTCAACCTATCATCAAATGAGAGCTCTGAAAAACTTTACTCATCCTACCAAAAATGCTCTATTCTGGAGCAGTAATAAATCTTTCTGCCAAAAGCCCTCGCTTCTTTACTCTCACAGACCTTAGGAGTAGGGTTGTGTAACAGCATCAGCACCTACCTCTCCACCAGTGCCCCCCTTATGGCCAATGAGGGCCTGCAATCACTCAGTTTTTGACAATGGGGAGGCACCCACCTCTCATGGGCACCCCCTTTCTGGTCAGGTGTGATACTGCTTTTCTTTCCGTTCTTACAATGGGGTAGCACCTGCCTGTTGCGAGTGCCTCCTGGCCAGTGGTTGTGGTTCATCAGCAACTCAGCTCTCCAGTTGAGTCACACACACTGTTCTGCATTCTGGGGTATACAGTCACTAGCTCTTACAGCGCTGGCATGGGGCTGTAGCACTAAGGCTTCCTTCTCAGAGACACTGCCTTTTTAACAGCCCAGCAGGGGTCCATCTGGGTGCCCTCAGTTGATGTTCTTTCAGCAGCCTTCCCTGGGCTCAGTCTTCAACCAGACCAACAGGGCCCATCACGGTACCCCCGCCCAGTCTGTCTAGGTTCTGGGCTCAGTCTCCTGGGTTCAGCCTGCCTGCACTGAGCTGTTCATGGTCCTGCTGCTCTTCCAGCCGGTCCAGCACCATTCTTTGGCAGCCTTCCCGGGGCTCATCTTCTTCAGAGTTGCTGTGATGAAAAAAATGGTGTCTGTAGGCCCTGACAGTATTCTGCCAGAATTCCTCCACCATCTCAGCACCAAAGGACTCCAATGGCTAGCAACATTGTAGTCCCTCTACCTTAAGGACTATTGAGATCCCTGAAATATAGTGTGAGGAATGGTAATTGCCATTCCAAAGCCTGGAAAGCCCACTGATGAAGTGGGAAGCCACAGGCCAATTTATTAAGTATGCATGAGCTATAAACTTCTTGAACATATCGCCCTTTTACTGAGCCAATGATCCCTCTCAGGCAGGCTTCTGGCCAGAACTTAGTTGTTGCGACCAATTCTGGCACTCAGAACTCACATTGAGGCTGGTTATCAGAAAAAACTAAAGACTGCAGTATTTGTTGATCTGTCATCTGTGTATGACGGTGTATGGATTAAGGCCTGATGCTGAAACTTGCAGAAATTATACCTTGCTACCAAGCACTTTGCCTGCTGTGGACCATGCTTAATAACACATGTCTACAGGGGTACTTGGGTAATAAGACCAGCTCACCCCATATCATAAACATGCTACCACAAGGCTCTGTATTCACACCAACACTTTTTAATATTTACATAAGTGACATGCCTCCAACTAAATCATGAAAACTTTACTCCTGATGGAATTCCTCAACAAAAAATTAAATTCTAGGCACAATATTTCAAAAATCTGCATATTTTATTGTCAAAATAACCTTGTATAATCACATCAGTTTCAATTATTTTTGATCATTTATTTCAAAATACCTGTCAGCAAATATGTCTGTAACAATACAGATGACAAAAAGGATCCAGGCAATGTTTTTTGACAAATAGATTCCTTACTAGGCATATTAATACAGAACTCTGAGTAATAATTCATTTAAACTACAATGCAGAACCGTATTTCCCATACCCCTCAGAAGCAGTGCAAAGGCTTGGGGGAGTCAGGGGTAATGGAGGGAAGTAAATTGCTGGGCAGAAGCCTGGGTGTAAACTTGGAGGGTTGTTGAGTATGGGTGGGAAAAGTATGGAACAGGTTTTTTTGGTGGGGGAGGGATTGTTAGGGAGTTTCCCACTATGTAGACCCTGGCTGATCCCTAGCCTCTCCCATTCAGTCAAGCACATCTGCCCCTGCCCCCATGTATCTCTGTGCCCTCACTCAGCCACTCCACTGTCCCTGTGTAGCTCTGCCCCACGTCCCCCTGTTCCCATGTGTCTCTGCATCTCCTTCCTCCCGTGGCCCTCTGCCTCCACTCCCATTCAGCCCCTGCCCCAGTCTGTCCTCCTCCACTAGCCCTTATGAGCCCCTGTCTGACCCCTCCACCCCAAGCACCCCACCCTAAGGCAGCTCTCTTCCCTCACTGGTGAGGAGTCACAGCTTTGTTCTAGTGCCACAGCGCTTTCTGGTGGGGAAAAAGGCAGAACTGCAGCAACATTTTGGCAGAAGCTTTTTTCTGTGCAAAAAATAGAAATCTGCAGGGCTCATTAAATATGTGTGGACGTGGTGGGGCAGAATTCTGCCAGGAGTAAAATTTGGATATGCAGATGATCTTACCGTGACAACCCAAGCACCAAAGCTCCATGACATTGAGAAAACATTAACTGAGGACCTCCAAAGTATGGAATAGTACTTCCAGAAATGGAGGCTCAAACCAAACCCTGGAAAAACCATAAGATGTGCATTTCATCTTGATAATATAAGTGCTAAAAACAAACTGAAAGTAGCTTTCTGTTATAAAAATGTGCAACATGATCACACCCCAGTATACCGCAGAGTGAAACTCAACTACACCCTCTGTGATCACCCTGAGAAGATAACTGTAAAGATAAATACAAGAGCCAACATAATTCAGAAACTAGCGGGTACAACCTTGGGTGCATCGGCATCAGTGTTGCGAACATCTGCAATAACACTTGTATATTCAGTAACTGAATATTATCAATCATATGAAGTAGATGCAGCCATACGTGACTTGTTGAAACTCAGCTGAATACAGTGATGAGGTTCATCACTGGAACCCTTAAGTCCAACACCATGGCTACCTGTTCTGTCTAACATTGATCTCCCAGTGATATGCCAAACTGCTGCGACACTCTGCGAAGCATAGCTAATCCAGGAAAACAGATGTCTTCCTATCCACCAAGACTTGACAGTGTGGGCCCCCCCTTTCCCCAATGTATTCCTGCAAGCCTTTTTGGGAACATTCGCTTAGCCTCATGCAATCAGTCTAGGATCAGAAGGAGGCTTGGAAAGCATATTGGGTTAAACAAGACTTTAAAAATAAGCACCTCATGATGCATCCCACAAAGGGTTCCCGTTTTGACCTTCCACAGAAATCTGAGTCAACTCTGAACTGAATCCCAACCACCCATAGTAGATGTGGATATCTAATGCACAAATGGAAAATTAAGGACTCCTTGGTGCATGTGTGGCTTCCCATGACAGATTATCAAACATCTCACCACGTACTGTGCAGTTTATAAATATGAAAGAGGAGGCATATACAATAAATTCTGCTACTCCTGATGAGCAATCTGGCTTGATCAACTTCAGGTGAAATTGTAGTTGCTGCTCTACACCAGCCATATGAAAGAAGAAAAAGGCACCTGATCCCTCCCTATTTGAGCTCCAGGCAACAACTGACTGCTCTGCCTCTGCTGCTTCCTTTTACATGTCCCTTCTGGCCCCTGATTGGCTGCTCCCCTGCAGCCACTCTAGGCTGCCTAGAGGACTTCTCCTCTGCTGTTTTTAGGAGAAGAGAGGGGGTTGTGAGGCAGGGCCGCAATGCCTCCAGCAGGGTGCCTCTGGACCTAGTCTGCTCTGTCGCTAGTTGTTACCTGACTCCACTGCTATCTCTCATGTTGACATGGCACTAGGTATTTACAACCCTTTTCATCACATCTTTGTGCCTTATTGACAGAAGTTGGATGGGGTAAGGAGTTGGGTTCCAGAAGTGTTTTGAGTCTCATACCTCTTTTGAGGTTGCAAGGTGTCTCTTCTCCTCCAGGATGGACTGTGTGAACATTTCTCCTGCACAACAAGAGGTTTCTTAATAAGAATGAAGTTTATTAGAAAAAGAGAGAGAATGGAGTAAAACCAAAAAAGGAAAGGGTGAGTTAATATACTGCATAAGATAAAGTAGGCAATGCAGTCTCATCTTAAGTTACACAACGGAAACACAAGTTCTTATTTACATATTACAGAAAGCAATCTGAGGCTGTGGCCCCAGTCTTAGGGTCTTAACCTCAAAGATGTCCCGAGAGAGAGATTCCTTTCATGGTCTCCAGAATACTTACTCTCCCTTTTCCTTACTCTGTATCACTTTATCCAGACCCTCCCTCCCAGCATTTAGGGTAGCTGCACCTGTTCTCCAAACTGAGTTTCTCCTAATACCTACATCAGGGTAGGCAACCTATGGCACGTGTGCCAAAGGCAGCATGTGAGCTGATTTTCAGTGGTACTCAAACAGCCTGGGTCCTGCCCATGAGTCCGAGGGGCTCTGCATTTTAATTTAATTTTAAATTAAGCTTCTTAAATTTTTTAAAAACCTTCTTTACTTTACATACAACAATAGTTTAGTTATATATTATAGACGTATAGAAAGAGACCTTTAAAAATGTTAGAAGGTATTACCAGCATGCAAAACCTTAAATTAGAGTGAATAAATGCAGATTTGGCACACCACTTCTGAAAGGTTGCCAACCCCTGACCTACATAAACAGTAGAGTTTTGGACTTCCTGCTTTCACTAAGGACTATAAGGTGGTCGATGGAGGATACAGCAACCTTTGATAGCTACTTTTCAAATGCTTAAAAGCCCATCTTAGAGACTGTAAAAGCAGCAAAGAATCCTGTGGCCCCTTATAGACTAACAGACGTTTTGGAGCATGAGCTTTCGTGGGTGAATACCCACTTCTTTAGATGCATGACATGCATCTGAAGAAGTGGGTATTCACCCACGAAAGCTCATGCTCCAAAACGTCTGTTAGTCTATAAGGTGCCACAGGATTCTTTGCTGCTTTTACAGATCCAGACTAACACGGCTACCCCTCTGATACTTGACATCTTAGAGACTGTGTTTCAGAGACCAGTCTGCTCGTCAAAGTAAAGTGATTTCTGAAGTCCCATTGTTTGGTGAGTAAGGAGGTTTCACCTGTCTCGGTTGAATTTTTCTAAAACTGACTCTTGCTCCCTCCTGCTCTTAGTTATTAAATATTACTTTTTTGGCAGACCTATTCATTCCATCGCAATAGTGTTGTCAGCCATATACCTTATATGAAACTTGCTGAGAATATGAGTTCCTTCATGACCATTCTCAAGACCCTGATATCAATTTATGGAGACTGGGCTGTGCAGAATTACACTGCTCTTTGAAAGGAGATAGAATGCTTAATTCTGTGTGATCTGGCTGCCACCATCTTAGGTTCATTCCCTTCTTCCTGTCACTCATGGATATAACTGCCAGTGAAGTTTCAGCATTGTGATGCCCTCTAGTGCTTATTGGGACTGTAACAGTTGTCAGGTAGCTGCGCCTGTGTTCCCTTCTTTGTGGTACACTCTAGTAGTTCCTAGTCAGATCTCAGGTCTTTTACTGAGACCTATCACTGAGTAGGGACCCATGTCTCACTCCCTTCAGATCAGGTGGTTTTAAGGCTGTATAGTTCCTTGCCTTACGCAGTGATATCCCCAGCAAGCCAGTCTGCCTAACGGCCAGTGCTTTGATTTCTCTTTGAGGGCTATGAACAGGATATTGCAGTAACAGGTTGTCGCACAGCTCTTTCTAAGCAATCACTTTTATTCTTAAGATAAAAAGCATTACAGAGAAAACATACAATACAGTAAAAGAACTTGAATGCATGCTAAAAGTTTACTAGAGTTTATCTGCAACTCCAACACTAGGCTCTGGTAGATGTCAGTTTTTCAAATTACACAACTGAGTTTGTCCCCTTGGTTACAAATTCATGTCAGTTTTTTAGATTGGGAACCAGAACCACCACTGGACAGTTCTGCTGTTTCTTTATAAAGCTCAGACCTTTGATATCTAGTCTCCAGGAACAGGTAATGACTAGTCAATGACTCTCTCCTCAGCAAGTAGCTTGAAAAGACAGAGTTTTTGCATAACTGGAGTTGTGGAATATACATTAACCACTCCCAGGAAACCCACTTAACACTTGTTATCCCAAAGTTTATGCCTATCTGCCACATTTAAATGTAATTGTTTGAACACTTTGTACTTTCAAGATCTCATATCTGCCACAGGGACCTCCTGTTTACCTCTGTGGCTGTCTTTTCACCTTAGCTGAATGAGTCATATTGGTGAGCATCACTGTTCTTGGTCTACTGTTCATCTGGTAGATCTCTATGTTCTTAATGGCTTTTTTCTTTCCTTTTTCACAGTGTTTTTTCTTCCTCTCCATATTTATATACAACAATGAATGAATGCAGTAAATTTGAGAGGTTGTAGGCACTGTATTTGCCATAGTTTTTTGTAGCCTTCAGTAGCGATAATCTTCTGTCACTTGCTTTTTCCACCTCTTGCAATGAATTGTTCAATGGCGAACTTTTCCATTGGTGATGATCTCTCCTCTACCAAAGAATTAAGCCCAGCCTGGAGTCATCAGCTCATCTGTCGTTTTAAGTTTTGAACTAACTTTTTGTGTTTAACTTCAAACCTGTTCCAATATTGTGAGGTGAAGGTTGGACTATATTGTTATTAGGTTTGGATACAGTTTAGGACATTCTGAATAAAGAGCCAGAGAGAAGAAGAAATCTTTGTCTGAGGCAGCCGTTATTGCCCAAGACCACAGTAATGATTAATGGTCTGATCCAGTATATAGCAATTCCTGTGTTCTGTTGGACAGTAAGGGAAATTTTATGCCAATTAGATATGTTAGAACTGCGTGTAGTGGGGCTGGAAAACACAGCAGGCTCTTTTGGCCTGTCTACTACTAGGTGATGCATTAAAATTAACATTGAATAAGAATAATAGTTTCCTTGAATAAGGACTGCATCTTTATAGTTACAGAAGTAACTGACTGGTGGAGTGCACAGGAAGATATGAAAGGATACAAAAATGCTGAAATTTCCTTGGCTGGAATTTTCCTGATTGTGAGAGAAGTGAGGAAATAATCTCAGTTCTCTGAGCCTAATCACAGAAAACAGTGATCGTTGCCAGTCAGAGTGAAAAAACTCTTCACTGGTGGACTTGACCACACAATGTTTGGGCATGAGTTCCCTTTGCACAGGCCCCATCAAATATACTTACAATGGACACTTATCTGCTATATTGAGGTGCACACTTGCACAGTCCAGGACAGGTGATCCCCCTCAGAATCAACATTGCACATAAACTTACTGGAACTATGAGCAGTCTGCAGTGCATGCTCACACTTTCTGCCCATGTTCAGGAACAAGACCATAAAAGTGTTGATGAGGACAACATTGCTTGTATGTTTTAATATAAACCAACAAGGGATGACTTGGTTGCACTCTCTGTGCACAGAAGCGAAGAGATTATGGAACTGGTGCATCCAACATCAGCATCTCAGCCACCTACCTACCAGGATGCCAAAACACCACTGCAGATGCTTTGCACAGAACATCCTCTCAGGACCATGATTGGGAAAGAAACACCAAGGTACTACAGAGGATATCAAAGCTGGGGTTTTCCAACTATAAACCTCTACACTATAGCCCAGAATGACAAGTGCCCACATTTCTGCTTGAGAGCAAGATTGGGGTGCTTTTCTCTTCAAATGTGGTGCACCTCTACTGTACGTGTTTTCCCCTCACTCCTCTCCTATCCAGATCATACATAAGATAAGGGCAGACAAATCCAGAGTCATCTTGATTGCCCCCATGTGACCTAGACAAATGTGGTTCTTTGACCTGTTGATGATGGCGGTATGCCCACCATGCACTCTTCCTCTTCTTCCACATCTGTCTCAGGATGCAGGCCAGGTCTGCCACCTGAACCCAGAAATACTCCCCCTGAAGGCATGGTTTCTCCACGGTTCCATGGCAATGAAGTGACCTGTTTGGAGGAGGTAAGGACCGTACTATTAAATAGCAGAAGGTCTATTTCATTGTATACTTACCTGCACAAATGGACGAGATTCCACATATGGTGCCAGGATAGACAAACAGTGGTGACTACCTCTTCTTTACCAATGGTATTAAATTGATAGACCTGATTTCTTAAATTCCAATATATAATGAGCTCCCAGCAATCACAGTTTTCCATCACAAAGTTGACGAGTTCTCAGCCCTTACTTGCCCTACCACTAAATGATTCCTCAAAGGTATTTGTAACTTTTATCATGAAATAGGAGCCATGGGACCTTAATCTAGTGCTTCGGTGCCTTACTGGACCCCCGTTTGAGCCCTTAGCAACATATTCACTTCTACACCTGTCGATGAAGGTGGCTTTTTTCATCACTATCCCATTTGCATGGTGAGTAGAACGTGGGGCTCTCGTGGCACACCCTGCATACACAATATTCTTCAAAAACAAGATAAGGCCACATCCAAAATTTTTACCTAAAATAGCTCTTCATTCTACTTGAACCAGCCTATCCATCTCCCGATGTTCTTCCCAAAACCTCATGGGAACAAACAAAAATCAGTGTTTCACACCATGGATGTCAGAAGGACAGTAGCTTTTTACACTTACAGGGCTAAACCCGTCAGAAAGTCGCCAAGGTTATTTTCTTTCTGTCACGGAAAGATCAAAAGGAGCTGCCATATCCAAGCAAAGGCTCTTGAAATGGATCTCTGGGTGCATTGACCTTTGCTACTGTCAACAACTTCTATCATCCCTACTGGGGACCCGCACACACTCCACCAGATCGCTTTCTATGTCAATAGCCTTCCTCAACAATGTACCCATCACAGACATCTGAAAAGCAGCAACCTGGGCATTAGCCACATGTTCACAGAGCACTACGCAGTAGAGCAGGACTTGACATCAGATGCTGTCCAGGGACTCGCAGTTTTATCTTCTGTCACAAATGCAACTCCAAAGCCCCTTCCTTCCAATGATGACTATTGCTCTACAGTCACCTAAAGTGGAGCACCCACAGTGACACTCCTTGAAGAAGAAGAGATGGTTACTCACCTTGTACAGTAACTGAGGTTCTTAGAGATGGTTATCCCTGTGGGTGATCCACTACCCACCCTCTGCCCCTCTACTTTGGTGTTTCCTGCTAGGGCCACTGCAGTAGAGAAGGAACTGAGGAGGGTTTGGTCATACAGTGCTATGTACTTGTCAGAGGCAGCACGAGATGGTGACAGTACTTGTGTGACCCATCCAGGCACTGCTACTGAAATTCTCCAATCGCAGATGCATGGATGTAGATTCACCTCAAGTGGCTCACTCACAGGGACAGCCATCTTGAAGAACCTCAGTTACTGCACAGGATGAGTAACCTTCTCATGTTGACTGTTCTTAAAAGATTTGTGTCCTTTCACTTTAAATAACTAAGGCCTTATCTGTGCTCATAAGTGCATCCATGTATGAGCCCTAATACAACTTCCTGCTAGTTATTAATCAAGACCCAGATTAAGGAAAACATCCTGATTCTGGAAGGGTACTTAAGTATATGCTTAAATCTTATTGAAGTCAAATTAAGCATTATTTTAAGAACTTTATTGAATTTGTCCAAGTGTATCATAATTTCCCCCTAAGGTGTAAAATATATGTCAAGTCAAGTGTAATATGAAGGGTTGCTTTGATAGCTTTATTTTAGAGTGATAATATACAGCACTGCGACAGGTAGAGGGTAAATTGGAGCAGACTAGAAGCAGGAAGTGAATGAATGAGAGAAGTAGTATGAACAACTGGACTGAGAGCTGTCTGTCTTGAAGGCTTCTGAGAACGATGAGTAGTTGGATGTGTTGTGCCTAAAGGTATAGTCTGAGCTAAGGTAATTTAAACTGTGGTTATAAATTACAAGAATTTCATTTGAATTAATTTTGTGGATTAAAGTAATCTGATGAGACAGTAGTAGAATTACACAGTGATTGTCAGACCCAATGCATGAAAAGAACTAAGGAAATAATGTGTCATCTTGTACTGAGAACCATAATGTGGTAATGTAACTGTTTACTAGTCTTAACTACAACAGCATTCTATTTTATTTAAATTCTTCTACTCTGCCCCATCACTGTGGAATCTGAGCACTAGGAAGATGCAGCAGCATCTGATTAAAGTGACCTCTCCACTGAGTATGGTATTTAAACACATCAATTTAAATCATATGAAATTGGGGAGGGAGGGCGGGACGGAGTTTAATTAATCAAGCGAAGTGGGGCCCTGTGCTCAATTTGATGACGTTTCTCTATTTATGTTTGTCTGTGCTTTAATGTGCTCTAACTACATCATTAGTTAACTTGTTTTACCGTTCTGGTGTTCCTGTATAGACAACCCCCTAAGGCAGTGGTGTACAAACTGTTCCTGTCGCACCCCCCTTTACCAGTAATAGAATCTGTCTGCATCCCTCACTCCCTTACTGCACACTTGGCTCAGCTGATGACTTTGGGTTAAAGGCAGAAGTGGGGGCTGAACTGAGGATGGGGGAGGAGCTGGGCTGGGGGTGGAGCAGAGCTGCGACTGGGATCGGAGCAGAGCTGGGTGATGTTCGCTCCCCATGGCGGCTATCGCGGGCCCCACTGCCTGTGCCCTTGAAAGTTCCTCTGCACCCTAGTAGGGTGCGCCCCAGAGTTTGGGAACCTCTGCTCTAAGGGTATGTCTACACTGCAATTAAAAACAGCTCAAACTCTGGGACCCTCCCACCTTGCAGGGTCCTTGAGGCTGGGCTCCAGACCGAGCCCGAATGTCTACACAGTAGTTAAACAACCTCTTAGTCTCCGCCTGGCGAGTCTGAGTCAGCTGGCACAGACCAGTTGTGGGTATCTAATTGCAGTGTAGATATACCCTGAGATAAATTTTTTGATATATCATATGTTTGTAGTTAAATATAAGTGTTTCCTTTTGAAATATTCCAGTACCAAGATCATCACTAAAAGAAACAGTTATGTTGCTATGGAACTAACAGATTTATCCCTTGAATCATACACAAAACCCAAGCACTTAAAAGGACGGAAATGGATAGTAATAAATATTCTAAATCTTACATTGCCTACACAGTAAGAACAAAACTGTTCTGTTTAGTTAAAATAATTGCTTATTTAATCACAACACAGCAACCTTAATTGTGATCCCTGGATTTATTTTCTCTCTTTAATGCTTTATTTTGTTATCTTGATTTTTAGTCTACATATCTTCTGTTAGATGAGAAATATTAAAGTATTTATCTGCTAACATTTTTGATCAAATGCTCATTGTTATTCCTTGAAAATTGCTGTATATGTAGTTTTAATAGGGAAAATGTATAAAATTAACAGTGATGGTGGATTTTTGTGTACTATGTAAGTAGACTTGAATTTCATGTTGATCAATATGTCATTAGTATACGTATATCTTTAATATTTTCTACAAGGGATGGTTTTGTTTTCTATTTTGAAATTCCTGATAAAAGAATAGTAATTTATTTTAGTCAGAAGTTATTGAGTTGTGATGTGCATTTCTTTATACTTAATGAGAATTTTGTTCTATGTATGTGATTAATGTAAGATTTCTTATGTCCTTATCTATCCATTTAATTGTTTCTAAATGTTTGGGTTTTGTAAACGGTGTGAAAAATGACGTTTAACAACCTTAACTGGTTTTTAAAAGTGGTTTTATTTTTTTCTTATTTGGAATTTCCCAGCTCATGTGTTATTCTTAGCATCTTTTATCTTTTCTTTTGTGTATGTAAATGAAGACACCATTTAAGAGCGTGAACAGACCACCTATTATATTAAATACAAATGTGAGAAGTTTGGGACGTGCTGACAATGGTTCCTACAGAGCCTTGCCTCATTCAGGCCCTGATTCAAAGTCCATTGAAGACAGTAGGTATTGATTAATATACTTAGAGAATAAACGATATACACAGGAAGGGTGCATCCTGATCGTGTCTCCATGATACTTTGAGGAAGGCAAAAAAATACCTCTGGGCCTCAGAAAATTTGGCACAATAGGGAAAAAAATCCTTCCTGAGCCCCCCAAAATTGGTCAGACTTGTAACATCCTGAAAATGCAGCCTCTACAGAACAATTAGGGTACACCTGCACTCAAGCTGGAAATGTAATTTCTAATGTGTGTATGTCTAGCTGAGCTAGCTTTGTTGAGCCACTGTGTTAAAAATAGAAATGCAGCTGCGGCGGGATGTGCAGTGGAATGAGCTACCTGCACTGAGCACAACACTTCTCAGGATGGTGGGTATTTGCTTGGGCTGCCAGCCAATCCTACCACTCGCACTGCTGCAGCTACACTTCTCTTTTTAGTGCACTAGTGTGATTAAAGTGCACATATATTTGCTCAAGCTGGAAATGATGTCTCCTGCTTGAGAAAAGACATATCCTAAGGGGAGGCAGGGTGGAAAGCTTTTGAAAAGCCAGGGAGAGTATAGATGGTGGTGGGGCATGTGGCCAGCATGGTTGCTGCAGCTAGTGGAAAGTCAAAGGACCTGAAGAAGGGAAGGGGCCAGCCCTAATCTTGCCAAGCATGTGTTCTTGCAGTATCATCTCCTTCTGGACACTGTGTCACATCCCTTGCTGTTCAGGGTCAACATCCACCTTCTGTAGATGGCGTGGTGGTTGCGGGGCAACGTTTCCATTGACTTAAGTTGGCTTTGGATGAGCCTTTGGATGAGGTGTGCGTGCTCCTACAAAACATTCATGTTCTAACAATGCATACCTGTGCGCCTCAGCTTATTTTAACTCCAAACATTAATAAAAATTTGTGTTTAAAAAAAAAAAAGGGCATAAAATGTCCAACTCAAGAATAAGTCTCTGGGTCCACAGCTAAGGTCACAGTGCCTGCCAACCAAGAAGTCACTGAACTTCTTTGTGTTTGAGCTACCTCATCTAAAATATGTGACTAATAATGTTTTTCACCTACACAATTCTTACGGACATATGTAGCATTTGATCCTGAAGTCACTGACGTAAATGGAAAATGACCCCGAATGAAATTAACCGGAGCTGGCTTGACATGGCATTCCCACTGAAATCATTGGATCTCAAACTACAGACCACAAATGAATTTCCAAAGCTTAGTAACTATATGAAAATCTTGAAAAATAGTAACTAGCAGTTTTGACTGAGACAATAAACACTTTATTTATTGAGGAAACCGGGGTAGCTTTTTAATGACCTGTAACTCGAAAACATTTTGAAACATTCTTCTTTGCTTTTAGAGTACATGGCAATTTTCAGGCTAAAATTATTGGGAGAGAGGAGCAGACTATATAGTAGGGATTTATAATGAAAGCTGGTTGCGTCTCCAATTATGGTGGGGTTATTGCTTTTCCATAATAAGTATTGATATAATAAGTTTCATTTGACTGACTAAACTCACTTCCTGTATTTTTTCCTCCCTCTCAGTGTTGAACTTTGCTTTAGGAACTACCTGTCGCCATGAATATGCTGATCTTCATAGTTGTTGGTCTCCTTGTGCATTGTGTGTTCTTGGCCTCCATTTTTGACATCTACTTCACCTCTCCTTTGGTTCATGGCATGACTCCTCAGCGTACTCCATTGCCACCACCTGCAAAGCGACTAGTGCTTTTTGTTGCTGATGGCTTGCGGGCAGATACACTGTATGAATTAGATGATAATGGTACTGCTCAAGCACCTTACCTTAGGTAAGTGTGTCTGATAACACTTCCATTCCTAAAAATTGTAAGTCATGGCGCAAGTTAACCATTAAACATTTTACCAAATTGCCTCTCTTAGGGAGAAGAGAAACAGCCTCAGAAGTAGTGGTGGTTTATACCCAGGTCCTCTGTGATTCCAGGGCTGAGCAGTATGTTGCAGAATTATGTTCCACAAAAATAAATGAATAAAAATTCAACCTTCATGATTGTGAAGAAAATAATTAAAACATGAACTGAGTTTAAATTAATGTAGTGTTACCTCGCTCCCTGGTAGCACCTGACTCCCCACCATTTTCTGAGCTGGGCAAAGCTCCCTCTTTGGATGATGTTGAAGATATCTCTTCAAATTCACATATTTCTGTGTAAGATTCCCCTACCAATCAAAATCGGGGCTCCTTCTGTGATGCCTTCAAGGATAGGGACAATTCACATGAGAGACAAACCCAGACTACATCTCAGGCAGTGGACTCCATTTCCTAGACCCTATGATACTCCTTAGTGGTCATATTGAGGCCCTTAGCTAGCTATTGACAACAGTTCTCAGGCTCCTAGTCTTTTTGGTCAGGACCACTGGGGAGGCAGTCTCCTCTTCCATCTGTTCCTTCTTCACTACCTCAACAATTGGAGGAAAACTTTGAGGAGCAAGAGGCCAGAGCAGACAAGGAGGCTGCTGTGCTGTAAACTAGTATTTCCTCATCTTTCGCAGATAAGGTTGCTGTACCTTCTCCGCCTTCTGTGGCCAATGACTTTAAACAGTTTCAGGAGCTAATGAAATGTGTTGTGGACTCACTGCAAATCCTCCTAGGAGCGATTGGATATTTTGCATATGACACCTTCTGCTTGAGTGGCTTTGTCCATTTATGAGGCCTCCTGTATTCTGCCAAGACCATCTGGCAGACCCTGCCAACAGTACCACCCATGTGCAAATGTGTCATTAAGAATTAGTATGTTGCAGCCGAGAACTGTGGAATTTTATTTTCACATCCTTCTCCTAACTCCCTGGTTGTTAAAGCAGTAAATTAATGTGGCAAACAGCACCACATTTAATCTACGCAGTATGATAAGGACAAAAAACGCCTTGACTTTTTTGGCCATAAGAATTACTCCTCAGCGACCCTACAGTTTAGAATTGCATATTACCATGCTGTTATGATGAAATACAATTGTACTACTCCAAGTTCACAGGTTTTTTCAATGCCTTCTGGCAGAACATTGCAAACAGGTACAGGCCATAATAGCCAAAAGTTAGTTTCTGGCTAAAACATCATTTCAGGCTTCCCTGGAAGCAACTGACACTGCAGTGCATTCCATCTCCATAGTGCATTCCATCTCCATGGCAATCATCATGCATTGGGCATCCTGACTCCAGGTTCTCTAGAGAGCACCAAAATACTGTCCGGAATCTCCCCTTTTCTGAAACTCTTTGCTGATACCACTGATGAAACATTGCACACATTGAAGGACTCCAGGCCTGCTTTGCAATAGTTTGGGATTTTTATGCCTGTAATTAAACAAAGATATAGTAGATCCCAGATGGCTCAGAGACCCCACCCTGTCCAGTTTTCTGGTTTCCAGACTTTCTGAGCTGTTTAAAAAGAAGAAAACAAGGTTTCAAAGGGAGACCACCCACTATATTCTCTTTGACTGCTCAACAATAATAATCAAAATATCAATTTTGATGGTTTGGTCAAGGGTCTGGAACAACCCTGCTTCTCAGTTCTCCCGCTGCACCATTTTACCTGCCTTTCTCCCTTTGGGGACTTTTCTCCCACTTTCAATCTTCATGGGAGAAGATTATGTCCAAATAGCGGGTGTTAGAGGTTATAAAATTGGATTACTCCATTTTACTCCCTTCTCTGCCCCTCTTCAGAGACCCCTCTCAGTTCTGAAATTAGCCCGGAAAAAGGACACTATCACAAGAACTACATATAATTGGCTATATTTTATTTATTGAGGAGGAGAAAAAAACCTAATCTGGAAATTTACAGGTTTAATGAAGGAACAGAGAAAGCAAAAACTAGAAAAGAAATTCTGAGAGAGGAAAAAAAAGAATAACCTTTACAAGAAAAAAAAATGAATAACCCCTAAAAAAAGTAGAAATAAAATAATATATTACCTTGAAATGCATGATCACACCAATTAACCTCCTATCTTCACGATGGTGGCTGACTATAGTGATAATTATGCCTGGTGGGTGTTTAGTTATCTTATGGTAACTACTTTCTAGTTTAACAGTTACAGTTCAAGACTAAATCTGACTGAATCTGAGAGTTTTGAATGTAATGCCAACAGCATCTAGTCATCACTTTTTCTTCTTCTACGAGCTACTCTGTGCATGCACACACAGTTTTGTGAAGTAATTACTTGTATTTTCTTTTCAGGAATATCATAGAATACAAAGGCAGCTGGGGAGTATCTCATACTCATGTTCCAACAGAATCTAGACCAGGACATGTGGCACTGATAGCTGGATTTTATGAAGATGTCAGTGCAGTTGCTAAAGGTATGCAAGTCCCAGGTTCCAACAAATTTGACATCAATCTTACTATACCACCGATCTTTTGGTGGTATAGTAAAGTTCAAAATTGGTCACTAAATGTCTACATAATAGACTGAAAAACGTGAATTCATCTTTGAAGAATTTTCCACTATTAATATTTGTGAAAATAGGATTTGTATATTTTTATTCCTGCTTTAGGATTAATTATTGTACTAGAGAGCTCTTTAAAGTATTAAAATTCAAATATAAAGACAGAAGTATTATGCAATCGGCCTGTAACTAAGTATGATTTGGCTTTTCCAGTATGAGAGGAAAGTATAGATGTCATTTCTGAGACCTAGCTTTTGGAAGTGCTAACTAAGCTGCTCAGTTAGGGATAATTTAGTGGACTCATCACTACTGTACCACTCATCACTAATCTATTCCCCACAAAGTGGCTCCTTCTAGATTCAGTGATGATGTGCCTCACGGGGAGGGATTTACTCACTAGAAATCTAGAGATTGGGGCCAGAGGTCAAGTGACAGGAACATGAAATACGGGAGGCTGTTGGCCCTCCAGGAGAGTCAGATGACAAACCTATTATAAAGACTGATCTTTTAAAAATGATTGTTTATTTATTCATTTGAACCTCTGCCTAAATAAAATTACTTGATGGTCATAGTCCTGATCCTAATGAATTGGTATCCGTATTCACAACTGGCCAAGCTTGGATTCAGTCTCAGCAGAGAGGATAAGAATTGAATGGACATGGTGAATAAACTAGTCCTTACAGATCAGGGTTGAAGTACACTGGCAGGATAGCATGGGTTAAGCATGAGCTGCCTCTGACTGCTTTACATGTACTGAGGGCTTCAGTCTTCAAGGCAATCAGTCTAGTCTTTTGACAAGAGCTGTGGTTTTTTTTTTTGTTTTTTTTTACTTTATAAAAATAAGAGCTGAGGGTATGGGCAGGGGAAATCCACCCATCCCAGATTGGTGGAGATGAGATATGTCAAGAAGACAAATACTGTTTCGTTTCCAGTGTCAGAAGGGTGCAAACTGTTTCATTTCTTAATTCTTCCCTGTGTCCCTTTGATTGTGTCAAAGACATTTATAGAAGCTAGAAAGAAATAAGACTACTATTAATTTTTGAGTGCTGGCACTGTTTTTTCAGTGCTGTTCAAAACAGAGTCTTGTAATCCATCCCCATTGGGCTGACATGGAATTTATCCTCAAAGTATATATTGCAGAGCTTTCACTTTGTACTTCCATAGTTATGTAGATAGACCAGTACACACCTGTGCAAATCAATCTCATTCATATAACTATAAAACAACTAGATTATGCATTTTATTTATTTATTCTTTTAAATTTATTAGAAGACATGAATTTAACTAACAAGCATCCAGCCAGTGCTCTGTGCCCTGACAATTTTTAAAATTAATCTCCAATTATTAACTCCTATAACAAATAGATTGCTTGTTCCATTAAATGTGAATGAAATTATGCATACCCTCTTAGTGCTCTAACAAGATGTAACCCCCTTTCCTTTTTCCTAAATTCCCCCTCTCTTTAAATGCCTGGGCAACAAATAGTTTTCCAGTCATGCTATAAGGTTCATCAGATATTCACATTATTCTCCAGTCCTACAGGTAGTATTTGAACTCTCAACTTAGTGGAAACTTTGTACTACCCATGGAGAAGACCAAACTTTCAATCACTTATAACTCTTTTATTAATACAGGTATTAGTCGGGAGATTCCTCTTCTGTGGGTACTAATAAAGTTTAACCACTTTTGAATTATGCATTCACAAAACAAAGTCTTTAAATTATCTTACTTTGGGAAAAAATTAATAATTTTGTTTGTCATCCTTGCTTAATGGAAAAAAGAGTGGACAGTTGTTGTTTAGACTTACTAAAACCACTGACGCAAGAGACCAACTACAAAGCCAAAAAAGTTTTCCTCCCCCAGATTTATGAGCATAAACAAATGGGATTACAATAGAAGTCAAAAGTAATCTTAACTCTAGCATTTACTATTAAATATTATAATAAAGACTTTAAAATGTTCCTATTTTCTAGTACTACTCATCTTTAGACAATGGGCCAAATCAGGCCTTCTGTTACACCTGAACAACCCCTTTAACATTAATGTTTGTTTTGACAGGATGGAAGGAGAACCCAGTGGAATTTGATTCAGTTTTCAATGAAAGTAAATATACTTGGAGCTGGGGAAGTCCAGATATTTTACCTATGTTTGCGAAAGGTAAGCTTAAATGGGATGCATCTTATTAGCTGATAAACACTACACTGGTAGTTATGATGTGGTTTAAAAGTACATTAGTCAGAGAGGTATTTGCAAGATTTAACAGTAGTTAGCATTTCTGTAGGGATTTGTTTGTATTGTTATAAGTTACATTTTACATACAAATTATAAAAACAAAACCTTCCAGAAATACTACATAGAGGAGTAGGATAAGTCCTGATCTTTTACAATAGATAAATCAAATACTCTAGCAGTGTCTTATGGTGGTTGTGACTTTATTAACACAGTGAATGCCAGCACATATTTTCTAGCATGAAGCCTGTTAATTTGGGAGTTGGATGGAAAAATTCCTCATCACAGACCAGAAAAGAAAACAAGCTTTAAATAGAGCATAACTTCTCACTACTATTTATGGTCTATTCTGATGCTTTCCTAATCTTACCTACCTAATAGTGCAATTTAGCCTCAAGTGTAATTTTTTTGGTCCAGTGTGCGTGTGATATAAAAATTGCATATACTGTTGCAATTCTGAAACTTCTGTAATTAAAAAAATTACTGTTAAATTTGACCTAGCTATGACTTTCAATAAGTAACTGAGTTTAACAATCGTTTTCCTAATTTTGTTGTTTCTGTGCCTCCATATTAAAGGGATATGGGATTTACTATGTTTTCTCACTCCTATTTTAGATTAGTAAAATATAAGTGGGAATACAGTATATGAAAATGCAAACATGGAGTGTTGTGATGCTATCCTTGAGCTCAGGATTAGATTACTAGTGCTGATCTCTCAGTCCCTGGATTGGTGAAGGCTGGAAGTACACTGGAAGCAGTGTGCTTGGTCCTACATATTGTTTGCATTTCACTCAAGTGACATGTCAACCAATTAAGGGACTTCTAAAGGAAATTCCATTCGGTCTTCTTCAGAAGGATGGTGGCTATGCTCTGGGGATTTAGAGTAGGGAATATAAACAGGGGATTGAGAGGGAATTACAATTTGGGGATCCTGGGGACTGTGAAAAGGATGTGGCAGAATCCCTCCAGCGCCCAAGAAGAATGTACATTCTACTGCTGTAGCTAAATTAGAAACCCATGAAACCAGAATAATAAGGTAAACTCCAGTGTTGCCTCCTCCTCGATAATTTTAGAATTGAGAGAATTGTTTTAAATATATTTCATGATGACAATAATTGTACTGAACCCCATTATTTTCAGTGATTGGATTAAGAAAGAATAATTTGGTTTCCCATCCCCATCCTTTTTTCCACTTTTGCGTTAATCTGAAAAACAGTTTTATGATTAGCTGCAAAATAATCTCTTCTGGGGAATCTGTCTTTCCCAGGACCTCTGCTTGAATCTTGAGTTTGGGGGGGATGAGAAAAGAATGTGGCCTCCAGCCCACTGGCAGATTGTTTACATTTTTGCAGCCATGTATTCTTGGGAAAAGATTTATGGAATTCAGTTTTAGTGTACTGTGCTATCTTTCACTGGCTTTGTTTGAGAAAGAAAGTAAATGCCTATTTACCATATCACTTGAGATACTTGTGGTACACACTGAAGTTATTAAGGAGCATATACAACTCTGGGAAATGGGTTGGAATAAGTAGTTTGTAAGAAGGAGTTAATTCACCTTTATATATTAGTGGAGGTATTTATTTTCCCAAAGTAAATGCTTACTATAAATGTTTGTTTTATATGCTAACAATATAAAATATCAAACTATGGTCCTTTGTACCACTTGTTGACAGCTTTATAGCTAAGTAGTCAGAATACTCACATAAAAAGCCTGCTGCCTTAATAATCATCAATGAGTTAGATTATAGTTTCCATAATTGAATTAGTTATCCTTGACTTTTCAGACATTTGTATGATCATCCAAATTTCAATGTAACGTCTACACAATGGTTGTCTATTCCATTCTAAGCTAACCAAGGGAAAAATACTAGCTAGCAAGGCTCTTTCTGCAACAATGCTTAAATATAGTTTGCCAGGACATTTCCTTGTCTTGTCAGAAAAGTGCATTACAGTAAAGGATTTATTGTATGTTTCAGTAGAGAAACCTAAGATGTAGTAGATTCTTTCTCCTCAACTAAAATAATACACCTCTACCTCGATATAACGCTGTCCTCAGGAGCCAAAAAATCTGTGTTATAGGTGAAACCACGTTATATCGAACTTGCTTTGATCCACCGGAGTGCGCAGCCCCGCCCCCCCCTGGAGCACTGCTTTACCGTGTTATATCCGAATTCATGTTGTATCGTGTCGCGTTATATCGAAGTACAGGTGTAGTTTTTAATTGTTGTTTTTCTTAAATACCAAAATACTGATCCCTAGAAATCTGAATTTCTGAAAGATTTTTTAACCCAGGTGATTTAGTCTTTTATTTTCCATTGGTCATTGAAATGCCTATAGCAATTCCGTACTTTAAGGAACAATATATTTGCAGATACAGTTTAAGCAGAATTAAAATCTCTCTCTCTCTCTCTCTCTCTCTTTTTAATGATTGCATTTAGTCTTGGAATTTTACACTATTTTTCCTGAGAATAATTGAAGTTTCTACAATATTTTAGTGCCAAATATATGTTAATTTTTGCCAAGGAAAGATTTAAAAAATGGTCCTCTTTAAATTTGGCCTTGAAACTAGCTAAATCACCACAGTCCCTATGAGCCCCAAACTTCAAGTTCACCCATTTTCAGTATATGTCAATCACAGACCTCTTTTCAAATTTTGGACTTAAATTGAAAAAGCAGGTTTTTTTTTCCCTCCTAGTCCATCATTACTACTTTATGCCAAGAAAACACAACTGTTCAGATCCATCAGATACTTCTGTTAGATGACGCTAGCTCTCCTCTACTGCCCAGGCTCCCTTGGCTCACATTCCATCACAAATAGCCTGTGTTCCTAAGTGCCTATTGCCTTCGTCCTGTCTGTGCCTCCTCCCTGTCAGTTCCTGACTCTTGGGCACATGCTACAGTCTCTGACATAGATGTCCTGTTGAAGTGGTGTTTCCGCTGGTGAACCATGGGGAATTCATCAGACAGAGAACTGCTGCAGTAACAGAGCGAGGAGCTCTACTTTTCAAGTGACATAATGTTATATTTGGCTTTGTCCATGCTTAGGTAGGTCTGCAATAATATGTGAACAACTCATTGGAGCCTTGATGGAGACTAGATGAGGCCAAGAATTCTAATGCTGCTATCTATAATAACTGTGGTTGTGGGGTTCCGAGATACAGACAGGCTGCATGTGGGGCATCCTCAGCAAACACTGCTGTTCAAAAGTTCCAAGTTGCATCACTGACACGCAATCCGTGAAAGCAAGCATCTCAAAGGAGCATACTTACTATGTGAGTAACTGCTGGTTTTTTTTCTTGAAGGGTCCTACCCTTTGCCAGTTCACATATAGCATGCCTGGCATACTGTTTTAACAGCAGGTGATGCCTAATGAATCTGCTATTAATGACTAGCAGAACTAGATACACAGCACTCAGCTTGAAGACTGACATGCATCACCCCCTAAGATGCTGACCTTGCATACCACTTCTGCACTCTTTGAATAGGACTCTGCTCACTACCATAGGGATGCAATCTGTTGGTGAGAAGACACAACAGACAGGGAAATCTGATGTGGGAGGAGTTGATACCTGGTTGGGTAGTTTCTGGGGCTCCCAGTCTGTCTAGTTAGTGGAAAGAGCAGCAACAGCTCACGGTTGGAAGAAGTGTTCTAGCCGAGCTTCTCCTGTTTTTCTCATCTGTTGTAAAGGAAGTTCTTTTTGCCAAATCCCTGCCACCTCCTCCCTCCAGCAGAATAGAGGGAAAAGAAGGCTTTCCCTCTCCTGTCAGTTCTGTCTCCAAAGATAGATACAGTACTTAATACATAGTAGATATTTTTCATAATATCTCTTTTGAAGTGTCATAATAGAATCTAAAATGCAGTGAAATGTTTCAGAATTTTCTGTGGAAGAAACCATTGCACCCTCTGTTTTATTTGTTTTTACATTAATACAAATTCTTCATCTAGGTAGAAATTAGGGTGAGGAGTGGTAGGAGTGTACCTCTAATCATCCCACACACTGCACATACTTAATTTTGGTTTTCTGGTGCTGGCTCTTCTCAGAGACAGGAACTTGTTTCAGATTGAGCCCCAATTTCTTTCCTTTGCTGTATCCCATCACCAGAAGATGGTACAATAATGCATCATCACATAATATCAACAAGGATTGTTGCAACAACCACCAAGGCTGGTGCACTCTGCCTCCTTTTTTGGTATACTTTATCCATTCAGTTCAACTCCATTGACAGTAATAAACAGATTTTAAAAAGTGCCTTGGAGTACTCTACTCACTATTCTGACAGCAACTCAGCAAACTATGTGTTCTAGATTTTTAAATAAACCCCATTGCAAAACAGGGATGATACATGAAGGGCTACAGCTTTCAGGTTCCTGTCCTATAATCCAGGTATAGTATAATCCAGGTAAATGCTAGCTCTTGAACTTCGTGTGTTAGTTCACCCTCAAGCCTGGAAATTGCACTATATAATTGAACAACCAACAAATCAGCTGGATTCTATGTTGCTATGAACTGACAGAAGAACATTTCCCCATTGGGAGTTTATGTAGAAATAATAGAAATAGCCTTGTTTAGAGCCCTGTGACTTCAACAGCTCAGCCAGACTGCAGAATTTCTATAAGTTCCACCTGATTTCAGATTTCATCAGGACTTCAAAAAATCAGTATTTTGATGTTTCTCTTTTCTCTGTTTCACAAGACACCATGGTATAGTCTTTAATGTGTACAAAATGAGATTGTCTTGTCCAGAGACTATACTTTTCCACATCAGTGGACACGGTGTTGCATGTTTGAGAATTTTCAGAAAAATGCATTCATTTTTAGTGAGGCCTGCCTTTTTTTATGCATCAGACCTAATTTTTAAAGATAAAGACTTTGAAGATTGTGCAGGTCCCAATCCATTCCCAAATTCTCCTTGCATATTACAGTAGTGAGGTTGCCCTACTGATTAGAAGTAACTAATCTGCATCCTTCCTTGAGCTTTCTTTACCCATTTTTTTTTCTGTTTATGTGTTATAATTTCTTTTATTAAAGTCTCAATGATATAGCACTATCTCACTTGGTCTCACATTAGGTTTAATATCTGGACGTTAGAAGTCTTTGTGTATCAAAGCTAGAGGTAAAGATGTTTTATATTTGATTTTTGCACCTTTAATCACCAATTCCAGAATAGTGATCTGCACTTTGACTTCTTGACCAGCATCGTGCAACATCTGAGGTAAAATGGTATTTTAGTGGCCTTTGGATATATCTTCTCTTAATCTTTTCTTAATTTCCGGTTATTAATCTGTGTCAGAGTGATAGAAGCAGTACAGTAGAATCTCTTTGAGCTGAAAATCTAAATTCAAATACGACGCCAAGCATTTATTACTTATGCGAAAAAGTTGTCTTCTTAGGGGCTGTCTAGATAGGGGTGCTGAGGAATGTTAATCCAAATTAACTAAAGGTGTGAATTAGAAGTGGATTAATTAAACTGTATTAAACCCTTGTGTGTACACTCTCTCATTCAGAAGTAAAATGTCCTTAATTCTGTTTAGTTCAATTCACTTGCAAAGTGAATTAGTCTCCTGGAGTTGGGAATCATATCCCCATCTCCATGTATAGGCATACTGTTTAATGCATGGCAGGCTAGTGTGGGGTAGATTTATACTTCAGCTTGCCATGAAGCAAGTGTTCATGTAGACAAGCCTTTTTCCAAACTCTTGTTTTTCTAATAAATTCTATATTGCCCATTTCATTTTGATAAAATTGGATTGTATTTCACTCAATTTTTGCTTTTCCAAACATTATTTCCTCCCAGGAACTGAAGGAACTTCAGGCATAAGGACATCTCTGACTTTGGTACTATCAATACACTGGCTGATAAAAGAATAGCTGTACAACTCAAGAAACAATAGAACATAAAATGAGGAGCAAATTAAAATTATTCAGGAGACATTTTCTTCTTTCTAATCTCTTTTCTTGTCTTTATATAGATTTATCGATATTTTTTTCCTTGCGTCCTGTATATTAACATGCAATTTATATTTTTTTTATTAAGAAATTTTTTTTTAATATTCTTGCTTCCACCCAATATTGCATTCGTATTGTTTTTGCAGGTGCTAGTGGGGATCACGTTTATACATACTGTTACACTGCAGAAAAGGAAGACTTTGGAGCACAAGATGCAACTAAACTAGACACTTGGGTTTTTGACCATGTTAAGGTGAATAAATATTTCTCTGTTTTATATCACTTATGCATTATAGACACAAGTTGCAACTGGGCAATAGAAGAAAATACCCTTGTCAGTGTATGACTGCTCCTTGCAGTAAACTTTCTAGTGCTTTTTCTAAAGCCAGTTTTTAAAAACTGTGTTTCCTACTGCATATCTACAGAATATCTTTTGCAATGACATGACACAGAACCTTAAACTACTAAAAATGCAGGAGTGATTCCAGTTGATCATTCAAATATTCAACACATTTTACAAGATAACGAGTTATCTGCCTATTTCACGATGGGTGGATTAATTTATTTCCATTGTTCACATCACTTTCCTGAATACTTAACAGATGGGTATTTCAATGTAAATTCATTGATTGTTGGTTAAGGTTGTATTAATCACTTAATGCCTTTTCCATTCTCCTTAATTAGAAGAATTTTTACTTTTTTTCTGATCACAAGCTGATTTAATTTTTAAAAAAGAAAAGCATATTACAAATCTACAGTATTCTGGCTCTCAAATGAAAACATTGATAGGAAAAATAGATGAAATAATTATCTAAGTTTCAATTAAAAATTCATTAATTCAGAAAAATTTGAGAAACTTTAATAGAGCTATGGTGCTTGAAATTTTACATTCTATGTTAAACAGGCATATATACCCTTTCAACGAAATCCCCATAGTTATGACTTATGAGAAGTTCTGTTACTAATCCATTTGATAACATTATATATTTTGTTAATATGTGTAACTAATGTATTAATAAATAATTCAGAAGGCGAACCTGAATTAAAAATTATAACCCACTTTTTTGCAAAACTGTGAAACGTTAACTGTTGCCTATCTTTGTTGTAATACACTTTTATATGTAACCCTGCATTGATTTCGGACTGTGCAATGTCATGTAGTGTACACACAAAGCTAGATGGAATGTGCACCCCAGAACTTGTAAAATAAGCCTTCCTTCCTGTTCCTGTTACACTTCGTTAGTACTACACTCAACACACTTTCCCTTCTTTTACATATGAATGCATGTGAAACTTTAAATCTGGAAAATTAACACTTCTTCAAAACTGCATGGCTCCTCTTCTCTACCCTGTTCCATATTATTAGATTGATTGAATGTCAATGTGGTGACTGCCAAGTTGCAGAAAGGAGTGTCCAGAAAATTGTTGGTAACTGTTTTTCATTATAAATCAGTATTTGCTGATATGTCATCCCCGCCCCCCACCCCCACCCCCAAATCAGACTTTCTCTGAGATTTTTGAAATTTCATGGGAACTTAGCTGACGGAAGAGAAAACCACAGGTCTGTATTTCCTTCTTTTCAGATGGTATTCTGGCTAATTAGACCTTGAAAGGATTTACCTTGAAATATGATCCACTTTTTAAAGAAGTTTTTAATTTCAGGAACTTGAAACTTAAAATTGCCTTTTACTTGATATATTTTTTTTAAGTCGTAAAAGCAGGCTTTCTCTTTCTTACGTTCAAATATAGCACTGGTAGTGTAGCTGTGGTCTGGAAGTCCTTGCAAGAGTTCTGATCCTGCAATCAAATATGTGCAGGTGGACCCCTGCAAGAATTTGTTTGTAGAAAGCAGGCAAACGAAGCATTCCATCAGTTACAGGGTTCCTATTCAATATATATTATTGTTTGTTTCATGTTTTAAATACCCAATGACTTCAATTATAGTTTTCTTGAATAAGGACTTAGGAACAGACTATATAATAATGCCACTTATATGCAGATTTAAGTGAGTGGATGTAATATTTTGGGGACCATCCAGACCAGTAATGTTTTCTGTCTCTGCTTGCCCTGTAATCTTGGGTGTATTTATGCTATGCAGCTTTTGTTCAGAGCCCTCATACCAGTAGCTGCCTGCCTACAAGCACAAGGTCTCTCTTCGGCTTCCACCAGCCTTATTTCTGGCTGCCTTTCATTTCAAACCTCTGCCAATTCCAGCGGGGAGCCGGGAGCCTTGGTGCAGCTGGACTGCCTGTTGGGGGAGCCCAGGCAGCAACCCCGTGGGGAGCTGGGAGCCTCGAGGGAACTAGGCAGGCACAACCTGCCTCACAGTGGGAGCTGAGAGCCCAAGGGGCAGCCCAATGGGAGATACTGGAAGCGGTGGCCAGTAAGTCCCTCAGCTTGCACCACTTCCAGCAGCTTTCATTGGCCTGGAGCAGTGATCCATTGCCAGTGGGAGCCGCAATCAGCTGGACCTGCAGACGGGACAGGTAAACAAACCGGCCTGGCCCGCCAGGGGCTTTCCCTACACAAGCGGTGACCTCTGTTTGAGAAACCCTCTTCTTCTTAGACAAAAACGCTTAGAAAGTCTACCCAGCTTCTTGTTTCATTTGACACTATTACCCTGGGCAGTGCAGTCTCACTAAGAGGATCACGTTAAAATGACTGTCTGATTGCATTTCACATTTCTGTAATCTGGCTGGGGTAAAACCAGATGTCCATGCCAAATCTCATTTGTTCTGAGACAGAATGGATTCTAGTTCATGCCTCAAGGAAGTCTCTGTTCAGACATATGCAAGGCAGATGCATGTTCCACATTCCATACATTTACAAAACACTGCTGCTTTGATTTGGCTCTGGAGATGAACCTGCTTCCAAAGTAGGAGAACCCAAATCATCCCACGCCCTAGAATTTTTCTTGTGTTTGGGATGTTCCTTGTTTGAGTTTGCGTTTAGAATGCAAAAATAATGGTCATCTGACAGCTAATATGAACACTTACTTTAATAATAACGATCATTTAGGAAGAGTCATTTCTCACGGTTATTTGGGATGCCTGTGTTTCCCACTTCATATCAAGAAATAAGTGGAAGGTTACAAAGCAGCAGTTAAGCTCAGGTATAGTGTGTGACCACCAATGCAAAAGAAAGAAGGAAAGGATAGCTCACAATCTTACCTGCTATCACTGCTCATAGGGACCATAAAAGCTTAAGAACTGGGAGATTTCTGCTGGTCTTGCCCTTGGTGAGCCCCAGCAGTGAAAATTTTACTGGAATAGTATCTTCAGATAAGCAGAATTACACAGTAATTAATTTGCTGTTTCATAGTTTTGCACAAACTGATACAAACGTTAAATAAAATCTGTATTTTAATAGGCTGTGTCTCCTTTTTTTCTATGATTCTCAGAATAATCTTTTGATGGTTTCTTCCCTATAGAACTTCTTCCAAGCTGCCAGAAGTAATCAAACATTGTTCTCTAAAGTAAATGAAGAAAAAGTAGTTCTGTTCCTGCATTTGCTAGGGATAGACACAAATGGACATGCTCATCGGCCAAACTCCAGGTAATTTGACATGCTAAATATAACTTTCTTGGTAGCATTTAACACACAACATTTTTTGGTCCTAAATCAACTTTTTCTCTTCAAGAATATTTACCAATCCACATAAAGGGCTTGGAGTTTTGATGAGATTGTACAAGGGGCATTAAGTTTTAAGTTGCCTTGAAAAATTAAACTCTAGCATAATTCACTGTTCTCAGGCTGTCAAGGACTGAGAGTCACCTTGTTCCTCCCTGTCTCTAGCAAGAGGGAGGTTTGCTGGCTACCTGACACCTCCTGTCTGTTAGCACCTAAACAATCTTCTCTGGGCTATGCCAGCCTTGTCTTTGCCTTGCAGATTAACAATAGCTGCACCTTACTCACTCCCTTTGAAGCATTTCTCTGTAGTATTCAGCCTCTTATGCACTTGAACCCTCTCAGACATACCAGGTTGGCTATCCCCAAGGGAACAGTACACAACTGCTGTGGATGATTCAACTCCAAATCAGGTACTATTTAACATCAAAGCACTGAAATAGATTTCTAGTGAAAACAATAAGAAGTTTATCATGAAAGGTTAAGATTCAAGAGATAGAGAGTAATGATAATGGAAACAGAAATGTTACTTGTAAAACAAAATCTTAACACACTCTCTAGAGATTAAATTAAGAAGCTAATCTTCTGTCTAAGGAAGTCTGTCTCACCCAAGTGTCTTTTACAGTGCTTCCAACCAGGACAAGTTGGGATCCTGTCTTCATTAATGTAATCACAATGTCTTGATTACTTCCTGTAGTGCAGGATAAAGGGATGTCTTTTTGTTTTCCATTTATATTCCCCAAAGTCATTGTCTGCCTCAGAGACAGCGCAATCCCAGATGGTTCATTCTCTGATGTGCTCCTTTCCTGTTGACTCCATATGTAAATAAGGCTTTCATTGTGTTGGTTTACAATGCTTAATTTACATTTGACAGGGAGATACACATCTTATCTCCTGTCTGAAAGAACCCTGTTTTCTCTTTGGTTGGTGACAAACTTCAAAACGTATATTTTCAGTAGATATACAGCTTCTTAAATATCAGCTGTAGGTACATCTTACAACAATATTCATAACCAGTTTGACACCGGCCTTCATTTAAGACCTCACGTGATATCTTCATGGATAAATACCGTGAAAGTGGTGCGCTAGTTGTAGTGAGTTTGTCTGGCTTGTTAGCAGTTGCTGTTATAGAGTTGCCTAGTTGGCATTATGGGGTTTTTAGGGTCACACCATACATCTCTTAATTCTAATTATCAAGGACAGTAGCAAACTTATTAATTATACACCTAATCAAAAGAATACTTGGCAGATTATTTGTTTTTCCTTTTGCCCAAAATGAAGTTCAGAGTCCATCTTAATGCCACACTAAACAGGAAATCCAGAAATAACAAGGCTGATATTGCAGCCTCATTGTAGGTGAACTGCAGAGTTTTTTGGATTGACAGTTGAAAAAAGAAAAAGTTTTAAGGCCGTACATCATTACAAAAACATTTTGAAACAAAATTTATGATAATCCCTTTGATTTTCCTCGAGTTCTGTGTTTCCCTTTTCCACCTGAGACAGTGCAAGGAATTGGGCTAACCTTTGGAGCAGGCAAACCACATGACTGTGAGCCCTCTAAATCTAAGTGTTAGTGCTCCTCTCTATCTTTATTTTAAAAGGATATACTTTCTAGCCTTTTAGAAAAATGTAAATTGATTGGTTGGTGATAAGCTAGTCATTGTGGCTTTCCCCCCTTAAAAATTACTGATTTATGGGTCACCATCAGACACACAAGGGTGTTTGGGGCCCACAGAATCCATGGCTCACCAAAATCTCAAGACAAGCACTACATCATGAAATCAATTATTGGTATGTATAGTAACTTAAAAAAGAATTTTAAAATTTTCACTTTTAAGTCTACAATTGCTGTGTTAATACATTGGGCTCTTTTAAAACTTTTATTCTTTAAAGGTTTGCAGTTCACCTTTAAATTTATTGTGACATGGAGACCACCTGCCAAATGTTTTCCTGTTCTTTACAAACAACTGTTATTTCACTGGTCTACAATTTTTGAGAAGTCGTCTGCTTCAGAGATAAAATGTGATATTTATTATGTATTTTGATGTGCTGAATTCAAATATGACAATTAAAACAACTGATTGGTTACTATTTCTAAGATATTTAAGTTGCTTCAGAGATAAAATGTGATATTTATTATGTATTTTGATGTGCTGAATTCAAATATGACAATTAAAACAACTGATTGGTTACTATTTCTAAGATATTTAAGTTTTTACATTTTATATCTATGTATATTGTGTAGATAGTAGAGTTTTAATCATAAATTGTAAACCTAGGTCTTTTCATTTGTTTATGGTTGCTTTACATGATAATATTTCACCTGTCCTGTTTATGTAACACTTTAAATATCAGCAAAAGAGTTATGTAAATAAAATGTATTATGAAACAAAAGGCAAAAAACTATTATGTACATAGTTTAGTCCTATTCAGTGTCTACTCTGCGCTTCTTGGCTTGTCTGTTGTATTCATTAAATGGAGCATCTCTTGTCACTGTCCAGCAATAGTCTGCAAGCATTGATGGGCTCCATTTGCCCTGATAGCCTGCCAGGAGATTGCACTGCTGTAGTCTGGAGCCCAACAGCTCTGCCTTACTCTTGGGTAGTTCCAAATCCCTGACAAGGTCATTCAGTTCACCTTGTCTTATGAGGTGTGGTTCAGAGGAGGAGGATGGGAAAAAATGTGGGTCCTGTGACATTGATGGTTCGGGACCAGAAGTTTCATCCTCTTCCTCTTCCTCGTGTGACTCAAGTGAGAATGATTCTGGTGCATCTGGAACCGGCAGTCCTTCTCCGTGGGGTACTGGGTACATAGCTGATGGAATGTTTGGATAATGCACGGTCCACTTTTTCATCTTTGACACACTTTTCCCAACTGGAGGCACCATGCAGAAGTAACAATTGCTGGTATGATCTGTTGGCTCTCTCCAAATCATTGGCACTGCAAAAGGCATAGATTTCCTTTTCCCGTTCAACCACTGACGAAGATTTGTTGCACAAGTGTTGCAGCATATGTGTGGGGCCCACCTCTTGTCCTGATCTCCAATTTTGCAGCCAAAAGAAAGGTGATAGGCTTTCTTAACCATAGTGGTTATACTGCGCTTTTGTGATGCAAAAGTCACTTCACCACAAACATAGCAGAAGTTATCTGCACTGTTCACACAAGTATGAGGCATCTCTGCTCACTTTGGCTAAACAGAAATGTGTCCCTTTGCAAAATCAAACACTGACAAATAAGAGAGCATGACACTGTATGATTTCTAGAGCTGATATAGGGCAATTTGTTCAGCAGAGTGATGTAGGCTTCGTTAGGATTGCATCATCCATGACTTCTAGGAATAACATGATGCAATTCATATCATGTATGATGCAATACCAGCTTCAGATTGCATCATTCATTGTTTTGCCTCAAAAGCAAGTACTGTCCAAACCCAGTCATAGATTTATTCATAGATCCAGTCAAAGATGTATTTTAGTCATTTCTGGTTTAAATTGAGATCCCTTCCCTTTATAACTCACTTATCCTCCGCCATTCCCAAGTCAAGGGTTGTATATACTGACCCAATAGCATATCTTGAAAACTAGAGCCAATCAACAATTTTAAGCATCATTTTCGTTCTCAGTGACCCAGAATTAGTAAAGTTGGACTAAATTTATTTCAGAAGCATTTTGGCTGTAGAGCAGTGTTATCTCAGAGCGGACAAAGGCACTGCACCACACACATGTCTTGTAGGGTACTTATCCATAAGGAGTAACATGTAAGGTATCTACAGAAAGCTTTTAAGTTATCAAGACTAATAATCATTGTGAGATGTATCTATGGTTATTTGTAACATTACACAGGTACAATCTGGATTGCTGAATAGCTGTTCTCAGCTCTCCAACCTGGGATGCCTTTTCCATTGCTTTAGTGGTGAACAGCCACTCTGGGTCAGTTAACACACAGGCTCCAGCATGAAACTTGCTTCCAACTGCACAGTATTGAGTGCTATTAGCTAGCCACTCATGAATTACACTGCAGAAGAATACCAGCAGACTCTCTAGTCCCAGATTTCCCCCCAGAAATGTGCATCTTGTATTGCCCAGCACCTTCCTGAACAATGCAAGCACATATAAAGTCCATCATATCATCAATGGAAATTATATGCACCAGCCTTGTTATCCCAAATGGAGCTTCCCACACACTTTAATCAAAACTCACTGGTTAGATAAAACAGTGAAACGAGTTTATTAACTACAGAAAGAAAAGAAAAATTTTGAGTAACTACAAGTAATGAGGTGTAAAGGTCAGGATTGGTTACAAAAGAAATACAAGATAAAATGCAAGCTAAATGCCTAACTTAACAAGCTAAGTGAACTTAAAAGCAAAAGGTTTTCCTCATCATAAGCTTATAGCAGTCTGTACTGGCTGAAAAGCCTCCCAGTCAGCACTCCAGCCTCTCCCCTTCAGGTTCAGTTCTTCGCGAGTCATTGATGTCATGAGCAGAGATGAAGGCGGAGGGTGAGGTCAAGCATTTTTCTCCCCTCTTTATAGTTCAGTTTCTTGTGCTAGAAACATCTTTGCTGAGTCATGGTGACAAACAATCTCTTGTGGACATAAGGTTTGAATTGTCCTTGTGATGAAATGTACATTTCTTGTTCATGCCGTCTGTCTGCCAGAGAATGGCTCTTTGAGCAGGTGATGGTTCAGTAATACCTGGCTGGGGTGCCAGTGTGTCTTTGTCTTTGAGAACTGGTTTGGGCCTGCTTTTCTAACTCTGGAACATGTAACAACAATGTTATACAGTAAAATCTTATAACTTTACATACAGTGTTGATACACACGTTTTACCAGGACAATAATGTTCAGCAGATTGAGTTTTTTCAACTGATCCTTCACAAGGCAACACAGTAATGTTTTTAAGGAATAATGTGACTATACTGAAAGCACACTTTTATAATCTTGGATCTAAAAGTTAGTCACCAGGGGACTCTATGGCCTATTCAAGCAGGAGGGAATTGTTACCTCTCCCTGGTTAGCCGGTAATATATTGCAATGCTCAATTATCTAGCCTTGCTCCATCCCAAGCCTGTCAATAGAAAACTGTCAAAGACCTCTTCAAACATCAAAACCACATGGAGGTTAAAAAAAAAAAAAAAAAGGGGGAACACTACAACAGACAAAGGATTGCCCTGTCTATGCATAGAGACAAAGGACTGTTTCAGCATAAAACAGAGTGAGGAGAGGCACTCTGTATCCATTCACTGAGAAAACATCTTGTGGCATGGGGGTGTTTTCATGAAAGTTTGGATCCTAGTTCCTGTGAAGCCAGCTGGCTCTGCAACAAACTGGACTTGGGGGGCATAACCTACTTTATTAGATAGGAGAGGCAACTATTCAATGTAGACCCAGGTTTGCATTTTATGCTTTTATATTGTAACCATTTGTTTCTACCACTTTCTTGTTTATAGTTGACTCTCTATTTTTTCTTAAACCTAATTTTGTTTTATTATAACTGCTCACAAGTGCTGTGTGATTTACGGGAGCGGTGGTTTAAAGTAAAACCAGTAAACTGGGATTCACTGCTCCTTTGGGGGCGAAGGAGCTGAGATTTCTGAGGGTAGCCAGTGTCAGGCTGGATATCACAGGAGAACTTTCAAAGGGATTCGGGGACTGGGGTGTATCTATTATTAACATGCAAGGTAAAGACGGCTGGCATAGGCCAGAGGAGAATGCTTGAATGACTAACAGGCTAGTGGTGGTAGAGAGGTAACACCTAGCCATTGGGCAAGGCTATCTCTCGCTAGAGGTAGGGGATAACAAACTGACTCTTAGTCCTGGGCAACTGAGAACCTTCACACTTATCCACCCACTTAGTTACTGCAGATTACTAAATTCCAGAGTCTTCTATCAAAGACTGGTTTGACCTTAGATAGACACGAAAGATACAAGAATTCTCCACACAACACTGCAGCAGGTCAATTTATCTCCTTCCCCTCCTCCCTTCCCCCCAAGCCATGGTATCAGATCTAGAGGAAGCGAGAGGCACCTCTAGATTCCCTTTGACAGCTTGAGGCCATGTAAATCATGCAGTTGGCCCTAATCAAGAGGCTTGCCTTAATGACAATGGGTAATCTATCATATACAATGTATTCTGCCATCTGTAATTCAGAGGTCACAGTAAATCAAATAATATATTTTTCTTTCTTTCTTATAGGGAATACAAGGACAATATCAGAAAAGTTGATGAAGGCATAAACGACATTGTTTCAATGCTTGAGGATTTTTATGGAAATGATGGAAAAACTGCCTTTATCTTAACTTCTGACCATGGAATGACAGATTGGGGTGACACTTTTAAAAATCTCTAAAATTACTTAGCAGTTGAGATTATTGGCAAGTTTCTGATTTTTTAGAATATGAGCAGATTTGAGGGCTTCACTCACCATGAAAGCTCTGCTGCCTCCACTGTGCCAGGTGCTTAATTTTGTACAGGGCCAAATGACTCACTGCAACTTTGGCTGAGGAGGAGAAGGTTCTGGAATGATGGAGTTCAGGACTGATGAAGAGAGAGAGTTTACTGTAGTGGAGTTTCCATTTAAATGAGTCTCCGACCTTTCTGTGAAAGTCAGAAACTGTCCTGTCAACTAAAGTGAACAAACCTAGCCTTAATTTCCAGTTGCATACAAAAAGCTATGTTAATGCATATGTCCTTTGATCACTTCACATTTTCTACTTAAAATATTTGTGTGGTACAAGTCCTATTAATACATGTTATCATCAGTTACACCAAAGGGCACGTTCATCTTGTGTATGAAAAAGCTTGGCTATATGCTCTCTTAAAGATTGATAAAATGACTCCCTCCTCCCCACCAACAAAATTAATTACCATAAAATAATCATGTCAGCTACCAAAAAGGAGGTACATTTTACCAGTCTGAGGTGTTGGCAGCAGTTGTGCTATAGTGTAGGAATATGAGATTCAGAGAAACTTTAGTCTTTCTTTTTGGTGGACCTTGGTCAAATGTACCACTATGGTGACAGTCAGACTTCCAGGGGAAAGAAATTGCAACTTTCCAGTAAAGAATCTATCTTCCAAAAAGCATCTGTATCATCTAATAGCCTTCTGAGGAGGAGCGTAAACTAAAAAGGATAAAGAGAGAGTGTGCTCTCCTCTAAGGTTTTCTCTTGTTGTGAGTAGCCCATTCAAGCAAAGAATCATCTGGTTTCAGAAATGTAATCAAATTGAGTACTATGTTGTATTTTTGTTGCCAAATATCACAAGTGAGGTTTGTGTATCAAGCTGGCACTATGTGGCAAATATCCTTTCTTCATACAAAAGAAAAACAGCAATTGGAATCAATCTCTTGGTTTATATGTTACTACTTAGTTGTGTTTGGGGATGCAGAATGTGGGTTTACTTGAGCGTTCACTGGGCCAGTCCTATGTGTATCCAGTTGGAAGTATGGCAGAAAAATGATTACCATTAGTATTCTGTAATTCTGAGGTAAGGTTAATCCTCTCAAAGGAAGATTCTGTTCTAGTGGGTGTTGTTAAGCCATGGAGACTTTCCTGCCCAGCATCTGTGGAAGCTATTTGTTTTGAAAAGCAGTATATTTATAATTGTTAGCATGAGGTATTTTGAATCATTTATGCTTCAGGTACAGTTCAGGAGTAAAATACAGCATTTGATTATTGCCTTTTGCATAAAACTACAAACTGTTCAGAGATGGAATAACAGGATTTGTTTACTACTAATAATCCATCACATATTATAAGAGTTTATTTATACTTATCTTTTAAAGCAATCAGTCCAATTATCATTTGCTCATATGCAAAACAAAGGTCTTTTTGAATATTACATTTTATTGTTGAGCTAGCTGATGTTTATATTGGAACATTTGAATTTTAGAATAATTTTTTTCCTTTTTGTTCTTACAGGCAGCATTCACCACAATAAAAAGACTTTGGGTGTCACTATCATCTTCCTTAGCCAGACTTAGCTTTTTTGTTAATGCATATTTTTGATTTTTGTTTCATTAGCTGAAAATTAACTAGCTTTGTGGAAAGTGCATCTGGAATCCTGGAAAAATATTTAGGGATTCTGCAGGAAGCTGTCTTTAACTCTCTTTAGCTTGGAGGTTGTTGATCACGACGCAAGACCTTTGAAAGTAGAAGGAAAGGAAGAAACTTGAAATGAGTCAATAATGTGACGCCATTGCAAAAAAAGGCTAATATCTTTCTGGGGTGTATTAAAAGAAGTGTTGTATATACAACATGGGAGGTAATTGTTTTGCTGCACTCAGCAGTGTTGTGTCCAACTTTGGGTGCCACGCTTTAAGAAGGATGTGGACAAACTGGAGGGAGTCCAGAGGAGAGCTACAAAAATGATAAAAAGTTGAGAACCTGACCTGTGAGGAAAGGTTAATTAGGCATAATTAGCTTTGATAAAAGAAGACTTGGGGTAGGGGGGGTTAGGGTTAAGGGCAGAACCTGATAAGTCTTCTGATATGTTAAAGACTGTTTATAAAAAGAATGGTGATTAATTGTTCTCTGTATCCAGTGAAGGTAGGACCAGAAGTAATCAGCTTAATTTGGAGCAAAGGAGATTTAGGTCAGATAATACAAGAAAACTCCAGATAGTGAAATACTGGAATAGGTTGCCAAGGGAGGTTATGGAATCCTCATAGAAGTTTTTAAGAACAGATTGGACAAATACATGTTGAGGTTGATCTAGATATATTTGGTCCTGCCTCAGCACTAGAGGAGCTCTTGAAGTCCCTTCCACCCTTACTTTTTTATGATTCTATAAAATAGGGGTATCCTTTGCATTTTTGAGAGATTTCTCCTGTCCCTCTTTATAAAAAAGCCTGATCCTATACCTTAAAGTGAGTTGGAGCTTTACAATTGACTTTAGTAATTCCAGGATTTTCAAGCCTGAAAAAAGCACATCTGGACCATAGCCAGGAGTCTAAAAGCTTTAGATCAGTGCTTTTATTAGAGCTGTAATACTAACAGTTCTGCTTTTATTTATTTTGAGTCCATTCAAAATGTGTTCGGCACCTGACAAAAACAAGTAAAGAGACATTTCTTGCCACAAGGACCTTATGATCTAATTTTGACATGACACAAGGAATGGTGGTCAGAGATACACACATAAGGGGCAAAGAGTTGGGTGCGAGGAAAGATATAATGAGAACGAGGCAGTGGGTTTTAAAAAAAAATGCACCCTAAAATTTGCTTTTCTCTTGTAATGGATTCACTGCACTGGAGAGGGGTCTTACCTCATGCCTGATGAATGTAGGCAGAGCTCCATTTTTGAAACTGAAAATTCCCCATCTGGTCCTTTCCCAGTCTCTGTACTCTATAGAGAAGAGCAAATGTTGCCTTTTCTGCTTTCTGTGCAAGGAATTTTTCAAGGAATTCTTTCCCCTGAAAAATATTTTTCTTTTTCCCCCGCAAGCCCCCCCCCACTGGAAATGTTTTGTATGGGAGGGAGAAAATCTTGGACATCCTTTAATGTGTGGGTCTGGGGACTTCCAAATCCTAGTGGTACATCCCAAGGCCTTATAGTAGTTGTAGAAACAGAACAGCTGCCGCAGCAACTTCAAAAGGCTCCTGCTTATGAACTCAGAAAGAAAAGAAATCTTGTATTGGAAGGGAATGCAGTGGTTGGGGCAGATTTTCCTAGCATCAAAAGCTTCCCAGAGTGGTTACCACTCCAGTGAGATGTTAGGTCATCTATTTCCACAGCCAGCTGCTTAGCAGCCTTCTGCTTTGCTGAACAATGGATTTGGGATACACCAAGGGATTCAGAAGGGTATTCTTAGCACCAGACAACAACCTGACTTCTCTGCCTGATAATCATGCTTCCATTATGAGCCAGTCCTCTCACTCTGCTAGAAAACAGTTTGCTAGTTTGTGGTCTATTGGGGACAGCAGCAGAGAGAGGAGTTTTAGAACCTCTGCCAAGACCTGCACTATGAGAAAAAAATCTAAACAAGTTCAGGTTGGGGAGAAGATTTCCCTTAGTGAGCCCATGCAAATAAACAGCATCTGTTCTTCCCTGCTCCTGCACTTTTGTCCCTCTTGTTCAGAGTTAGTTTCCTTTGTACCCAAGCTGCTCTCCTTCTTGGATTAACAAGAATCTCTGTAGGGGCTTAAATCCACAGATCCTTCCCAGACCTGCAGGTTTTTAGGCTCAAAGTGGCTTAAAAGAAAGCTGAGTTAGTCAGCAAACTTTAACCTTTCATTTGTATCCTAGCAGTTGTTGCACACGCAACCTAAACTCTGTCTCTGAAGCATATATATTAAGATTTCATCTTTAATTACATACCGGTAATTAAATTTAATATTCTTTCAAACCCTTCTCATTACACACACGCACGCACACACACACACACCCCTTGCAGAATGTGTTTTGTAAGATATACTGGCAACAGGACAGGGCACCTGTGATTCCCCAGCTTGTTCAGCAGGCACCTTTCACCACTGGAAAAGGGCAGTGGAGGCTGCAGATACTTTGTGCCTTTGCATATCAAGTCACTTAGGTATCTAAGATCCCAAACTTGCCCAAATTTATAGACATGTTTAACTTTACACACCTGAGTAATCCCTTTGGTTTCAATGGCACATGCAATTTAGGCCCATGTATATATTTTTGAAGGTTTGGAGCCTAAGTGCTTAAGTTTGGGCATTCAAATTTGAATTTTTTTACTCGAATTTCCTTGTTCCTTGGTTTCCACATATTTTAAAATGAAGAAAAGTATCTATTTCAGAGGGTGTGGTGAAACTGAAGTTAGCCAATGTTTGTAAATTGCTTTGTGATTCTCAAATAGATGTCACTACATAGGTGCAAATTTTAAAAGAAAGGTTTATAAAATGTCTCTTCATTGCAGTAAAATAACCTGTGATTCTAATGTAGCCTGCCTGAAGAATATAGCCAGGATTTTTTTTCTAGGCAGAAATTTAAACTTGGCTCTGTGAGAGCACTATTTGCCTTGCTTATCAAGTCATTGTGCTTTTGGTTTGTCATATCTGTAGGCTCTCATGGGGCTGGTCATCCTTCAGAGACTTTAACACCATTAATTGCTTGGGGAGCTGGAGTGAATTATCCACAGAAAGTCACATCCCAGTTCTTCGAAGATGATTTTTTAAAAGGTATGTAAACAAATCACCAAATTACATTAAAAGAAATTACTTTTTGTTTTGTTGCACTAATTTTCTATGGAAAGGGCAATATTTGAACCTCACATCCATCGGATTTAAACTGCATTGAAATTATGGATCAGTAAGGTTTGTAAGCAAGAAGACAAAGGCAGAATTTGCCCCAGAGACCTTGTGTTCTACATTACAAGAAAAAGGGGTAATTGGGGAAGTATGTGGTGATGGTTGTGGAAGGCTTGTCTCATGAGCAGAATCACACTTGCAGAGTTTCCTTCCAATCATCATATCAGGGGCTTCTGAACAGTGCAGGAAGGATGTTCATGTCCCAAAAACTTTGGCTGGCCCAGCTGAAGCATGGTTCTGAGAATGCCTCTGAAGTTAATTTATCTTCACAGAAGCTAAATACTTCTATTCTACATTGATTCCAGACTTTCTTGTAGCCCCACCATAGCATAGCAGTAGTCATGCTGCCATGGTCTAGTTTCTTGCCGATGGCCTGAGTATACTCTCCTTCCTCCCCCTTCCACCCCCCCCCAGCCGAGGGTTTGTTAAAAGGATGGAGTGGCCTGCATAAAATACTGATTGGGTAATCCTGCAGGTTTCCAGGTGAACAGAATACAGTGGAGAGCATGGCTATATTTCTGGCTTTAGCCCTTCCTGACAACAGCCCACGGTTTCCAAATCTCCTGAGCCCCAAATGCATGTCTCTTGCACAGAGAGACTTCCTTATTCTCTGTTGAAATGAATGTGCCATGGAAACACTGCTTTCCTCCCACACTCTTCTGCAAATTTGGGGTCTCTTCAATTTCATTTTCCTTTGTGTGGCTGTAGTGGAACTGAAGGTAGTTGTGCTTTTGGAGTAGAAGAAAGCACTGCCATGACCCTTCCTTATGTTTTCTTTTTTCCCTTTAATTTTTTTTTTATTTCATAAAAATTATGCAATCCTTGCAAAGTGCTAATATATGAAGTGTGGAAGAGTTCTAAATACATAGTATATTAATATACTGGATTATTGAAACTTCATTATGGTTCTGTGTTGCCATGTATGTTTTGAGATAGTACATCATTCACTTGGCTTGCTTTTCTTTTTCCCTTGTGCTCCATTTTTGTGTCTGTTTCATTTCTCAAGACCTCCTAAGGGTCTAAGACTGCTCAGGATCAGTGGGATAATAACTGTCTAGGTCGCTATATTCTTTGTCAGGCTACATTAGAGAGGGGAGTAAACAGGCAAAAATGAGCAGTCCTGAAGTTTTCATTCTGCCTGTGCTTGAGAAGAGTAATGGTGGCAGAGACTAAATAAATTTGACTACTGTGGGTATAGATGGTACTATTATTACACTTTTTAGAATCAAGTATTTGTACAAAATTATTGCATCTCCAATAGATTTGAAAATAAGCCACGAAATAATATATTGACAGTAAGCAAAAATGGCTGACTTTGAGGCCTAGGTTGTACAGCTGGAAACGTCAAGTAGTTTTCAGTATAGTTACAGCTATGTTGGTCCCAGGATAAGAGATAGACAAGGTAGGTGAGATAATCTTTTTTTCTTCGAGAGGATGCTCCATTCTAGGTGCCTCAGATCAGATATATTAGGTAGCAGTATCCATTCGGTCTGTGCATGTATCCTGTGCAGCCTCTTGCCTTGCACTGTGGCTATATAGAGTTGCGTGGGCAAACTGCCCTCATTTCCTTCTCAACTGCCTTGGCCTGAGATGGAGTCTCAGCAGTATCTGAGTTGAGCTTACCTCAATTGTATTTTTTTTTCTTGTATCTTACTAGTTACTTAGTGATAGTTTTTAATGTTTACTTTGTGTTAGTTATACTAATTTTATAAATGTTAAAAAAAATGGCAAAAATATTTGAAAAAAAGAAGAGATTTTACTTTTATGATAGGGACTGTTGTCCTTGTGCCTATTTTTTTTCTCCCCTCAGGGGAACTTAAATGCTGGGAGGGCATGCCCAGTTCTCCTGGTTTTAAATGCTTCCTTTCATGCCAAGAGGCTATCCCCATCAGTGACATAGAACTGTTTATTCACCAAGCAAACACAGTTTGAACAAACTAGTCTTGATGCCTTTGGTCATGAAAAACTCCCTCTACTGGTGGAAAGATACTCACAATGTTTGTGCGGGCATCTCCTTTGCTTATCCATCTCCAAAGTCATGCATCCCTGTTGGGATGGGAAGCCCACCTAGAAACTCACACTGTTCAAGGCAGGTGATCTCCTCTCTGCACATCCACTTGCTGGAACTCAGAGCAGTCAAATGCCTGTCTCTGTTTCCTTCTGCTGAACTGGGCAAATATGTGATGGACAGCATGATGGATAGCATATCATGAATGCTTTATATCAACCATCATGGGAGTAAGACCACATTCCCTCTGTGCCAAAGCAGTGAGGCTCTGGAATTGGTGCACATAAAACCAGCTCAATATCTCAGTAGCTTACCTTCCAGGCATACGAAACATCACAGCAACTGCCCTCAGCCGGTGCTTCTTGGAAAATTGTGAATGGGAGATAGATCCCATTATACTCCACCAGATATTTCAATGTTGGGGCATCCCGCAGATATGCCTCTTTGCCATAGCTAAGAACAAGAAGTGCTCCCAGGTCTGTCTGAGAGACAGACTGCATCACCACTCCCTGGGGGGATGCTTTTCACCTTTGTTGGAGTTCAGGCCTGCTGTGTGCATTTTCCCCAATTCCCTTGATGGCCATGGTGCTGCTCAAGATAAGAAAAAACAAGGCCAGGGTTATTCTAATAGTTCAGACATGGCATAAACATGCTTCCCTTACCTCAGCCAGCTTGCGCTTTTGTCAACTGGGCCATTCCCCATCTTGTCTCAGGATGCCAGTCAAATCTTTCACACCAACTTCAATGTTCTTTGACTTAAGGCATGGTTAATAAATGGTATGCAGGTTTAGAAACAACCTGTTCTGAGGATTTGAAGAGAGTTCTGTTATGTAGTAGGAAACAATCCACTTGTGGTACCTATGTGCAAAAGTGGATAAGATTCAGTCACTTGTGTGACCCCCTAAGATATCTTTCACCTACATCCTCTCTGTCAGTTATATTGGATTACGTGCTAGAGATAAAAAGGACAGGATTGTCTCTAAGATCCGTTAGAGTACACTTGGCAGCTACTATGGCCTTCCATCATATGGTAGATGGTTTCTCCATCTTCGCTCATCCTATAGCAAGGAGGTTTCTCAAGGGACTGGAGAACCTTTTTTTACAAATCAGATGCCTTGCACCGGCATGGGACCTCAACTTGGCACTCAGATGCCATACTAGGCCCCACTTTTAACTATGGCTACCTGCTTCCTTCTACACTTGTATGTGAAAACAGCTTTTCTAGTAGCCATTACTTCTGCTTGAAGATTTGGAGAGATATGGGCTCTGATGTCCCTCTCCCTTCAGTCTTGTTTTAAGGATAAGCTCACGTTGCGACCACATCCCAAGTTCTTACCAAAGGTATCCTTGACTTTCACATAAACCAACCTATCTATCTTCCAGTTTTCGTCTCTAAGCCACACCAGAGTGTCATAACATTTTTTCCCAGATCTGGACCTTAGCGTCCAAAATATGGGTGTTAGCATGAAAACCTCCAAGCTTAGTTACCAGCTTGGACCTGGTAATTGCTGCCACCAGCTAGGAATTATACAGTGCCTAGCTCACTGTGGTCTCCCCAAAACCTTCCCTGGAGGACCCCCAGACTCAGATGCCTTGAGTCTTACAACAAAGGGAAATAACCCCCTCCCCTTGTTTCCTTGTTACTTCCTCCCAGGCTTCCCTCCCTGGACGACCCTAGGAGATTCCCTGCTTCCAGTCCTGGAAACACAAGTACCGAGAGATCTAATCTCTCTTCCCCCTCACCCAGAGGGTATGCAAAGTCAGGCTTAGTAAATCAAACACAAAGAGATTTTCTCCCTGACTTCTTCCTCCCACCAATTCCCTGGTGAGCTGCAGACTCAATTCCCTGGAGTCCCCATTAAAGAAAAACTCCAACAGGTCTTAAAAAGAAAGCTTTATATAAAAAAGAAAGAAAAAGACATTAAAAATAGGCTCTGTATTAAGGTGACAATATACAGGGTCAATTGCTTAAAGGAAAAAAATGAATAAACAGCCTTATCCAAAAAGAATACAATTTAACACATTTCAGCAACTACACACATGTAAATACAAAAAAAAATATAAACCTATTGTCTTACTATCCTTGTACTTACAACTTGGAAACAGAAGATTAGAAAGCTTGGAGATAGAAAAATCACTCTCAGAGCCAAAAAAGGAACAGACCAAGAACAAAGGACTCACACCCAAAACTTCCCTCCACCCAGATTTGAAAAAGTCTTGTTTCCTGATTGGTCCTCTGGTCAGGTGTTTCAGGTTACTGTTGTTACCCCTTTACAAGTAAAAGAACATTAACCCTTAGCTATCTGTTTATGACACAGAGTAAAGGAGATGTGGCATTACATACACTTGATGTGAGGAGGACATTAGCCTTTTATATAGCCCTTTAGAAAAACTCCGATTGTTTCTCCATTGTGGACAGAACTAAGAAATCTCCAATTTCCAAGCAAAGACTCTCTAGATGGATATGTGACTGCATTACCTACTGCTATCAGTCTCATAATCTTCAGGCTCCTTCTAGAGTATTATCTCACTCCATGAGATCTCTCTCTATTTCAATAGCCTTTCTTAAGAACGTTCCTGGCATGGAAATATGTAGAGCAGTGACTTGGACCTGCATTCATATATTATCATGCCTCACCTTCTGGTACCATGTTTAGCTCTACTGTAGTATTTTCAGTCTTTGACTTGACTCCTAAATCCCACACCTCTGTTGAGGGTACTGCTTGGTAGTCACCTAGAGTGGAGCACCTACAGGGTCACTACTCAGATAAGAAGAGAAGGTTACTCACCCTGTGCAGTAACTGTGGTTCTTGGAGGTGAGTTCCCCTATGTATGTTCCACTACCTGCCCTCCTCCTTCTCATGCTTCAGAGTTCTTTACAGTGGAGCTCTGTGGTCTAGAAGGAACTGATGGCAGTGCACTCATGAAGCTCTGTAGAGCCATAATGCAGGTCTTGAGACTGCAGGGGATGCATGCGCAAGCTGAGTGGATAGTGCTATTTAAAATCTCTGATTTTTGAAGCGTGTGGGGTGCATGCACAGCTAGAATGGAGCACCCATGGGGACACACATCTTAAAGAACCACAGTTATTGCACAGGATGAGTAACCTTCTCTTATTGGACCAGCTTCTGTTGATGGAAGGTACAAGCATATGAGCTACACAGAGCTCCTCTTCAGGTCTGTGGAAGTAAATCAGTGTGTCCCAGATCTGAAGAGAAATGTTGTGTAGCTCGAAAGCTTCTACCTTGCACCAACAGAAGCTGGCCAAACATATTACCTCACCTATCCTGTCTTTCTTAGAAACGCCAAGGACACTTACTACTTCTAAGTACAAAATGTGTAGCCCTAATAACATTAATTTTTACTGTAAAAGACCAGTTTTACAAACTGGGTATATACTATCCCAGTTTTGCCTGATCAAATTCTCAGATTCTTTTCAATTAGTATAAACATCTGCATTTTAACTGAAATTCTGATGGAAGTGTTGGAACATGTAAATAGACTATGGGTGAATTGGGTATTTAAATTGACACCCCGCTGTGGAAGGAGGAAAGACAATGATTATCGAATGTGGGGAATATTTTGTTCTCTCATCTGAAGGGTTTCCTCCACTTTTATGCTTCAGGCCCCTGAAACACTTCTTCAAATACTCGCTCATTGAAGAGCTTGCATTGCAGTCACTAATCTCCTAACCAAAGAACACTGTATGGATCTCTTTTGGAGCAGCATTTACTTAATTTACTTAATTGCCATGAATAATCATTGTTGCGTGATAAGAACTCCTTGTGGCCCAGTGTTCTGCTTTGACAGCATTACACAGCCACTCCTGGTGGGCTGAGAAGTAAAGAATACAAGTGTAAAATGCTCTCCCGTAAGTTCATACAGAGCATCTCTTCTACACCACTAAGATATTATACCCAATGATGTGGTTTTAATAAAGTTGTTATATTATGTGAAAGGAAAGATCTCTGAATTTAGCAGTTCTCTTGACCCCTTTCTTCCTCACCCTCCAAAAACAAACAAAACAGTTTAATAAGGTTGCATAAAGAAAATGAGAATCTAAAATCCTTGTATTTTTTTAGAACATTTTGATATTTTTATGATTCCCCCCCCCGCCCCCAAGATTGCATACATTGGTGCACAGGCATAATTTCATGCAACTGCTTATAATCTTTTTGAATTTCTCAAATATAGAAGAATCTGTGGGAGACAACACAAGTGTTTTTAATGCCTGCAAACTTTTTATTCTCTGTTTATGGCAAAAAGTTTCTTGGCGGTTTAGTGAGTTTTTCCTTGTCCCATCACCCCCATCAAGGGTGGATGTTACCTGAGGCAGTGGCTGCAACAGAGAGTTACCCTATCCAATTTGGTATGGAATGATTGGTGTACTCCTCATATGGCTAGAAGGCACACTGCTTGCTCTGAGATGACAGCCTTTCCCTTATCAGTCATTTCACCTGTATTTTGCCTCCCCTGGAGGCTGATCAGATTACCGGCTTAGCAAGAATCCTGACAGCAGACCTATATCAGTGTCTGCTTTGTGCAAAGCATAGCATTATCTGTTTGGCCATCATAATGACTCCTGTATAAATCTCTTTTTTTCTGAAAAGTTGCTCCCTGATTCCTTGGTGAAATGAATGTTACACAGATTTAAGGCCTACTCCCAATGAAGTCAATTAGAGTTTTGGCATTGAATTCAGTAAGAGCAGAATTTTGTTCTCGCATACAGATTTTACCATGCCAAAGGAAACATAGAATTGATGGGTTGTCCTTGCCTATTGCAGCTTCTGGAGGCTGCTCTGTTAAAAACTTTTGAAACTATGAATGCAGTACTTTCCCAGGAAAATGCTTCCAAGGATACAACGCTATTTATCTCTCTCTCATAGCTTTTTATGGCACCCATCATTAGTTAGATCCAAGAGCTGCTGGGACACTGGAGGGTACCTGCAGGACTGGCCATGGTAGGGTTGGACTCACAGGAGCACAAAAGAGAAACACCTTGAGAAAAACACCCTCCCATCTAACTGCAAACTGTGCCTTTTTTTGTTCTTATCTACCATTTCAGGTGAATAAAGCATGGGCTCTATATAAGGTGACCAGAGCAATTTTCTTGCTTTTAGGTACGGCTTACTGGGGGACAGGACACAAACACTCTAACCCTGCTCTCCAAATTTCTAGCTGAAGTCTGCTGGGCAGTCAGCCGCAAAGGGAATGGAGGGAAAGTAGTGTCAAAATACCAAATAAAATTAAAAAAAAAAAATGGGGTGGGGTGGACAGAGTTTGCTAAGGCCCATCCAATCCAAAGGAAAAACCCTCTATAACATCCTGTAGATAGGGCACAGAGTTATTGTGCAGAAACAGTGAGCCTGAGCTCCCTATATAAGGGGAAACTCTGGTTCCAGAAGCTTCTAGCAAAGCTAGAGTAGTGTGAGTAGTCAGCCCATCAGTTTTGTGTCTCCTCTGCACTATTGTTTTCTTATTATGAGAAAACAAAATTGTTCTATTACATAACAGGGAAAAGAAATACAGGTGAAATTCTCATGGAAATTAATTCAGTTTATTCTAATACAAGTATATCACTATGAATACATGACTAATACTGATAATACACTTCATGTGTTACCGGAACTAGCTGTAAATATGTTTCTTACTGTTAAGCTGTATAGCTGTTGTATATGAGTTGAGAGCAGAGACACTTGAAAAACTTACGCCAATAATCAGACCCCTCAGTATAGTCACTTGATGAATTAAGCGCTGAGAATAAGCTAGAAGAAGATAGAGTACATAGGCGACATTGGGAGGCCCAGACAGGGGAATGACTAGGATTTTTAATATTTATTTTAACAGTAAATAACAAACTAAGCTAGAAATGTTCATTATGGTATATCCACGCTTCTCTGATGGTTGTAATAAATTTGATTGATTTATGCTTTCATTTATGAAGAACCGTATTAGTTACAAACTTTATTAAATAGAAAATATTGTGAAGGTAAACTGATTCTGTCTGACTCATCTGATGTAACCGACAGAATCCTGCCTTTGATCTCTGTGTATTATCCATTTATGTCAGTGGAAGATGGATGTGCAGATGGAAGACATTATCTGGTCTATTCAGGTTTTGTCTATACTGAGGGAACTTAAAGTGGTTTTCCCCCTATTGCTAACATTAGTTCAGCTCCCTAGAATAGAGAGGCTGCCACTGGCATTTTAACACCCTGTCTGAGAGCTTGTCTGAGACCTGCTTTGACTGAGTACATGGCATCGTGCTTAAAATGCTAGTTGCAGTCTACAGCTCTTTTTAACTCCTGTAACTTTCCCCTACTTCTCATTCTGTTAGCGTGGGAAGACTTCTGCAAAAAGATGGGCAAACTGCCTCTTCTCCTCTGCTCGTGACATCACTGCTAGGAGGACTAATTCAAAAATTAGAAACCAAGGCAGTGATGAAAAAATAAACTGCTAAATTAAGTTTTAAAATGGCCCCCAAGCCCGCTTCCAGTTTGATGTTGCTTTCTAAAGAGGCAAATGTCGATACGATAGACTAGAGGTTGTTTGGGGCCAGGGGGAAAAAGAGCCCTTTATATGAGGTTATCAGCTTAATTGGCTAGCAATAAATAATTAAATCTGACTTTGTCCAGACCAGCATTTTGGTATGTCCTGGGCTGCTGAATAATAGGATTTTTCTGAGCCTGGTCTGACTGTCTGCCACAAATAATACTGAATCTGCCCCTCAGTGCCTGTGAGCTAAGGAGTTGCTTCTGGTGGTTAGAGGTTTACATTTTCAGAGCTGCCTGTGAGGTATAGACACCCTATTTCTAAATCTCACTTTGAATCCTTTAGTTTTCTCAGGAAGTTATGCATCTGTGGTCCTGTTATACAAGTATATAGAAGTTTTTTTGGCGGGAGGTGAGGGGGGCAGCGAGAGATTTCCTTCAGATGACAGTAGTCACAAGTACACGCCAATGGTTTTTCCTTATGGATGAAAGAAAATTTAATCTGAAAGAAATTAATTTTGTTCTTTTTGCTTGTACCTGTGCACTGAAGCCAAAGTATAAGTCTCTCTTAGGAGGAATGAATCCTTACAGAAAGTACTGGAAACTCATTAAGAGTCAAATTAATTATTTCTCTAAAACAGTGATATTCTGATGCCAGTGATTCAGGGGCCAAATTAGCCACCAATATTAGCCAGAAGAGCCACAGTTGTGTGAATTGATAGTTTCATTTACTGTAGTGCTATATATTCATAAACAATATGACAGCAGAAATATTTAGTTATATTATTCTCACAGCAAAATAACTGACCGAGTAGTATTACTTTATCAACTACAATTGGTTAATAACATAGTAAAAGCATCCTGATTGGTTAATAACTTAGACTGGTTAATAATTAAATCACACGGTGTTTTAATATCCTGTGTTGCAAAGACCTGCAGGAAACCCACTAAAGAGCCACTTGTTGCTCGTGAGCCTCAGTCTGAGTATCACTGCTCTAAAATCTGCCTGGATCAGCTGCTCATGTGCTCTGTTATTGCTTTTAGAATGGAAACTGGAGAAATGGAAGAGGCTGGATGTCAACCAGGTATTAAATGTATCCTACTCAAAAGCTTATTAACTTTCCTCTTTGAATTAATGTAATCTCCCACACCAGATTTATAAAGGAAATTATGAAAGAACGAGTGATTGCGCTAACATAATATTTTTCCAGAGTTTGCCACTTAAATATTAAATGATATAGACCACTACCCTCGGAAACTACATGTGTCTGGGAAAAATTCCACCCTCAGACACTCACAGCTGTTATCTGCATCAGTTAATACAACCTCTATGTGCAACTTTCCCTTTCTCTGGATGCATTACATTGCAGTTTTTAAGGACACGATCACATACTCTCTTCGAACGAATACAAGACCTGTGTGATGATACTGACACTGGCGAACTTTAAAAATATTGGCAATAATTTATGTAAATTCCATACCACGTGAATGCCCTGTCTTATGAACCTTAAAAAGTCTGTGGTATGGAATCCCTCTACTCCAGTCATGTAGAGTTTGCATAACATCTGGGGCTTCAGAAAGGGGTTTACCTGCAGATCTTAAGACGTGCATGGCAGTGCTCCCCAACCATTGTGAAACTTACAGGTTCTGCTGGAGCTGAGCCTGTAGCTCATTCCCTGCCTACCTTACAAAGATACCCAGGTACTGAAGCAAGATGTTATGTGGTAATTGCCTCAGTCCAGGATCATTTGTATTATACGAAGAAGTTTGCCATGCCTGACTGTTCAATATGGCCTTCAAAAATTGCAGATTTCAGTGCCTGTGCTGCATGTAATATTCAAATGCTGCTATCTTTGTCAAATCAAAAACACTTTTCACTGAAGTACTGAAAGGCATTTCTCAATGAGGTCTGTTTTCATGCTGAATTTTATTACTCTGTTACAAGCTGTTTTGGCAATATAGCTAATAAATTACATAGCAAGAAATTTGTAGTAATGGGGAAAAAACATAATGAAAAGTTATTTTTATTTATTTATTTAACTTTTTGGGAACTCAGCAACAGCTGCAACAGTTTTGTTTCAATTAAAATAAATCACCTTCAGGAAAGGGGCCAAAGATGGGAAATTCAGCCTAGGAGGTGAGAGTTTTCGAAAGTTATGAGCAATCAAAAAGTAAGGTTTAGAGTAGAAACTACTGAACGCTGCGCCATGGCATGCACTTTTGAAAATGAATACAAGTCCTTAGGTCTGTAATGAAATCTTCTCTCCACGTAAGTGTAGAAAGGAGTCTTGAGTTTCAGCTATCAGAGGGGTAGCCGTGTTAGTGTGGATCTGTAAAAAGTGGCAAAGAATCCGCTTTTTTCAGTTTCAATGTGTACTTGATAATTGACTTGGAAACATAAAGTTAGTTTTGTCTGTGACAAATAGTATGTTATCGTTTGCTATGTATTTATTTTAAGCAGAACTCCTTTCTGGAAATTCCAGTGAATAGTTTTGCTTAAAAATCAATGGTACAATATGACTTTGTGTGTTTTGCCTACTATAAATAGTGACTCAGATTCTCCTTTGGTGCATAGGTAAATCTGTAGTAACTCCATTTACTTCAGTGGAGTTACTCCAGATTTACACCAGTGTAGCTTAGGAAATTGATTTCTAGTCTTTTTAATGTTAAGGAAAATAGAAATGATAAGTGCTAAGATCCAGATGATGAATAATACTTTATTCCATGAGTAGTTCTATTGAAGTTAAGTGACCATTCATGGAATAAGAGGGAGCTCAACATGACATAGGGTATGTCTACATCTACAATTTTGCAGCGCTGGTTGTTACAGCTGTATTAGTACAGCTGTATAGGGCCAGCGCTGCAGAGTGGCCACACTTACAGCAACCAGCGCTGCAAGTGGTGTTAGATGTGGCCACACTGCAGCGCTGTTGGGCGGCTTCAAGGGGGGTTCGGGGAAGGCGAGAGCAAACCGGGAAAGGAGACCAGCTTCGCCGCGGTTTGCTCTCGCGTTCCCCGAACCCCCCTGCAAACCGCAGGGAAGGAGACCTGCTTGCTCGGGGGTTCGGGGAACGCGAGAGCAAACCGGGGAAGGAGACCTGCTTGATTACCAGAGGCTTCCTCAGGTATGCTGGGATACCTGCTTATTCCACGGAGGTCAAGAAAAGCGCTGGTAAGTGTCTACACTTGATTACCAGCGCTGGATCCTCTATACCCAAGACAAAACGGGAGTACGGCCAGCGCTGCAAACAGGGAGTTGCAGCGCTGGTGATGCCCTGCAGATGTGTACACCTCCTAAGTTGCAGCGCTGTAACCCCCTCACCAGCGCTGCAACTTTGTGATGTAGACAAGCCCTAAGGGTACTGGAACCTAGCCGTGAATAGTAAAAGTTGGTCAATGGCTGACATTCTAAAAACAAAGGATTAAGAATTGCTTTTTCTACATATTATGCTCGGTGTGCCACTTTAAAAAAAAAAAGTATGAAGAAAATAATTCTTTGATGAAAATAATGAAAAAAACCCATAAATTTCTCTGATAAAACACAGTGAAGTAGATATTGAATTTTGAATTTAAAAAAGTAGGGTTTTTAATGCACTTTTAAAAGTGAATTTATTTTTTTTAAATGTGAAATTTTAATATATAAATCTGTTGAATTATCAAATGGGTTTAATTTGATAGAACATTAAAACTTGTTCTGAAATCTCAAATTTTGATTCCCTTCAGAATCAAGAGCATTACTTTGAACATTGAAAAATATTACTTTGCTGGACTACTTTAATGCTGTGATAGATTCTATCAGATAGGATGCTATTCACATTTCAAAATAGAGATACATTCTTAAAATTAATCTAAATTTATGAATACTTTAAACATTTTGAAGCATGCTCAACTGAGAACATTTTTGTTTGCACAGGCTGATATAGCACCGCTGATGGCTTCGCTTATTGGTGTTTCTTTTCCCCTTAATTCTGTGGTAAGAAATAAAAAAAAGTAAAAAGGCTGCATGTTCTTGGGGGAAAAAGATGATAAAAAGATAAATTTGCAAACTTTTGCTATAGTTTATGGGGACTAGTCAAGGATGTAAAATTAAGCATAAGAATAAGTATTGGCAGCATTAAGGCCTAAGTAGATACTGTCTGCTTCTTTTATATTATTTTGTAATGTGTAACAATATTTTAAATTATGAAAGTAGTTGATCCATTGTAACCTGTAATTCTGAAAGTATTAAATAGCCACCTTTTTACTTAAACCATGCAAATACTCTGTTAATTTTCTGTAAGAATACAATAGAGTATAAGCTATCGTTCTTTTTCCTTATTTTTAATTGTAAGAGCTGAAACTGTTAAAAAAAAATAGTTCCTGAAGTTTAATGTCAAGTTATTTTTAATCTAATTAGTTTACTGAGATATTTTGAGATGATATTTTATTTCATTAGGTTAATTGATTATTTGATTCCTTATTTGGGACAGATCTTTTTTAACCTTGTAATTTATCTATTTGTATCCATTATTTCTGTTGCTCAATGGTTGTCACATATAACGGAAAGAAATTCCTTTATTTAATCTTAATTAACAACTAAAGCTTTAATTTGCTTTTATATTGCTTACCTCACATATGCATATAGAGTACATAACAAAAGTTAAGAGGGGAAAAAGCAAATGTGCATATTCCAAAAAAAATCATAAAAAAACTTTTCTGGAGACTTTGGACAGATTCTGGCTTCTGGTCCTGCCTCTTTGCGCTCCATTTCCATATGTGGTCAGCTGAAACTTCCCCTAGTGCTGGGAGAGATTTTTGCCGGTGTAAAGCTAGCTTAATCAGATCCTATGCCATTTTTCCTCTCAACCCAAGTAAAGGGTGTCACTGGAACACCTTTGGGGACCATTGCCAGCTGATGTTGTAGGTTAGAAAACACATTCATATGGGATTCTTTGATTTACGCTGGGGCTGAGGTGGAGATTCACAAGGCTGAGAATTAGGGCTTTCTACATGGGGAAATTGACCACATAGGTATACTGGAATAAGTATTCCACTGTAACTATGTTGGTATAACCCTTTCCTCCCCCAACTGAACACTGTGTGGGAATAAAAATGACTTTATTCTACAAAAATAAGCTGTGCTGATGAATTTCCCTGTGTAAACAAGCCTTTAGGGAGCAATAACAGTTCCCTTCCAGCCTGGCTCCATTCTCTTGCACTAAATGGATCTTGGCACAGGAAAGAATCTGAACCTTAAGTGGGAAACAGATACATTTTGGAAACATAGTATAGATGGTACATGGATTTATTAAGAAAGGAGGAGGAGAAGAACAAAGAGGGAATATTAATGGACCCAGAACTTGTAATAATTAAAAAATATATATAATCACTTCGTATTAGTGTAACAAAAGATTCTGCTCACTAGTTAAAAAATTGGACCTTTGTCTTTTGGAGAGATTTCATATGAAGATGCAAAAATACACAACAGATTTACAGTAAAATATACACATTCCGCATAGGGCTTACAAAAGAGATTTTTTTTTCTTTTTTTTATGTCACTTTTCCAAATTATAAAATAGAGATAATGATATCTATGCATCTTTGTAAAGTGTTTAGAGATCTTTGAATGATGATCTCTGTGCACGTGCTGTCTTATTTTACAAATAGAGAAACTGAGGCACAGAGATTAAGTGATTTACTTGATATTCCACTTCAAATATGTGGCCAATCAGTAATAGCCCCCAGGGCCTCAATCCTAAAAGCAAGGAAGTTGGTGAAAGTTTTCTTTGACTTGAATGGAAGCGGGATTGTCCCCGAGATCTTCTGCATCCCAGTTCTCTGCCAAAATATCATCCTTTGTCTTTAGATACTTTTAAGCTTCACTTCTTCAGCCTTTATTAGCTTGTTAATTTGTTGCATATAAATTATATAATATAAAATATATATTCTTCCGTTCAGAATTTTTTTCTGTGAGGTTTGAGAAAGATCTTGTATTATACTTCTTATTTTGATTAGGTCTGATACAGAGGAATAATTATAGGAAGAGTATTTGTTGTAATTTATAACAATAGGTATTTGAGTAATTGTAACTAGTTTTACTTCGTTTTGTCTAGTTTTGGATTCTTTGACCAAATATGAATCTTGTTAATTCATGTTTAATGTTTGCAGGGAATTCTGCCTTTGGACTATCTGAATAATAGTGCTCATTTCAAAGCTGAGAGCATTTTTACAAATGCTGTTCAGATTCTTGAGCAATTTAAGGTAAGTAAATTACCATTCAAGTAAACATGTAACATTCAAGTAAATATTTCATACCACTCTATTTAAAAGGTACTACAGTATAGTATATACAACTATGATAACATTTTGATGATGCCATATTGGAAGTCAGAGTAAAAGGGAAATCACATATACATACTGTATAATATGAAATAGATAAAAAGCAGATCTATGTGAGATTGGAAATTCCTTGTTTAAATTTAAAGAAAAACATTAACGTTTTTTAATAATTAATTCTTTTTATTGCCCTGAGCATAAATGAAGTTGAGTAATGATTATCGTGTATTATACTAGTGTAGAGAATTTAAGTTCTAAGAGTCCAGCTGGACCTTGGGTTTGTGTATGCAGCTCAAATTGAAGTCAATGAGAGCAATGCTTGCTTATGTGAGGGCAGAAATTGGTCCTAAATTTAATTGTGATACATGAAAAGAAAGTAGGTTGCTATAGATCATGAGTGGGGAATCTGCTTTCTATGCAACTGGGTTGGAACATTCCAATCTCAAAGTTCAGGGCCAATAAACAACTTAATCAGAAGGTAACAAATATCTGTCTGCTCATGAAGCATAATGAACAGTAAGTGTCTCAACCAGCCTTTCTTTCGTTCTTTCTTTCGTTCTTTCTTTCTTTCGTTCTTTCTTTCTTTCCACAACACCATTATTTCTATAGTATTGATGGTGTTCGTAACCTTTTTTGCAGGTAAATTCGCCTCTTTAGTGTTCTTCTTTCCTCCCACCCCCCCAGAGTTGTTCCTGGCTTTGATTAACTCTTACCCTGTCTTTTTCTAGTGATAAATTTCCTGTTTGCTAGCTTATTTTTGAAGTCTTTTAGGGGCACAGGTTGTGTGTGTTTGAAGGAAAAGTAAGATAACTCAAAAATAATGGGAAGTAGCTCAGCAGCTTACAGAGATGCCAAGAGTTGCTTATTTTTACGGTCCATTGTCTGTAAGTTTCCTGTGATGGACAGATCTGAACACTGCTTGTATTCCTGGGGAGGATTTTGTCTTGAATGGATGTGAGATATATAGGAGATTGTTGCTTCAAGCTGTCAGATCCTGGAAGCAATATACTAGAAATCCCCTTGCTTCTTGTATGCATTCATTAGGCCCAGGTCAAACTGGTGCAGGAAGCCTGAAAAATATTTTCAAGGTCCTTCAGGCTGAGTGACTATGATTGCGTCAGAGCCTCCCATTTTTGTGCGTGTCCAGTTTGAGAAGTCCAGTAGCACCATTTCACATCTTTACAGCAGATCATTAGTTCCTGTCTGTTGGAGTCAACACCAATGCTTTGTATGATCATATCATTGATTTGATTGCTTGATTGTGTTTAGCTTTGACTCTGTGCTCAGAATGAAGCCATCCAGTAAACATTGATTATTTTTTCTCACCTTGTACACTGCGGAGGTCCTACTGTGAGAATTTCTGGTAGTTGGCTTACATTTGCCTTTGTAAGAGCACGATTGAATCTTTAGGGGTACTCTTTCAGCACTGTGCAAGGAGTTATATGGAACTCTTAACTATTTACAAGAGCAGAAAACCCAAAACCCCATCCATTGTGGTAAAAATTTGACCTTTGTTTCTTTTTTACAGCATTAAGAACCTTTCATATTTCAATCTAAACACTTCGCTAACATTAATTTCTAATTACAGCTTTTATGTTCATTGATTTCATAATTTTGTTTACAGATTAAGATGACTCAGAAGAAGGAAACTACTTTATCATTCCTATTTACACCTTTTCAGTAAGTGCATTTTACATTTTTTATATTTTAACTGAATAAAAATTATTTTATTTTTCACTTTGGTAAGTATTTCAATTGTAAGTATTTAATAAGCATTTATGGGATAACAGACAAGCATTAACCCAGAGATGCAGTCTCTCTTTCAAATGTACTGTGAGAAGATATCCCAAATCTTGCCCTCAGATATGAATGAGAGCTGTGCATGCGTATGAGAGTGGAGTTTTTCCTTAGAATTTATATTTTGGAAGGATTTAATCACATAACTTTTAATCATACTTAAAATAACATAAAATTTTAAAATATATTTTCAAGCCAAGCACATACATTAAAATAACTTTTTCTGACTATGGTATGGTTGAGTATTAAGTAATAGATTAGAGACATTCTTAGGATTGCAGGAGTGTACAAATTGTGTGTTTTTCCAGGTTTACTCCCTTTTATGAACAAAACAACGTCTATACATTGACTGTAGTGTATCTACAAATACCATTGCTTGAGCATTTCCATTACAAAGGTGAATTTCAGTTATTAATAATGGTCTTGGATGAAATTTGGTATTAATCTCAGGGAGCAGTTTCCTCTACCCCAGGAAGTTTAATCAGAAGTGATTGAGCCATTTTTAAGCATGGTATGAGTAGGGGAAAACAGTGAAGAGTTCCTGCTAAGAATAAATATTTGTGGCTTTTTTTTTTTTTTTTTTTTTTTTTAAACAACCGTTCAGCCTCAGTGGAAGGTATTGGAAATTTAAAATTTGACAGACTAACTTTCTGCCAAATCAGTTAAATGGCACTCCTGTCTCATGAAAATTTGATTTGACTTGGCAGAGTTTTAACAGTTTTTAAAACATACTTTATTCATGCACAAAAGATATCATTCTGAAATTATTAAGACTAAGAAAGTCTCAGCTTTAATAATTTAATAATAACAGTCTCCCAACATTCTACTGACAATGCACAAGTATGTAGACATAAATTGAGTGGAAATTTCAATTGATTAAAAGATATCTGATAATTCCACTGAAGTGGAGTGGAATTTTAGCTTTTAGCAGTAAAAGATAGTGAGATATGATTTGCTCCTTTTCTTATGACCGTTAGGTGTATTTATGTCCTAACTGAACTAAGAGGGAATTTTCCCATTGTGTGGATGTATTAGACTTCAGGCCATACATAGAAGGGGACCCAGCAGTACACAGCACTTATGGCCCGCTTTCTCAAAACCTTCAGAATTTATATTCTGTGGGATTTCCATTTCTAGAGTGATGTAGGGTCTTCTGAAGTGGCTTTTGATGTGTTCTAGCGCATACACCCACTCACCTGTTAATCCTTTATCTCAGATACAGTAACTCCTCAATTAACATCGTCCTGGTTAATGTTTCATTGTTACGTTGCTGATGTATTAGAGAACATGCTCGTTTAAAGTTGCACAATGCTCCCTTATAACGTTGTTTGGCAGCTGGTTGCTTTGTCCACTGCTTGCAGGAAGAGCAGCCCATTGGAGCTAGCTGGTGGAGGGTTGGAACCAGGGTGGGCCGGCAGCCTCCCCATCAGCTCCCCTAAGTTCCCTGTGTGGCAGCTGCCCAGCAGGCTATCAATTGCTGGGCAATTCAGCTGTCCCTCTGCCCACTGCTGTGTGCTGCTCCTGCCCTCTGCCTTGGAGTTGCTCCTGGGAGCCTCCTGCTTGCTGTGCAGGAGGTGCGGGGGAAGGTGGGTGCTGATGTCAGGGTGTCCTCCTCCCCCTACTCCTGTACCCCATCTCCACAGAGCAAGGTGGGAACATGACAGGGTTCAGGACAGAGAGAGCTTGCTGGCAGCAGCTGCTGTCTCAACTTGCTGATCTACTTAAAAAGGTAGTGTACTTAGAGTGGGGACAGCATACTTAAATTCTGTTGTGTCTTCTCCCTCCATTCGTGCTTCCTTGTAGAGTGTGTGGCTATATTAACAACAGTGTGTTAACTTGCCCTTGAGGGCTCAACCAAATGCTAGTTCATCATTTAGCTGCAAGGCATTTCCTGGGAAATATCCCACCCTCTTCCATCCTCTGACTCCAGCTCCTCAACCAAACTTCACAATCATTATTGCTGTATACGGTATTAACTTGTTTGTTTAAAACTTATTGTGTGTGTGTGTAATGTCTTTTGTCTGGCAAAACAATTTCCCTGGAACCCCCCCATTTACATTAATTCTTATGGGGAAATTGGATTAACTTATCATTGTTTCGCTTAAAATAGCATTTTTCAAGAACATAACTACAACATTAAGCAAGAAGTTACTGTAGGTTGTTTGTGCTTCTGACAATAATCTGCTTTGGGGCCAGTCAGACTATACTCTCAGTTCAAGCTACTTTCTTCCCCAAAGGATTTCAGTCTTCAATTAGGTCCGTGAGTTTGTCTTCAGTAATATTTAGTTCTGTATTCATTTGCTGGAGTGCTCCAAAAATGTTTTGTCATTTGGAGCAGCTGCCTTTCCTTCAGGAAATGAGACTGACATAACTGGAGTCTGTAAAATCCTAAAAGGTTTAAATATCTCTTTTGTGATATAGATTAAATTTGCTAAATAAGATTCCCATCTTTGTAGACAGAGATTATTTGCTGTGGTACTTTATACCACAGCTTCTTTAAAGGGAAAGATTCAGGATCTTTAAGCTCTCAGACCCTAGTCAAAGCAGTCTCAAAAGCAAATAAAAAAGTTTTAATCAAAACTCTGATTAGAAATGACAGTTGTATTATCAGAGAATTTGTGAATCCATGTGGAACAAAAATGCCATAGGGGACGGAGGGGCATTTAGGTTTTTATTTCAGTTCTGGATCTGCCGTGAGAATATTTCCTTTATTTTCTATTTTTTTTTCCAGAAAGACCTGTACAGTTCTGTATTATGATACTTTTCTCTTATGTTAATGCTGAATGTACCGTTAGGATGATATAAATGCTTTTGATTTCATGATAGGCAAGTGTTTTGTTTCTGTTTTGGTTTTTGAATTTGGATCAATGTAAATGGAAATCCCAGGGATTTTAATTTAACAAATATGAATGGGCGTGGGTGGGGGGAATGTTCTTCCTGTTCTTCTTTTTCCTTTATGCCTCTTTTCCTAGTGAGAGTTGTGGCGGCAGCATGGAGAGTAGGGAGGACCAGACCTCCCTTTCCTCTGCAACAGATTCCAGGTCCTCCTGGGGGATTCCCCAGCATTCCCAGACCAGCCAGGAGATATAACCCTTCCAAAGTATCTGGGTCGGCCTCCCAGGGGACATCCTTGTCAGGTGCCCGAACCACCTCACCTGATTCTTCCTGATCCAGAGGAGTAGTGACTCTACTCCAAGACCCCCATGTAGCCAAGCTCCTCACCCTGTCATGGAGAGTAAGCCCAGAAAGCAATGAGGTTTCTCCTCAGGGTGTCTGGGAAAAATGTACTTTTAAACTTAATATGAGCCTGTAGTAATTTTGTTGTACAGTCATTGCCCAAGTAACATTAAACAGAACAAACGATTGATTTCTTGAGATTCTCTTAAATAGTATCTGGTTCAGTTGATTCAGTAATAATTCTAATTATCGATGACTTTCTAGGGTTTCTGTGTGTATTAAAAATAAACAAAATCCTATAAATGTGCAAATTAGCATGGAAATAGCCTGCGTGGTGAAAGGTTTTGGACTAGCACATGACGGTTTGTTATATGGATCTTTTTAATCTTTCATCTTTATTATATTAAATATTCTTGTCTTGCTGAGGTATTGAAGATGAGTGCATTCATCTACAGTCTGATCATCTTTCCAACTTCATTCTAGGGGAGGAGGGTGAAAAGCCTGACCAGAATCACTACCCAGCTCTCATAATAGTTCTAAATTTCCAAGAGTCTTCCACCTGAAAACTTATTGTTAGGTAGGTTACTTGACACCAGGGCTTGATTCTGCAGTGTGCTCATCACTTTGGCTCTGATCTGGCAAAGCACATGCTAAACACTAACCATATGAGTAGACTCGTAGACTTCGTGGCTTCAAGTTAAACATGTGCTTAAGTGCTTGATTAAATTAGAGACCCTCTACTCAGCATCTTTCAGGAATGAGGCCCCAAAAGGCAGCATGACTATTGTCTTGCAGTGTACATATTATCAGTAGCTGATGACACAGTACTTCTTGTTTAATAAGTATTTAAACTGAATAAGATTTCACAAAAAGAAAGAGTACATTTTATTGCTACATTAACATTCTATACTAGGAGAAAAAATCCTTGAAGCTGAAAAAAAATCACGTAACATTTTGTTGGTTTATATTTCCTCCTATTTTTGGAAATAGTGGGAAATGAATTGCACAAGCACAAACTACCTTTTACAGGCAAAGCTGCCCAAAGAGAAGGGCAAAAGGGGCAGTTTTTTCCAGGCCCCCCAATTTGAGAGGGCCCTCAGTCCATGGAGTTTGAGTGAGTGGCACTGTGACCTGGCACACGGGGTTGCAGCACCACTCAGGTTTGGCAACCATGTGTGCCAGGTCACAATGCTCAGAGAGGGAACCTGGGCCTAGCCCTGCAGGACAGAAACCTCCACTGTCACACTATCTGGAGTGTCTCACAACTGTGAGTGCCTACCTCAGGGCAGACTGTCAGAAGATAGGGCAGATACCCCACGCTTGTGGTATGTTCTATAATTAGATTTCACCAAGCCGATAACAAGTGTGAACTCCTGGATCACTATACCAGTCTCACCATGGAGTCACACACAGTCCCCTTAGACTCTCCAGCCTACTTTGCCACCCAGATGAACTTGAACTTTTTGATAATGGTCACTTAACCAAAAGTCATAGCACATCAGGTTGCTCCCAGTCCCAAGAGCAATTAGTGAGAGGTTAAAGCAGGTAAAATACATGTACAGATGAATAACAGTTTGCAATTCCAAATGATGGAAGTGCTATAATAAACTGCCAGTTTCCCAGAAGTCTTTTCAGGGTACCCAGATTGTTTCTGGGGATTTCTGCTGTGTGTCTGGTACACGTCTCTGTAAAAGTCCAGAGGTGAAGTATCAGAGGGGTAGCCGTGTTAGTTTGGATCTGAAAAAAGCGACAAAGAGTCCTGTGGCACCTTATAGACTAACAGATATTTTGGAGGATAAGCTTTCGTGAGTGAATAACCACTTCATCAGACGCATGTAGTGGAAATTTCCAGAGGCAGGTATAAATAGATTCATAGACTTAAGGTCAGAAGGGACCATTATGGTCATGTAGTCTGACCTCCTGCACAATGCAGGCCACATAATCTCACTCACCCGCTCCTGTAACAAACCCATAACCTATGTCTGAGTTACTGAAGTCCTCAAAGCGTGGTTTAAAGACCTCAAGGTGCAGAGAATCCTCCAGCAAGTGACCTGTGCCCCATGCTCCAGAGGAAGGCAAAAAACCTCCAGGTCCTCTGCCAATCTTCCCTGGAGGAAAATTCCTTCTCGACCGCATATATGGCAATCAGTTAAACCCTGAGCATGTGGGCAAGACGCACCAGCCAGCACCCAGGAAAGAATTCTCTGTAGTAACTCAGATCACACCCCATCTAATATCCCATCACAGACCGTTGGGCATATTTACCTGCTAATAATCAAAGATCAATTAATTGCCAAAATTAGGCTATCCCATCATACTATCCCCTCCATAAACTTATCAAGCTTAGTCTTGAAGCCAGATATGTCTATTGCCCCTACTACTCCCCTTGGAAGGCTGTTCCAGAACTTCTCTCCTCTAATGGTTAGAAACCTTCGTCTAATTTCAAGTCTAAACTTCCTAGTGTCCAGTATATATCCATTTGTTCTTGTGTCCACATTGGTACTAAGCTTAAATAATTCCTCTCCCTCCCTGATATTTATCCCTCTGATATATTTATAAAGAGCAATCATATCTCCCCTCAGCCTTCTTTTGGTTAGTCTAAACAAGCCAAGCTCTTTGAGTCTCCTTTCATAAGACAGGTTTTCCATTCCTCGGATCATCCTAGTAGCCTTTCTCTGTACCTGTTACAGTTTGAATTCATCCTTCTTAAACATGGGAGACCAGAACTGCATGCAAGATTCCAGATGAGGCCTCACCAGTGCCTTGTATAACGGTACTAACACCTCCTTATCTTTGCTGGAAATACCTCACCTGATGCATCCTAAAACTGCATTAGCTTTTTTAACGGCCATATCACATTGGCGGCTCATAGTCATCCTTTGATCAACCAATACTCAAAGGTCCTTCTCCTCCTCTGTTACTTCTAACTGATATGTCTGCAGTTTATAACCAGAATTCTTGTTATTAATCCCTAAATGCATGACCTTGCACTTTTCACTATTAAATTTCATCCTATTACTATTACTTCAGTTTACAAAGTCATCTAGATATTCCTGTATGATATCCCGGTTCTTCTCTGTGTTAGCAATACCTCCCAGCTTTGTGTCATCCACAAACTTTTAGCACATTCTCACTTTTTGTGCCAAGGTCAGTAATAAAAAGATTAAATAAGATTGGTCCCCAAACCGATCCCTGAGGAACTCCACTAGTAATCTCCTTCCAGCCTGAGAGTTCACCTTTCAGTATGACCTGTTGTAGTCTCCCCTTTAACCAGTTCCTTATCCACCTTTCAGTTTTCATATTGATCCCCATCTTTTCCAATTTAACTAATAATTCCCCATGTGGAACCGTATCAGATGCCTTACTGAAATTGAGGTAAATTAGATACTGCGTTTCCTTTGTCTAAAAAATCTGTTACCTTCTCAAAGAAGGAGATCAGGTTGGTTTGGCACGATCTACCTTTTGTAAAACCATGCTGTATTTTGTCTCAATTACCATTGAGCTCAGTGACCTTAACTACTTTTTCCTTCAGATTTTTTTCCAAGACCTTACATACTACAGATGTCAAACTAACAGGCCTATAGTTACGTGGATCACGTTTTTTCCCTTTTCTTAGAAATAGGAACTATATTAGCAATAGTCCAGTCGTACGGTACAATCCCTGAGTTTACTGATTCATTAAAAATTCTTGCTAATGGGCTTGCAATCTCATATGCCAGTTCCTTCAATATTCTTGGATAAAGATTATTTGGGCCTTCCAATTTCGTCCCATTAAGCTGTTTGAGTTTGGCTTCTACCTCGGATGTGGTAGTATCTGCCTCCATATCTTCATTCCCATTTGTCATTCTACCATTATCCCTAAGCTCCTCATTAATCTCATTAAAGACTGAGGCAAGGAATTTTTTAGATATTGAGCCATGCTTAGATTATCCTTAACCTCCACTCCATCCTCAGTGTTTAGCGGTCCCTTCTTCTTTCTTTGTTTTCTTCTTATTTATATGGCTATAGAACCTTTTACTATTGGTTTTAATTCCCTTGCAAGCTTTTGGCCTTTCTCACTTTATCCCTACATGTTCTGACCCCAATAATGTACCTTTCCTTGCTAATCCCTCCCATCTTCCACTCCTTGTAGGCTTTCTGCTTTTTCTTAATCACCTCTCTGAGATGCTTGCTCATCCAACTTGGTCTACAACTCCTGCCTATGATTTTGTTCCCATTTCTTGGGAGGCAAGCTTCTGATAGTTTCTGAAACTTTGACTTGAAGTAATTCCAGGCCTCCTCCGCCTTTAGATCCACAAGTTCTTCAGTCCAATCTACTTCCCTAACTAATTTCCTTAATTCTTTAAAATTAGCCCTTTTGAAATAAAAAACCCAAGGCCCAGATCTGTTGTTGTTTATCCTTCCATCTAGTTGGAACTGAATTAGCTCATGATCACTCAAACCAAGGTTGTCCCCTACAACCATTTCTTCTATGGGGTCCTCACTACTCAGCAAAACCAAAACCTAAAATGGCATCCCCTCTTGTTGGTTCTTCAACTACTTGGTGAAGGAATCCATCAGCTATCGCATCCAGAAAAATCTGAGCACTATTACTAGCACTTTTCTCCAGTTTATATCTGGGAAGTTAAAGTCTCCCATGATCACACAATTCCCATTAGTGTTTACTTCATTAAAGACGTTAAAGAGGTCTCTATCCATATCCAAATCAGATCCCAGCGGTCTGTAGCACACCCCAAGTACTATCTCAGGGGAGGTTCTAGTAGCTTTCTTTCCCAATGTGATTTTTGGCCAGACAGACTCTGTCTTATCCATTCCATCACTTCTTATTTCTTTACAGATTACCTCATCATTGATATACAATGCTACTCCACCATCTTTGCCTTTATTTCTGTCTTTCCTAAACAGCACATAGCCTTCAATACCCGTACTCCAGTCATGACTACTATTCCACCATTTTTCTGTTATCCCTATAATATCTAGTTTCACTTCCTGCACCAGTAGCTCTAGTTCCTCCGTTTTGTTACCTAGGCTACTTGCATTAGTGTACAAACATCTTAATTTTTGCCGTTTTTCTTCACTGACATTCTTTACCCAGTTAGGCACAGACATTCTACCACCAGTATCACCTATTAAACTGGTATCTACACTACCCTTCCTCCTTATGTCCATTCTCCTACCCATGGCTGTATCCTTTCTTACTTTGTTTTCTTCCCTCTCAATGTTAAATTCTGGCATGGAGATTACCTGGACATCTCCCAGCCATCTCCCCCAAATTCCTAGTTTAAAGCTCTCTTAATCAGTTGTGCCAGCCTCCATCCTAGAAGTCTGTTTCCCTCCTTACTTAGGTGAAGTCCATCCCGAGAGAACAGTCCTCTGTCCATGAATGCTTCCCAGTGGCCATACATCCCAAAGCCCTCCTTAGAGCACCACTGTCTGAGCCATCTGTTGATTGCCATAATCTTGTAACACCTTTGTTGCCCTTCTCTAGGAACAGGCAGAATCCCACTGAAGATCACCTGAGCCTCGATTTCCTTAAGCGTCTTCCCCAGTCTGGGAGAGTCTCCCTTGATACATTCCAGTGAGAATCTAGCCATATCATTCGTTCCCACGTGAAGGACAATCAGCGGATACTTTCCCGCTCGCTTTAGGATCCTTTTCAGCCTCAGGTCCACATCCCGTATCTTAGTACCTGGCAGACAGCACACCCTTCTGGGTCTAGAATCATCCCTAGTTACGGGCCTGTCTACTCTTCTCAGTAAGGAGTCCCCAGTCACATAGACCTGCCTCTTCCTGGTGACAGTTTGATTCTCCGGTCTATCTCCTGTTTCCTCTGGCTGCAATCCTCTCGATTTCTGTTGTCCCTTGCAATCCTCCGCAACCCATCCTGTATCCTCCTCATATTTGGTGTTGTCTCCATTGACTCTATACCTCTTCCTATAGGACTAGCTGCTCTTCTCTTCTTCCTTGACCTCTCACCTTCAGCGACCACCTGCTGTGCCCCTTCATTTTCCAACTCTGCAAACCTGTGCCTGAGTTCTGTTTCTCCTTCGCTGGCCCATCTTTTCTTCTGCCTAGTTCTCTTAGTCACATGCTTCCAACATCCACTTTCCTCACCCAGCAGCCTCCCCTCAGAATTCTTTGGTCCTGCTTCCATCTGCAAGTCTGAGCTTTTCCCTTCAGCCTCCTCATGTCTTTTGCTCCATCATCCACTTGAACCCACTTCTAAACTCAGCCAGAGTTTCCACCTGCATCTCCAGTCCTCGGATCTTTTCTTCCATCAGCTCTATCAGGCGGCACTTCATGCAGATGGAACTCTTTTCAGGTACCCCCTCCAGGATCATGTACATGCCGCAGCTTCCACATCCAGTCATCCTCATTGTCTTTCACTGCTGCCTTTGTATCGGTCATAGCCTTCCCACTGTTAGTCCAGGAAACACAAACCAAAGCAAACCACCACCACCTACAGCAAAACAAACCCCAACAGGCACCAGAACACCACGCTCTCCCTTCACTAGCCTGTCAATTCCTCTGCCTAGGTCTCTTAGTCTCCCCCCCCACAAACTCTCACTGAAACTCCCCTGTTTACAGCTCTGTTTGCTGGCTCCTGTGCTGCTGCAGCTGTCAGTGCCGCTGCCTGACTGGCCGGCTTCCTTTATAGGCCCCCTAAGCAGAGAAGCCCCGCCCCCTAATCAGGGCTCACTTTCTCTCCCAGCACACTGCCCCTACCAGCAACCGCACGTATAACTACAAAATACAATACACAAAATACAGGCAAGAATCAGTCCGGAGGTGAAGGATCTTTCCTTGAATCCATATTTATAGCTTCTTCTGACAGGAAAAACCAACATGAGCTTTTTTAGTGAGTGAGGGAGGCACTTCGAGTATTTGACCTCTGGTCATCAAACACAGTGGCTACTTGTTTTGGAATTAGTATTTTTCTGTTAAAGTCCTTCATTAGCATTCCACAAGGCTTCTCTAATGGGTTATGTAGTTAAAGGGATATTCACAATGTAAAAGGTTGCTCCTGCATTATAAAAGGGTACAGACAAGTGAAAACAATGCAAGTAACTTCCCATTAGTTTTATGAAGTCTTTATGACTTTTATGAAGTTAAATAGACTCGTCTACCTTCAACAATCACTTTGATCTATACTAATGCACAAGTGAATACACTTTAGCATGACCTGGTCTGCCAGTGTCACAGCCAATATGAGGTGAATGCGAGGCAGGCAACTCCTGCCCCCTTTTTGGGCCTCAGTTTTAGGGTGAGTAAGGTGAGGTGCCTTGGTTTCAGATTTTGCCCCAAGCCCCCAAATACCTCTGTGCAGCCTGGTCTACAGGACTAGAGTTAGCAATATTGAAGCTAGGACGGTTTGACCTCTATGCTCTCCCACAGATGAATAATAAGTGATCCAGGCTAACATGGCTGCTCCTCTGATACTTGCTACAGATGAGTGTGTCGCAATGCATTTGGTGTAGAAATTATTGGTATGTTGTATTTGATTGTAATTGGAAATGGTGCAGCTGCATCCCAATGGCTCAAAATTCACTGAAAATATACAGTATTTGAAGATGTAAGTAGGGAGTTAATGGAAGATTTACACACAGATTGTGCTAATCTGATTGCTCTTGTCTGCTGTTGCAGATAAGCAGGGTTCTGTGTTTGCATTCCCTCCAGGCACAACTGTCCTTCTCATTAAGGTAAGAATAATTCCCTTCCCCCACTATTCAGTGATGGATGGTGAATTTGTTCAACGGATTTAATTGCACTTTTTTTCTGATGCTAGAAATCTGAAAATTGCAATACAGAAAAAAAGTGCACACCAATTAAATAATCTACTTCTACCTAATTTATAGGCCTTTTTTGAGTCATTATTAATTAGTGCTTTGAGAGCCTCTAAAGATAGTGTAGACATCCAAAATGTTGTTGTTCCATTTTTGGAATATTATTCATTTTAATGTAAATTTTAAGCAACTTAAAAGTCTGTATAGGAAGTTCTTTAATAAGTCCTTTTTAAAATGATTTTAAGGATGTGATTGGGTGGGTGTTTATATTAGGCCCATACCACAAGGAACATGGATTTGAAATCTTTTTAATGTTGTTCCTTATAACTGAATTTTCAGAAATTCTGGAACAGATCTGAATCAGAAATTTCTGCTTAAGAAATTCTGTATTTCCCCATTGGGCTAGTCAAAAATTCTTTGAAACTGTTGACAGAAAATTTAGTTTTTGACAAATTGAAAAATTTCAAGGAAGCATCTGAAAAATTTGACTTCTCAATAAAAAATTTTTATTTTTGTCAAGCTTTTAATGGAAAAAGAAACCTTTTTTCCACCCAGTTCTACTTTCCAGATACTTTATTACCAAGTGCCCTGAGAAATTTGTACGTCAACTCCAGATTTCATGCTTCCAAAGCTAGAGTCTTTGATATATTCTGTGCTGCTGAATCTAATAATATGAAAGTGTTGAGAGCTTTAAGACCCTTTAATCACTTAATGTTGACACAATGAAATTTACTCCAATTTACATTAACTTTTGGCAATAGAGAGAGATTACATTGAACTGAAGCAAAAGTCTTCTGATTTCCACAAGTAATCTATTGTCTAGGAAAATTATAGCTAGCATAATGTTCCGAAGATAACAGGAAGATTGTAACTCTGCCCTTTTGCATGTGGATCCCAATTCCACCTTTTTTGTTTGATTCAGCAGTCAAATGTTGCGGAGGACAGATGTGACCACCCTGCACTGCCATCATAACTTAAGCGGTGTCTGCATCCCCAGATTGAGGTGAGTTAGAACTCTCAGACAGCCCTAGCTATTTATAAGGAAGCATCTGGCTCCAAGTGATTCAATATTGTTCACACCTGAAAGTTTTCAGACACCTTTACAGAGGATCAAATCTGAACAAAATTATACCTTGAGTCTAGTTATGAGACTCTATTACAAGTGTGAAACTCAGGAAGTACTTACTTGCCAATTACAAGTCTGCTGCAGATTGAACAAGACCATGACCTGCTTCCACAAGAATGTATCATGTTATTGATGGAGTCTCTCACTTGTGTGCAAAGTCATTGTATGGTTCATGCCACTGGAAAATCCCTTTGATTATTTTCTTAGACTTCTAGAAGGTCACATGAAGAGAAGATCCATTTTCATAGGTAGAGTTTTTTCCCCCCTCATCCCTCCCACCCGGAAGAAAAATTTTCAAAAGCTGTTTGCTTAGCAAAACAGGAGACTTTCCTATTATGCACATGCTTCCAAATTCTGACCTTTTGACTTTTGCATATAAGAAAGGAAGGTAACAAGGTGCCAAATACTAAAAATAAAAGGAAGAGGAATAGTAAAATAAATCCCAGGATTTGCTGGCAGGTAAAAATTGATGTCTGGGGAAACAGTCTCTCATTACGGTGTGGTTGTAGTCATTTCATTTCCAGGATATTATAGACACAAGGTGGGTGAGATAATATCTTTTACTGGACCAACTTCTGTTGGTGAGAGAGACAAACTTTCAAGAGATATGAAGAAAAGCGTCTCCCCCCGACTTCATCCATCTTGTCAATCTATCTCATTAGCAGTCTGACCATTTGATGTTCCCTGAGGCAACTGCAGAAGAGCAAAGCTGGCACAATTGCCTTAGGAGTGTGCTAAGGAACCAGATGCCAATGTTGCAAAAATACCCACAAAGATTGGCATCTCTGGCTAGGAAAGTATTCATAAAAGGCACAGCAGGAAGACTGATATAGTGAAATGAATAGATGGAAGATCAAGTGCCACACTAAAACCTTCTTACTCGATAAATGTAACATTATTATTCTGACAAGTGTGAGAAGTTAAAATATTAAATTACCAAAAGCATGGGACTGTCTGTGCATGTGCCTGTTTGTACACAATATTTTCAGGAAAAATCCTGCTTCCAGCAATTAGCCTTCTGATTGCCTCACAATCAGATGGAGGGAGCAGTAATTTATGAATTCAATACAAAGAACAGAAGTTTAGGTGAATTTGAATTGTCACTTGCTTTTCAGTAATCAAGATTCTTGTTTAAAGCCTACAGTAATATTACTTTAGTAATATTGGGAAATAACTCAGACATTTTGTACTATTTAACAGTAAGCATATATCTTGCCGCATATGAGATTTTCACATCTGATATGATAAGCTTTAATATTTAAAAAAAAATCAGTAATCTGGAACACCTTTAGTGTAGTGCATGCAATGTTCAATCCACAACTATAGTTCAATGAGAATTGTGTCCATACCTCACACTGAAAATGTAGCCCTCTGTCTTTATTTTTCAGTATTAGTTTAAAATGTAACACTCTCTTAAATATATGCCAGGTTTTAACCTAGAAAATGTTAGATTACACAAAGCAAGTCTTTCTGCAGAATTATGCATTATTTGTCATGGTTACAGAAAAGAAAATGGAGATTTGATAATGTGGAGTGCACCTTTGAAGTAATCTGGGAACTTCAAAGAAATGCCATATACACACACACATTTATTCTGTCTTTACTCTTGATCTGACAGCTGAAGATGTAAAACTGCCTTGTCTCCCTTTTGTCAGATGTTCTTTCAAAACTGGTATGGTATGCTTGCAAAATTGACAGTTGGTGCAAAGAAAAGGCGGTGACTTTTTTCTATCCTTTTAACCTGAGATTGTGTCCCCGGAGGTACCAGAGCCGCTAGTGCCTCCTTTGAAGCATTCTAGTATTAACAAAGAGGATCTTGTGGTGGTTCTTAATTCAGGAAATACTAGTACAGATGGCACTTCCCATAATGCACTGTGACAGCTGGTGTGAAGAATTCTGGGGTGTCAGAAAGAAACAGGAAGGAGAAAGAAGCTTCTGTAACAGAGAGAAGTGTTCTTAATGCATGAACTGTTCATCTTCTGTTTGCCTCTCATTTTACAGTGCAATAAAAATGTACAGTCCAACCCCATTTATGTGAAGGCTTTGGGATGCAAATGGATTAATATATAAGGGGAGTCAGCTGGTGTTCTAGGTGGAGGGGAGGGTGCTTCCCCATTGTCAGCTATCTCTGAAAAGAGAGCCAGTATTCTGTTTGTGTGGCTTCTTCTTCACCCTGTTAAAAAGTGGGGACCCAGATTTTAGCTTGCCTCTTTGTGCTGGCTGGCCTTGTGCAAGCTGGCCAACAGGCTCACCTTTATCCTGCTGTCTTTGTGGGAAGTAGGTTGGCAGTTCTTCACTGTTTTCCGGGTTTTGAGAACATCTGTGTATTTGTGGAGACTCCCATATTGCCCTGAGAGACAAAAAGGGTTAACTAAAAATGGTTGCAATATATTGATAGAATTTACTCTTGAAAGTGAGAGTGATTACCTCCTGGGTTGAAAAAAATCAGTGAGTGGGTTATAGTGTGCATAAACCACAGCTAAAAATGTCAGTCAATATCTGTTTTACTTAATACATTGTTCATAAAGCTCACAGTTAAGCAATGTTTTAAAAGATAACATTGAATCAAAGCCTTCAACAAGGAAATGAAACAATCCCTCTTACACATCAGGCTTCCTGATGTTTTCCAGTTTCAATAGCACTTGTAGCTGCTTTTAATTTTTACAGGAAAAGCTCACTGGGAATTGCTTTTGCCCAGCACAGAAAAATGTGATACAATTGGATTTACAATAAAATAGAGAAAAGGGTATGGTTGAGAATGAGCTAAAGAGATAATGTATCCAATAATGTATCCCCAGTATAACTTTATACATATGCAATTTCCTTACTTTTTCATTTTATAGCAAGCAAGGATTAGTTAATTAAGTGGTATAGCCATTTTATTTAATGAGCCAACCAGCACGTGATCTTTATAATACTAAATTATTGTTTTTTAAATGCATTTTCCATCATGCAAGGATCTTCCTCCACTCCCCCATTAAGCTTCAACCACCCTCAAGGGTCCCACATCCTGTTCTACTATCCTTTGGACTTAAAACAGCTAGATCCATTTTCCACTGGAGTATCTCAATTCTGTTTCTGAGTTGGCCAGAAGAGTTGCTTCACAGAGTGTTTTTCTTCCTCCTGGCCTCCAGTTGACCTTAACTCTTGTGATACTAGTTTGCATACAAAATATGCAAATATGTAGCCCAACCATCTTAATTGTCTCTTTCTGATCAGTGTGTTGGCAGCAGGTTGTTTAACATGCCTGCCCATTTTTCTGTCTCTTATCTTAGCTATCCAAGGGACTTTCATAAGTCACCTGAGGCATTTACTACTGAATACATGAATATGCTGCATCAGGGACACTGATTTATGGGAAATGAAAAGCCAAATATAATTTGTAGAATTTGAAAGTCCAGGATTATACCGTTATCTGGCAGACCATTTTATGGCATTTCATTTATGTCCTACTGTTCTCTCTCTCTCTCTCTTTAGAACAGTATAGAGATACTCTTGGGGTCTTGTTGACCGCTGGAAGTACTTTCTCCCTATTTTCACACCACTATGGTCTATGAAATAGAATAGCAGGAATTTGAAACAGAAATTTTAAAATTCCTATTGTTTTGTTACTCCAGTTGTTATTCTGCTTGTTACTTTGCTTCACAGTGTTTGCTATAGTCAACATTACTTGTAAACTGTTAGTAAAATGAAGCACTGAGTCGCAGAGCTATTTGAGTGTAGCTATACAGCTGGACTGGCTGATTTACAGCAACAAGAGTTGCACAGATTCTAGGAGTCAGTGTTCACAGTCCATGATGATTAATCAGCAACACACCATTAACACAAGCAGGGGAGGATTCCCACATCTCATGAAGTTAGTGTTTCACACAGATTCAACAAAACAACTCTTCATCCATTTAAATTTTCACAGATATCTTGAAGGCCTGTAATTGCATTTTTAAGTATCAAACTATTAGATTCTGGATAAATTATTAAAATTAATGTAGAGAGATAGTTTTGTGACGTCCACAATTTTCATAAACAGATTTTTTTTTCCTCTGATCGTTGTCTCTGTAAGCACCTATGACGAAGTTCCTCCTCTGCCTCTGTGGGCCCTGCACTTTTTGGTGGATTTGCTCACCTCAGAAGTTCACAGCAGCCCTCAGTTTGGCCACTTCTGCCAGAGGCTCAAACCTTCCATTCATTCTACTAATCTCATCACTGGCCAACATGGGAAAATGGAGAACAATCCCCACAGTCTCTAGTGGGTCAGGGACAGGCCAGATCCCTTTCCAAATTAGACCTTCCCTTCTGGTGTTTCTCACAGACAAGATCAACTCCTCCTGTTGGGGGATGGGGGGAACCAGGCCCACTCTCTACATGGGTTCCAGCCCAAGGTCCTGTGGGTAGCAGCTGTCTACAATGTCTCCTGTATCAGCTGCATGACAGCTACAACTCCCTGGGCTACTTCCCCATGGCCTCCCCCCAGCACCTTCTTTATTCTCACTGCAGGATCTTCCTCCTGAAGCCTGATCACACTTATACTCCTCAGTCCTCCAGCAGCATGCCTTCTCACTCCCTGCTCTGTATATGCCCTCCACTAACTGATGAGAGATCCTTTTTAAACCAGGTGTCCTGGTTATCCTGCCTGCCATAATTGATTCTAGTAAGTTCTTAACTGGCTCCAGGTGTCTTAATTAGCTTGTCTGTCTTAATTGGTTCTATCAGGTTCCTGATTGCTCTAGGGGAGCCCCTGCTCTGGTCACTCAGGGAACAGAAAACTATTTATCCAGTGGCCAGTATATTTGCGTTCTACCAGACTAGGGGGAGATCCTTAGAGCCCACCCACTTCCTGGATACCAACAGGACCAGACTCCTGTACCCCACTGTTCTGGGTCTGTCGCAGCACCATACAACAAGAACTGTACTGTACAAGAAGTTTGATTGAAAATAAGCATTGTAATTCCTGACTTTGATTTTGAAATATTTATTTCACCAGGTTTTCCACAGTTCACTGAATGATCTTATGACTGTGTAGCATCATTTGCAATTTTATCCTTTTATGAAGATCATCTGCTCTTGGTGGAAACATGTCAGGGTTTTACATCATGTATTCGATCCTGCTCACACCAAACTTGTATGGCATCTGGCATACATCATTAAAATAAAAGATGCAGTGACAAAAATAAGCCAGTTTATAACTACACTGTTAATTCCTTCCATAGTCAGATGCCTTTATAGAGATACTCAAGCTGCAAACTGTAGTTTCAACCATAGTTGAAAGAGATGTGATGGAGTTAGCAACAGGAATGCAATGGCTTGTAGTTCAAAGGGATTGAATGCAGCACATATTAGAGACCTGGCAAAAAGTATGCAGTAGTTATAAGATGACTATCTAGATACTGCTACTTTATTATTGTTTTATTATTATTGTTGTTGTTTTGTTTTTATTATTTTATTATTTGTATTACTATAGCACACAGGAGTCCTAGTCAGGGTCCAGGACCCCAGTGTGCTATGTGCTGTACAAACACAACAAAAATGATGGTCCCTAACCCAAAAAAGCTAACTGTCAAAATTCCAAATATAAGACATGGAGACAGACAAGGGAGTGTATAAAGAAACAATGAAACAATATTGGTGAGCAAGATAGATGGTGGTCGCAGAACAGCAACGTTACTATTGTCAAATTTTTTTGTAGGCATCATGAAAAAGAGTTTTAAGGAGAGACTTGAAGGAGGATAATGCATTTGTTTTGTGGTTGCTTACAGGGAGCTACTCCCAAGCATGAGCAGCATGGGAGAAAGCAGGGAGGTGCTTATTTAAAAACTTAACAAGTAGGTAGGTAATGGAGGTTGGCTTCACAGACCTATCGGAGACATGAGTCAGCATCTCGCTAGTGAATGAGAGATGATACATAGAGTGGAGCGTGGTAGGATAGATTATATGGCCTTCAACACTATTGTATCTTCCAAGTATTTAGGAATAGAAAAAAAGTAACCTTGCCTTCTTTCTCACCCTCTAGTGCAGGGGTCGGCAACCTTTCAGAAGTGGTGTGCCAAGTCTTCATTTATTCACTCTAAAAAAAGTTAACGTTTTTAGAAGATCTCTTTCTATAAGTCTATAATATATAAGTAAACTATTGTTGTATGTGAAGTAAATAAGTCTTTTAAAATGTTTAAGAAGCCTCATTTAAAATTAAATTAAAATGCAGAGCTCCCTGGACTGGTGGTCAGGACCTGGGCAGTTTGAGTGCCACTGAAAATCAGCTTGTGTGCCACCTTCAGCACCCATGCCATAGGTTGCCTACCCCTGCTCTAGTGGAAATAGCTTGATTGTTTTATAGCCTACTTGTTTGGTTTTGTTCGTGTTTGTCCATGTGAATGAATGAGTGGGGTGGAGGGTGTGAAGCAGCTGAGGTAAAGATATTTTAAACTGCTAGGGGTTCACTGCACAGTTAATCAAAGCTCTTATCGAGAGTTTAGTCCACACCCCTCTGCCATGCAAACAGAAAAACCTTTTGCCCATGTTTAAGCCTAAGCTAGCTGACCTGACTCTATGTATAGGTTAGAGCCCAGGCTACAGATTTACTCGAGCTGGCACCTGTCCACTTTTCAGTGAGGATGCAGGGAAAATCACTCAAATGCTGATCCTCCACTGACCTTCCCACAGTTCCCACTGAAAGACAGGTTCTCCTGCAGTTGACACAATTGACTGGGAAAGAATCCTAGAGCATCTCCGCACAGAGTCATGGAATATGCAGATGTGTATGGGTGAGACAGAGACAGTGAAGACACAGTAACCCAAGTAGGCCTTTGCTGTGAGGATTCTCACACCTGAGCTAGGCTAAGTCGGATGCCAACCATTTTGATTAACCATGCAGTGAATACATACCTCCAGTGTCAGCAGTACAAGTACTGCAAAGGAAACCATTCCGCTAACCTCTCTCCCTAGTCTATGAGCCTATCTTGTCATTCATTGTTAAATTCAGGATCCTTTTAATATCATTGCTCTACTACTGCATTCATAGGGTTTTAGTTTTTAGCCTAATTCTGGAAAATCTATTGTACAATAATGTTTATATCAATAAATGCACAAACAGGCATAATAAAATAAACCATACACCTCTACCTTGATATAACGCTGTCCTTGGAGCCAAAAAATCTTACCGCGTTGTAGGTGAAACCGTGTTATATTAAACTTGCTTTGATACACCAGAGTGCACCGCCCCGCCCTCCCTGAGCACTGCTTTACCGTGTTATATTCAAATTCGTGTTATATCGGGTCACATTATATCGAGGTAGAGGTGTACTAGCAATTTTGTATTCAGATGTACTTGTGAGTGACTCCTTTTCTGGGATTTTATTTCGTAACTTGATTGCAATGTCCTACATAAATGGAATTATGCTGTTAGAGATGGTTTCCTCTGAACAATGTTGATAGATAGGAATCACTGACTGGCCAGACAGAGTCCCCTTGAGATAACAACAGTAGCTTCATTTCATCACAGCATTGTATTACTGCTGTCAAGCACCATTCTTTGTGAGGTAAGAACGATGTGATGGAAATACTAAATTTGTCAGGTTTACTAATGGCAAGAGTAGCTAACATGTCTTTAGGGACAGTTTACAAGTAATTGCACATTTAGCCCAATTGCTTTGTTACATAATTAATTGTGTTCATACATGGATGAAGCTGTTCTCTGTGCTCTTTGAAGTAGAAATCTATTTCTTGGTTATTTGTGTGTTTGTTTTTGAACCTTTTCAGGGGAATATAATCTCAACTCTTTCAAGACTATATTATTACATATTTACAATTACTTATGAGCTCTTGTTTTCATGAGTTTAAGCCTCAGAGTTCTGTTCTATAGGAAGTTGGGATAGGCATTTTTGTTTATTTTACAGGTCTCATTCTTCCCAAAAATATTGGAGAAGAGTGGAGGAAAGAATGAGTCCACTGTCCTCATTCTCGTTGCATGTTCTGTTTTTGTTACTTCATGGGAAAGAATGAAAAAAAAATTCTTCTGTGTTAATTTAACCTTTTGGATAGATTCATTTTCAAAATATAACTGATGTACTGTCCCCTCTCTTCATCTTAGCTTGTAAAAGATACAAGCTTGGTGTTGGTAGCTAGGGCCATTATACTAAGCTATATATTTTAATTTTTAAATTTTTTTCAAGTGCTCAGTGTTTCTGTGAAACCAGTCACTTTATAAGCTATTTGAATAATATTAAAATACATTACTTGTAAACATGTAATAAAAAGGGGAAAGCAAACAATAAAAGCACTCAGTATACACTGTCATTACAGCATATGTGTGACCCGTTACATACTAAGTGTGTGGGGATAACTTGAGATTCAGATTGTGGCCAAAATAAATGTGCTTGTTTTGGATTCTGAACCCCTTAAAATGTCAGGGCTGGGGCTGGGGGGGATATGAGGTTTTGAATCCCCAGATCTGAATCTGTCCTGTGGTTTTGGTTTCTAGTCAGATCCAAAACCAAATTGACCTATTGTCCAGTTCATGTTCAGATATTGCTTAAACCTCAGCATTTCCCATGAACTTTGGCTCCAAATGGTGGAAATCACATGAGATCAGATGATTCTGTGCTATTTGTTCTTTTGGACTGAAATCCAGCTCTGTTAAAACTAATCATAGTTATTATTCATCCATGAACCCCAATCCTGCCCAAGACTGATCACCTTTTCTTCATTCCATGCATATTTTTTTGTCCTGAATGAGTTCCTTATGTTTTTAGGTTTTTAGTAACTTACTGCCCCTGTGTAGTTTTCTCCTTAGGATTCATTATATTTTTTTCCCTTGCTTCTCACAGCCCTGATTCTTCAACTGACTGCATGTGAGTGCCACTCTGCACCCATGCAGAGTCTCATTTAAGCATGCATATAGATGGGTGCACCAGCAGCCAGTCAGTCAGTTGCAGGACTTCAAAGTGCCTCCATATTCATTTGAAACATCTTCATTGGCACGTCAGTAAACAGAGTTTGGTGTCTTATAAAAGCAATTGGGCAGAAGTGGAGTAATATTTAGGATATATTTTTATAGTCAGTCTATTAAAATTAACAATGCACTTAGGAATGTTACCCTCATTCTACAAAATAATTGCATTCTGCACTGACTTACAAAAGTTGTACTGCTTGAAAGCTCCATTTATTCTATTGTACCCATTCCATATGCAGAAGATCCTGGGAGCTGTCATCTAGGAAGCAAGAAAAAGGCAAAGACTGTAGCAATTTCATTAATAATAAAGTTATTCACTGAGAATTAAAGACTAATTAGAGGCTAAATAACTCTACGGGATGATCTGCAGTGAAAGATAAAAATAAAAGATTAAAAGAATGCTTTTTTAACTTATTCCATGTTGAAGTTGAAGATGACATGGATAAAATAGGCAGAAAGTAGTATAGGCAAATGAAGGAGCGGTGGCAGAACACACTAGGAAGTTCACTGAGTAATAAAAGTTGGGGGTGGCTCAGTGATGAGGCATGGAAGTTCTCTGATGCATTACAGTGCTCCAGCCTGAAATAAATGAGCTAGGGCTTTCTCTGCTCCATCCCATTCCATTCCCTCTTTTGTATTGTCACTTGCTGTGACAGGAAAATTCTCAGGAAGACTAAGGTGGAGTCCTGGCTCCATTGAAATCAATGAGAGTTTTGCCATTCACTTTAATGAATGTCAGTATTTCACCTGCAGTTTTTAGGCTCCATTAGAGGATCGCTGTGTTTGAGTGAAGATAAATGCTAGTTCTTCAGGGAAAAGGTTCCTTGCTGTAATATTATTTATTATTAGCATAGAGGGCCCCAATTGGAATTCAGGCCCAATTACGAAGGGCACTATTTAAATGTAGAAAAGTAACAATCCCTGCCTCGAAGGGCTTGCCATTTAAAGATGTGTCTATAGCAGTGTTTCCCAAACTTGGGACTCCTCTTGTTTAGGGAAAGCCTCTGGTGGGCCGGGTCGGTTTGTTTACCTGCCATGTCCGCAGGTCTGGCTAATCGCAGCTCCCACTGGCTGTGGTTCGCTGATCCAGGCCAATAGTTGCTGCTGGAAGTGGCGGCCAGTATGTCCCTCGGTCCGTGCTGCTTCCAGCAGCTCCCATTGGCCTGGGGCATCGAACTGTAGCCATGGGAGCCGTGATCAGCTGGACCTGCAAACAGGTAAACAAACCGGCCTGGCCCGCCAGGGGCTTTCCCTAAAGAAGCATTGTCCCAAGTTTGGGAAACACTGGTCTATAGCATCCGTACAGCCAACAGAAGTATGACTGACTCTTTTTTTTTTGGTCTGTGCTCCCAGCCAGGAACAGTAATAATGCATGTGTTTCAAATGGTGCAGGGAATGTCCACCGACACATTTATATGGAAGTTCTAAAGTAAGAAAATGTTTTTAATACAGATTCTCAAAGCGAATTCAGTATCAACATAATTTATTAATTTATCAGCATGCAGGTAGAGAAATGTCTCAGGACATCCTGTGATTAAATTGCTCCATTTTTGGGGGGTATATGGTACACTTTTAACAGAGTGCCCAGTGAGTTTATATTAAGATTCCTAAATTAGATACATTATTTTCCTTCATGCTCCCAATCCCTCCCACCAAAAAAGCAATATTTATTTTAAAAGGACCTTTTGTATTTTTGATATAGGTTGCTTTCAGATACTGAACAGATAAACATTTTAAGAAAAGCAAGATCTTATATTCATCAGGAAAAATATCACGAGGCGGTAAGTGAATCATCACCATACAGTGGCAAATCTTTGAAAACTTAGAATAAATCTTGGACTTATATAGCCTTTTTTTCTATTTTCTATTTAAGTAACTGCCTGATTTTTTTTCCTTTTACTAACTCATCTTTTACTAACATAAAATTAATCCTATTGTAAGTCTCCATAGCCTCAGAGTTCCATTCATTCAATTATAAAAAATAATTTTGATTGCATTTTAAAAGTGACAGGTTTTTCTGAATATTTTTAAATTGTTTGCTGCTGTTGCTGATATTTCTGACCAAACGAACCACATTTATTCTTGGTGTAACTCTTTTGAAGCCAGTGCGGTTACATGTGGATGAATTTGGCTCAGTGTTTTATGAAGGGTGGTGGATATATTGTGCTCAGATATGAAAAAATAATCATAGTACCTTTCAATCAAAAATTTCAACCAACCCTGTGAGATATAACCTTACAGCACTCTTGTGAGATACAGTAGGTAAATGTCACTTACAGATGGGTACTTTACAGCAAAGTTAAAAGGATTTGCCCAAGGTCACACACTGAACCAGCTGCATATCTAGAAAAAAGAATCTATGGGGCCATGTTGTGATCACAAATCCCTGTTTGTTTGTTTTTTCCCCTCACCTGATATAACTGTTTTATTTTAACTTCTGCATAGTCTGTAGATTTAACTGGTATAAGGAAGACCTAGATTATAACAAGTTTACACCAAGTGCTTATTTTTATGTTTTATTCTGCTCTTGGTGTGCACACCCTTCAGATCGGACTCTTTTGACCATCAGTGTTCACTGGGGCCATGCATATTCCTTGGGTATCCACATGATCCTGTATCAAGGGCATAAATGGCAGTCTGGGTCTAACCACCATTCAGTTCCTTCTTGATGACCATAGCTGTGAGATGGAGCTCCTCAGTGTCTGGTCTCTGCAATTTTTTTCACAGTCCTTTTGTAAACATTTATATATATTAGTGTACTTAGGAGTAGTTTTAATTAGGATACTTTGTCCATCAGGAAGATTTTTTGGTAGTTTATCAACTTTGTTTTTATTTTACTTTGATATGGGAATTCTTACCTGTTCTGCGTCTTATGGATGTCTTTAAGTGTTGTCCCTCTGGAGAGCCAATCAGTGATGGGCACACTGGTTGCTTTTTTTGTCTCGGGAAGCTCACATCTCCAACAAATGCTCTGTCTGCAGGTCCTTTTCTAAAAGGACTTTGAAGGTGAGAGAGGCATGCCTAATCATTTTATTAGATTACTTTAGGTGGCCGACCTCTAAACCAGGTGGGGCAAACCCCTCTGGACAAGTTCCATCTCAGGCCAGAAAATACCCCTTTGAGTTCTGCTTACACTAGCTCCCAGGCCTCATCATCAAAGCCTGGCCTAGTTTCAGACTTGCCTAGGACTGAAAAAGTCAAATTTTCAGAGAAAGGAGAATATTGGTCCCCAGGGAAGAGCAGGGGCACATCCCTTTTGAGATTTCCCAGTCAAACGAGGTCCAAGACACCTCACTGCTTCTAATCGAAGAAGACTCCAAGCTGAACTCCCCTCACTGTGGGGAGGGATCCCATACATATTCTCTGAGGGTCCTTTTTTGAGTTTTATGAGTCTGAAGAAAGTTGAGGGCTTCTTACATGGCTAGATTGCATAGGTATAGGAGTAGGCATATGCCCTGGTATGTTTCTCCCTGGCACCCAGGCCTTTTTCCTTATAATGTTCCAAAATGGCCTTATTGGCACACCTGGGGTCTTCACCGCACAAGGCATCATTTCTGCACTACCTTCTAGGGTACAAACATCATCCCCTGCTATGTTGTCTTCATTCCCAGCTGAGGAATTGCTCCTGTTTTACCTGGATAACTACAGAAGCTTCCAAGATCGGCTCAGACATATAGCCAGTTCTCTTGAGATACCAGGCACAAGGGGAGGAGGCACAAAAGACCTTACATAAGCTCTTGAATGTTCTTCATGGCTCTGTGCCTGAGCTTTTGGCACTTCCCATCAATAAAGCCCTTTTACAGCTGGCAAAGCATATCTGGCAAACGCCAGCAACTGTAACTCTGACCTCTCTCTAACAGCTGATAAGAGGTACTAGGTGCTGTCGGCCACGGAAGAGTATCTACATTTATCCGGTATCTGGCTAGCTAGCGGTTGTGGGAGCAGAAAAGAGCAGACACTAACAACCAAGGATGATTCTGGGAGATAAAGAACCTAAGCAGCTTGATTTGTTCATTCATACATTATTTGTCTACAGCCTGCAATTCTCAATTGCTGGTTATCAGATGGTGCTGGCATGATATGATTTCTTAAATTACAATAAATTGTGTAAGCTAAAAAACTTCTCTCTCTTACCAACAGAAATTGGTCCAGTAAAAGATATTACCTCACCCACCTTGTCTCTATAATATCCTGGGACCTACAACAACACTGCATACAAAAAATTCAGAATTTATTGACAAACTCCTTGAAAGAAAGAAAAGAGATTGATCTCTGAGGCAATCTTTGATTGCAAGGATGTCCTCTCAGGCAACTCTGAATGCTACTGATACTGCCTCTTGATCCATGGTGATAGCTGTTGTTATCCTGGGTCCCAAATTCTGGCATCTTGAGAGAGATGCATTGATCTTGGGACATCTTCACTTTAAGGGCCTGGGTTTCTTTAGTACAAAAACCTGATAAGGTTCTTCTCTTATTGGAGGACTCCTGGGCCACACTCCCCTCTCTCTTGGAGTTTATATACTGGCTTCTGAAGGAAAACAAGGAAGACCATGCACTTATGCTAGACAGAGACCATCATTTGATACCTTTTTCCAAAAAAGAGCCTTTGCACCTACAAGAAAGAGTTTTTTTTAAAATGACCTTCCTCCTCTGCTATGGCTTCATCCCATTCTGTGTCTGTGTCAAAATAATCACTTTGACAGATTGGTAAGATGTCTTTCTACTGTCAGTCTACTGAATTTACACCCTTCTTTGCCTGCACTTAGGAATCATCTACAATTTTTCAAGGAGTCATAGAACCTGATAACCTTGGGCTGCTGGGTTCTTGAAATAGCCTCAGTCAGATATTCGCTACAGATGCATAATATACCTATCCCTACCTCCTCCTCCTTCCCTTTTAAGGGGCTGTGCTCATGAGACACTGTTACATCTGGAAGGGGAGTCCTTTCTGTCTCTCAGAGTATAGAAGAGGTTTAGCTAAAATTCAGGGGGAAGGGTTTTTATTCTAATTACTTCCTAATACTGAAGAAAAAGTCAGGATGGCAACTAGTTTGGCCTTTGAGAGGGGACCATTACCTTCAACCGACAATTCAAATCAGAGTGGAAATCGTAGCCTCTCCAATTCCATCACTAGATTCACTAGACTGGTTTGGGGTTCTCGATCTGCAAGATGCCTACTTCCAAACTCTATACTTCCAGCATCCCCTTATAAGTATTCAAGAATTCAGATGGGACAGAACTATTATCAGTACAGAGTACTGCCCTGTGGTCTTTCTGCAGTGCCAGTGGTGTTTACCAAGGATCTAGCAGTCATCACTGTTAGACTCCACAATAGCCAGAGCTTATCTGTCCCAAGACAGATTTGAAGACACGTCCAACCTCATCATTTATTTTCAAAAGCATCCTCATACTACTGTAAGGAATTGGGTAAGACTTCTTGGGCGCATGGCTGCTTGCACATTCATCACACAGTGTGCTATACTATTGGCTGACTAAAGCTGATATACATGCCAAGCAAACACTACATGGACATGACTCTACTAATCCCTCACAACATTCTAACATTAATAAACAGGTAGTAAGATCCTAACCAGGTGTGCAGGGGAGTACCTTTTTTCTTCGCCTCTCTCAACCAAGATTTTTGTGATGAGTATGTCCCTTCTGAGTTGAGAGCACATCTGGGCCATCATCAGGCACAGGGTCTAATGAACTCAAGAGAAGTCTCATCATCATCATGATAAATCTCAAAGGGACTCAAATCTCTTCTGCTGGATTTAATAGATAGTGGGAATGTCTTACATTCAAATCCAATCTCCCTCCACCTCACCACTTGGCTATTGGCTCGATGTCAGAGGTCAGATGTCCAGAACACCTTGATCCAAAATAGAAAGGTTTCCACCACATTTACATGTGCTGCTAAATAGAAGAGATTCGGGTTATGGTGTGAATAATGATATTTATAACCCATTAACTCCTGCATCCCTGTTGTCTTGGACTATTAGCTATGAATTCTTCAGAAAAAGCTTTGACTGTATTTGGCAGTCATTTCTGCATGTGACCACAACCTCCAGAGCCATATTGTGTTTTCCTATGCCACTATAGTTAAGTTTCTTCAGAGATTTATTCATGTTTTTCCACTGGTAAGGGAACTTCCTCCACGGGACCATAATGTGTTCTGGAAGGCTTAATGAGCCCTCCGTTTGAACCACAGGCAAGCTGTTCTCTGTTATTTATATATGAAAAAGTCCTTTTTAGTAGCAGTCACATCAAGTAAAAGAATTGGTGAAATGCAAACTCAGATGGCAGGCCCTTCTAGTATAATATTTCATAAGAATAAGGTATCACTCACACACCATCCAAGTTCTTACCCAAGTGTTACGTGCCTGGATGCTCTGCAAGGACGAGACCCCCACACAGGTGAGTTAATTGGCTTTAATGAAGGTTAAGTGACACACCCGCAACGGGAACTCCACGCGTTGCTGCCACTGGTTGGGGAGTCCAACGCCCGAAAAGCTCGGCCAGGTGCGAAGTCCACTGCGCAATCCATGGCCCACAGCAATTATAGCATCATGCTAATAGCATGCAATGCAGCACATACATATGCAATGGGGGACTTTTAAACAGCAATGGCCGCCTCCCCTGGCCTCTGGCCAGGGGCTTTCTGCAGTTCCCCAAAACACCGGGGCTTCCCACACTGGGCAGTTCTAACCAGTTATAAGCAGCAGCTGCTAGCATACTGTGTCCGCTAATAACTTCTCCTTGAGAAAGCGCAGGCTCTATCTAGACCATAACAATATCTTCCGAGGTCCCCTACACCAAGGTAGTGTGGAGGTTGAGACATGGATTTCCGTTTGAACCAAATGATTCATTTACCAGTATTTTTCCATAAGCTACATTCTAAACAAGGGAAAGAGACTAGGCTTCAAACTTCAGATGTTTGCAGAGCCTTTTTATTTACAAAGGACCAAATCCCTCAGTGTCTCCTCAAAGCTATTTGTAGCATTTACTGACAGAATGAAAGGTAGAGCGGTATCAGCCCAGAAACTATCCAGCTGGGTATTGGGATGTATTAGGGTCTGTTATGAGCTAATTAGGTTAGATCCTTCCTCTCAGATTAGTACTCACTCCATTATGCAGCTTCCTTGCAAAGCTTTTGCATTTCAGGGTGGAACATTTGTGGACAAGCACTTGAGGAAAGAAAACTTACGTAACTTACAGTAGCTGGAGTTCAAGGTGTGTTGTCTGTATATATTCCATGTCTTGCCCCCGCGCCCCCCCCCATTATTACAGAATTCTGAAACATCTGGGTTCTGTGGTGATGAAGGGACAGAATGGCAATTGGGTCCACGCTGTCCTTTATGCCCTCAGTATTGGAGCAGAACACCTAGGGCTCATGCCCAATGGATACTGATGGCTCATGCCCAATGGATACTGATGGCCAAAAGACTCCAATGTCTAGTGTATGAGGTGCATGTGCAGCAAGATTAGAATGTATGGACAACATATCTCAAAGAATTCTAGTTACTGTAAGATAAGAAACTTTTCTTTGCTATATGTTTTCTTGTTACGTTTATTTTATGAGTATGTTCTACATGATTATGTTGTAAATTGTTATGATATCTGTTCTGTTTTTCTCTAAAGGTATCTCTTTGCAAAACCCTGATTAGCCTTGCTTTGGAAGGATTGTCATATTACCATACTTATGACAGATTGTTCTTGGGCATAAGCGTTGTCATGGGTTTTGTGGGCTGGATATCTTATGTGATTTTGCTGATTGTCAAGACACATACTGGTCTGAGTAGGAGTACCCACGATAAGGTAAGTTGAAATATGCAGTGATGTTGCTGCCCGGTTAAATAGCAGTTTATATATGCATAGTATTATTTCTACAAAAACAGTAGGCCAATTGATACCCCCACAAGCAAAGCTGGAGTAAAAGATCTTTGCCAGCAGAAACTACTTGTAGTTTGAGGGAAATCTCCCTCACCAACCTGCAGGTATGGTTCAGGACATCTGAAAAGATGGGCCATTGTGTAACGTATGAGGAGGACAACTGGATAGATTCCATTGCTTCTAGTTGCAGTAGGTTTGTAGTTCACAGCAACTGTGGTATACATTGATTCATTTAAAGTCAAGAAATACAGACCATGTATCCATATGTAACCAGGTCAGTCTACACATAAGTGGAGACTCGGTTAGCCTTTTCATGACACTGCTCTTTTCCCTCCTCTTTACCAGATTTCTTTTATTCTTTTTTATTATTAATTTACTGAGATGAATTATGATCAGAGGTTCTTTGACTGTGTTTTCAATATTTCCCACTGCTTGTCATTCATGACCATGTGTTAGAAATGTAGTGTAGTTGTATTGAAGGAAAACTACTTGTATTTTGCTCAGTCACATTCTGAAACCACACTCAGATAGATACATTTCTTTCCATGTACAGTACTGGGCAATGTTTTTGGAAATGAAGGCTTAAATTGGTGCTTGGGGGAATTTTCCCTAATATTGGCCTTTCTTATTTAATGCTAGTGACAACCATTTTGCTGGTAATTCTGTATGAGGGAGGAGAATATAAACTAACTTCTCCCTTCTTTCATATTGGCTTAACATCAGAAGAACATAGCAGTGTAAATACATATTTACTCTTAATTCTAATTATTTAATATTAAAATATCTTTTGATTGTTAATCCAGACTGACTAATAGGACTGTTTATGTTAAACGTCTCCTAAAACTATGTGTGGATTTTTATGCTCCTCGCGAAAACAAATTCCCTTAAAACAATGTGTTATTTAATTTAGGAAGAATTCTAAGTTTATCAGTTTTTCTTATTTTTAAACATCCACAGAAACTGTGAATCTCCTTTCATCTGCAATTTGGGACCAAGTTGTGGAGCCAAAAGATATTGTCAAGATTCCTTCCCCACTCTGAACTCTAGGGTACAGATGTGGGGACCTGCATGAGAATCTCTAAGCTTAACTACCAGCTGAGATCTGGTTTTGCTGCCACCACTCAAATTATGAGTTATTTGGGAAACTCTGTCTACCTCCCCCCACAGAATATCTCCCTCCCAAGTACTGTAACCCTTCCCTGGGTAGCCTTGAGAGACTTCTCCACCAATTCCTGGTGAACACTGATCCAAACCCTTGGATATTAAAACAAGGAGATATTAACCATTCCCCCTCCTTTCCCCCCACCAATTCCTGGTGAGTCCAGATCCAACCCCCTTGGATCTTAAAACAAGGAAAAATCCATCAGGTTCTTAAAAAGAAGGCTTTTACTTAAGGAAAGAAAGGTAAAAATCATCTCTGTGAAATCAGGATGGAAAATAACTTTACAGGGTAATCAGATTCAAAGAGCCCAGAGGAACCCCCTCTAGCCTTTGGTTCAAAGTTATAGCAAACAGAGGTAAACCCTTTAGCAAAAGGAACATTTACAAGTTGAGAAAACAAAGATAAAACTAACACAACTTGCCTGGCTCTTACTTACAAGTTTGAAATATGAGAGACTTGTTCAGAAAGATTTGGAGAGCATGGATTAATTTTTGGTCCCTCTTAGCCCCAAGAGCGAACAACCCCAAAACAAAGAGCACACAAACAAAAGCCTTCCCCCCCCCCCCAAGATTTGAAAATATCTTGTCCCCTTATTGATCCTTTGGGTCAGGTGTCAGCCAGGTTACCTGAGCTTCTTAACCCTTTACAGGTAAAAGGATTTTGGTATCTCTGGCCAGGAGGGATTTTATAGTATTGTACACAGGAGGGCTGTTACCCTTCCCTTTATAGTTATGACAGATATAAACATTTTTGATAGAATGAGTTGCATTAGGTCAGTTTTCAATGTGACATATCTTATCCTAACTTAATATGACATAACATACCAGAAATTTTATTTTAAAAGTCATTTAGATTTGATACTTCCTGTCAGTTTAGATCAGGGATGGGCAAACCTTTTAGCCCGAGGGCCACATTAGGGTTGCGAAATGGTATGGAGGGCCGGGTAGGGAAGGCTGTGCCTCCCCAAACAGTGTGCCTCCTCCCACTTCCCGCTCCCTGACTGCCCCCCTCAGAATCCCTGACCCATCCAATCCCCCCTGCCCCTGTTCCTTGACCGCCCCCTCCCGGGACCTCCTGCCCCTAACCGCCCCCCCCGGGACCTCAGCCCCTATCCACCCCCCTTTCCAAGCCCCTTTCAGAATGTGGCCCTGTGAACATGGGCAGAGGACAGCTGCGCAGCCAGAGAGAACTGGCAGTACCCTTTCAAAACGCCGCCCTGTTGTTGGGGCCCCGGGCCAGGGCACCCTGTGTTCACTTGTAAATCTGCACCAGAGCTGCACCACCCGCCTGGAGCGAGCCATGCCAGCAGCATGGTGAGCTGAGGCTCTAGAGGGGAGGGGGGGCCGGGGAGCTCAGGGGCAGGGCAGTAGAGCCCCACAGGCCAGATGTGGCCTGTGGGCCATAGTTTGACCACCTCTGGTTTAGACAGAAACAGTTTTATGTCAATTACAGGGGAAGGAAGAGGAATGAATGCTTTACACTAGCTACCTGGGCTGCTCTCCCCTACATGTTTAATACATTTGCATATCCCACTATATATTTTTATACATGCATCTGACGAAGTGGGTATTCACCCACGAAAGCCCATGCTCCAATACGTCTGTTAGTCTATAAGGTGCCACAGGACTGTTTGCTGCTTTTGTATATTTTCACTCCTTTCAAAGAAGTTGACACAACTTATAGAAGAAAAACAATAGATAGGGTTGTTGGTTTTTTTAGGCTTTGTCAGCATATAATGTACCAAAGACTGCCCTTGGATCCTAAGGCTTTTTCATGTTATGTCAAGTTATAATGGGCTTCAGAACAAAAATATTTAATAAAACTTTAACCTTTCAAATATCAGAATGTTCCCAGATTACAGTGAGTGATTCCTGAATCAGTGTAAATAAAAGCTGAGACAAGAAAGGAAAATGCTTATTTAACGTTCCTCTTTGTAGACATAGAGGTGATGGATATGCACTAGTGCTATTTTAAGTGTAGCCTACGAGTTTAGAAAATTTCATCCATTTCTAAATGTACATCAGAGTTTTATATTTTCTGAAATTCCTCTTTCGTACAGGCCCTTTATTCCGCAATAAACAAGAGTGATAAAACAAACTTCATTCTCTCTTACCTACTAAAAGGAATATTCTCTTTTTAGGTTATAAATTCTTTGGAAAAGCCCAATTTTTTAAAATCATTAACAGGGCTAGCTGTGTCTAGAAGCTTTTAAACAGTAGTTATCTATAGCCATCTCTTGTCTATAGTCTTATACTTAGATTGTAAGTTCTTCAGGGCAAGGCTCATCTTTCTTGTGATGAGTTTCTGCAGTTGCTAGCACAATGGGGTTGGGGCTTCTAGGAGCTATCAGAATACAAATAAAAATAGCCACCTCCCTTTGTTTCTTGTATGAACATTATACTGGCGCTAGAAAAGGTTCAGAAAAGGGCAACTAAAATGATTAGGGGTTTGGAGAGGGTCCCATATGAGGAAAGCTTAAAGAGGCTAGGACTCTTCAGCTTAGAAAAGAGGAGACTAAGGGGGGATATGATAGAGGTATATAAAATCATGAAGTAATGTGGAGAAAGTGGATAAGGAAAAGTTATTTACGTATTCCCATAATACAAGAACTAGGGGTCACCAAATGAAATTAACAGGCAGCAGGTTTAAAACAAATAAAAGGAAGTTCTTCTTCACACAGCACACAGTCAACTTGTGGAACTCCTTACCTGAGGAGGTTGTGAAGGCTAGGACTATAACAGCGTTTAAAAGAGAACTGGATAAATTCATGATGGTTAAGTCCATAAATGGCTATCAGCCAGGATGGGTAAGGAATGGTGTCCCCAGCCTCTGTTTGTCAGAGGATGGAGATGGATGGCAGGAGAGAGATCACTTGATCTTTGCCTGTTAGGTTCACTCCCTTTGGGGTACCTGGCATTGGCCGCTGTTGGTAGACAGATACTGGGCTAGATGGACTTTTGGTCTGACCCGGTACGGCCATTCTTATGTTTTTAACTTCAAAATCCAAAAAGGTTTAGAAAAAAGAGGATTAATACCAAATAAATTAATTTCAACAAATAAATGCAAACTTGAAGCCTCTTCTTGCAGACCTGCCTTACACAGAAAAACCTTACTCATATAAGAGAAGACTGTGGAGAATCAGTCCGTAGTTCCTGAAAAGAGGGTTGGATTTTCCAGTAGTAATTAAAGAATTGTATTCTAGTTTGATTACTAATTTCCTAGGCAAAAGAAACAAATGTGCACATGGAATTTTACGTTGGAACTTTTGGACATAGTAAATGTTATGCAAGCTTGGGTGCTAAAATTTATTTTTCTAAATGCATATTTAGACACCTAAATAGAAGTGTCCTTATTTTCCAAAATACTGAGTAACTGTAACTGCCTTCGATTTTCAAGTATGTTGTGCATGCACAGATCCATCCTAGAATACTCAAGGAGTTAATAGAGGAGGTATCTGAGCCTATAGCTATTGTCTTTGGAAAGTCATGGGAGACGGGAGAGATTCCAGAAGACTGGAAAAGGGCAAATATAGTGCCCATCTATAAAAAGGGAAATAAAAACAACCCAGGAAACTACAGACCAGTTAGTTTAACTTCTGTGCCAGGGAAGATAATGGAGCAAGTAATTAAAGAAATCATCTGTAAACACTTGGAAGGTGGTAAGGTGATAGGGAATAGCCGGCATGGATTTGTAAAGAATAAATCCTGTCAAACCAATCTGATAGCTTTCTTTGGTAGGATAACGAATCTTGTGGATAAGAGAGAAGCGGTGGATGTGGTATACCTAGATTTTAGTAAGGCATTTGATACGGTCTCACATGATATCCTTATCGATAAACTAGGCAAATACAATTTAGATGGGGCTACTATAAGGTGGGTGCATAACTGGCTGGATAACTCAGAGAGTAGTTATTAATGGCTCCCAATCCTGCTGGAAAGGTATAACAAGTGGGGTTCCGCAGGGGTCTGTTTTGGGACCGGCTCTATTCAATCTCTTCATCAACGACTTAGATGTTGGCATAGAAAGTACGCTTATTAAGTTTGCAGACGATACCAAACTGGGAGGGATTGCAACTGCTTTGGAGGACAGGGTCAAAATTCAAAATGATCTGGACAAATTGGAGAAATGGTCTGAGGTAAACCAGATAAAGTTCAATAAAGACAAATGCAAAGTGCTCCACTTAGGAAGGAAAAATCAGTTTCACACATACAGAATGGGAAGAGACTGTCTAGGAAGGAGTATGGCAGAAAGAGATCTAGGGGTCAAGTGTGATACTGTTGCAAAAAAAGCAAATGTGATTCTGGGATGCATTAACAGGTGTGTTGTAAACAAGACACGAGAAGTCATTCTTCCGCTCTACTCTGCGCTGGTTAGGCCTCAACTGGAGTATTGTGTCCAGTTCTGGGCACTGCATTTCAAGAAAGATGTGGAGAAATTGGAGAGGGTCCAGAGAAGAGCAACAAGAATGATTAAATGTCTTGAGAACATGACCTATGAAGGAAGGCTGAAAGAATTGGGTTTATTTAGTTTGGAAAAGAGAAGACTGAGAGGGGACATGATAGAAGTTTCCAGATATCTAAAAGGATGTCATCAGGAGGAGGGAGAAAACTTGTTCACCTTAGCATCTAATGATAGAACAAGAAGCAATGGGCTTAAACTGCAGCAAGGGAGATTTAGGTTGGACATTAGGAAAAAGTTCCTAACTGTCAGGGTAGTTAAACACTGGAATAAATTGCCTAGGGAGGTTGTGGAATCTCCATCTCTGGAGATATTTAAGAGTAGGTTAGATAAATGTGTATCAGGGATGGTCTAGACAGTATTCGGTCCTGCCATGAGGGCAGAGGTCCTTTCCAGTCCTAGAGTCTATGAATCTATGAATCAGTGTTGTATGTACCAGTGGAGACACATTTTTCACATGCAGTTTACTGTAAGTCCTTTTGCTTGAAAATTCAGCCCTACATGTCTAAATGCCACTCCTAAGTATTTTTCTGCCTGGAAACACTATACATTTTGCTGATGAACTGCCTTGTACATTAGTGTAGCTGCTCTCTTGGAATAATGTTTGATGTACTGTGCATCAGATAACTGGGAAATAGTATTTTGGAGTTTGAAATATTAGAGTACTGTTTCAGGAACGTTTATATGAATCATTTGCATTTCAGGCATCTACTGTTCTCCTCTTGTATGGTTTTGCAGCTATTGGAATATTAATAGCTTTTTTCCTGCTGATTCAAACCTGTCCGTGGACATATTACATATATTGTCTGTTACCGGTGCCAGTATGGTATGCAGTTGTGAAAGAGTAAGTAAAGAATCAAGCTGATTCATAAACTCATCTCGCTTGTCTTCTCCGCCCCACCCTTTGTTGACAATCAAATTATGCAAAAGTCATTGAGAAATGTTTTTCTTCCTTTTATGAAGTATTCATTTTTCAGGACATTCCAGGACACTCTGGTTTATCTCTCCCTAGCAGGTGAGGTGGGGTTTCCAAACTGACAGCTATATTTGGCCCTTCTAGTAGATACCTCTTCTATTTGGAAATTTTTTTGACCAATAAAAATGATCTCATACTCTCCAAAAACAAAATAACATTGCAGGATGTGGGAGAAGGTTCCCCTAGAGTCTAACTCCTGGAGCAAGTTCCTAATGTGTTGGGGTGGAATTTGCAGAAACTGATTTCATAAGTTGGGCAAAACGTTCCTTTTTTCAGTGATTTTTCAAACTAAGTCTGGTCCAAAGTGCTGAACACTCTCAACCACCACTGCAGCGGAGGACACCCAGCAGCATTCAGAATCAGGCTCTAATTCTGCAAAATTGGTTGATGGTTCTGGCCTATGCTGAAAAAATGCTCTCGATTATGGAAATATTTGTAAGTTTGCGGTTGCCATTACCTGCCTGACATATTGGCTGTTTGTATTATCCAAAGAAAACTGGACATGCTCCTGTTGGCTTTTAGTAATGACCTATTTAATTAGACACCTAATAAAGCTAACCAGGCATATTTTATCAACGCTTTTGAATTTTTCATCAGTTTCAGTGGATGCTGAACTTAATGTAAATAATCATAAACTCAATAGGCCATAGAGATGAAGGTAGTTCTGATGGTGGTGTTAAAATAATGTATAAAGTTAAAAAAATGAGGGCTGCTTCTGAGCACTTACATTCTTAAACCTCCTAATTTATGACAGTGATTCTATCTAATTTGTTTTAACTAAAGATAATGATTATCCTGTGCAATCTTCCTAAACAGATTCAGAGTTATTCAAGACCTTGCATCAGTGGTCTTGGTGTTTCCTCTGGGTCAGTCTATTGGATTCTTAGTAGCTGGTGCTCTGGGAATTGAAATATTAGTAAGTACTTTATTAATATGTATTTATAAAGGACCTCATTGCTAGCTTTTTATCTGCTTGAGGAAATGTTGCTTTTATTAAAGTTTGTTTTTCATTTTCTTATTGAAATTTTTTACTAGGTTTTCAGCTTTTTTTATCGCTCTACACTTACTTTTGGTCTCATTGCCTTTGCTGGCTGGCCATTGATCACACGACTGTGGACTCAGGCAAAGGTACAGTAATGATTTGCCAAAAGGCATTAAATTGATTGGTAGTTGGTTCCTTTTAGTCTCCTCTTTTGGACTGTGGTCTCCTGATTCTCATTCCTGAATACACTTCCTATTATCACTATAATGGCTAACATCAAGCAGGACAAGATAATGCCACATTTCCTGGATCTATTGATGTTACAGTTTCACAGGCCAAGCAGTAAGGGTGCTGACCGAGCAGTGCTACCGTGACGCTTGACTGAAAGCTGATCTTGACTGTAGAATCATAGAATATCAGAGTTGGGAGGGACCTCAGGAGGTCATCTAGTCCAACCCCCTGCTCAAAGCAGGACCAATTCCCAACTATATCATCCCAGCCAGGAGTTTGTCAAGCCGGACCTTAAAAACCTTAAGGAAGGAGATTACACCTCCCTAGGTAACCCATTCCGTGCTTCACCACTCTCTGAGTGAAAAAGTTTTTCCTAATATCCAATCTAAACCTCCACCACTGCAACTTGAGACCATTGCTCCTTGTTCTGTCACTGAGAACAGTCTAGATCCATCCTCTTTGGAACGCCCTTTCAGGTAGTTGAAAGCAGCTATCAGATCCCCCCTCATTCTTCTCTTCTGCAGACTAAACAATCCCAGTTCCCTCAGCCTCTCCTCATAAGTCATGTGCTCCAGCCCCCTGATCATTTTTGTTACCCTCCGCTGGACTCTTTCCATTTTTTCCATATCCTAGTGTGTAATGTGTCTGCACTGCTTTTGGTAGTCACTATAATGGTCCAACAAATTGGTTGGGAAATCCAAGATTTCTGCTGAAGTCTAGTGTCCCAGTTAGCTGAGTCATGTTGCCATCCTGTTTTCAGGCTAGCTTCAGTGTTACCAGTGTTTAGTTGTTGTATTCTGTGATACACTAATTAAAAGTGCTTGGGATAAAATCCTATGAAAATGGTCATGAAACATGCACAGATATTTTACTAAAATGTAACAGTTTTATAAACGTTGAGGTCCTTAAAGGAAGTTTACAATGATTAGTCATAATACTGTAGGCATGTAGCTATTTACTAAATACAAATATTTCTTGAAAATTATATTTTAAAATAGCTATTATAATCATCTGTCACTGTTTCGCTATCTCTGTAACCAAACAGTGTATCTCGTCTCACCTCTGAAGCTGCCATTGTACTAAAGTTTCTCAGCAAAAACTCTGGTCTGGTGCTATGGGGTGGGAATCAGGTGGCACTGTTTCCACTTGAATGCATGGGAAAGCTGCAGCTTTCAATGTCAGCCATCACTGTTAATTTATTCAGAACTCTTTTTAATTAAAAAAACATAGCAAACTTTTATTTTTAAAATGTATTATGACAAACTAAAGATCCTTGTTTTCTCTTGTATTCAAAGGAGAGAGATTCCTGAGTCTTGCTTTGCATTGTAAAACTGTCCAGGTGGCAGCTTCCTATTTGACTGTTAATTATTTTTTAATGTATTTAAGACAATTAATGGTTACTTGTTCTTCTGAGTAGTTATAGTATAGAATATCTGTGATAATATTAATTTAATTGGGATCTCATCTTGCATTTCACTGATTTCCATAAAGTTATAGATAAACCCGGTTTTCTGAATAACAAGTTGTGCTCAAAGGCCCCAGTTCAGGAAGGAACTTAAACACACTCTTAACATTATTTCCTCTTGATTTCAGTAGGATTTTAGAAATTATTAAAATGCTTGCCTGAATCAGCATCGAAGTGCAGTAGTATAAATGGCCCTGTCAATTTTTTTCAGTTTATCCTATCCATGATGCATGCAACCATTTATTCTGATGGGGATTCCAATGGCTGCATATACTATTAGCTCATTTATATAGCAAATACATAAATGTTTTCTCTGTGCAGTCAGTTTTGTCTTCAGGCATGATTTCCAAAGATGCTTTTCTTTGTTTCTTTGTTCTAGGTAACAACATTGAACTGGACGCTATTATGTTTACTCTTGGCAATGTTTCCCTTGATGCCTGTTGTAGGAAGAGAGCCTAATATTTCTCTGGTGTAAGTATATTTTGTTGATTAAAACTCTTTATTTTTCCATTTAATATTCACAAATTTAAATTCCCATATCTAATTTTAAGTAGGTTGTCACTGAATAAAAGTCTGTAGCTAATGAAGTACTCACATTAATGGGATGATTTTTTTCTCTTTTATTATGTAAATATTATGTAGATTTTCTTTGTTGTTTTCCTGTTTCCTGTATCCTTTCCTCCTTGATTTTCTTTTTGGCATCTCCTTCCCATATTGTGCTTTTCCTCCTCTTCTTTCCTTTGTCTCTTCCCCCACTGAGCTATTGTCAGTTTTTTCTTGTGCACTTCTATTATCTCCATCATCCACTCCATTCTCACTGCGAACTACCACTTCATTTTGCAGGCATCACCTCTGACCAGTCTACTTGCCAATTCCACTGATTGGCCCAGCATGGTTTGTTTAGATGTAGTATAGAACTTAATACAGAGAAATAAAATGCTTGATTTGAACTTCACACAACACTTATTTCCCTGCTCAACACATTGTGCCTAATGGAGTCATTTTAGCATGCTGTCACTGTGCTTGAGTAAGAGATGCCAGAGCTCTGATACCTGGATATGTAGCATGATGTTTGGAAGGTGGGGGAAGAGCTATGATCCTAAATATTTTCAGAGCTATTGATGCTTTTCCCAAATGTAATTCCAGCACTGCTCATTGAGTTTTAGTCCATCCTGACAGATATTCGATCCAACCCTTCCCCATCTACTGCCTACCCACTCATCTTTTGCATTGTGGTAGGCATTTTAGGAATATCTAAGAGCATTTTTAACACCTTATTAGCATCTTTTGGCTGCATATGTATGCATACATTTCCCCCAGTCCAGTCTAGTTTGTTTATTTTTTTTTTATGCACATTAGATTCTATCTGTTACTCTGCTTCTCCAGTCACTCCAGTTTTCTTCTCTCCCTGCTTTTTCATTGCAAGTGATCCCTAATGCAACTGGCACTTGCTGGGTATCCATTTGGTCCCCCTCATCCAGTTCGTCTTTAGAGCTCTGAAATGTTTTGTGCTTGTTTAACTGTTGTCTTGGGTTTTGGGGATTTTGAAAATGTACATGGTTTCCTGGAACACATGAAACTAAGGGAAGGGATGGAAGAGAAACTACAAAGATAAATAAACCAGAGCTTCATTGAGATCCAGGTACATTTATTACACCTGTGTGAGCAAAATGCACACGTTCCAAGGCTATGACCCCAGCAGCCCCAAATCCAAGATCAAGTTTCCTTCAGTAATTTGAAAACTCACACTAGGTAGCCCTCATGTAATTTTAATATTGGTTATTATCGGTACCTGAAAGTCATTACATGATGGCAGTTCAGTGGCCTGAGTTAATTTTTTGTTGTTTGTTCATTTCTTGTTGTGCATTCGTCCACATCACAAAAACCAGTCTGACAGGTTTCTTTGTTGGTAGTCTCTGCAGAGAGTTCAGGGAATGAGTGGGTATTAGAACTGTACAACTTTATTACTACTTATGGCTGATCCTTTACATCAAGGCTGAAGCATGTTGTAGAAATAGTCCAGGGACAACTGCAATCTTTCTACCCTTACTGAGCTTTTGCTACAGGAAAAAGAATGTAAAGATAAACATAACCAATGGTCGGTCTAGTTCACTATCCTATCTTCCAATAGTGGCCAATTCCAGATGCTTCAGGGGGAGTGAGCAGTACAGAGCAATTTTTCAAGTGATCCATTCTCTGTTATCCAGTCCCAGCTTCTAGCAGTCAGAGGTTTAGAGACACCCAATGCATAGAGACAGGTTTCAGAGTAGTAGCCGTGTTAGTCTGTATCCGCAAAAAGAACAGGAGTACTTGTGGCACCTTAGAGACTAACAAATTTATTTCAGCATGAGCTTTCGTGAGCTACAGCTCACTTCTTCGGATGCATAGAATGGAGCACACAGATGCATAGAGTTGCATCCCTGACTATTTTGGCTAATAGCCATTGGTCGACTTATTTTACATGAACTTATCTAATTTTTTTAATCCAGTTATACTTTTGACCTTCACAACATCCCTGACAATGAGCTCCACAGGTTGATTGTGTGGTGTAAGAAATACTTGCCTTTTGTTTGTTTTAAACTTGTGCCTATTAATTTAATTGGGTGATCCCTGGTTTGTGTGTTGTGAAAGGATATAACACTTCCTTATTCACTTTCTTCACAGTATTCATGGTTTTATAGACCTTTATAATATTGCCCCTTGGTCGTCTCTCTTCCAAGATGAACAGTAGCAGTCTTTTTAATCTCTCATATGGAAGCTGTTCCATACCCGTAATCATTTTTGTCTTCCTTCTATTGTACTTTTTCAGATTCTAATATATCTTTTTTGAGATGAGGTGTCCAGAACTGCATGCAGTATTCAAGCTGTGGGTGTACCATGGATTTATATAGTGGCATTATAATATTTTCTATTTTATTATCTATTTCTTTCCTAATGGTCTCTAATGTTTTGTTAGCTTTTTTGACTGCCACTACACATTAAGCAGATGTTTTCAGAGAACTATCCAAAATGACTCCAAGATCTTTCTTGAGTGGTAACAGCTCATTTAGACCCCATCATTTTTTGTGTATAGTTGGGATTATGTCTTCCAATGTGCATTACTTTGCATTTCTCAACACTGAATTTCATTTGCCATTTTGTTGCCCATTTACCCACTTTTGTGAGATCCCTTTGTAACTCTGCACAGTCAGCTTTGGACTTAGCTATCCTGAGTAATTTTGTATCATCTGCAAACTTTCCTACCTTACTGTGGACCCCTTTTTCCCAGCTCATTTATGAATATGTTGAACAGAACTGGTTTCAGTACAGACCCTTTGGGGACTCTGCTACTTACCTCTCTCCACTGTGAAAACTGACTGTTTATTTCTGTCCTGTTTCCTATCTTTTAACTGGTTACTGATCCATGAGAGGACCCTTCCTTCTTATCCCATGATTGCTTACTTTGCTTAAGAGCCTTTGGTGAGGCACCTTGTCAAAGGCTTTCTGAAAGTCCAAGTACACTGTATCTACTGGATCCCCTTGGACACGTTTGTTGACCCCCTCCTTCAAAGAATTCTAGTAGATTAGTGAGGCATCATTTCTACTTACAAAAACTGTGTTGTCTCTTTCGTATCTCTTTCATCTATGTGTCTGATAATTCTGTTCTTTACTGTCATTTCAACCAGTTTGCCCGGTATTGAAGTTAGTCTTACTGGCCTGTAATTTCCAGGATCATCTCTGGAGCCTTTTTTAAATATTGGTGTCACATTAGCTATCCACCAATCTGACTTAAGCTGATTGAAGCAATAGGTTATATACCACAGTTGTAAATTCTGCTGTTTCCTAACTGATTCCTTCAGAACTCATGGGTATTTCCTGGTGATTTACTACTGTTTAATTTTTCACTATGTTCCAAAACCTCCTCTATTGACACCTCAATCTGGGACAGTTCCTCAGATTTGCCACCTAAAAAGAATGGCTCAGGTGTGGGGAACTTCCTCATTTCTTCTGCTGTGAACACCAATGCAAAGACTTCATTTAGCTTCTCCACAATGACCTTGTCTTCATTGAGTACTCCTGTAGCACCTTGATCATCCAGTGGCCCCATGGTGGAGGGAGGAGAGGGAAGGCGCTGATCCACAGCATCTACCGGCTGATGGGAGGCGCTGGGGAAGGGGGGCGTAGGGGAGCTGATGGGGACCTGCCTGCTGTGGATAAAGCAGGCAGCCAAACAACGTTATAGCAAAGCATTGCACAACTTTAAATAGATTATGTTCTGTAATTGAGCAGGGACTTAAGACTGAAACAATGTTAAGTGAGAGGACGTTAAGTGGGAAGTTACTGTAAAATAAAACAAAACTTAGATTATTCTATTCAAGTGAGTTGAAATGGTCTTTTAAGAAAAAAGAAATTATCATATGATGAATAGTGACATTCTTTCTATCAGAATCAGACTGTTGTACTACCACTAATATATATTATCATTTAAATGCAATTTTTTAATGTGACCCAAAAAACCTTGAAGCAAATTATTTTAAATCACAGATCTTTGTAATTCAACTCATAGACTTGCAAAGAAAGTAATTCAAAGAAAGCGAAGAATGGTGGGTGTTATGTTAACATGATGAACAAAACACATAAACAAAACAAAGACCTAGGATAGAGAAAAAAGAAGGCCACAGGGAATGTTTATGGATGACAAGCCTTCAAAAAACATCTGTCACATCATTAATTTTAACCCCTTGGCTCTGGGTCCCAAAGATGGGTTTTAGATGCTTTCTGAATGTTTCTAGCTGTAATTTTGTAAGATGTCTGGTTTCATTCCTGTGAGAAAAATCCTATGGGAAAATCATTCTTATGAGAATTTTATAAAGAGGGACATTTTAATAATTGTTTGTTTGTTTAACAGAACAGTAGCAGGTTTGGTGATTCTCCTGATCTCTTCCTTCTCCCTGGCATGTCTTTGTAAAAGCAAAAATAAATATGTGCCTAAGAAAGATCTGACAATACTCCTTTTTCAGGTCAGTTGCTAATTTTCAATAAATTTGAAATAATTTCTATGTGTATATTTGTATGTACTGTCTAAGGACCCAGTCCTGCAAACTCTATCAGGAAGTTCTGTTTATTATCAGGAGTTATCCAATTGACTGCTTTTTTAATTAAACTATACTCATAGTAGTAAGCACTTTTAAATGTGGTAATATTTGCGGTATCAGATATTCATTCTGTGTGTGTGTGTATTGATGCATGCACACGCACACACATTTACATATGTTTATATGCCTTCCCCTTCCATGTCAATATCTTACCTTCAATCCACATATGTAACTTCCAGTGACCTTTGTGTAAACTGCATTTGCTGATTCAAAGACACAGTATGGTCATAAGGGTTTGTCTTTTTTATTTCTGGCTTGAATTTGAAGAAGAACATGAATCTGTAATCTAGTTCTTTTCTGCTTGTTAAATCCATTTCTTTTATCATGGCAAAGTTGAGAATTACCTATTGCTTTCTGAAATTGGTGGGTATTTCTTTCACAATATATGTTAATTATAAATTACAGGGAGGATTTTGAAAGTTTTCACATCTGTTGTCTTCATTTTTAAATCTATTACAGCATTTGTCCCCCATCCTAGCCCTGACTTAAGTTCTAATAATTTTTTTAAGCCTTATGAATGATTTTACATTGTTGAAATTTCTTACTGACCTAAACAATGCATTCAGTATATCATGGAGTTAAGCTTGAAGATTAAAAAGTACAGATTAAAAAACTAAAAAATCAGGTGCCTAAAATGCCTCTTTAAAATATCAGAGGGGTATCCATGTTAGTCTAGATATGTAAAAGCAGCAAAGAGTCCTGTGGCACCTTATAGACTAACAGACGTATTGAAGCATAAGTTTTCGTGGGTGAATATCCACTTCATCAAATGTTCATCTGACGAAATGGGTATTCACCCACGAAAGCTTATGCTCCAATACGTCTATTAGTCTACAAGGTGCCACAAGACTCATTGTCACTCTTTAAAATATGTGTGCATATGTGCACAAAGATAACATTTTTTGCCTCTTTGGCTCAATGCCAAGAGAACGGAGCAACGCTATTTCGTCCCCTCTAAAGGGCACGAACACTTGTACACCCACCCCACCCCCCCGGACTCCCTGGTGGTGGATGCGGCCAACCAATGGGAGCATCAAGGGTTTCAGGGGTCAACACCAAAGAGCAGGGATGCTAAAAGACTTGACCTCTTTGGCAAAAAAGTGTACTCCACGGAAGGCCTACAACTCCGCATTGCCAATCAACAGGCAATTGTAAGCCAATATGGTCACAACACATGTTCAGCCATGTCGAAGTTTACGGAGCTCCTTCCCCAGGACTCGAGGTCAGAGTTTTCGGCCCTGGTGGAGGAGGGGAAGCTGATCTCTCGACCCTCTCTCCAGGCTGCCATAGATGCGGCAGACTCAGCCTCGCGCACCCTGGCCACGGGCCTGGTCATGCGGTGGGGAGCCTGGCTCCAGGTCTCAGGCCTGCTCTGTGAGGTCCAGCAGACCATTCAAGACCTCCCCTTCGAGGGGCAGATGTTGTTTTCAGAAAAGACGGACAAGCGTCTGCATAGCCTAAATGACTCGTGGGCCACGCTTTGCTCGCTGGGCTTGCATACCCCTGCGACCCAGCGCAGGCAGTTTAGGCCGCAGACGGCCCCACACCCCTACCAGCCTCAGACTCGCCAGGACCTGAGGCGCAGGTGGGGCAGAAATGGCAGGAGGCATCACCAATGCCACCCCTCCAGCCAGGCGTCCGGTCAATCGAGACCACCATCGGGGCTTAGACCCCCATTTGATGGTATGGTCGAGGGCAACCTACCTATTGAGACTTTGGATCTTTCTACCCCTACCTTTGGGTCACGTCTGTCCCCCCTTCTACCGTGCCTGGTCTCGAATCATGTCGGACAGCTGGGTGCTCCGCATGGTAGAGAGGGGATATTCTATCCAGTTCTCCCTCCCTCCCTCCCTCCTGTCCCACCAGCCTCCCTTCCCGTCCCTCTTCAGGGACCCATCTCACGAGCAACTTCTAGTCAAGAAATGAAGTCCCCCGTGGAGGCAGGGGCGGTGGAGGAAGTCCCTCGGGAGCTCAGGGGCAAAGGCTTCTACTCCCGGTATGTTCTAATACCGAAGGCGAAAGGGGGCCTGAGATCCATCCTAGACTTGCGGCGGCTGAACAAGTTTATACAAAAGCTCAAGTTCCGCATGGTCTCCCTGTCCTCGATCATCCCTTCCCTGGATCCAGGAGATTGGTCTGCTGCCCTCAACTTAAAGGGCACTTATTTCCACATTGCCATAATTCCCCGACACCATTGGTACCTCAGGTTTGTCGTGGCCGACGCCCATCTGCAGTTCACAGTGCTCCCGTTCGGCCTGTCAGCTGCCCCAAGGGTCTTCACAAAGTGCAGGGCAGTCATGGCGGCCTTCCTGCGCAGGTGGGGCATCCAGGAATTCCCCTACCTGGACGACTGGCTCATAAAGGGCCGCTCCAAGGAGCAGGTTGAGACCTAGGTGACGTTCATCAGGCGGACCTTTCTCAATCTCGGCCTCCTCTTGAACGAAGCCAAGTCCACCCTGTCTCCGACGCAATGAATAGAGTTCATAGGAGCAGTTCTGGACTCCACCCACGCCAGAGCGTACCTGCCGGAATCCAGGTTCCATGCGATTTCCGAGCTCATCCTCGAACTGCACCACACCCCGATTACCACGGCGCGAGTCGGCCTCCGGCTGTCATGTCATATGGCGGAGTGCACCTATGTGGTAAACCATGCCAGACTCTGGCTTCGCCCGCTACAGTCCTGGTTAGCGACAGTATATCTCCCGGCCAGGGACCCCTTGGACTCAGTGGTGTCCATTCCCCACTTGGTGCTAAGCTCGCGGTGGTGGCTTGACCAGCAGAATGTGTGCATGGGTGTCCCCTTCGCTGCCCCTCAACCCTCCCTCTCCCTGTTAGCGGATGCCTTGGATTGGGGTTGAGGAGCGCACCTGGGACACCTCAGGACGCAGGGCTTGTAGTCGCCGGAGGACCTTGAGTTGCATATCAACGTCAGGGAGCTGAGAGTGGTTTGCCTGGCTTGTTTGACCTTCCGGTCCCACCTGGCCTGCAGATGTGTTTCAGTCCTCTTCGACAACACGTCGGCAGTCTTATATCAACGTCGGCAGTCTTTTATATCTATTATATCAAACGGGGGTGCACGCCCCTCTCCCCTATGCAGGGAAGCCCTCGCGCTGTGGGTTTCCTGCTACCCACCTGATGGCGTTCTACCTTCCGGGGGAGCAGAACGATTTGGCGGAAACCCTCAGCCACTCTTTCGGGGTCACGAGTGGTCCCTCCGATGGGACGTGGTATGCTCAATTTTCCAGCTCTGGGGTTTTACTCGGTTAGACCTGTTCACCTCGAGGGAAAACAGAAAGTGCTGACGGTTCTGCTCTCTCCTGGGCTGCAGTCAGGGGTCTCTGTTGGATGCCTTCCTACAGTCTTGTGGGGTCGATCTGCTCTACACCTTTCCTGCAATCCCCCTGATACACAGGGTGATTTTGAAGATTCGCAGGGACCACACACGGGTAATCCTGATAGCTCTGGTGTGGCCACTCCAACATTGGTACATGTCACTCCTGCACGTGTCCATTCAGGCACCCCTGATGCTGCCCCTGCTCTTGGACCTGATCACGCAGGACCGGGGCTCCCTCCGCCACCCGAACCTGAAGTCCCTTCAACTCACAGCATGGATGCTCCATGGCTGAACCTGGTGGAGATGCAGTGCTCCCAGCAGGTCAGACAAGTGCTGCTCGGTAGTAGGAAACCGTCAGCTAGGGCCACCTACCTGGCCAAATGGAAGTGCTTCTCCATATGATCGGGTCAGCGAGGTCACAATCCTCTGAGGGTCCCAATCCCCATTGTCTTAGACTATTTGCTCCACCTCAGACAACTGAGCCTCTCCCTCTCCTCGATTCGTGTTCACTTGGCGGCCATTTCGACTTTCCATCCGGGAGAGGGGGGTACCTTGGTGTTTGCGAACCCGCTGGTCGGATGTTTCCTTAAAGGTATGGACAGGCTATTTCCGCATATTCGTCAACCGGCCCCTGCTTGGGACCTGAATCTGGTCCTCTCCACCTTCTCGAGGCCTCCCTTTGAGCCTCTGGCTTTGTGCTCCCTGTTGTACTTGTCGTATAAGACCACCTTCCTGGTGGCGATCACCACAGCCACGAGGGTGTCGGAGCTCAGAACATTAACATCCAAGCCCCCATACACTATCTTCTATAAGGACAAGGTCCAACTTAGACTTCACCTGGTTTTCCTACCCCAGGTCCTCTCACAGGTCCACATGGGTCAAGATATTTTTCTCCCACTGTTTTATCTGAAACCACACTCTTCCAATGAGGAGTGAAGGTTACATTCCCTGGATGTCCGCAGGGCCTTGGCTTTTTACATCTAGTGTACCAAGCCGTTCAGACGCTCAACTCAGCTCTTCATCGCAGTGGCGGATAGGATGAAGAGGCTCCCAGTCTCCTCTCAGCGAATCTCTTTGTGGATCGCGACCTGCATCCAGGAACGCTACCGCATAGCTAAGACCCCTGTCCCTCTGGTCACGGCCCACTCCACTAGGGCGCAGGCCTCCTCTGCGGTGTTCCTGGCTCAGATCCCGACTCAGGAGATTTGTAGAGCGGTCATGTGGTCCTCCATCCACACGTTCTCGTCACACAACGCCATCACGCACTAGGCTAGGGATGATGCAGCCTTCGGTTGTGCAGTGCTCCAGCCAGCAGTGATTTCTGACCCCGTCACCTAAGGTTAGGCTTGTGAGTTACCTACTTTAAATGGACATGAACAACCACTCAAAGAAGAAAAAACGGTTACCCACCTTTTAGTAACTGTTGTTCTTCGAGATGTGTTGTTCATGTCCATTCCAATACCCACCCTCCTGCCCCTCTGTCGGAGTGCCGGCAAGAAGGAACTGAGGGGGTGGAGGCTCGGCAGGCCCCTTTATAGGGCGCCGTAGTGGCGCCACTCTAGGGGGCGCCAGGGCTGACCATATGGACGCTGCTAGGGGAAAATCTTCCGGCTGGCGTGCACGCGGCGCGCGCACACCTACTTTTGAATGGACATGAACAACACATCTCGAAGAACAACAGTTACTAAAAGGTGGGTAACCATTTTTTCTCCCTCTTCAGGCCTCTTGCTTTTTGGAACATGTTCCTGCTCTCTTCAGATGGATCTGTCAGAGACGACAGCTTCTCCTCTCCTGATCCTGTTTTCTTAGTCTGGGTGCCCTAAATCCTGTCATTCATCCTTTCCCTCTTCCTCTTAATTAGCAGTTTTGCTAGAGGCTATGTACACCCCCTTTTGAGTCTTTTGACTTCAGCTGACATAAAGTTTCTTGTGGTGATTACTTCTGCCTGTTGTTTGGTTAAGAGGGCTGCTTTCATACAGGAACTCTATAATGCTCTCCACAAGGACATGGCAGATATTTTTATTTGCTTGAGCTTACTGGTGCAGGTTGTTTTGGAATTTCATCTGAATTAAGGTGTCTTCCCTCTCAGTGTGTCATAACCCAAAAGTCAGAAATGAAATATTGGGCATAATTTATACTTCTGTAGGACCTTTAAAGCTTTCCTACATAGGAACCAATCATTAGAGTACGTCATAGAACTAATTTGCACAAATGGCTCAGGACTAGCCTCTAGAAAGTTAAGGTAACATCTCTGGAGAGGATCAAGGCTTATTACATCTGGTTTGCTTCCCTTTCTTTCTCTGAAGAAGACCTAGCCTTAGTGGATGAGTTTGGGAACTTCATGATTCTTGTATACTTTCATGAATCGTTACTGTTTGGATGTTCTGGTGGCATTTGGATAGAGAGTGCCCAGACTGAAGAAATAATAGGAGATCATCAACCTTCTTTATTAAGGAAGGGGACAGGAGAATCAAATATCTTCCTGCTCTTTTCCAATTCCAGTACATCTCATATTCTCAGTCCACTGTTTACCGCAGATGCTGCCACTGTGACCACTTCCTTCCTCTATTTAGGTTGGCACTTTGATATAGGACCCTTCAGTCTGGCTTTGTCTTGTGGCACATTTCTTTCCTTACGATTTAGCATTTTGAGGTGCTGTGAGCCTAGGCACTCATAGCCTTCCATGCCTGCAAACAGCATGGATTTTTGAGGGATAAGGAATCCACTGGTGAACTGCTGGACTTTTTGTCAGCTAGGATCTTTGAAGTGGTGGGGTGGCAGACAGGCCTTGGTGGCCCATTTCTCTGCTTCAGCAGGAAAGATCCATGTGGAGACTTGGTGCCACCTATGTCAATAGGTCACTGGAGGAAGCTACTATCAGCGTTTTCTGCAATCTGGCAGTAGGAGTCTTAGGGTAGGTAAAAACAGTGACAACATGTATTTTATGTCCAGCAGCATCTTTACTGTCAACCCACTCCTTCCTGTCTGGCAGCAGGATAATTCTCAAAGATAGACCCTTTGTTCCTCTCCTGAGCCCTATTCTCGTATTGACTTGTTTTAGACCTAATTCTCCGGCTTGACACGATTCACTGTTTATTTGAGCTATAAAGTACTAATTACTCCCCTGTAGTCTATAAAGATAAAAATTGCAAACAAAGGTTTGCTGTGGATGGTGTTAAACCAGAAATTGCATTTTTAGTTGCACTTTGTTCAATATAGAGAGTAGGGTATTGTGTGTTTTTTTTAAATACAGTTTTGTGTTAAAAAATCAATAATCATAAGACTTCAGGAATGGGGAAAAATGTGGGATACTTATCATTTGCCAACTATACAGTGTTTATTGAATCTCTTAAAATTCTCTCACCGGAGTTCGCATTAGTTTAAATTAATAACAGAGGTGTCACAGCAAATTTGTGTACAGAAGCCAGTGTTGTACAGGAAGCTGTTTTGTCCATTTGTTACTAGCATAGGGCTCAGTTATGGCTCCTAAGAGACCTGAGTTTCATATGGATATGAAGGTACCTGTGAAACGGATAAATTATTAATCTCATTTTACAGATGGGGAAATTAATGAAGACTGTGACTTGATTAAGGCCACAATAGAAGTCATTGTCAGTGCTGGCATTAGAACACAGGAGTTCTTGGCTACCAGTCTTAGGCTTACTCCAAGCTCTCTTTTGCACCATTCTCTTTCCTTGCGTCTGTAGATCATGTTGGTTGCTTAGCAGACGAACCGTCTCAGTTGCTGACTGGGAGGGGGCATCAATAGTAGTAGCTCAGGTACCACCTTCTTTACCCCTGAATTGGTCTGGTGTCCTCTCAGAAGCTAAGACCTATGGCTGTGTTTTTTACAGACCCCAGAGGCCAGCTCTGAGCAGCTGTAGGGCTGGGATCATGAATAACCTGTGAGCTTTAGGAAAAATCAAGGACAAGCTTTTCAACTCTGGCTCTGGATTTACATTTTCAAGGTTGTTTTCATAAGCACTAGAAACATTTCTTTAACAAAAGCTGCAATGGGCCTGAACATTTTTATGTCTCCAGAATAAGGTATTCCCATAAGTTTTGATGCCACTTTGATGCCATTTTGGTAGGTTTACTCACTTGCCCCGATCACCACAGAGGTGTGAAGTGTACTCTATGGGGAATATCCCTTAGTGGGTGTGATTTGATTTCACCAGTGAGTAGGGCATAGCTGAAAGGCAGCCAGATCCCTAGGGCACCAAATTATTTTCCAAGCTGAAGAAGAAGACTATTAATGGGAAGAGGGGTTATCAAGCTGCTCTAAATCCTGCAAATGTGTTCCAATGTATGGATGCTTGACTAAGCTTATCCTCTGGCCTTTTTGAGGTCTACCACTTATTACTAGCCAGTATAGATGTATGCAGAAATATATATAATTTTTTATCTCTTGTGTATGCTTATGGCCTGATTTTTAAAAACGATGAAAGTAAATAGGTCCTTCAGATGTTCTGCATTTGTGAAAATCAGTCCATAGAAGTTCCCTATTATGAAGCATGTAATTTCTGTAATTACCACTAGATGTCACTGTGTATGGCATGTGAATGGCAGATATTCAAAGAATACATACAACAGCGAACAATAAGCAATACTATGGCGTAATAATTAGCATCTCTCTTTCATTTGGCTTAATATCATTTAAATCTCATGTTGCTTGTAAAATGCTTAGCACTGTGTTGCTAAACCTGGTTTTGCTTTTTAGCACTACCACAATATTGCTACTATATAATAATAATTGAAATTCAAATTGGAATGATTTCTTTGATTCGTTGTTGTCTCGCTCCAAAGTAACACAGCCATCTTTAGTGAGGTCATCGAGGAGTTTTCTTGTGTTATTTTATAGCTATCTGACAGCAAATCAAAGGACACTAATGTTTAAAGAATAGCCAGTTCAAGAAATTTGCCTCTTGTAACTTAGTAGTTCCTTCTCCTTTTGCATTTCCCACTCTGATTTTTGCTGGTGGTGCTGGGGGAGAGTAGATTTAAAAATGAATCCTACCTTAAGCACTGCAGGACTCCTCCACCCACTTTTATATTTTTTTATATAAACCCAAGTACAACTAAATGTCAACAGGGAACAATGCTGCCTAGGTAGACTTTGAATGCAAGAGATAAGTAGAGCCATTTTTCTTGTAATTAGAATGAAAGTCCAAGATTTATAGGGCAGAGGTAAGGACAAACATTAGGGACTCATTAGAACTGAGTATAAAACAATGTGTTAAATACTCTTGCTTAATGATCCACTGTAAGACTTCTCTGATCTATAAAGATAAGAACACACAAGGTGCTTATATTGTTATAAATCTTTATTTTAATATTTGATATTTAAATCTGTCTTGCTCTCATACATTCCCTCCTCCCTTCTCTTATAATGATTCGGTTTGATCTGGGCGAGGCAGTTATGCAAGCAGGAAACAACAGTTTACATATTCTTTCTTTAGTTTAGGAGAACCCACCGGATTAACTGTCTGTTTTTATTAGTCTGATTTTTTTTTTTCCTTTTAGATGCTGAGCATAGCACTTTCAACATATGTTGTGAACAGTACCCACAGCAGTCTTCATCATAAGCAGGGACTGCCTGTAATTAATCAAATCATTAGTTGGACAACACTAGGTAAGAAGACCTTCTATCCAGATCCAGTTTATAGATAATTTTCAGGAAAAGGAGAAGAGATTTTTCCCCCCCTGATCTTTGTACTAACACTTTCTTTTTTCATTTAATTTTCTAAATTTTGTTTTTAAAACTAATTTTGACCACACCGTACTTGAAATTTATGTAGCTCTGTTCATCCTGCAAAAGTAATCCTTGCTCAAAATCTAGGCCTGTTTATATTTTTAAAATTGGTCAATTTTCCCTAGGAAATATGAAACAATAAAATGTTCTACAAAAATGGCTCAAGTTTTAAGTTCATAATGAAATGTGAAAGCCTCGAGCTATAAGTAATTTTTATTTTATGAAAGTTTTGCACAGCTCTAGTATGCCTTTTTAAAACAAATTAATTACAAAGTTTTTTTTTTTTAACTTGTAGCCAGGAAAAAGCAATCTAAGACAGTCTACATGCAAAACAGTTAACAAAGCAAAGTGATACAATGTTGTTTCAGGAAAATTATTTACATCAGCTGTGGTTCCAATTTTTACTGAAACATAACAGCAAAGAAAACTAGGTGCATCCGTGAGCAGGGCCGGCTCCAGGCACCAGCTTATCAAGCAGATGCTTGGGGCGGCAACTCCAGAGCAGGGCGGCACTTTCAGGTATTCGGCAGCAATTCAGCGGAGGGCCCCTCACTCGTGCTCGGAGCGAAGGACCTCCCCGTGAATTGCTGCAGATCGCGATTGTGGCTTTTTTTGTTTTTTTTGCGGGGGGGACGGGTTGCTTGGGGCATCAAAACCCCTGGAGCCAGCCCTGTCCATGAGCATGTGGTAGAACTGTTCAAAAGTGCCTCAGAAAATATTTGTGGTCAGGTAGTAGTATATGTTAAACATCTGTGAAAAGCTTAATATCATTATTAAAGGAGCAAACAACATAGAACTCTGTGGATTTTGATGTGATCCTAACATTAAGAATTTATGATTACCATAAGCAGTTGTACTTATTGATGCTGTGAAATATAGGAACATGAAACCATCAGTCTATTTGTTATAAAAGTAATCTCCGTAATAATCTCCCAATGGATTTTAGGCATTTGTAAACTTCTGGTAGAGGCAGACTCCAAAATTATCTTTATCCATGACTATAGTAATTTAGGAATGTAGGGATTTGTTTCAGAAGTAAATAATCCTATTTAAGGCTTGATAGCAATTTTCTGATAAAACTCAAAAACAAAAATGTAACCTTTGTTTATTACTAGAATGTTGACCTTTGTTATCTGGTTACTTGATGTTTTATATGCTGTATGCATTTTTATATTACTGGAATTGCTATATCTTAAAGAGACACTTTCAATTTTAACGATCATGCGTCTGTCTGAGCATTATGTACCCCATAGTCTACAGTAATACCTAAGATTAGTACAACTGAACATTATTAGGGAAAACATGCTTTTCTCATTCTTTTCAGTTTTCTTTTGAGCATTTTACAGTACTATCATCCTTTCTCCTGTTTATCTTGTATTGTAAATTAGACCTCAGTTCTGTGGTGAGTTTTGTGTGGGCAAATCACTAGCAGTGAAGAAAACCATTGAAGTCATTGGGGTCCACATGCAGGGATCTTAGTGCAGGACTGCAGTCTTAGCTAGTTTTCTGTGTGATTTTTGTTCACAGCAGCAAGTGAGAGAACAATATTTTTAAGTTGGAAGCCAGTTGGGTAGAGGAGGGTAGATGATTAGAATTACAAGGAAAGACATGCTAGAAATTGCCTCTGCTCATGTGTGTAGAGGACGATGTTTGTGGAGTGGGTGGCTATATGCCAAAAATAAAGTTAATTGTACAAAAATTCTTCCATATCCTGTACTACAGATGTGTTGAATATTTCAGCAGAACCATAGTATTGTGAATAATCCACATCCCTGAGTAGCATAGTTATACAGATCTAAGTCCCTCTGTTAACAACACTGTGTTGACGGAAGAATTCTTTCGTTGACCTAGCTACCACCTCTCAGGGAGGTGTATAATGTTTGCCAATGGGAGGTGCCCTCCTGTCAGCATAGATAGTGTAGACAAGCCTTGAGATTCAAGCTGTTCTTATTTGTTTTGTTTTTTCCTTGGCTGGACAATGGCTGAGCGCTTGAATCCAGTCACTTCTGGTTGGGGAGGTAGGCAGTGAAGGACTACCTCACTAACCAGAAGAGACTGGATTCAAGCGCCTAGCAATTTTCCAGCCAATGTGTTGCAGAAGTTGCAACACAATTATAATTTTCTGTATATACACGTACATTCATAACCATAACCTGCATACGGATCTCATAATGACAGTTAACTTCAGCACATTAAAAGCTTTTCATAAAAGACCCTACTTGGTATAGTTTTATAGTACAGTAATACAGTATTCAGTCAGCTGGTGTAACTGCTTATTCTGGGGTTTCAATTTTTGAGTTCTGCCCTTTGGGGTGTCTGGACTTTCACTGTCACACCATCAATGATAATACTTGATTTGATGCTTCAGAGATGTGATAAAAACCATTGCTTGCCAAGCAGTCATTCAGTGCCATCCATGGTAGGGAAAGGAATCTCTCCTAACCTTGTAAAACCATAAATGGGAGTAATCACATGAGATGGGTAAAATGAGGGCAGGTGCCATGCTTACTGCCAGTCCTGACCTGCAGTGCCCCTGCTCTTCCTTCCTGTTCAGAGCCTGCCTTACGCATAGAACCCCACAAATTACAATGCAAAGCTGAAAGTGGACTCGATACTTGGTTGAAGAAAGTCACTTGTTACACTAGTGAAATAATTTTTATATTAATCCAGGTCCCAAAAGGGAGAGGCTTGTTCATTACAATTTCCCATGTGCCACCAGTAGCTTCTTTAAATATTCCTTTTTTTGCTCATTCAAGACTGAAAATTGATAAATTGATATTATTTCATACAAATTGACAATTGACAATATTCTTCAACAATTAATGTGATAGAGCATACAGAGTTATTTTAGTAAATGTTAAGAAAACTAAATAATTTTAGGGATAAATTACTTAAATTATTTAGCAAAAGTAACTCCAGAAAATGGACCAGGGCAAATATGATCTGGCTTGAACCTCCATGCATAATATTTGCAAAAATGTGGCATTTTGTCTTTGTAGTGTAAATAGGATAATACATCTCTTATTCTTGTGTTACTGACATGTGGTTCTCTGTTTGTTACAGCCTCATCCTTGTTTGTGCCACTACTGAGTCCCACATTTTTCTTCCAGAGACTGCTTAGCATACTTCTCTCTTTGATGTCACCCTACCTGCTCCTCAGCACAGGGTACTTCCTTTTTTATTACAGCTTGGTGCATATTGTCCTAATAAAACATTTAAGTGTTGAATGTGAAAAAGTTACTAAATCTGTGAATGTTCTTATAAAGATGGAAAGTTTGCTCCCTAGTAAAATCCACAGTTTACCTTTCAAATGAACTACAAAAAATGCTGATAATTCTCTTAAATTACATTTACTTTATTTCTCCAACACTCCTCAGGCAGTGGGTTATAGGATGTGTATACGTACAAACTTGGACCGAAATAACTAAATTGGTTTTAATTTACATCTTTTGTTATTTTGGTGCAAGTTTGTGTGTAGACAGCCCTAAATCCTACAACTACAAAACAAAGGAGCAAAAAACATTTGTGTAATGTCACACTTCCTTATAAAAGAGTGGTGATTAAACCTTCTCTTGTGTAAAGAAAGTCGTGGCACATCCTCTAAACAATTCTGGATTGAAATGTCCTGCTGGGCTCCACAGACTTAGTTTTTTCCTCAGTGGGCCAAGATGATGTCAGTCAGTGTCCCTCCTATATCTTTCTCTTTGTCATCTCAGACCCAGGTTTATAGAAGTGCTGAATCCAGTCTTTCTGTCATGGCTAAAGTTGGTGCATCCTCAAGCAGAAAAAGGAATTTTCATCTCTGAGTTGCTTGACATTCATGTGTAGCCATGGCTTAAATCAGGGGTCTCAAACACACGGCGGCCTGCGGGGTCTCTTGTGTGTGGCCCGCCAAGCTCCCTGCGCCCCCCCTTCCCCTCTGCCTACCCGTGGGATTGCCCCCTGTGACATTGCGAGCCCCACGCCACTGTCTGAAGCAGCTGGCAGCATGCCCCTTTGGGCTGGGGGAGGGAAGGCGGCAGAGGGCTCCTGCATTGCCTCCTTCCAGGCACCGCCCCTCGCAGCTCCCATTGGCCAGGAACAGGGAACCGCGGCCAATGGGAGCTTTGTGGGAAGTACCTAGAGGAGCGGCAAGAGCAGCACACGCACAAGAACCCTGAACGCTCCCCCCAACCCCCCCCAGGGGCTGCAAAGACACGGTTCCAGCTGCTTCCTGGAACAGAGCAGTGTGGGGCCGGGGGCCAGGGCAGGCAGGCAGGGAGCCTGCCCTGGCCCCGGTGAGTGCTGCTGCCACCCCAGAGTTGCCCTAGGTAAGCGGCACCGGGCTGGAGCCTGAATCCTGCACCCCAGCTCCCTCCCCTGAGCCCCCTGCCACATCCCACACCCCTCCTGCATCCCAACTCCCTGCCCTGAGCCCCCTGCCACATCACACACCCCTCCTGCACCCCAACCCCCTTACCTGAGCCCCCAGCCGCATTCTGTACTCCAACCCCCTTCCCTGAGCCCCCTGCCGCATCCCGTACCCTCGTGCACTCCCTGCCCTGATCCACATGCCACATTCTTGTGTTACTGACATGTGGTTCTCTGTTTGAGAACCACATGTCACACCCCTTACCCTCTTGCATCCCACCCACCAACACCCTGCCCTGAGCCCCTGCCGCACCTTGCACACCACCTGCACCCCCTGCGGGCAGCATTGGGATGGGGACTTCAGGGAAGGGGTTGGATTGGGGCGGGGAGGAGTGGGAAGAGGTGGGGCAGGGACGGAGCCTAATGGAAGGTGTGGAGTGGGGGCGGGGCCAGAGGCAGCGAGGGAGGGTGTCAGTGATGCGGCCCTCGGTTCAATGCACTAGCCCTCAAGTGGCCCTCGTGATCATTTGAGTTTGAAACCCCTGGCTTAAGTGGAGCATGGTGGGAACAGATGATCTTGAAGGTGGGGGAAATCTCTTCCAAGGGGGAGTTTCCAGTGAAGTCAGATTTTTTCAAAGGACTGATAGACCCTATTAAGAAAGTAGCCTGCATTATATCTAAAAGATGATTCTGCAGAACCTCAGAATGAAGATGACCTTGTATTGGCCAGTCATAAGGATCCCACATTTTTTCTGTCTCACTATCGTGTTCAGGGCATATTTAATGGAGAATGGATTGCACTTTGCAAAAAAACCATAATCTTTTAGTCGAGTCTACTTGGGGAAATTGACTGGAGCTGCAATTGCCATGTGGACACTGTTATTCAGAAATACAAGTGATTAGATGGGGAGTTATTTCACTATAGCAGCTTACGTCTAGACAAGCCCTTAGGAATAATTTTGGCAAATTTAGAATGAAGTATAACTTAGAAATAGTTCATGTACCCCTAGATGGAATCTCAACAATTCAGGGTGCTCAAAAACTCACTTGCACCCGTAAAGGATCAGAATGACTAGGTAGTGGAGGTAGCTTTTAAGACAGTTTGAGCATTCTAGAGCCTTAGTGAACTAGCAAAAATACCATCCAAACCTTTAAAAAAAAAAAAAAAAAAAAAAAGGAGAGATATTTTTCTATTTGTTATTTCAATTTCTTTCTAAAGAAAGTTTACACCAAAAGGTGCCCGTCTAAAGCCCTGGGCTCTCCTTTAAATGTATACCCTTGACATACACTTAAAAACATAACAACATAGAAGTTGCAAAACACAAACTGTCCAAAGCAAACTCCCATCTTCCTCCCATCTTACTGCACGTCAATTGACCTCCAGCCAGTTAACTCCATCATCTTTAAATTCCCACTGCTCATTCCCCTCAGACAAAATTAGTGTTTTATAGATCTCTGACATGATATAGTTCAGATTAACAGGGAGTCAATCTCAAAGTACATGCATTATTTGTATAATTGAATCGGTTATGCTTATTATGATTATATGTATATATTTAATATTATGTTAATCATTTTATTCAGATATGAAGCTCTCTTTCCCCTGGTATTGTCTGGGTTGATGTTTTCGTGGATATATATGGAAAAAGAAGTACTACAGCACTATGGCGATTCACTTAAACCAAAGGTAGCATTTCAAGACAGTTATTCTTGATTCATCATCAAAAAACTGCTCTAGTAGAAAAGTATGAAATGATTGCCCAATGATGGCTTTAGTTCAGTTTCATCATGGTTTTACTTCTAGGCACACTATGTTCTTTTAAAATATCTTTAGCAGTTTTTGTTGAACAGTTTGTAGCAAAGCTCACATACATATTCTTCAAGTATGGAAAGCCTATATAAGGTGTCCGTCAGATAAGGAAATATAAAAGAGATTTATAAAATATTTTATTTGATATATTCCATATTAGAGCTATTTCTAAGACTACAGGAAATCAATATGACTGAAACAGTATATTCTGTAGGTTAGAGATGGGACTGTTGAGTTTAATGCTAATTCAAAATAAGGAGTGAAAGTCCTTCCTAGGATAGGTATAATGACACTGTCTGTTTTTCAGATGTGAAATTCTAAATAAATAAAATGACTAGTACAGGAGTATTGGTGATGGAGGCTGAGAAGAAATAGTCTTTTGATTTCCGAAATTACCCAAAGGAAATATTTGTAGAGTCATTTAATTTCTGCCTGCCTGTCTTTATCAGTGTGGTCTTTTATTTCTGATCAGGCAGATAGGGTGCTGCTATCTGAATTTATGCTAGCAAATTCTTAGATTTGCCCTCAGACGGGGTTTACACTATGTATCAATATAATTTCCTTGCCTTTGAGATTTATTATGTCAGTGATGTTCTGGACCTATGGTCACATCGTAATTCCATTCTTTGTCTAAGCTGCTGTTGTGCCCTTGAGTTGGTTAGAACCAAAATGCCTATTACAGAGATCTCCAGCCATTCTGAGCTGGGCAGGAGGTATAATACCATGCCCTCTCTATTTCCCAGAAATATGTCGTCATTGATGATCATTATAGAGAATCAATGGAAAGGATGCTTTGGAATTTGCCAGAGTTATATAGAGGGGAAGCTACAGTTCTGAGCCTTCACTGCTTTTGTAGTTTATATGGAGTCAACTCAGTGGCATATTGATACCATGTTGAGCTACAAACTGGGATAGCAGATTTCAGAGATTAATAATGCCTTAGGGAGAAAAGTCAGGGGGTAAAATTGAGGCAGAAACATTCAGAAGCACTGATCTGGCAATTACTGTATTTTTTACCTGCAGGGATGCAATTTTAAAACTTCAGATATAACATTTATTGATATAAGGCAGAGCATTAGAAATGCAAATGGTGAATATTGTCATTTGTTTACATAACTTAACAAGGTGAGGCTTATATGTATCACATATAAGGGCCTGTTTCCTTAAATCTTAAATAGTAGAAATCCAAGCACAGTGTGAAAGATGCATGGTTTGAGTTCTGCTTATGAGACCATATGAATTGACTATAAATGAAAAGAATATATGTAAGCTTGAAACAGTGGTTCGGTAGCGTTATCATTTTTCCTTTACATTTTGTGACCTTTGTCTTGCTTTCAGTGAGAAGAAATCTTTCACTTTATTTTACTAGTCTTCTTAAAACAAACAAAAACAACAACAGCAGTACAATACAACACCTCTAGAGCCCCACCTTTAATGTCTGCCAAAAAGTCCTACATTTAGGAATCCAGTCAGGTCTCTGCTGATGTGAGACTATTTTTAAGCAATATGTGGCCTGAATTTCAGATCCATCACATGGGATTTTCTTTTTCCATTGAAAAGAAGTTCATTGCCCTCTTAAACTCTGAAGACAATTTCTCCCCAGGTCAAGAGGTGTCATGTCGAGAGCAGAGTATAGAAGCTGAAGAATCTTTCAGTATCCTCATTCACACCATACCTCACCTTGGGGACAATTGCAGCTTTTATAGTAGGAGATCTTTATCTACTTGTTTTTGTGGGCAGTGAAAATTTATTAAAAACAAACATACGCTTAGGACAAGGGAAAAGAAAAAGGAGCAAAATAGTAAACCAAAGGTCGGGGAGCTGTTTCTTACCGAAGACAGCATCAGAAGCTCTGCTGGGTTCATCTGATCAATGATGATTCTACTTATACAATATCTTTCTGGCAGACTCATTAAAGTATAAGAAAACTATAGGAAAAGTTTACAGGCTTCATCACAAATGGATCTGTCTGTTTATGGGGAAGTGAGTTAATTTCTCATTGAATCAACTAAAATATATTCTTAGTATCAAAGTGAACCACCTGACATCATGTATTGATTTCTTCTTGCTATCTTCACAGCTTGCTGTTCTCAACTTCTCCTATACTACTGATATAACTCAGTTTCGGCAACTCCACCTGGATGACATCCGCAGGTCTTTTTTCTTTGTATCCTTTTGCCTTGTTTGGAAAGCGGTGATTATGACACAGTAATTTAGATTCTGGTGAAAAGATTGGACAGTGGCACAATGGTCATTTCAGAATGTACTGTATTTAGCACTCTTGCTTGGGTTACAAATGGCGTCTTTTAAAGATTTTTAGAAGGTCTTTTCTTTTAAAAGAAGGATTTCTTTTAAAGGCCTTTGTTCAAAATACCAGGCTAATCTCTCAGTTGATCTACTGATGCACAGGCTGGTTTAAACTGTACCCACCTGAAACTCCTTTCTTTGACCCTTAAGAAAGGTTTATGCTAAAATTATTACTTATATTATAGGTCACAAATTGACTCTCGTGGATGGGATGATAAGCAAACATAGGGCCGGATCCTTCAGACACTAAACGTTCCTAAAACTAAATTGTTTCTAATAATCCCATTCCTGTTTTTTTTATTGTGAAGACTGCGTAGCTGTGAAAGAATGATATGATTGTCGCTGGGTTGGGGGTAGGTGAGGGAGATTTGAAATCCATTGTAGTGAATTTGTCAATTACAAGAAAGATTAGAGGGTTTTCTAGGAAGAATTAGCATGGGATCAGTGCGGAAATGGGTTTATCGTAGTGGGTGGGGCTGAGGGAGGAGGAAAGAAAGAGTTAGAACTCCAGCATACTTTTTATAACATTAGAAGGAACCTGGCAAATTTGGCAGCCTGATTCCTGAGCTTTGGTTTGTGCTCTACGGAGTACACAGTGCTTTCATTTGTAGGCACCAGTCTGAGGAGGGTAAACCAAAATCCCAGAGCATACAAAGTTTGAATTCATAGAATGGAGTGCTCCAAAACAAATGTTTCCCATTGTACACACCATCAATCCCTGTGGAGCCAACCGTGCTGAAACTGCACCTTGCTACCAAATGCTCAGCCCCTGCATTCCAGCTTGACCTGCCCAAATGTAGTGTCACTTCCCATCTCTGAGAGGGGACATGGGCTGCTGGAAGTGGGGCAAGTCTGGACAGGCCACTGAAAGGGAGCCCTGGTGCAGGAGCTGGTGGTAAGGAGGAGCACTGTTGGCAGCTCCACTGCCCAGTGTGCGCACTCAGATTTGGCCCTGTAGCTCCTCTGTTGTGACAAAGGAGCCGTGGGGCCAAAACTCAGTGTTGTGGCCTCCATGCACGAAGGGCTCACAACACTACTCTGGTTCGGCCCCACAGCTCCCCTGTCACACTGGAGGACTGGCGGGACCAAACCTGAGTAGCAGTGGGGTGGCCAGTGCTGCTCCTACTCTCCACTGCCAGTGGTACGCCCCATGCACAACTTGTGTACAGCTGTGAGTGCCATTGTTGTAGAACACCAGGGCCCAGAAGAAGGTCCAGGAGGTCTGATGCTGTCCTTGTGGAGGAAAATCAGAGCTAAGAAAAGAATGAGCCAATGGTTTTCTGGGTTCAGAGAGAATTCCGAACCTGAATATGATTTAGGTGAGTACCTTAAAAGCAACTGTATTTACTGTACAATAAGGTTATCTTTTTCATTTACAGCTTTGCTGTTTCTTAACAAAACGTTTAAAATTTAGCAAAATTAATGGTATTTAGCCCTGGCCTTGTGCCATATTTGAAAATTTAAAAATAAGCTTTTCTTTGATTAAGCAAAAAAATATTGAACAGTTTTTAAAGCTCAAATGTACTATTTCCTCTGGCACACTAAACGAACTGAATATATTTTGTTCAGTTTTAATAAAATGTTCACCTTTTTAATGAGAGCAAGTACAATGAATTTCAGCTCAAAAGGTTTTTTTTTTAGTTTAGAATATTATTAATGACTATATAGTGGTGAAAAAAGAAATGACTTCTTAACTTGAACTGTAATATTGCTACCATGAAACTATTTTAAATTAAAAGAACATATCAAGAGTCCCAATTAGGGCTTGAGAGTTGGCTTGTATTGAGGAGCCTCAGGCCTTTGTTAGCCTGATCTTCCAGAAGGAGATTCAGATTGCATATGCTTAGCATCTTGATTAGGTGGCAACCCAGCCCATTGGGCTTTTTCCTGTTTTATTAGAGAACTGTAGCTGTTGTAAATCTGAACTGGAAGAATTTTGCAATATTGTTAGTCTGTTAGATTACTAAACTTGAAATAATGTGATTCTTTTGGGAGTTAGATGCTATGAATTGCTTTATTTGTGCTCACATATTCCTTCCAAAAATTTGCTTGCAAATGCTTGAAGACCCTTTTGAATAGTTAATATTGAAATTTTTGTACTGAGATATTTAAATACTCCATGACAGGGTCAGGAGAGGCAATGCCAGCCCCTGCCTTCTCCCTCAGGGAATCCTGGAGGCAGGAGTCCCTTTTGATTACCTTCCCACTGAACAGTCGGGGGAGGGTTGTTGGAACTGTGGCCAGATTAAAGAGGTATGAGAGACAATATTGGCCCTTGGCCTCACCACTAAGGGGAGGTAGAAGCCTTCCATCCTCGCCCTTCCATGGGGTTGTGTAGCAGCTAAGTTTTACCTGTATGAAAAGAATATGCCTTAGACCCCTTTAGCTACACAGATTCCATCAGTTCAGGGTTTTGTCCCCACCTCTCTTGTCTCTATATTTGTGGAATGTGCAGAAAGGAAGAAGGACAGGTAAGAGGCAGTAATGGGATAATGGATGGGCTGTGGTATTTGGACAACGAAAGTGTGAAAGGGTAGGCTGGCAATATTTAGTCTTATTTTTAAAAACCAACAACCACAGCTAATTCCCCAACAAAGGCAAATGTGTATACATTGATATATGGACAGCACTCACATTAAAATGTACAAAAGTGCATACATTTGAATGTGTGACTGTATTGTTATAAAGAACTATATCCACTTCACAGCTGAACAAGAAGAAATGCTGACTCCTAGGTCTCTCAGGCGGGTTTTGAGACAGACCGGTCACTAACCCGATTTGCACATGGGCTCCCCTCTGTCAGAATTGATGTAGGATCTGAAAATTCAGTCAGGCAAGGATATCTGATTTCATACTTTTTAAATGTAAAGTCAAACTATAACAACAGTAAATGAGCTTCTCATAGTGCTGGATTGGCAGGTATTGAAAAAGAAATTTTCAGCATGTTGTTTTTATTTGATTTTTTATGTAACATTTGTGTCGGATTTTCCTTAGCCATATTTAGGTTTTCTTCATCGTGACGGCTTTTTTTGGTACTGGAAATATAGCTTCTGTTAACAGGTAAATCTTGTTGATGATGTTGAGAGAAGTTGAGTGCAAAAGAGAAGACAGTGCAAAAAATTCTCAAACAGCACATGCCTAGCAAAACAGTCCAACATAAGCAAAATAATAAGAACAGTGTAATAATCTAGTGGTGGTTGTATTTAAGTATTATTTTCTATGGTATTTGGCCTAAGGGACCAGTCCTGAAAGATGCTGAGTTACCTTAACTCCTATTATTAGTTGTTGTTTGGTGTTGAGAGCACTCAGTCCTGAGGAAGAGCTCTGCACCTTGAAGAATTGGGCTGTAAATAATCACAGAGAAAGAAAAAGCTGAGATACGTAGGCTAAGTAATTCTCCACTTGAGCTTGGACAATAGTAATTGAACAGTAATGGCTTGAATGTCTCATTAGCAGGAAAAATGAAATGTTTGTCTGTTACAGCTGTCCCTCTGCTGCATTCCTTTTCCCCCTCTCCTTTCTGTTTGTCCTGTGTGGCCGCCCCTCCCGGCCATTGTGCTAACTAAAGTCACAGCCCTATTCATAGGAATGGCTTGTACAGACTAACTGAAGCCATTGCTCTGCCTAGGGAGGGGGCTTCTTGCTTCTTTGTTTGGCTCCTTTGTTCAGACCCGGGCTCGGTGTGGAGGGTGCTGCCCAGAAATGCAAGACCTGAAGTGGCCAACTAATTAAGCATATGAGTCATACCTGTGGCTCAGAACATGCCCAGGCATGCCTATGCTTACCTGCAGCCTTTCCCTGCCTTCTCTGTTCCCATGTATCAAGAGGAGCCAATCAAAAGTGCTGGTGGGAAACTGCCTGAGTTTGCCTTTAAAGCCGGACATTTTCTGATCAGACCTCGGAGAAGGTCCTTGCTTTGCCACCTGGTCTGATCAGCTAGGGGTCTTTGGGGGGCCCTCTCCCCGCTCTTGTTTGTTTTTTGAGCATACCCCCGTTTTTAAACTCCCCTCCCACGAACAACGAATTTGTGCCTGGAGATCTCCTGATTATTGTAAGCGAATCGAGTCCTCTCTCCATCCTCCAATGCTACTGCTGTTCCTGCCTCTGTGCTTGCTGCTGTCCTGGGGATTGGTAAAAACTCCCCCTTGCAGACTCCCCCTGTCCTAGCTACTGGCCTTGTTTCCCCAGCAGACAGACCCAAGCTAACTCCTTGGTCTGTATCTGTAATCTGTTTCTTGCTCCGCAGCGCCTTTGCTGCTAAAAATAAGCCTGTGCCGCTGCTAAGCTGAGCCTTCCTGGACTGTATCCTGGAGAGATAGAGAGAAAGGCTTGCAGCCGCCCCACTGCTGCAGCCACCCCTCCCCCCTGCCCGGGGCTGTACCCTGGGCACACACCACTCTGCCCTCTGGAACTGCTCCCCCTCCCGATCAAAGAATCGGCATAGTGTAAGGTGCACCTATTAGAATCAGGTACTTAGTCTAGATACGTTGTAATTTCATTTTGCATAGCTGTGGTTGTTAGATTTAAAGAATTGTTTGTATTGTGCTCTGAAAGTTAGGTTTAAAAAAGAATTGTTGCATTGTGTTCTGTTACTTGCTAATTTGTGTAGTCTTGGTTAAGTTAGATCATAAATAAGATTTTGCTGTGTTCTGTATAACTGTGGTTAAGTCTGTCTTCCCGCTGCCCTAACCTCCCCCCCCCAAGCTTGCATGTGTCTCCCCCCGAGCTCCCCAGTCACTCGTTGCAGTCTCTCTGCTGTTTAAACTTGCAGCCTGTCTGCTCTCTGTGTCTCCCTGAATTTAAATCTCTCTCCGCAGCACCTCTGCCTTTGGTCTCTGCTCCACCACGTGCTCCTCTTCCTCCATCCCCCAACCTCATTCCTCTACCACTGCCTTTCTCTCTATCTCTCTCCTTTAATCCCTTCCCCCACGTGTTCACCCCGCTCCTACTGCTGCCAAACCTCAATTGTATTACTGAAGTCTAGCATAAAACCCCATTGGTTACCCTTTTTCTCTCCGACACACCTCACATTTTACATTTACACCACTGTGACACATTTTTACCTAGAGTTGTTGGTTATTTAACACATTTTACCCATAACTGTTAGTTGGTTATATGCTGCTGTGACACACCCTTTACATAGAAATTGTTAACTACCTGTTACATTTATACTTCAGTGTTAATTGGTTACCAACTGTATTGTACCCCACTGTATTGTACCCCACTATTGAAACCCCCTATACTATTTACTAAAAGAAACCCCTCCCCGATTGTCTACCTTAACAAACCCCATACCCCTCACTATTGAATTTTCCCTGTTTTTGCTTTTTCTTAATAAAGTTTATTTTGCACCCCACCAGTGCAGTAGTTGTCCTCCAAGATCCCCTGCCTGCTGGCAGGGTCAGTGTTCTCCTGTTTTATAGAAAATACTGTTTGCAAAGATGCATTTTAATAATTTTTATTTTATTATTTTCATGGTTCTCTAGCTTTGACCCTGCCTCTATCTATTGCTTCCTGACTGTGTTCAATCCCTTTGTGATGGGAAGCTTGCTGGTGTGGAAGGTTAGTAATTGCATCTTTGTGCAGTTCTCTCAAAGAACGGATTGGTGAGTAACACATCATGCATGCAGGAATTCTTTTTCAATGTACAGAATATATGTTTCTGAGATTCATTAACCCATTTTATCCTGTGTGCAACTATCTGCTTCTACAGAATTTCTGAAAATAAAGCCTGTAAAGGGTGTTTGACTTCAGTATACAGAATACATGACTGACTCATGATAAATATATTTTATTATATTTAAATAGGAATTTTAAGCATTAAACAGATGTTAAATAACTTAAAACATTACGTTTTCCCTATTGTTTATAATACCCAAATGGAAGTGGGGAAAATATATATTATCTCCATTCATCCAGATTGTATTAAATAGAAATGTATTGATTTTTTTTTTGCTATTGTCATTTTTGCAAACTTTATCTGATTTTTTTAAAATAAACAAATTAAATAGTCTCTTAAAGATTGGACTTCCCATTTCCCTGCCCATGCTGTCAATCCCTGTTTGAAGATAAGGTTTAGGAGTGCTTCTCTGATGACATCTAGGGCAAAAATCATTAGATAGCACTAAGAGACAGCAGCGCAGACAACCTGCTGCTAGATTATGCCTGAAGTCAGTGATATGTTCACGCTGCCACCTTTTTTCCCAAGGAGAAAACTTGGTTGGAGGAGCAACCAGCGTCTGGTCCAGGGCTTTGTTGAATCCAAACCTGCTGGATGCTGGGCAGTATTTACCATTAGCAGAATTGCAGCTGCCTTTCTGCCCCAGATGTGACCACATCTGCATCCCAACCTGTACTTTCCAACAGCTGTAAAGGCAGGAGCTGAGAAATGACAGGTTCAGTATTAAAAAGGTGGAATCTTTGTATACTTCTAGCCTTAAAGAAGTGTGGGTCAGTTCTAAAAAAAAGAAAATGCAGTGCACACATTTCAGAGGTTATTTTTTTTTCATTCATTAAGTTGTGCAGGTTGACTTAGTTGTGTCCTCTTGGAGGACAGTGAGTGGAGTATTTATTCTTTTTTTGGCTCAGTTGTTCCCACATCCAGGCGTTTGTGCATGGGCTGAAATCACCCTTTCACACTGGGAGTTCTGGGAACTACCATGGAAAATATTGCAAATTCTATGTGTTACAGCATTGCTCCGATAGTTATCATGAATGCTAGGCTGGATCAGCTGAAACAAGGATCATTAATATGTTTTAATCATTGAGTTGCATGGTGCCTCATAGTTTTTCACTTCAGGTAGGCCATGGCCATAGATTTTGTATCAGTTTACTAAGTATATTCTCTGCCAAATGAGTTTTCACCCTTTCTTTGCCAATATTTTATTTTTTTAACATGTGCTACAATGAAGCTTCCTATAATGGCAATTTGAAAAGCTGGAAAATGTTTCCATGACCATTACTGGTGTTCTAATAGGCTGTTTTACAAATGTTGCTCTAAACCATAATGCAATTTATGTTTTAAACAGATTGTAATCCCTTTTGTTCTTGTGTCATGTGCTTTTGAAGCTGTTCAAGTCACAACCCAGTTATCTTCTAAAAGGTACAGCAAATGTTTTATTACTTCAGTAGATGGAGTGGGTTTGATTATGGAAATCAGCCAAACAGTATAATTAGTAAGGATGTGAAATACCCTGAATCAGCCTCCATTTGTACACCAGTTCACTCACTTTGAAAGAATTTGGATTTATCAGATCTCAGACTAAACTAACCAATGAGCCACTCTGATGACTTAGCTCACTTTTTGCTCACTCCTTACACAGGCTGAAACTTCCTTAACTTCAGTGAGAATTTGCCTCAGTAACAAATGAGTAAAAAAATTGTGGTGAATTTTAAAGTTTGGCCCAGTATGAATTATCAAACATTTAGTTTTCTGCATTTAAAACACAAAAGATACAAACAAACAAACAAACAAACTTTTGTCTTTATGTAGAAAAAGTAAGCAATATTTAAATTAGAATTTCATATTTTAAATTGCATCTCCATATAGTACAAATATTGTTCATTTAAAATATACAGAAGCTCCCCGACTTACGCAAGTTTCCATTCTGGAACGCCTTGTGTAAGTCGAATTTTGAGTAAGTTGGGGACGTGTACCTGACAATTACGCTGCCCCCCACCGCCCCACCCCCCAAAAAAAGAGCTTATGGAACTTTTTCCGTAAATGCGGGTTTGTGTAACCCAGGGAGTGTCTGTATGTACAAGCCAGCTAAATTAAAACTTTGTAGCACTGACCTTACCACAAATTGCATTTTTTAAAAAAGGGACTCAAACAAGTCTTTGACCAGACACTTTCATTATGGATTTCTTTCTGCCCCTCCATAGTAATTTAATGCTAGCCTGACGTTTAAGACACTGCACTCCTTGCTCAATCTTCTACCCTCCCATGTTTGGTCTTTCTTTGCAGATGTGAGTGCAGGTAATCCAGCTCATATCACATGATCTATATGAGTTAAATGACTTCCTTGATTTTAACAGCCAAAATATCTGAGGAGTCTGTCCTCTCTAAGCATGGTCTAGCCTAGGGGTCGGCAATCTTTCAGAAGTGGTGTGCCGAGTCTTCATTTATTCACTCTCATTTAAAGTTTCACATGCCGGTAATACATTTTAATGTTTTTTAGAAGGTCTCTCTCTACAAGTCTATATATTATATAGCTAAACTATTGTTGTATTGTAAAATAAACAAGGTTTTCAAAATGTTTAAGAAGCTTCATTTAAAATTAAATTAAAATGTTGATCTTATGCCACCAGCCTGCTCAGCCTGCTGCTGGTATGGGGTTCTGTTCACCTAGGCCGACAGTGGGCTGAGTGGGGCCTGCGGCCAGGACCCTAGCTGGGAAGGGTCTGGCAGCCAGAACCCCAGACTGGCAGCGGGCTGTGCGGGGGCAGCAGCCGGGTCCCCAGACTGGAAGTGGGCTGTGCGGCTCTGCCCACTGCTGCTCAGGGGTTCCATCCGCTGACTCCTGCCAGCTGGGATCCTGGCTACCAGATCCGCTCAGCCCGCTGCCGGTCTGGGGTCCCGGCCTGCCAACATACAGTGGGTACCTACCTTCTCCCTGGTTCTGGCCCATTCTCTTCCTCTCTCTGCACTGAGCTGAGGGTGGGAGTGGACAGAGCACAGGGCTCAGGATGATGGGTCTGGCCAGGAGCTAAAATGAGGGAGGGGGCTCAGAGTTGGGGCAGGAGGTTTGGGTGTGGGGGCACTTACCTGGGCAGCTCCAATTTGGTGTGAGGAGTGCAGAAGGGAATGTGAGTGGGGGTGCAGGAGCTCCTGTTTGGTGCTAAGGTGGGGGTGGGGATGTACGGGCTGCATGGAATGTGGGGGGGCTGGGGATGTATGGGGTGCAGGTGTCAGGATGGGGGGGCTGGGTATCTGTGGAGGTACCAGAGTCAGGGCTGGGGTCATAGGTGGGGGGTGAAGGAGTCAACAGAAGGCTGGGTGGTACAGGGCTCGGGGCAGGGGCCTGAGGTGTGTGAGGGGGTGCAGGGCTCAGGGCAGAGCACTGGGTGTGGAGGGGGGGCGGTCAGGCTCAGGGCAGAAGGCTGGGTGACTGCCTCCCCAGAACCCCTAACCTTGTCCTTGTCCCGACTACCCCCTCCTGGGACCCCACCCCCTATCTAATCCTCCCTGCCCCTTGTCCCCTGATTGCCCCCCTAGGACCCTACTCCCTGCCTGTCCCCTGATTTCCCCAACCCTTACTCACACCCCCGCACCTAGACAGAACCCTCTGGACTCTCATGTCCCATCCAACCGCTCCCCGCCCTCTGACAGGACCCCCCCAGAACTCTGGACCCATACAATCCCCCCGCTCCCTGCTTGCCCAACCCCTCTCCACTCCCCTGCCTCCTGACAGCCCCCCCAGAACTCCCGACTCATCCAACCTCCCCAGCTCCTTGTCTCCTGACCACCCCCTCCAGAGACCCCCACCACCCTAACTGCCCCCCCCGGCCCTCCTTGCTCCCTGTCCCCTGAGTGCCCTGACCCCATCCACCTCTCACCCCCCAACAGACCCTGGGACTCCCATGCCCCATCCAACCCTCCCTGCTCCCTGACTGCCCCCTCCAGAGACTCCTGCCCCTAACCACCCCCCCAGGATCCCACCCCCCCCCATCCAACCCACCCTGCTACCTGTCCCTTGATGGCCCCTGGCCCCGGACCCCTTCCCATGAGACTCCCCGGTCATCTGGAGCCCTGCCTCCGCGTGCGTGCAGCCCCGCCCCACCCCTCAGAGCCCTGCGCATGAGGCAGCAGGGCTCTGGATAAGCGGGAAGCATCTCCTTCCCCACAGAGCCAAACGCTGCCCCGCGGGAGCGCATTGCCCCAGCCTCCAGAGCTCTGCACGCGTGACAGCAGGGCTCCAGGGGAAGGCGGAGGAGGGGCCGGTGGCTTGCTGCATTCGGCCGGATGCTCCGGCCAGGGAGCGCGGACCCTGCAGCTTACCACGTTGGCAGGATTTTTAACGACATGCAGAGTCCTAGCAGGCAGTCACGTGCCATTAAAAAACGGCTCGTGTGCCATCTTTGGCACGCATGCCATAGGTTGCTGACCCCTGATCTAGTCTATCATAGTTGCTAGTGCAGATCAGACGGCACCTCCCTGTGACTGGACTGCTCCAGACCAGGGCTACAGGGGTGAAGCTAGACTTTCCTGGGGATGGTTGCTCCCAGCTGTTCCAGGCCATAGTGGAGTTGGGCTCCAGAAGTGAGAACAGGGAGCATGTCTGTCCTGTGCTTTCAGTGGGAGCAGAATGGAGGAGAAAGACGTCTAATTCAATTGCGGAAGGGAGAAAAGCCAGATGCGGGGAGAGAAAGGAGTAGATTGAGACAAGGAGACTGGTGAGACTGGAACTGAAATGGGTGTTGGAATGAGAAACAAGGCTGGGACCAACTGGGCAAGGAGACTGAGAGCTGAAGGAGAGAGAAGACTGGAGCTGGTGGGGCTAGGAGGTTGGGACTGGGAGCAGGAGAGGAAAACAGTGAACAGACTGGGAGCCATTAGACTGAGGGCTGAGCACGGAGAGTGGGCAAGTGTCTGGGAGGAGTGGGGGAGACTACAGCTAGCTGAACAAGAAGCCTGGGACTAGGAACCAGTGGAGAGGATGGGGGCTAAGGGGGAAAATAGAATGATTTGACAATGAGCTGGGTGTTGGAGGAGAACTGAGACTGGCTCAGTGAAGAGCCTGGGACAAGGAGCCCAGGAGAGAGTGTGTGGGAAGGGAAGGAGAGATTGAAATTGGATGAGGAGCCTGAGGAGAGAGACAAGGATTGGGAGCCAGTGGAGTGGAAGGGGAGATCAGACTGGGAACTGGCAGGGCAGAACTGGGACTAGGTGTGGGAAGGAGGAGACACTGGCAGTTGACAGAGTAGAGATTGGGATCCAAACAGAAACCCAGAGGGAAAGACTAGTACATACTTTGCAAGGAGACTGAACTGGAATGAGAAGCCTTAGAAGAGGAAACTAGTATGGGTAGGCAAGGAGAATGGGACTACGATGAGGAGCCCAGATGGCTAAGAGACAGAACAGCAGAAGAGGTTTAAGTTTGGGAGGGACAAGCAGAAGTTTGTGCCCACTAGAGCATGCTCACCTCCAGAGCCTGGAATGGGAACCCAGATTCCTGAATCTCACCATTCCTCTGCTGTCAGCAAATATATGTGAAATCCGTATGTTTCACCCACTATAGTGCTGGCTAACATATAGGATATCAACCTACTACTAGCAGTTACTCCATTACCTCAAGTGATCAAGGTCTGTGTGGTGGATCTAAAGGTTCCAACCCTGCCAATGATCCTGTGTAAGGAATTACACACAAAAGGCTACATTAAAAGAACACTAGTAAGATTGCAAAATCAAGCCCTCAGAAATTAGAAATTATCAGAATTAAGGTTACATGTGCAACTGTAATCACCTCCTGTGTGTGTATGCATTCTGATATAATCTTTAAAAACATTTCACATGGTATTTTTTCCACAGGACCCCTACCTGTTCAGTTTGTGGTTCCAGGCCTTATTTTAATGTATATTTTTTCAACCTTGCCCTGAAAAAAAAATATTAATATCCTCCCATGGGCTTTTCTTTGGAGCTTATCGTTATAGTATCTTCACAAATATTAATCAGTCAATCTCTGCACACTCACGTAAGGTGAGAGGGCATTATTATCCCTGTTTTACAGATGGAGAGCTGAGGTATGGTGATTATTAAGGTAAAACATTTCCACTCTTTTTGAGTGCTCAGTCTGAGACAAAGATGTGATTTTTCTGAGTGCTTACCGTTAGATACTCAAACTACAGATTCACTTTCTCAGTTTGCAGGTGTGAGCGCTCAGCACTTCTGCAAATCAGACATCAGAGTCTCAAGTTGGGCACCCAAAAAATGCAGAACATGCAATTAGTGATGACTTGTGAAAAGTCGGGTTTATGTGACTTGCCCAGGCTCACACAGGAACTTGGTGGCTGTGGAAGGGAGAGAATCCAGTTCTCCAGATCCACATTTAACTGCCTGAACCATGAGACCATCCTTTTTCTTTTTGCCGCTTCCTGCTTCACTCATAATATGCCTTCCAACTTCTGATATGACAACAACCCCCTTTACAACACAATCCTAATAATCCCCTATATGGGTCCATCCTCTGCACTAAATGGGACATAAGTTCTATAGGAAAAAAAGCTTGTGATCGTGTAGTTAAAGACTGTGTCAGAAGGCATATGCACAAAGGGGGCGAATTAAAGTTCCACAGGCAACCTTAATTCTGGCATTTCCTAACTTCTAAGGGCTTGACTTTGCAACCGGAATAGTGTTCTTTTAACTTTCTCTTTTTGAAAAAAGAGCACTGAGATTAGCATTGTTCTTCTTTTATGAAATCCTTGCTGCATTCCAGGTAGGTATGTTTGTACATATCAAGAGGCAAGTTTTTTGCTAGTCACATGAATAGCTTCTCAGGGTATGTCTATGCTACGGGAATATTCCGATTTTACATAAATTGGTTTTTTAAAACAGATTGTATAAAGTCGAGTGCACGCAGCCACACTAAGCACATTAATTTGGTGGTGTGCATCCATGTACCGAGGCTAGCATCGATTTCTGGAGCGTTGCACTGTGGGTAGCTATCCCGTAGCTATCCCATAGTTCCCGCAGTCTCCCCTGCCCCTTGGAATTCTGAGTTGAGATCCCAATGCATGATGGTGCAAAAACAGTGTCGTGGGTGATTCTGGGTAAATGTCATCACTCAATCCTTCCTCCGTGAAAGCAACGGCAGACAATCATTTCATGCCTTTTTTCCCTGGATTGCCCTGGCAGAGGCCATAGTATGGCAACTATGGAGCCTGTTTTGCCTTTTGTCACTGTCACCATATGTGTACTGGATACTGCTGACAGAGGCGGTACTGCAGTGCTGCAGAGCAGCATTCATTTGTCTTTGCAAGGTAGCAGAGATGGTTACCATCCCTATTGCACCGTCTGCCATTGTAAACTGGCGATGAGATGACAGTTATCATCATTTTGTACCGTCTGCTGCTGTCATGGGTGCTCCTGGCTGGCCTCGCTGAGGTCGGCCGGTGGTGCATGGACAAAAATGGGAATGACTAGAATATGGGGCATATCTACTAGAGAGCCATAGAGCACAGCCGCTCCAGGTCAGAGCCCCAGAGATCCCACAGAAATGATGTGCTGCATGCCATTCTAGGGGGTGCCCCTGCAACAACCCCACCCATTGCTTCCCTCCTCCCACACCCCTCCTGGGCTACTGTGGCAGTGTCCCCCCATTTGTGTGATGAAGTAATAGAGAATGCAGGAATAAGAAACGCTGACTTTTTAGCAAGATAAAATGAGGGGGAGGCAGCCTCCAGCTGCTATGATAGTCCAGGCAGGACATTAAAGAGTCGAGGGGAGAGGAACGCAGCCTCCCGCTGCTATGATAGTCCAGAGAGTACAGAATCTTTTCCTGAAGACACAAAAGGGGGGAGGAGGGGGCTGATGGAGCTCAGGCTCCAGCTGCTATGATGAGGACGGTTACCCAGCATTTTGTACTGTCTGCCAGGAATGACGGGGAGTCATTCCCATTTTTATCTAGGCGCCCCTGGCCGACTTTACCGAGGCCAGCCAGGAGCATTCACGGGCTGATGACGAGGACAGCTATCAGTCATTTTGTACTGTACTGTGTGCCATCAGGAAAGGACGGGGTGTTTAGCGCTGCAGCACCCCGTCTACCAGCAGCATCCAGTAGACAGATGGTGACATTGAAAAGTGGTGAGAAACGATTTTTTCCCCTTTTCTTTCACAGGTGGGGAGGGAGGGTAAATTGATGAGATATACCCTGAACCACCCCGGACAATGTTTTTGACCCTTCAGGCATTGGGAGCTCAGCCAAGAATGCAAATACTTTTCAGAGACTGCGGGGACTGTGGGATAGCTCGAGTCCTCAGTCCCCTCTCCCTCCCTCCATGAGCGTCCATTTGATTCTTTGGCTTTCCGTTACGCTTGTCACACAGCACTGTGCTGTGGACTCTGTATCATAGCCTGGAGATTTTTTCAAATGCTTTGGCATTTTGTCTTCTGTAACGGAGCTCTGATAGAACAGATTTGTCTCCCCATATAGCGATCAGATCCAGTATCTCCCATATGGTCCATGCTGGAGCTCTTTTTTGGATTTGGGACTGCATCGCCACCCGTGCTGATCAGAGCTTTACGCTGGGCAAACAGGAAATGAAATTCAAAAGTTCGTGGGGCTTTTCCTGTCTACCTGGCCAGTGCATCCGAGTTCAGATTCCTTTCCAGAGCGGTCACAATGATGTACTGTGGGATACCGCCCGGAGGCCAATACCGTTGATTTGCAGCCACATTAACCCTAATCCGACGTGGCAATACCGATTTCAGCGCTACTCCTCTCGTCGGGGAGGAGTACAGAAACCAGTTTAAAGAGCCCTTTATAGCGATATAAAGGGCCTAATTGTGTGAACAGGTGCAGGGTTAAATCAGTTTAACACTGCTAAATTCGGTTTAAACGCATAGTGTAGACCAGGCCTCAGTCTCTCTGCTCATTGTTGGAAGCATACTTCATGCTCTTCATGAGAATCTTCTGTCTGTGTAGGCTCTTATACATGTCCCGTCAATGTGGTAATTTAGCTCAGTGCTTGCTAATATTGCAAGATTGTGACATCGCTGGCTATTTAAATCAATACTAAGTTTCCAATGGAAAAGATGCTTGTAGATGAATCAGAAAATAGTGAATTTGCCGCATCTTTATTAACTAATGAAGCATAATTGATTTTTCAAGAAAGTGCTAGAAAATATAGTACTAAATTCAGTTTTCTCAAAGGGATAAATCAGTTTTTAGGGCCCACTAGCAGATGCTTGCAGAGCACTATGATAATGTTTTCTAATGAAGTTTCACACTGTAAACTGATTATATTTTATAATGATAATGCTGTATAAATTAAACTATTACAGTTAATGACCTGCCTGCTAGTGGGTCAGCTCTTTGCAGCATTGCTCTAATGCCATTAACTGACAAGCTAGTCATTAATAACTGCTTTCAAGTGATCTACTACTTCAAAACCTTAATGTACAGAGTAAAATATTAAGAAAATGAAAAAGCTTTATTAGCTCTATTTCCTCCCTCTTAGTCATTTTACTTACTGAAATCTGCTTTTCCAAAAGTAATCCTACATACTGTAGGTTCACACTCCTGGGTTTTTGTGCATTCAAGGGATTTAGGAGCACTCTCCCAAAGCTTTTGGGAACTTCTGGAGCACTTTTACTCTCAGTCAGTCAAGGAGCTGGAGGAGCGTCTCATGTAATCTCATTTAGCAGCTGTTCACCCAGTAAGACTGGTTTGTCAGCACAGATTCGATCAGCTCTTTTTGAAGAATATTCAAGATAATTTTATGCTCACAAGCATTTTTGTCATTCTTGAATCCTTCTGGAGATTCCAAGCCTTCCTACTCTGAGGTTTTGAAGTGGTGCATAGGCCTTGTGCTGTAAGGAGTGGATGTCACCCATTGTGCATTCATGGTATACACAGTTACAGATTTTTAAACTGTTTTTAATATTCTTTTAATATATCGGGAGCACTTATCATTTGACAAGCCGCTCAGGTTTGCTGGTAAATAACTCATTTTTGGCGTACCCTATTGTGAAATTGTAATTACATTAATGAATAAGCCTCTTGTCAAAACGTCATGATAAAATTGTATGTTCCAAACATGTTAGACATATCAGCCCTGCTTTGTGTGTTAACTTCTCCCATGAACTGCATTGGAAACATATCTCTCAGAGAATGGAAAAGCCAGCTGCAAGAAGTCATATAATATATTAATTCATATTTGTACTTGGGGGTTTAATAACTTCGTAATTGCATTTGTGGCTATGAGTTAAGAATTATAGTCTCTTCTTTTTTGCAGCCTTTTCCTCATCGTTCTTGTGATTTCAGACATTATGGCTTTGGTAAGCTACCATTGGACATTCAGTACAAATAAGATCAAGAAAGCAGAGTGCTCAGCTAATTCAACCAAGAGATATCTGATTTAGTTTCAGACTTTAAAGCTTTTAGAGCTAGGGCAGTGAATTGAATCAAAATCCTGGTATAATTTACAGATAAAAATCCCCATCTTCATGCTTTGTATGTCATGTGAGGAATGCTTCTTAAGAGGTGTAATTCTTTTTTACTTCAGTTCTTTCACTCTGCTGTTTTTAAACCTAGTATTCCTTGTTTTTAATGTATTGTAAATCAAATGTTCAAATTAAAAGTATGAGAGCACAAGAGAATGCTAGATTTACCTGGGTGCCTGGTCTAGTTAATTTTTCAGCAGTTTCTTACCTGCTGCCAGAAAAAAGATGAAAGAGAGAGAGAAATGTGTCAGACACTGAACTGATTTTTCAAACCTGTTGTCAGAATTATCAGCGGAAGGCTGGAAAATATATGAGAGGTATCTTTTGTAGAGCAATTGTATCCTTTGTGTGAGGCAGTGGGGAAAATTCACCCCAGCCAATTGTAGACTCATGGTCAAAATCATTTAAATAGAGACATCTTAAAAAAAAAGCTTTATAAATGTAAAGGGACACAATTAATTCCCCAGTTCAACAGTAGCAGTGCATTGCTATATTATGCCATGACTGGAATGGAAACACGCTCAAAGCAGTAGGCAGGAAGTTATACTATTTTTGCTCTCACTTCCCACATTCTGTTTTGGAAGATATACTTCAAAGTGACAAAACCTGCTGTTTGTGTTATGTCATTTCAGTGTGGTTTAAGAAGTTTTACCATATAAGAGAAATAGCAGATACAAGACATCAGGATGTTTAGTTTGATCTTAGAGTAACAAGCAGGCTGGGTGCTAGAAGTCCTAAAAGTATTTTTATCTAATTTTTCATACAGATTTATTATGAACTGCTTTTTTATTTAATAATTTCAGAAGGAAAATAATTAAAATATTAATAAACTATACATATGCAGTGAACTACAGAGTTTTGACATGCAGAAATTGTGTGTGTGGTCTGTGTATGTACATATACACATCTATGTATTTATGAAACAAGGAGATGACTATAGAAACAAAAATAAAGTGGAATGGGTAATGGTTCTTATTCTTACCAAACACTTAATCCAGCCACTAACTGTGTGGAATCTTTTCTTTGTTGTGATATTACTTGATGAACCCTTGCAGGCGCAATTTCTTTTGTCTGCATATACCCAGAATGGTGGTTGACCACACAGTTAGTAGAGGTAGCATCCAAATTCTGAGAAGTCGTCAAAAGTATTGGACGTACTTATTTGAATAAGGAGTTATTTGCTGAACTTGCATTATAAATGCAGTATAAATACAGCAGTTTTTCAGTGTGATCCTTTAAATGGATTGAGTTCCTTACATACCTCACTTCAGGGAGAGTATCGAGAATAATTATTCAGTTGTGCTCTCTTATGAAAGATTTTAAAATACTCACAGTTGTTAAAAATGTAAAGTAGCTTTTGAGTTTATTTTTTTAAAGGTTTGCTGTACTCAACCCACCAGCTTTAAATGCTCCTTTTCAGATGTGGAGTCTCTGATTTTAATCTTCTGCCCTGATTTCTGTCTGAAATAATCTTTAAGAAACTAGTTTAACCTAAGATGTACATCAGCTAATTGCTAATGTTTTTTGTTGGTCACTAAAGATTGTTGTGTGTGAGCAATGGGAGAGAGGGCTTCTGGTCACTGGGAGGCGAAACTAATCCTTACCTGCCCTAAATCTCTGCTTCTGATGAATCGTGCACCGCCGTAACTGAGAGGACATGACCCACTTCTCCATGCTGCCATTTCCCAACTTGTATCTCTAGCCTGAGAGTCACTAGGGAAGGACAGGTCACACGACTGTCTAACTGGTAGGAAAAGGGGAGACCAGGCAGCCAGGGCTTGGTAGCTGTGTGAATCAGGCCCTGGGATGAAACTCTTTAGCCACTCTGTGGGGTGGAGGAAGTAAGGAGGAGAGGTCAGGGCAAGTTTTTTTTTCTGTTGCTTCATAGGGAGTTGGGAGGATCTTGGTTTTTCTCCTGTCTCTTATTTTGCGTAGGGGTAAAAGATAAGGAACAGGGTGACATCACATTAGGTGTGAGTGGGGAAAGTCAGAGGGACTGAGGTATCTCTGTATCTCACAGCGGACAAATATACACATTCTCTGTGTTGTAAAACAGCTTTTCAAACATTTTCACCTGTGACCCCAACATGACACACTTTTTCTTCTGTTACTCTATATCCCAGATCCCTTTAGACTCCATCCCAGAATCCTTCTTGTTGTTTCACCCAAATCTCCCACAATGCAATGTATAGTAATGGTTAATTATTTAAATTTGGTAGTCATGGCCAAGGGTGGGAAAATATTGACTTTTAGTCCATATAAAATTGATAATTTCACATATTAAACAAAAAACAGAAGAGCATTATATATGTGTGTTTGTATGTGTGTATGTACATATACACAATGAAAAATTATATGAGTTGCACAGTCTTCCCTGCTGAGTATCTGCTTACCCTAATTAAGTCAACTGTTTGCTTTATGGAGGTGTTCTGTAAATCAGGACAAATTTTTAAAAAAATCTATTTTATGTAGTTATATGGCTTCAATTACATAGTAGCTGAGCGCCTTGCACTCTTCAGTGTAATTTATCCTCACAAAATACCTGTGAGGTAGGGAAGTACTATTATTCCCATCTTGCAGATGAAGAACTGAGGCACACAGAGAGACGTGGTCATACACGATATCTGTGCTAGAGTCCCTGTAAAACAGCTATGCAGCCTATCCTGAGGTCACTGCCAAATTTGAGAACCAGTGTCCCAAACAATAAAGTTGTTTGGGGGCTTCTTCTCTTGAAGAATGCTCTCTATTAGAAATCCTTTGTACTCCTCAGAGCACATCTTGATAGAACTCCTCAGCCTTTGTTCCTCTTTAGCTGTTTATATTTGATTCCACTAGCTCCTCGAATATTGTTTAGTTTAGTCCAAATGAACATTTCTTGAAAGGTCTTGCCCTTGTTCCACTTGAAAAGTTAGAAACCTGGAGTAAACAACCTGGAAACATTGGTTTTAGTCTTGTCTTTCAAGTTGTGCAATGTTTATATACTAAACAACATTATTTTCTTATTTCACAGCACTTCTTCTTTTTGGTTAAAGATTATGGAAGCTGGCTGGATATTGGAACAAGGTACAGTATATTTGCCTCCAGTGCTTTTTTAAAAGGATAGCGTCAGGTTGGTAGGTGCCAAAGATTTAGTCAGTTATTATTTATCTGTTAGTATTCCTGCAATTCTTTCCAACTGCTTTGCCCTTCTCCCCCAAGCAAGCGTTTCATTGCTGCTTTCCTCAGTTCTAGTAATGTCATCATCCTAGAACTCATGTTTAATATTGGTTAGCATGGCAAAAAATGAGTTGTTTTTTTTTAAATAGAAGAGTCATGGCACACAATTTTTAAATTCCTCTTATTTATAGTTGGAAATTATAAGAAGTTAAATCTTTTATTTTACAATAAAAATTGTTAAAAATCATTTAATAGTTGGCAACTATTTAAAACCCCATACGCTCCTTCACTGTACATTTATAGATCCAAATTTATGCAGGAATCATGCTGGAAAGGATGAAAAATACCATGGCATTTCATGGAGAAGAAAAGTAAGTCACAGTTTTTGTCACAGAAATCAGGGCTCTGACTAATATAGGCCCCCCCCGCCCCCAAGTCCTCCTTTGTGATGTATGCTAGTCTCCCCAACATAGACTCCAGTGCAGCGTAGGGGCCACGGAGCCTTATTTGTGGCCACTCCTGCAACAAAAAACCAGCATACACAGAATGGAAGGAAGTATTTCATTAAGAGTACAAATTTCCAATGTAGACTTCCTTAGTGGTATTAGAAATACCTAAGTAAATCATGGAAATAGCTTGTTAGTCTGTCTTTAATAGAAACTATGTTGCATTATAAACCCTGCCAATTATCACATGATACCCTTGTTCAAATAAAAGTTGAACAGTGACCTATTAATATTTTGCATGCCATGTCAAGTATATTAACTCTTGTCCTCCTTCCACCTATTTTCGGGCTGTTTGAGCCTTTGCTCTTAGCCACATTTCCAAAGTTCCCAATGTGAGTAAATTGCAGTAGATTAAATAGTGGAAAGAGTATTTTACCATCATACTTTCATATTCATATATATCTATTGAGTAGATGGTCTCTTCCTTTTGTCTTTTAACTTCACACGTGGACTTAGAAATGAATTTCTAGAGAGATGTGAAAGACCTTAGCGATGCCCTGTTTATGGCAACAAGAATGTTAGTGTCATAATAAGACTTGTAGGATTCAGTGAGGAAAAGTGTAGATTGTTTTGAGTGACCAAAAAAAACCAACCTCTCAAAAATATGAAAAGTCAATCACCTTATTGTTTCTATGTTCTTCAGAGCATAGCATTTAGAGCTGTTTCATGTTCTTGTACCTCTCTTAGCCCGAATCTCTGCTCTGCCATGTTATATTTGGTGCAGGAGGTGAGGGGTGTCATCCGGGAGCTGATTACATACAACCTGTATTCTGCCCCTTTGTGTATACATCCTGTGTAATGAGTGAGTTAAGAGTCCCGTGGAAAAGATCATATGTGGCCGTGTAATTAAAGATTGTATCATAAAACATATTCACAATGAGGCAGAATGCACAGGCAACCTTAAACTTTGCATTTTCTGACTTTTGAGTTCTTGGCTTTGCAACCTAAATTACATTTTTTCAATTTAGTTTTTTTCTATGTAACTTCCTAAGGGTTTTAAGAAAAAAGGTGAATTATTATGTACAACTGAAACAGTCCCCCAACCATGCATCGTCAGTGGTGTTTTGAACCCCGAACCTTGAGCACTGAGGATAGACCTCTGCCACTTGAACTACAAGACTAAATACATGAGCAGGAGAAGGCGGTTATTGCAGAGAAGGGTTGGATGACAGGGGCCACATGCTGGGTTCAGGAAGACTGCCAGGGAGGGTTGGGAAGGAGGATAATTTGCCTCACTTTATCCCATCCCTCCCTCTGCAGCTGCTTTGGTAGTAGCATGAACCTAGCCTTGGAACATCCATGTTCACTTATTATTTGGATGCTGCACAAATTTTCTTGAGAAATGCAAGTGTGACTAGATAAATCATGATTTTCAATAGTTTATATCCCTCAAAACATGGATAGAAATTTATGTGACAAAGAAAAGACTCTTCTCTAACCTGAGGGCTTTACCCCCTGTCAATTTCAAAGGCCTTTTGCAAACTATAAGGTATTGGTGCTTCTGAAAAAAAAGGTTGCAAGAATCTTCTATAAAGGAAAGTGTTAGGCAACTATATAAGGGTCATTATTAGCTCCTCCTGTAATTTTTGTCTGTGGCACAAGCACAAAGAAAAGCTTGCAAAATTTCGCTTCTTTTTTTCCCAACCAACAAGCTCTAATGCAGAGTAATTGCTTCTGAGGCTACAGCAGATACAACCAATCTAGGGGTTGTTTGAAGGGGGTTGGAATGACTGTCAGAGGGAAACTCTTTCAGGGAGACCCTAGGGAATACCTAAACTTGGAGAGAAAGCTTTGTGTGAGGTTCATGTTATGTCACTGTTATCTGAGTTACCAATAAAGCCAAACCCCAGGAAGAGAGTGAGTGTGGCCTTTATACGGTATGTGTACGTTTGGAGAACATCAGCATAGTTGTAATTATTTCCCTTCAATCCCATCAACATTGTTGATTTGCCAAGAATATTATTTTTATTTTAATTCACAAGTCAAATCAGCACCCTCAAATTATTCAGTCTTCCCTAATCTCCCTCCAGTTTGTCCATATCCCTTTGAAAGGGAACTATCCTGAACTGAGTCCAGTATTCCAGGAGTGGTCTCACCAGAGTTCTTTAGAAAGAGACTGCAGCATTGCATCTCTGTTCAGAGATGAAGTGTGTGCGCCTGAAATTGCATTTGTCTTTTCTCTTGCCATATCCCATTGCAGATACTATATCCATATCAGATTTGCTGGCCACTATCACACCAGATCTTTTTCAATATCAGTTTCCCATGTTTCTCCTCCCTCCCCATTTTGTACCTATGGTTGTTACTCCTTTTGATCTGAACAGATAGTTAAAGTTGGAGACCTGTAGACTGTTCCTAGAGTGATAAGAAATTGATCGAGTTTGCATCAGGCAGAATACCAAAGGCCTGCTTCTCCAAACACAGGAGGAACCTAACACAGGAGATCGCTTCCTTGCTCATAGCACCAAACTCTTTGAGCCAATATTCTGACCCATAATATCTCTCTCGGCTTCTTCTAGGGCCACACACATTCCTTCCAGGCTGTGTGTGCTTGGCCTTTTTGTTCTCATCTAGTTCTGCCTCTATGTGGACCTTCAGCTTAAGCTTCTGTCTCTCTGTGTCTTGCACAGACCCTGACCCACAAAAGTCCCAGTTAGTGGATGGCTGACACATATCCCCTTTGTCTGAGGTGAGACCACTCACAGCTATCTTAAATGAAGGGTGGAGGTCACAACAGTTTAGTTGAGGTTTAATGAAACCCACAAAAAGTACATAGGTATTAGCTTGAATTTTCCCGAACGGCAAATAATTTTATCTTTGTCCTATCAGCATTTCTAACCTTACGATGTCTCTGTCCTTACTGGTGTTTGCATCCTCTACAAATTAAGTATCATTTGTGAATTTAACTAGGCTGCTGTTTTTTACTCCCTTCTTCCAGATCATTAATGAAGATGTTAAGTGACAGCAGACCTTCACATTGATCCCTATGGCACAATGCTCAGTAAATTGTCAGTTTCACAGATTCCCCCTGCTCAGTAAACTGTCAACTACCTTATTTGTTTACTGTCTTTTAGAAAGTTTCCGTTTTCTCCTTTAATATTCAGATCCAAGGTGATTTGAATTTGTTTTGCAAGGAGGATTTCATAGATTGTTTTTTTTTTTAATTGGTTTTACTAATGTAAAACTTTGAAGCTATCCCGCAGAATTCTTAACAATAGTTTCCTATGAAAGGCTCTATGATCTGCACAAGAAGGGTTATTTAAACCCTACACCCCAGGAATTCTGAGATATTCATATACTGCATAATATGCATTGGAACCCTCATTACATTTTTTTTTTAAAGTTCTGCCTCTAGGAAACTACAGCCTTTTTGTGCCTTTTCATGTATTTGCGTCCTGATCTGTCTACAGTGTGCACATGTGAAGTTTATTCTAACAGATTCTCATATTTTGAATAACAGCCTTACAGAGAGAGTACAGAACATCTCCATTTTTTAATTCTGAATTGCAATGAGAATGTCTTAATGTTTAAAAGGCATTCACCGACAGTATGCACAAATAGCTGACTATTTCGATAGTCAGGAATAAAAGAATAAACCACTAAATCCCTTTTTATATGAATAGTTTTTACAGATACACTGTACAGCCACTCCCTGTTTTTACAATAGTAAAACTGAGTTGCCAGAAGTTACAGAAATAGATATAATTTAAACTCTCCTGCCGCAGGTTCAAAATCCATGGGGCATAGATGCAGTTCAGAAAGCTGTTTTTAGGTCTCCATGAGGGTAGCTAAGGGGCAGTTCTACACTTAAAATGCTGCAATGGAGCAACTGCACTGCTAACGCTTCAGTAAAGACACTGCCTATGCTGACGGGAGGGCTTCTCCCATCAGCCTAGATACTCCACCTCCCATCAACGTAGTACTGTCTACACCAGAGGCTAGGTCAGTTTTACGGCATCACTGAGGGGATGTGGATTTTTCACACCACTGAGCAACGTAGAGCAAAGGATATGTCTACATTGAAATTAAAAACCCCACAGCTGACCAGTGTCAGTTGAGTCAGATTTACAGGGCTCAGGTTCTGGGGCTGTTTAACTGTGGTGTAGACATTCAGCTCTGGGACTATCTCCCCCTGCAACAGTGTAGACATATCCTTAATCTATGGAAGAGCTGTAGAAGTGGCTTTAGTGCAATAATCACCAACCATCAATAACAATCGACTAGTCGATCCTAGAGGATCTCCCAGTCGATCACAATCTCCGGTGGTGCACTGTGGCTTCCGCTAAAGCAGACTATCTGCCTATCCTGGCCCCACACCACTCCCAGGAGCAGCCAGTGCTGCCCCATGGCCCCGGGGGGAGGGGACGCAGGGGTTTCCCTTTGTGCGCTGCTCCTGTCTGCAAGCACTGCCCCTGCAGCTCCCATTGGCTGGGAGAGCTGCGGAAGTGGTGTTTGCAGAGAGGGGCAGCGCATGGAGCCACATTCCCTCCACTGTCCCCCCCCCCCAGGGGCCACAGGGGTGCATTGGTCCCTTTCAGGAGCAGTGTGGGGCCAGGGTAGACAGGGATCTGCCTTACCCTCACTGTGCTTGCTGCTGACCGGGAGCAGCTGGAGCTAAGTGCTGACCAATAGGAGGCCACACCCAAACCCCCATCCCTGAGCCCCCTCTCAGAGCCAGCACCCAACCCCCCTCCTGCAGCCCAACCCTTAGCCCTGAGCCACCTCCCGGAGTCAACACCCCATACCCCCTTTTGCACCCTCAACCCCCTGCTGCTCCCCAAGCCCCAGCCCTGACCTCCATCCCAGAGTCAGCACCCCATATCCCCTCCTACACCCCAACCCCCTGCCCCAACCCAGACGCCACTCCCAGAGCCAGCACCCTATATCTCCTCCTACACCTCAACACTCTGCCCCAGCCCGGAGCACTCTCCTGCACCCCAACTCCCTGCCCCAGACTTGGCCTGGAGCCCCCTCCCACACAGGGAAGCCCTTACCCCTAGCCCAGAGCCCACACCCCCTCCGGAACTCCAACCCCCTGCCTCAGCCTGGAAGTGAAAGGGAGTGAGGGTAGGGGAGAGCAAGCGACAGAGGAAGGCGGGGAATGGAGTGAGTGGGGCAGGGCTTTGAGGAACGAGTGGGGCCTCTGGGATGTGGTGAGGTAGATCCTGGTTGCCCTTATATTCAAAAAGTGATCTTGGGCTTAAAAAGGTTGGAGACCATTGCTTTAGTGGAATTCCTGTGCTTTTAACAATTCAGTAAAATAGCTAGCAGATGTCTATGCACTGCACTCACTGGTGTGCATAGTAAAGTAGTTGTAATTTTGGAAATTCAAAACTCTAGACCTGATTATTACAATGAAAGTTTTAAAATGGGAAACAGGTGAAAGGAGTCGGAGACGGTTTATCAGTAGATCTCTGAAACAAGAAAACCCTTGTGGTGAACTTTGGACCATCACTAGCTTATGGTGAACATTTGGTAGACACTGGCTTTGCAATTCATTTCATGTGAAATGGGAGTCCCTTGGGGTTGGGGGAGTGAGTGGGTGGAAGGGCCAAAGTAGGTAAGAAGCTGAAATTGTGGTAGGTTTAGAATCCACAATCATGGTCTGAAGTAAGGACCTGGGTCATTCCCATCCATATGTTAAAAATGTGTCATGTAGAAACTTTTAATGACCAAAAAAACTGACATCCCTCCTTTCTATCCATTTGGTTTATTTTCATTAAAATTCCAGTTTTTGTATCTTTTATGTAAGGCCTATGCTTTATCTCTCCTACTACCCGAGATACTGGAGTCAGCTGTTTTTGAGAAAAAATGCTGCTGTGGCTGCCTAACGCTGTTCTGAGCAGGATGGGTTTTCTCCATTTGTCTCTTTTCTTCCTTTTTTCCTCCTTGTCTGTATCCTCTCCTCTTCTACCTTTTGTTTCCTTCCTCATTTCCCTGCATATCTCTCACCCCTTACCTTATCCATCTCTCTGTTATATGACAAGAAGAAGACAGACTGTTGAATAACACCTGTTGTGATGAGTGTCTCCTTTCTAAACTTTCTAGGGCAACTGTGTGCCCCTTCCTGTTACCTAGACTTCTGCCCAGCCCCAGCCTTGGTCTTCAGCCCTGATCATCACATTCCAAGACACTCACCTTTATATTGAGAGGGCCCTCCTTACATCATATTGTCCTTAGCCCCATTTGTGTTAAGCCTTTCCTCTAGACATCTCTACCCTTTTTTCCATTGCCATGACTGTATTCCCATCCCAACCCTTCTGTCTAGACTCCTCTTCTTTTTAAGCATTGCCCCAACTTGATCCTGTCCCATTACTATACAGCAATGCTGCATACTATTCCCTTACACATATTTAACTTATAGGATCTCTCACCTGAAGCCCAAAACCCCACAGTTATTTTTCTGAATTACCTTGAGCTCAGATAAAGTAATTTTGTATTAGCTATTACCAGTCATAGATTGTAACCACAGACTCAGTCAAGGATGTGGCACTTGAGCATGTAGATATTAAGACTTTCCCCACTGTCACAGCTTGAATACTGCCTTTCACTCTGAGAGTTTTTCTTCCTTTTTTAAAATAACAGCATTATCCCAGCATTAAACTAATTTTCCAAGCAGAGCTGCCTCTGCATCACTGCAGTACTAGTTGCTGATATCCTCAGATATATTCGCAGAGTGCCAGTATGTGATAACAGTTGGGCTAGCATTACATTTAATTGGCTAGAGCAGTGCACTGTATTTGTGGCATGATTTTTTCCTCTTTCAAATCTCTGATATTTTAGCTAAGAAGTACAGCCATTCAGTCAGTGTAGTGCAACATGCAAGGAATGGATATAGTACTACTGTGACAGTCAGCAGCGACTCCCTAACAGCTAGTAGCCTTATAATAGCTGGCAACCATTAGGAGAAATTGGATATCTCACAGACACAGTAGCCTGAACTTTTGAACTGTCTTTCCTTATCAGTCTTGAGGCAGTTGAAGCTGGTCCTAAGCTGGTTTTTGCTGAGCAGATTGCAGAAGTACAGGGTTTGCTAACCACCAATCAAATGCTAACACGACCGAAGCCTGTGTGTGAGTGTGTATAAAAAATTCTTGATTTTTGTATGGAGTAGAGTTTTTTGTACCAAGGTACAGAACTCTCCTTTCTTCTGCAGAATAAAGCAACCTTTCCTTATCCCTGTCTGGCTGTCATTGGCTCTCAGCTAGGCAGACCCAACATTTCGGTAATACTACCTACACTTCCTTTCTTTATAAATGCATGAAGGAACCAATCTCTGGTATCTTTTAAAGGGCTGGCACTATGGAGAAAAGCAAGCAGCTAATACCTTGCAACTGTAGTTTGACTTTATCTATTGCATTTAGTAGTCATGTGTGTATTTCAAAGATAACTTGGAAAGAGTCATTCATCTGTAGCCTAGAAATGGTGTTAACTAACAGTCTCTTGTGATGGAAAGGAACCAAAAAAAAAATCATTTTTTTGTGACACTAGTTCCCTTGGAGACAAGTCCTGGTCTGGTGTATGCAGCTATGTGATAGTATATATTTGCCTCTTATTGCCATTTAAAGTGACTGTGCTGAGTCAGCTGATGTTGGAAAGGATGGTCAATCCCAGAGCAAAGAGGGAGAGGGAGGCATTATTCTTCACTCTCAAGTCCTGGACAGGGAGTTTCTTAGAGGCCTGGAAGTTCAAACAAATGAGCTTTCTGCCCCCTCAAGCAGCCCCCTGTGTCCCAGTCCCTCCCATTCCTTGTGCTGAGCTCATTTATTTTACTGCAGTAAGGCTGTAATAATGCCCGTGGAGCTGCATCTGGGCAAGAAAGGAGGCATCCAAATTATTGGATACAATCGGTATCCAAGTGCCCATATTATGAAAAGTAGAAAATATTTTAGGCAGGTGGCTATTACTGTGTCAATCCTTCTCCCCTCTCTCATTATTTGTCACCAGGGATACGGGGATCCTTCAGTTAGATTGTGCCTTGTATTCTGTTTCAAAGCTGTCACCTGGGAGTGACTGGAGAATCTGTGGTGTGCAGCGTTTCTCCTTAGCTACATATCAGTCAGTTCAGGGAATTAATATCCTTTGCTTCCGCAACATCATCTCTTAGCAACCAGGTGTGTCAAAGCCTCTGACTCAATCTTTGAGCAGTAGGGAAAAATAAAGTGACTGCATAAGTGCAGTATTGCCATCACAGAGCATTGAGAAATCGTGAATCAGGCTCAACACAATGTTGAAATTGGCTTAAAAATTATTTCTGAAACAGCAAATCTTAGGTTTCTTTATGTGGCTTCTGCAAGGGCTAGAAACTTTCATTTATCTTTTCCATGAAAGCCAAAATTCTCACATAATCACAAGACTCCAGGGGCTAGGGCTTTAAGAAAATCACCTGAGATTTGTGATAAAATCACAAGAGCTGGCAACACTAAAGTGCTGTAGAGCTATCCCTGATCAGGATTGTGCCTATATCTGGCAAGGACCACACCATGGAGGCAGGTAGGGCTAGGATTCAGCTTTTGGTTCATAATGTTGAGAAAAGTTGTTTTCTTGCTTTTTATGTGTGATTGTTTTGCTTTTAATTACAATACTTTCTTTTGCCACACTGAAACTTAGAACAAGTATATAATACAGACAGACGGATTAGTCAGGGTTAGAAGTTTCTCCTGAGAAGGAGTCATGTTATCTGGATATTGCAAGTGTTCCTGTGAACGGCAGAGTCCGAAGTGTGCTGACCGGGATGTTAAGTAATGCCGTGTGCACTTTGACAAAGCAGATTTAACATTATCAGCTTCTGAACTTGCACATTCTCTGTAGAAGCATAGCAGGGGCATAAAACATGTAGTATAGTGTCTGTTTAGCTAAAATGGGGGATATTTTCTTTCAGAGAAACAATATGAGACAAATGGCTCCTCGTACATAATCTAAACCTTCAGTGAGTTACCATTTATTTCCCTTTAGGAAGTACTTATATTTTAATTACAGTATGTGCGATTGGTAGCTTGCACAAATCCAATCTGCAGTTTTATGAGGCTTTAAAGTAGGGTGCTCAGTTGGACTATGATCACTGAATCCTCGGCTATATGTGCTAGTTGATTTTTTTTCATTTATACATATTTTGAGCAATATAAAGTCTAGCAATTATTATCTCTTATTTAATTGAAATGCAATAGAAAAAAATTGGTATGGTAGAAGTTGGATCAGTTTTGGGTAGACCAACTCCTGCATTCATAGCCTGGTGTTTGTAGATTTTCCTTGTCAATGGAAACCTTGGTAATAGTTTTATTCTTCCATTCTGGTCAGTGTTCAGGCTTTCCAAGTTAAGATCCAGTGTTTCTACACTTCACAGAACTAAATTATGCCCCACTGGTTTCAAGTCTTGAACTGAGGTTGTCAAAACCTTGGGGGGAGGGGTGTGTCTTAAAGATTGATTGCATCAGGATGGTGAGCCTCACTGCGCTTTCACTGCTGCAGTGTCAAATAAAATGAGTCCTTAGGCGAAAATTCCAGGTCATTAAACCTCCAAGTGGGCCATGGAATCCTTTTTGTAAATAAACTCAGACTTCATGGAGTTTGAAGTTAACCTGCCCTTTCTGAAGAACCATCTGTGTTGAGAGATAGAAAGAGAGAGATGGAGAAACAGATGCACCAGGAGGTATGGACGTCTATAAAGACAAAACACTAATGTTTTCAGTAGTCCTTTTGCAAAAGTATTGATGTCTCTGAATACCATAGTAAGCATAGATGAACAGTCATTTTTATAAATCCTTAGTTTGAAATGTTAATGAGTTTAGAAAACTCATCACATCTCTTGATGATTGGTGGTTTACCTCAAGAACTACTACACTAAATCACTGCCTGTCACTGTTACTATAGTCTTTGTTCTAGATAACTAAAACTCAGCTGCCATAAATAGCCATATAACTAAGGTCTGTGTACTCAACGACAATCTGGCTTTAACTTTTGCACATGGATCTGTAGCAAACTAAAAGTCCTGCAGCCACTTCACTTAGAATTAAAAAACAATTTATTATAAATGAATAGCACCATCAGTATCAGAGCCTTTATTGATTGGTAATAAATTTAGTGTATTTAATACTGTCTCCACACTTCCAGTGTGCTAAAGATTTTGTATTGACAACCCATCATTTATCATAGTACTTGCCAGAGGAGAAGCTGGAGGATTTGGTAACTGAGTACAAGACAGTAGCTGGGGCATTTGAAATCATGCAAGGTGAGGGAAGTTCTGATTGTGTGATAAACACAATCATAGCTGGATGCTTCTGCTAAAATGATCAGCACTGAGTTTAAGTGCTGATGCTTAAATTGTCATCTTTAGGTTTGAGTTTAATATACTGTTGAGACCAAAAATCACCTCAGTGCCATTGTTTGACTGTATAAAGCAATGTTTATCACTTTACATGTGGTTCATTTTGAGGTTTCCCTCACAATAGTGAGGATAAGAAATACAGTTCTTCGAGCAGTATCCTTGTGGGTGCTCCACTTCAAGTGTGCCTGCGCCGTGCTCCTTTGATCAGAAATTTTTAGTAGCTGTGCCCGTTTGGCCTGTGCATGTACTTTGCTCCCTGCGCTGAGGCTATATGGGGGTGTGCAGGCCAACTGCTCAAAGTTCTTTCTCAGCTACCTTTGACCTGAGACAGACTCTCCTGTGTGCCTATTCTCTAAGACTTAGTTTTTTCTCAGATACCTTATAGTTTTTTATAGTGTTATAGTTGGTGGAACAATTGTTCCTGTTTTTTTCTTTCTGAAAACAAAAACAAAACTTTTCATTCACAGAGATAATTATATAATTAGGAGATTTTTTTTCTTCTAAGGGTTACATTTTTGTTAGTTTTGCTCGGAATGCCAGGCTCTCCAGGATTCAAGAGGTGCCTGTCCTGTTGGGAGACGGTTTGGATAAGTGACAGACACTCCACTGTCTGGGTGATACTCATATCCCCAGTAAGTGCAAGATCTGCACTTCCTTCAAGGGTAGATCCTGAAAAAGTAGAGAATTAAGTTAAAACTCCTAATGATGGATCAAGCTTTATGTCCAGCTTTGGATCGAGAAGCAGAGAATCACCTGTACATAGACCGGCCAGTTCAGCTAGTGCCTGGTCTCCACTGATGTCTCTGTCATTGGAGACTGGTAGAGAGGTAGGTGGTACTGTGGAACCAAGTACGTTTACGTTACGAAACTCCTCATCTACATCTGCCACTAAGCAGAAGCAGGTCAGGAGTGTATCTTACAAGAAGGCTACAAGTAATTCAGATCCCACGGGGCGTTCAGTGAAGACTCTGAGGCCTGGTCTACACTATGCATTTAAACCGATTTAACGCCGCACCCGTCCACACTACGAGGCCCTTTATATCGATATAAAGGGCTCTTTAAATCGGTTTCTGTACTCCTCCCCGATGAGAGGAGTAGCGCTAAAATCGGTATTATCATATCGGATTAGGGTTAGCGTGGCTGCAAATCGACAGTATTGGCCTCCGGGTGGTATCCCACAGTGCACCATTGTGACTGCTCTGGACAGCAATCCAAACTCGGATGCACTGGCCAGGTAAACAGGAAAAGCCCTGCAAACTTTTGAATTGCATTTCCTGTTTGCCCAGCGTGGAGCTCTGATCAGCACGGGTGGCGATGCAGTCCCAAATCCAAAAAGAGCTCCAGCATGGACCATACGGGAGATACAGGATCTGATTGCTGTATGTGGAGACGAATCTGTTCTGTCAGAGCTCTGTTACAGAAGATGAAATGCCAAAGCATTTGAAAAAAATCTCCAGGCTACACAGTGCTGCGTGACAAGCGTAACGGAAAGCCAAAGAATCAAATGGATGCTCATGGAGGGAAGGAGGGGGTACTGAGGACTCCAGCTATCCCACAGTCCACAGCAGTCTCTGAAAAGTATTTGCATCTTGGCTGACGTCCCAGTGCCTGTAGGTTCAAACACGTTGTCCGGCGTGGTTCAGGGTATAGCTCGTCAATTTACTCCCCCCCCCCCCCACGTGAAAGAAAAGGGGAAAAAATCGTTTCTTGACTATTTTTAATGTCACCCTATGTGTACTGAATGCTGCTGGTAGACGCGATGCTGCGGCAGTAAAGAGCAGTATCCACTCCTCTTCCCTTCCCGGTGGCAGATAGTACAATATGCTTGATAGCTGCTGAGTACTCCTGGCTGGCCTCAGGTGAGGCCGGCCGGGGTGGGGGGGGGAGAGGGCAAGGTAAAAATAGGAATGATTCCTGGTCATTCCCAGTAGATGGTACAGAATGGCTGGTAACCGTCCTCATCATAGCAACTGGGGGCTGAGCTTCAATCAGCCCCCTCTCTTTCATGTGTAAAGAAAAGATTCTGTACTGCCTGGACTATCATAGCAGTGGGATGCTGGGCTCCTCTCCCCCGCACCGCGTAATGTCCTGCCTGGACTGTCATAGCAGCTGGAGGCTGCCTCCCCCTCATTTTATCTCACTGACAAGACACTGTTTCTTATTCCTGCATTCTTTATAACTTCATGACACAAATGGGGGGACACTGCCACGGTAGCCCAGGAAGGTTGGGGAGAAGGGAAGCAACGGGTGGGGTTGTTGCAGGGGCACCCCCCGTGAATGGCATGCAGCTCATCATTTCTGCGGGATCTGACACGGAGCGGCTGTGCTCTCTGGTTCTCTGATACACTGGTTCTCTAGTACTCTTGCCCCATATTCTAGGCAGGACGGACTCCATTTTTAGATACCATAAAGGAGGGATTGACTCAGGGAGTCATTCCCAGTTTTGACTTTGCGCCCCCGGCCGACCTCAGCCAGGGGCAGCCATGATAGCAGCAGATGGTACAGAATCGAGAGATAATCGTCATCTCATTGCCAGAACAATTGGTACGTCTCATTGGTACAGAACGACTGATAACCGTCTCTGCTATCATGCAAAAGCAAGTGAATGCCGCTGTGTAGCGCTGCAGTATCGCCTCTGTCAGTGGCATCCAGTACACATACGGTGACAGTAAAAAAAAAAAAAAAAAGCTGAACGGGCTCCATGGTTGCCGTGCTATGGCGTCTGCCAGGGCAATCCAGGGAAAAAGGGCGCGAAATGATTGTCTGCCGTTGCTTTCCCGGAGGAAGGAATGAGTGACGACATTTACCCAGAACCACCTGCGACAATGATTTTTGCCCCATCAGGCACTGGGATCTCAACCCAGAATTCCAACGGGCGGGGGAGACTGCAGGAACTATGGAATAGCTACAGAATAGCTACCCACAGTGCAACGCTCCAGAAATCGACGCTAGCCTCGGACCATGGACGCACACCACCGAAGTAATGTGCTTCGTGTGGCCACGTGCACTTGACTTTATACAGTCTGTTTTACAAAACCGGTTTATGTAAAATCGGAATAATCCCTGAGTGAGGCCAGTACTGCAAAGGCAAAGAGGTGTAAATAATCTAAAACAGACTCACTACTGAGTTTTATACCCATACCCAGAGTGGCAGAGACAGGCTAGAAAAGACCAAGCCCATCCCTGAACAACATTCAGTACTCATAAGAAAATTAATGATACCAAAGACAGCTCACCTACCTATGGTACCAAGGGAATCCCATACCAACCACTCAGTACCAGCTGCATCAGTACTGAAGCCATCTTCCACAGGTTCCCACTTGGTCCAGTCTTTGTTACTATCAGTACCACAAGAGTCTAGGTATCTTAATGGTCTGATGATATCTCCTGAGCCAGAATTTACTCTCTTAACAAGTGTTGGGGATTTGTCAATGTCAAGATTTCTAAGTCACCAAACCCTCTATCACGTAGAACACCACACTCACCCTCAGCTACTCTGCAAGCCAAAGAGCTATCTCCCTGCTTAAAGAATGCGGAAGAGGAGTCATCAAACTCTCAAATTTCAGTGTAGGGCTCCCTTTCCTATTCTAGGACACCTCACTTTCCCTCCTATCCTGACATATTCCAGGAGGAGAAACCTCAGATGACACTCACATGGCAGGAACAAAGATGGCTGCCTCCACCTATGCCATTTGTGCCTCCTCAGTGGCCTTGCTGGGCTCCATGGGCATGCTGTCACTAACAAGCTACACTGAGGTCCTCACAACACCAGAAGGTACAGAGAGGAGCCCATTCTCCTGAATCCCCTTTACCATCACCTGTGCCAGAGGAAGAGACCTTTGAGGAGCAAGAGGCAAGGGCCGATAAGGCGGTGACAACTCTTATTAATATTTCCTCCTCATCTCCTGATGAAGTTATCATGTCTCCACCACCTTTTATTGCAGATGAGGTTAAGCAGTTTCAGGATGCTGACAGACGGCAGAGTCCCTTCGAGGGGGTTCAGGAGTAACAACATAAACTCCTAGATATTTGACACACTTCGACATCTATGAAGATTGCTATTCCAGTGAATGAAGCTCTAATGGAGCCTACTATGATGGTTTGGAAAACCCTGCTACCGCACTGTGTGTGTGCAAGAGAGTGGATAAAAAGTATTCTGTTTTAGCTAGGGAATTGGAGTTTCTGTTTTCTCACCCAGCTCCAAATGCCAAATGTTGGAGACCATTAATAAATGATGCAGACAACATAACTCAAAGTCCAATCTGTACATAAAGGAACACAAGAGGCTTAGTCTTTTTGGTCATGAACCCTGCGCTTCAGACACATGTCAGTTCAGGATAGCAATCCATCAAGTGTTCATGGCCAAATATGACTACTTAAATTATAACATTCAATTTTTTTATTGAGCATCTGCCAGAAGGACATCAGAACCAGTTTAAAAACATTATTCAAGAGGGTCAGTTCCTGGCAAAAACATTGCTCCAGGCCTCCTTAATTGTGGTAGATACTGCAGCACAGTCTATCTCCACTGCAGAAGGCATGAGAAGAGCATCTTGGCTACAAGTGTCAGGCTTTCTAAGAGAGGTTCAGAGTACTGTCAAATACCTCCCCTTTGATAGTTGCAAGCTCTTGGAGTCAGTGGATACATCTCTCCACACTTTAAAGGATTCAAGAACCATACTGGAATCCCTAGATATTTACACTCCTGTAAATAAAAGGAGACTTAGTAGGTCCAGATGGCAAAAAATAGTACATCCAGCCCCCTAGTCAACATATCATAAACCCTCTGTACCCTCAGTTAAGAGACGAAGATATTTAAAAAAGAAACCTCCTTTCATCTTCAGCTACATCTTCTCAGCCATCCATGTCCTCCAAGCAACTGATTTAATGGCTTGGTGAAGAGTCTCAACCATCTAATGAACAAGGTCTTACAGCTGCAACATCTAACTCGATTTCCTTCCTTTCGGATGCTATAAGACCTTGTTCATTGGTTGGTTGAAACTCTTTACCAATCCTACTCCATGCTTGGACTTGAACATAGTATTTAATTGCCTTATGAAACATACTTTTGAGCTACTAGCTATTGGTTCTCTATTAGATTTATCAATAAAGGCAGCCTTTCTGGTAGCAATCATTTCTGCCTGAAGGATGGGAGAATGGGGGCTTTAATGGCAACTCCCCCCTTATATGGTATTCAAGACCTCTCATTTACAGGCATGTCCAAGATTGTTACCTAAGGTGTCCACAGAATTTTATATTAAACCATTCATCTCCCAAACAAAACTGCACTGTACTGTATGGTTCCATACTGTATTCCATACCCTAGGTATCAGGAGGGCATTAGCCCTGTACTTAGATAGGACCGAACCATTTAGAAGATTTAGGTTATTTGTATCCATTGCAGACAGAAGCAAGGGTTTGGTAATTTCGAAACAGGTTATCAGAATGGATTTCTGGTTATATTAAGATTTGTTATGACAGAACTCATGTTCAAGCCTCTTTGTGAGTGATCTGTCTATAGCCTTACTTAAGGATGTATCAGTTGCAGACATCTGTAGAGCAGCAACTTGGTCATCTGTTCATATCTTTTCTAATCATTATGCTTTGGTACCTGCGGCAAAATCAGATGTTGCTGTGGGCAATGAAGTTCTCTCTTCTGTATTGTATCAGAGGGTAGCCGTGTTAGTCTGGATCTGTAAAAGCAGCAAAGAATCCTGTGGCACCATGGCACTAGGTGCCACAGGATTCTTTGCTGCTTCTTCTGTATTGGACTCTGCTCCAAATCTCTCACCTCCTGAATAGGTGTACTGCTCTGGAGTCACCGGAAGTGGAGTACCCCCAGGGGGGACTACTCAAAGAAGAAGGAGAAGTTACTCACTTTGAGTAGTAACTAAAGTTCTTTGAAATACGTGTCCCTGTGAGTGCTCCACTACCCATCCTCCTTCCTGTCTTCTTCAGAGTCTGCCTTGTGGGTTTTTGCAGTGGAGAAAGAACTGAGGGTGGTTCGCCCATACAGCCCCAAATAGCCTTGGCATGAGGCCCGGGGTGCATGCGGGCTGAACAAGCACTGCTACCAAAAATCTCTGGTCACAGGCACACCATAAGTTGAGTAACCACAGGGACACACATCTCAAAGGACTCCAGTTACTACATGACATGAGTAATCTCTGTTTCTTTGTTTTTTTAATCATGAGAACTTAGATTCTGGAGCACAGTGCTGTAGCAAGGGCTGGATTCTACAGTAAATTCCATGACTATGGAATACACAGAGCTGTGCTTATAATCCTGGGGAAAGTACATGGAGATGGCCACATCAGATTCCCAGCTTCTCCCAACCTGATTAGTATTACAGTAGCATCTGGAGATCCCAACTGAGATAACAATCCCATTGCATGAGCCCTGTGCAAACTTACAAAACACTGCCTGCCTCAAAGATCTTACAATCTAAATAGACAAGACAGGCAAAAAGTGGGAGGTGACGTGGTGGCACAGAAAGGTGAAGTGGCTTGTCCAACATCACAAAATAGGTCAGTAGCAGAGCTAGGAATAAAGACCAGGTCTCCTGGCTCACTATCCAGCACCCTTTGCCCTCAGCCACACTAGTTCCAAAATACTGGGAAAGTTTGACTCTTGATTCAGGCTTCATAGTTGGCTATTGTTTCCCTAATGGACTGACTCCAAATTCCAGATCTGAGCTCCTGATAATTTTGGGAAGAGCTGGATTTGAATTTAGTAACCCAAACCCAACTGTGTTATTCAAGATGTAGATCTAGAATTGCTCACTGTGACTGATAGTAATCACCCCAGACATTTGCAGCTGTGTGGATTCCTTAACTAATGTCAAGACTGCTTAAATCTTTTTAAAACTAGGGTTTATCTTCAGTTAATATCTTTTTATTCCTTTTCCAGCAGATTTTCCCCTTTACATGTTTATTTCTAGCTCTGATACTATCACATATATGCGTGTTAGAGGTACAAAAAGAGGTGAGCAAGGGTCTCACTTGGCAAGTAGCCAAGGACCTAAATACAAATTTTTAAAAATCTTAAATGCTATCAGAAGTATGAAACCTGCAAGAGAGTTAATGGAATGATTGTGCAGGAAAAGAACACTGGAGAGATGCTAAACTACTTCTGTGATGAAGTTTGACACTAACCAGTGGGGGAAATGTCTTCAAAGAGTAGTTCTGGGTTAGGTAATAAATATTAGGTACTGTTAAGTTAAGGAGTCAGAACAAAGTGATGATTTAAATTGCAGTGAGTCATCAGAGCTGTTTAATGTTCATCCAAGAGTGCTGGAGGAACATGAAAGTGAAGTAGATGAGCTACTAATAGGAATATGAACCAAAGGGTAGCCAATTTCATATATGTAGATAAAACATCTCTCTTAAAAATACACTATATCGTCTCCTTAGAATTGTTCACCTCTAAGCCTTACTAAAAATACATAGTTGGACCCATAATTACGTAATAAAATTGTTACCAAAGCTACTTGACTAACTCAGTTTTCCACTACAAAAGTTTAAAATATGTTTGTTTTATTTGACCTGTAACATTCTCTGTTGCAGCATTAGCCACTATGTCCTTGTGATGGTTTTCACCATCTTCATCATGCTGCTGAGTGGACTGGCCCAGCTGCTCACTACAAAGAGAATTGAACTTTGGGGAAGAACTAAACGACATTCCATGTGACAGAGCTACGAGTGTTGTTTTTGTTGTTTGAATTTTCACCCGTACTGTGAGCCAGTGTCCACCTGTGGAATGTAAATAGTTAATGGACTGGAGTGCCAAAATCCTGTTGGGAAATTTTCTACTTTCCTGTGACTGAGATTATGCTTGGAAATTGACATTTTGAGATCAGCTGGGGTAAAATAGTCTTAATTTTATTCCTTAAATATATTTTTTGCAAATAAAAACAGTGATTAAGTCCTGGTTTAAAACATCAGGAACCATCTTGATTGTATTTTTCTTTTACTATAACTCATCTTCCAGCGTTTATATCACACACCTGCAAAATCTTGGCTCTCATCCCATGCCTAGCACAGTCTTTACATAAGAGCCTTACAGAGTCAAACACAATAAGGTAAATGTGAACAGACCAGTGCTTTGATATTATACAGCATAGAAGATATGCATTGGGGTAACTGAGGTCACCTCAACTTTCACTAGCTGTGAATGTGTGAGAATAGGTGGAAGCAGCAATTTGGAATTGGTAGTTGTTGAGTTGATACTCACTTTTCATATGGTGTCCACTCTGCCACTCAGATGTTTCCTCCTCTGCGAACATTTGCAATCAGGTTGTGCACAAAATGATCACCTAGTTAACAGCTATGCAAGACACCAACACAAAGGCATACCACCAAGTATGACCATGAGACATCTTGAGTGCATAACCAGACAGAACCACCTAAATGCTCTGTCGTCATGGGCTCTCTATAGTACCCGTTTGTTTCAAAGCTGCTGTTTGTCACATAGGAACTGTCCTGTGACATTCCTCCTCCAACAGGTAGACCCCAGGACCACAAAGTAACCAGAATCTGCACCTGGGCTTTATCACCCATTGATCTCTGTTATTGTATGAGTCAAACAAGAGTTGTATACATAGCTGTCAGAGAGCAAGGTATCTTGCCATTACAGTAGCTTTCATATTTGAGATCACACATAACATTATAGGAGGTCTTGGGGATTATCATAGATTATTAGTGTTGGAAGGGACCTCAGGAGATCATCTAGTCCAACCCCCTGCTCAAAGCAGGGCCAATCCCCAAATGACCCTCTCAGGGATAGAACTCACAACCCTGGGTTTAGCAGGCCAATGCTCAATTATGCATGTCTACACACAGTACCAATAGAATGGCCTTCAAATAGAACACCCCCACAGATTACAAACACACATTTTCTTATTAATCCCAACACACAACAGCATCATTGACAAATCACACTACAGGATAGCACCACATCACAGCTCTGAGTTGCAGCCAGAACTCACAGGACCCATAGCAGATGCATGCCACAAACAGTGCTGGCAGCCAAGACCAAAGTATGCCAGACGTTCATCCTGGGGGCAGTTCCATTACCTCACCCCCAGCTATCTGGCACTTGGCTATGGCAATGCAGCCATCTATGACTCTGGAAACTAGTCATCCCTGCAGGAAGGCTGGTTGGGAGTAGCCAGCTACAAACATCCATTTGCTTGTTGAGTGCCACTAAACATTTTACCGGAGGCCTGCAGTCATCTGTATGACTTCAAAAATGCCACTCAACAGCAACAAGATGCTGGGGATAAAGAGTTTCCAGGGATGACCACTGATCTGGTGACTCCATCAGGCATGTCCCCACCACACAATCAAAACAAGGATGCAAGTATAGTCGGCCAGTGCCCCAGACAACACTCTATGTACAACAAGGACCAGACAGTGTATACAAGGAATGTGTTGAAATGCCCACCACAGCTAGCTATTTCACACAGCAGGGTCGAAGAACAAGAAGCAGGTGTGATGTAGACGATGGCTAGATGTGGGAGCCCCCCCCCCACACACGACTCTCTTGATACGCTGAGCTGCTGCCCTAGAGGGCTACCCCACAACAGCCACTTAGCACATCATTTGCAGGGACAGACAAGTGAACAATCTAGTTGTATAAGAAGAGGCACTACACACAACCATTGTCCCAAACCAAGCCCTGTCAGACATGCCTACCGAGGCATCACATGGCATGACAATGACATGAGAACTGTGTCCACAGCCCACTTTCCACTCCATCTACGTCTGGACCGCCTTGCATGCCGCAGCCTCCATCTCCAGGCCAACATTCTTTCCATGGCCATTGTTACGGTTTGTAACAGGCCAACTTAACCTGGTTACTGAAGAAATTTTTCCAGCTCACCTGTGCTGTGTTAACAGCCTGGATGGGGCCTACTGGAGGGCAGCAGGAAACTGCAGTCAAAGGCAGGGTGAGCTCAGGAAACTGCAGGGAGTGGGAGAGGCTCCAGCCAGGAAGATCAGCCTCCTGGCTTTGACGATGCAACTCCCCAGATAGGAGGAACTCTAGTCAGGTAACGCCTGAGAGTGATAAAACCCAGCTCTAGGGAGGAGGGCTGGGACATGCTTACCTAAGTGGAAAGGAACACTGAACTGGGGTTGGGGCCTGGAGAGCTAGTATGTATCCAGAGGACTAAATGAATTGGACCTCCAGAAGAACTGAATTATCTTTGGATTGAGTGAGTTATTTGGGGGCCCTGAAGAAGAGGAAACTGAGGCATTGGCCTCTCCTGGCCCTCTTACATGGAGTATGCTTGCTAACAGCAGCAGCTCTAACATCCAGCCCAGCCACTTGCAGCAGTGTGATGTGAAGGAAATGGGTCAGAAATAGATGATAAAGGAGCCTGAGACAGGTTAGTGATGTCTCCTGCTTTCCTCAGGCCAAAGTGAAATGTGATGAAAGCAGCTTCTTTAGGCATGGTAGAGAATAACATTTGTGCATGGCACAGCCAAGCTGGGGTTACACCTATCCAGATGAAAACGATGCAGTTAATATCCATTGTTTCAAGAATTCAGCTGGGGAGACAGTAGGCTAGAGCTCTAGTAAGCTATCCTGTCCCCCAGCGGTTAATAATACTGATAATAAAATGTCATACACACCACTATGCCCAGTGACACTACTGGGCTATAATTATTACTTTATAGACTACTGCTGGTGTAAATGGATAGTAATGATAGTCATAAAAACACACACATATAGGTGGTTGGAAGTCATTAGGAGGGGAGAGTTGGAACCCACAAAAAACTAGAGTTGTGAGGTTGAACACGTGCATTCTGACTATAGGCTCCATGTTATCTGCTTCTACATGTGGCTATTTGCATTCCTTTGTGTGGAAGTGGAGTGGGGGACAATGGGCATAGCAGAGCAGCCGCAACACGCATGGTGTGTTTCTCCACCACTATTCCCCTGCAAGGACCTGAGTGGCTACTTGCATCTGCCATTCTCTGGCTGGGTGATGATGGCAGTGACCTGAGCTGACATGTCCCTGTTCTCTGCCAATCTCTTGAATTTCTCATCCATTTGTTAATTCCCTTTCTAGCACACTCTCTCTGAGAGCATTGTACTGCGGTTCCCATAGTGACTGGCTATGCTACTCCTGTATCTTCCCATGGTGGGGCTCTAGCAGGAGTCTTAGCCTGCACATTTGGATTTACTTCAGTTCTGAGATGGTGTAAATTCTCCAGCCCAGCAGCTTTATGCTGCCAACTGGGCTATGTGCCAAGGTACTTTCTCCCTTCCCTGTGGGGCGAGTTCCTCTCCTTTCCAGAACTAAACAGTCCAAACTAAAGAGTCCTCCCAAATTTGCAGTCCAGCCAGCCAAGAAAAATCGCATTCTTAGTTGAGCCCAGCCTTTCCTCCACTCTGGGTCATCCTTTCGCCTTTCTCCTCTTATGCATAGCAACTGAGGCTGGTAGATTAAGCAGCCCTAGCTGCACTAGTAACCAGGATGTTTTAACTCTTGCTGCCTGCATCTGAAGCTCTACTGACTTGACAAGAAAAATGGAGTTACTCTTCTGAGTATCTGTCCATGTGCATTCCACTCTTGGTGATTCAGGAGGCAGGATCTAGGGGTTCTGCTGAAACAATGAATGTAAGGCCTGGTCTACACTACGGGGTTAAGTCGAATTTAGCCATGTTAGGTCAATTTAAAAGTGACTGCGTCCACACAACCAACTCCGTTCCATTGACCTAAAGGGCTCTTAAAATGACTTCCGTACTCCTCCCTGGTGAGGGGAATAGCGCTAAAATCGACTTGACTGGGTCAAATTTGGGGGATAGTGTGGACGCAAATCGACGATATTGGCCTCCGGGAACTATTTAAGAGTGCTCCATTGTGACTGTCCTGGACAGCACTTTGATGCACTATCCAGGTACACAGGAAAAGCCCTGGAACTTTTGAATTTCACTTCCTGTTTGGTCAGCATGGCGAACTCAGCAGCACAGGTGACCCCCCCCAGAATCGTAGCGCATAGAATGTTTCTGTGCTCCCCCATCATCTCCATTCCTGAGGTTATCGCAGATTAGAAGACGAAAAAAAACCTCACTCGCGATGACATGTTTTCCGAGCTCATGCAGTCCTCCTGCACTGACAGGGCACAGCTTAATGCATGGAGGCATTCAGTGGCAGTGCCAGGAAAGAATTAAGTGAGCGAAAAAAGCGGAGGCAGGACGCGATGCTGAGGCTAATGGGGGAGCAAACGGACGTGATAAGCGTGTGTTGGAGCTGCAGGAAAGCCAACAAAAGCACAGACCCCCCCCTGCCTCCACTGTACAACCACTTACCCTCCTCCCCATGTTCCATACCCTCCTCACTCAGACACCCAAGAACGTTGGGGGGAAGGTTCCGGGCACCCAGCCACTCCACTGCAGAGGATGGCCCAAGCAACAGAAGGTGTTATTCAAACAGTTTGATTTTAGTGTAGCTACAATAAACAACGTGGCCTTGTCCTTCCCTCCTCCCCCACCCCACTTGGGCTACCTTGTCTGTTTTCTCATATATTTTTTTAATTAATAAAGAAAGAATGCATGGTTTCAAAACAATAGTTACTTTATTTCGAAGCGGGGAGGGTAGTTGGCTTACAAGGAATTAAAATCAACAAAGGGGGCGGGTTTGCGTCAAGGAGAAACACACAGAACTGTCACACCAAAGCCTGGCCAGTCATTTAACTGGTTTTCAAAGCCTCTCTGATGCATAGCGCGTCCTGCTGTGCTCTTCTAATCACACTAGTGTTTGGCTGCTCAAAATCAGATGTCAGGTGATTTGCCTCAACCTCCTACCCCACCATAAAGTCTCCCCCTTACTCTCACAGATATTATGGAGCACACAGCAAGCAGCAATAACAATGGGAATGTTAGTTGTGCTGAGATCTGACCAATAGCGCCAATGAGCTTTTAAATGTCCAAAGGCACATTCTACCACCATTCTGCACTTGCTCAGCCTATAGTTGAACTGCTCCTTGCTACTGTCCAGGCTTCATGAATGGATCCCCTGAGCTCGTCGCTGGGGAGCAGAAGAGCAGAGTTGCAGGGGAAGTGATGAAGCTGTACACCATGCCCTGGAGGTTGCTAGGAGCTGGACAGGGAAGACGTTCCCAGAACCCCTGGCCAAGCTACATGTCCGACAAGGATGGTTACCAGTCCTACTGCACTGTCTGCTGCCAGCAGCACCCTGGAGGACCAGTACGGATCCCCCAAGCTCGTCGCTGGGGAGCAGGAGAGCAGAGTTGCAACAGAAGCAGTAGATGATGATGGTTAGCGGTCCTACTGCACCGTCTGCCACAAAGGCAAGGAGCTGCTGCTGTGTAGCAATGCCAGCTGCTGCAGGTGCTTCTGTGTTGAATGCTTGGAGGTCCGAGTAGGGCAAGGTATCTCGGCCAAGGCAAAAGGGCAAGAGCCCTGGAGCTGTTACATGTCTTAATCACAGAAGTGCTATGGTCCAGACTTCATGAATGGACGTTGCAGCACTGACTGGACTGGAATGTACAGCTGTAAGACTTCTTCATCAGCAACGAAGGACAGGAATATGATGCACCTAAAATCTAAAAAGGCCCGCACATTTCCCAGAGTCACTACCCTTGATAACAGAACAACAGTGATTGCATTGGCTACTTGGATCACAGCAGCCCCCACAGTAGACTTGCCCACAACAGCAGCAGTGACGGTGAGCTGAGTGGGCTCCATGCTTGCCGTGGTATGGCATCTGCACGGGTAACCCAGGAAAAAAGGCATGAAATGATTGTCTGCCATTGCTTTCACAGAGAAAGAAGCAACTGATGACATGTACCCAAAACCACCTGCGACAATGTTTTTGCCCCATCAGGCATTGGGAGCTGAACCCAGAATTCCAATGGGTGACAGAAACTGCGGGAACTGTGAGATAGCTACTCACAGTGCACTGCTCCATAAGTCTATGCTAACCATGGTGGTGAGGATGCACTCCGCCAACTTAAGGCACTTAGTGTGGACATACGCAATCAACTGTATAAAATCGATTTCTAAAAATCAACTTTATAAAATCTACCTAATTTCGTAGAGTAGATATACCCTAAGACAGCTTGGCATCAGATCTAGAGGCTGATGCGAGACAATACTGTTTGATAAAAGTCTGAACTCCACTCCAAGTAGCTGCCCTACAAATTTCAGCTATGGAGACCCTGCTGAGGGATACACTGAGCTCTAGCTGAAGGAGGTTTAGTCTGAGAGGTGGAAAATCAACTCGATTTCAAGTCAGAAGAGACTCTGATACAATCTGAGATCCATTTGTGACATCTGGACTTTTCTTCAAAGGCTACAAATAAATAACCTGGATGATTTACTAAATGGTTTCATCCTATTTAGGTAATAAGATAGCACTATCCTAACAACCAGGGCATGGGGCTTTGTTTCCCAGAGAGATGAATTAGGCTTAGAGGAAAACACTGGTAACAGTATATATTGGCTGAGGTCAAGGTCTGAAACTACTTTCTGTATACATTGTGGGTGAGGTCTTAAAGTCATTCTGTCCTAATGAAAAACAGTGAATGGAGGGCCAGCTATTGAAAACTGAATCATCACCTCTCTGATGAAACCTCCTTTGGAACCAACAACATCATGCTTTTATACTACCTGTGGCAATTACCTCAGCACAGAGGGAATTGCCACAGGTAGTATAAAAGCATGATGTTATTGGTTCCAAAGGAGGTTTCATCAGAGAGGTAAGAACTATGTTTAAGATTCAGGAAGGGGGAACTCTCTCTAACTGGCAGAAACACAGTGGTTCTTCAAGATGTTCTGTCCATGTGGATCACACGACCCACCCTCCTTCACCGCTGCTACAGTGTCCTTTTAATTGGGATTGTGCTTGATGAAGACACCGAGTGGTGGCTGAGGTTGCTGCACCTGTTGTCCTTGGCAGGGAGGATGAGGGCATGCATGGCACAGGTGCAACCCAAGAGACACTGCTGGTTAGAACATTCCTATATGGTTAGAATATTCCTATATGCACCACATGGGCACACCTCAAAGAACCAGTAACAGTAAAGTAAGTAGCTATTCTTTTTGTCCCTTAACTCTCCTTTGATGGCTTCCCTGGACATTCCCGTGGCCCAGAGAGGTTAAAGGATAACCCATCTCATATGAATTTAATATTTGGAGTGGGCATGGGCAAGGGCATGTCTCTTTTTCTCCACTTGTTTTTTAAGGGGTTCTGTGTGCATTCCAGAATGTGCCAAGTGTACTCTGGGACTGGCACTGACTGAATGTGGAATGGAGTAAAGTCCCTTTGCATGCATGTAGCGAGCTGTCTCGTTGACTTTACACAGCATATATTCCCACAGCATCTCTCATAAAATACTAGTAAGAGTTTAGAGGATCAGGTCCAGTTTTCCTGCCCCCGCTAGCATGCATTTCCAGTGTTCCTCAGGACATGCACTCTATTCCCATGTAACTGGAAACAAAATTGGAGCTACCACTCTGATAGACCCAGGCCAGTTGGGTACAGCAGAATAGCAGAAGGCAGATATACTGGCCACTGGGTTAACAGTTTTCTGTTCCCTGACTGACCAGAGCAGGGGCTGCTCCAGGCTAATGAGAACACCTGACTCTAATTAACCTGCAAAGAGTCAGGTGAGGCCATTCAGTTAATGTGACCACCTGACTCTAATTAAGGCCCTGCTGATTCTATAAAAAGGGCTCACTTCAGTCAGACAGAGAGGAGCCAGGGAGCCAGGGGCGAGGAAGTGTGGCTGAAGGACTGGTTACTGAAGACGCCCTCAGACCATCATTAAAGGAGCCCTAAGGTAAGGGTGAAGAAGGGAGAAGCAAGAGAGCTGTGGGGAAGTGGCCCAGGGAAATGTAGCAACTATGGCAGGGTAAGGTTGGCTGCCAACAACTGCTACCATTAGGGTCCCTGGGCCGGAACCCGGAGTAGAGGGCGGGCCCGGGTTCCCCCCAACCCACCACTACAAGAGCATCTCCTCAGAGGGGAAGTCAAGCCCCTGTCAGGACAGGAGGCTGAACAGAGACTGTGGGAGTTCTCTCACCAACCTCCATGCAGGCCTATGATGAAAAGGGCTCAGTAGACTGTAACCCTGGCCCTAGAGAGAGAAGGGCTTCGTGGAGGGTCACAGTGAGGCACTGAGGCTAGCATAAACCGCCTAGAAGCGCAGGACCCACGGGAGCAAGGTCAGAGCTCTACCATACGCTCATTGTATTTTATTATGTTTCAGAGTGGATCAGTGCTGAATACGACTGAATTTGCAGCTTAAAACCTTATGGCATGTCACTATCCTATACCCATAACCTTTTAAAGTAGCTTGCCCATACAGCTTGCATTTGGCAGCAATTACATTTCCTAACCTTTTAAAGGTGGATAATGTCAAATGGCTATAAAGACAACCACATCTTCTTTTGTTTGTTTTAATTTCCAGATAAAGTGGATGGCAATTTATTTCTTTCACAAAGTATATAAGGTGAAGCTGAAATACAGGTTTGGCATTTAGTGTTCACTTGCGTTGTTACTGCTTCCAGACCATCAATGGCTGGATTTTATCCAACGAATTCGCTGTAAGCATAAAAAAAAATAAATTGTATAAAACAGAACTAAATGGTAAAATGTATTGAATACAGCATGAATCCTGATTCTATTCTCCACCAAAGTCAATAGGCCCAGCTCTCTGTGTCTTGTGTAGTCATTGACACCAATGCATACCAAATATAAAATACTACCAAACAAAAGTGGTCTTTCTTACACTCACTTTGAAAGAAAAATAACTGTGCCAGGTGCAAGACAGTGGAGAATCAGTCACATAAGATTTAAAGTAGTCTATGAGATCAGACTCGCTCTATCATGTCTGCCATAGCTAGGTGGAGAGAGAAACAAAGAGAAGAATTTGTATGTTACGGGATTTGCTCTTCACTGCACTTGCTTCACTTGCCACTCCTCAGCAGTGTCTCTCCAAATCTGAATCAAAGGTTCAGTATTCCCGGGACAATCCAAAGAATGTGTTCAGCAGCAAATATTATGAAACAGAACAGCTGACATTTTATGGCTGTGAAATTACTGACCAAGGCCAAACATGCTCTAATTAAACTTTGCTTATCAGTTGTGTACAAATTTTAAAAGGACAAAGTATTCTGAGTGCAGTGCTCAGCTGGGCTTCCCATGGAGTAACCTTTGTATATCTCCATAGATAATGGCCTTTTGTGTATGGCCTGGTTATTCTGCCTTTTTGACACATGAGATAGTGTAAGAAAATGATTGCAGAATAACTTCAGCTGATGCTGACTTTTCTGGTTTGAGTTCCATTTAGTGCATGGACAGGGGTTGCTTTTAAAATATTGCCATTATATTTTTCTGTTAAGATGAAAGACTTGATCTTACTATACCAAATGTTACTACTTGGAGTTAGACGTAACTACTCACATGTTTGTGTATGCTTCTTCCTAGCCATCTACAAGATGAATATTTGCCACTACTGATTTTGAATAGGAAGCTTGTTGGATTTAGTTGATCTATTGTGAAGGTAAACTATACTTACTTTAGCTACCATATAGATTTTTATAGTAACATGCTTTACAAAAGCAGCATCTTTCTCCTGTCTTCCCTATTTGCATTAATGTATTGTAGTCATAAAAAGCCTCCAAATCCTCCCATGGGTCAGTGGTGTAACAGATATGGTATTTCAGCTATCAAGGCTTTTCCCGAGTCACAGTTTAGAAAATGACAGGGGGTCAGGGAGGGAGGGAGATGAATGAGATGTATGTTTCATTTTTTTAAATTCAGTAACTAAATTATGAACTAAAAATAAACCAGGTTTCACTGAAACTAGCTATATCTCCAGTTTCTGTCCTGACTTAAGCAGAGCACACAGATCATGAGTCATTGTCCAAATCTCACCTGTTTCAAAGGGTTTGCTTTAATTGATTACTCAAAAACAGTAAACATATTAAACTCAGCCTGAACTTTACTGTTCCTCCAGGATCTACTGTGTGCCCCAATCCCCCATCTCCTTCTGTCCTGGTTTGAGCTTAATGGTCCCACCTGCCAGCATGACTCAGCAGTAATTACTCTGAACCTTAATGCAAGGTTTTAGCATCTGAATCGATGGAGACTCAACAGAAGAGCTACATTCTTGTGAGGGGGTCTTAGAATCCACTAGGCTGAGAGACTATTTTGGGGGACCTTAAATGCATATTTTTTTAAGTGGTGTACAGGTTAGTCAAGCAACAACAGTTAGTTTTAACATGACTTACTACTAGAAGGGACAAAAAATGCTACACAACAAGGGGAGATTATGGCTCAAAGTATCTTCTGTGTTCACATGACATAAACTAAAGTTTTATAAAACACTTATGCAGTGAGAGACAAGAGATAGCAGTCTTCCCTCATTGATGACTTTTACTTGCAAATTTTGGGGAAACTTGTTTGTGGAAATTATTTCACAAGAAAGTGCTAATTCCCTCATTCTATGCATTAGAATAAATTGACCTGTGTCATATTTATTCAAAAATGCTTATCATGTGTTTGACAGCTTACTCCATTTTTTATTCTCCAAGTAATTGTGTGTGCGTAAAATGGAATATAGACTCACATGCCTGCTAATAGGAAAATGTATTATCCTAGTCAGAGTAGAGAGAGATGGAATTATTATCTGGGCACTTATTTTGCAGGTCTGTGTATGTTCCTCACTATTAAAAATTAGGTTATTGAGAGGATTCCATCTCATTAACAAAGAAGCAAGCTTATTGCCAATTTTAACTGCATTTTGATATATGAAACTTTACAAGACGATGTTTGCAGAAATCATGTAAAATGCTGGGAATGCATTATTTGTGCTTGGTACATGCAGCTTTAGAAAAGCAATCTACATTTTTGCACACAGAAGCATAACTACCGGAACAAAAGCCAGATGATTAATGACTTCTATAAAAGTGTTTTGGCAACAATCTAGCGAAGCACTTAAGCATGTGCTTAGCTATAAGCAACTTGGGTTTGGTCCTGCTGCCATTGAAGTCAACGGTAACAGTTCCATTGATTTCCAATGGGGGAGGATTAAACCCTTGGTAAATTTTAAAAGGACTGCTTGTGCACTTGAAGTTAAGCATGTGCCATAATTAAGATGTCTTACAAAAGTTGGAAAATTACATTTTAAATTCTGTTTTCAGTTCTGTTGTAGCTGTGTCGGTCCTAGGATATCATAGAGACAAGGTGGTTGGGGTATTATCTTTTATTAGACCAAATTCTGTTGGTGAGAGAGACAAGCTTTCAAGCAACACAGAGCTCTTTTTCATCCCTGTGTAGCTTAAAAGCTTGTTCCTCTATCCAATAAAAGATACTATCTCCCTCGCCTTGACTCTAATTTCAGATGTCAGGAGAGCTTGTCAGAGCATTTTTGGTGTATTATCAAAGCCAGAACGCTTTGCAGGGATGAATTTGTTTTGACAAAGTTTGAGAGTCTGTTCCTGTCCCGGCAGAGCAGGGACTTGAATGTGGGCTTCCCACCTTCCAAGCCAGTGTCCCAATGTGGAATATAAACAAATTATGAAACCTCACAAGTTGCAATGAAAAGGAATTTTCCTCTGGTCAGCTCTAGATGGCAATGATACGTAGGAGTAATAACAGATCAGATCTTGTGAGGCGCTGAACAGCTGCTGCTCCTATTGATTGAAATGTGTGTTGCAGATACACAGCATTTCTCCGATTTCAGCCAGTAATATTGTTTATAAAGGGCTGCTCTGCTAAGATGTTTGAGACATAGGCGCCAGCTCCATGAGTGCTCCGCTGCCAGCCGCGCAGCTTAGTGCCTTCCACTCCCCCCAGCACCTCCTGCCTGCTGGTGGCCCTGCCAGCCAGCTCCCCCCATTCCCTCCCACAACCTCCTGCCTGTCCGCCCTGGATCAGCTGTTTAGCAGTGTGCAGGAGGCACTGGAGAAGGAACAGGGGCGGGGCATGCGTGGGAGAGGGTGCAGAATGGGGGTGGGACCTGGGGTGGAGCAGGGGTCAAGAGTGCCCCAGCAACTCATAAAGATGGCACTTATGGCTTGAAGTGCTAAGCAGGCAGTTAAAGTGTGAACCAGTTTTGCCATTTCTAGTATAAATGTTTCTATCCTGGAACCACAAAAGTTTAGAATGCAATTCAGTGCTGGCCAAACATTGTTTGCACTGTAGAGGTTCATTGAATAGTTGGCTGGACTGCTGAGAGCTTTTGCAAATCCAATCATTTCATTTTCAGTAGCTTGAACCTTCTCTCCATCAATTGGCCTAGCCTAGCTCCAAACGATCTGTCATGAATATTGTTAATAGCTTTGCTTAATTACAAGGTATTTTTGCCAATTATAGCTGGTGCACATGTTACCAAGGAACTATAGGAACAGTTTGAGCAATGGAAGAAATTGTTTTTGAACTGAAGAGTGCGGGGAGAGAGAGAGAAAAACATTAGACAAAAGTCAACATTTCAAATCTAGTTCGTTTTTCACTTCCTGTAGCTGAAAAATAGTGAGACTTTTTCTTCACACTGAGCAGAAATGTTCTTCTTTGTCTTTAGAGTACATATGGCAACATTTCAGATGAAATTACCAAACAAAAACTACATTTAATGACAGTTAAGGGTGTGGCAAGACACATCCCATCCACCAAAAATCTTTAAAGCATTGAAATCAGAAGTTAAGAGGAAAGATTTGTGCATTCTTTTCTACCTCCATATTGTCTATTAACACTACTGATAACACACTGCAGTGCACCGTAAGACTCTGACTTCCATCTCCAACACCAATAGACACACAATAATACATACCCCATCTTCATAAACTTGCAAAATCTTTACAGTGACTTCATATACTTCTATATCAACCAGTCAGCATATTCCATGCACTTGGGCAGTTTTGCCTTAACGCTGCTGAGGTCTCTGTTAAGAGGCATTTTAGTACCCTTATTGTTATGAAGAAGATTGCATGAAACCCCATTGAAACTGGTGGGCATGATAGCATTCATCATTCAGGATAAATGTAAGAAAGCAGTTACGCTCATAAGAACATAAGACTGACCATACTGGTTCAGACAGTGGTCCATCTAGCCCAGAATTCTGTCTTTGACCATGGTCAGTGCCAGATGCTTCACAAGGAAGGAACAGAATAGGACAATTATCAACTGATCCATCCCCTCTCATCCAGTCCTTGCTTCAGGCAGTCAGAGACTTAGGGACACTCAGAACATGGGGTTGCATCCCTGAACTTGTCTAACAGCCACTGATGCATCTATCCTCCATGAACTTATCTAATTCTTTTTTTGAACCCAGTTATATTTTTGGCTTTCACAACATCCACTGGCAATGTGTTCCACAGACTATGTGTTATGTGAAGAAGTACTTCCTTATGTTTGGTTTAAAATTGAGGCCTAGTAATTTATTGGGTGACCCCTGATTCTCTGCACCATTCATGATTTTATAGACCTCTATCATATCCTGCCCTCCTCCACCCCTTAGCAGCCTCTTTTCTAAGCTGAACAGCCTCAGTCTTCTTAAATTTCTCCTTATATGGATGCTGTTCCATACTTCTAATAATTTTTGTTGCCCTTCTCTGTACTTTTTCCAATTCTACTTTTTTTTTGAGAGGGAGTGACCAGAACTGCACACAGTATTCAAGGTCTGGACAGACCATAGATTTATATAGTGGCATTATGATATGCTTTTCTTGCTATCTCTCCCTTTAATGTTGTTAGCTTTTTTTTTTTTTACTGCAACAATGCACTGAACAGATGTTTTCAGAGAAGCACCCATAACTTGTTACCTCTCAAGAAAGCTCAAGTAAATTAGACCTCGTCATTTAGTATGTATAGTTGGGTTTATGTTTTTCAGTGTGCATTATTTTTCACTCCTTTTTGGACTAAGGTTGCTGAAAAAATAGGAACCATCACCCAAAACACAGGCCACATGGCAGGTTGATCATAAACTGAGCTATATGAGCAGAGGAGTTTCTCTGGGGACTGAATGCCAGTGCAGAAGGGTCGATATTGTTTGGTGGAGGTGTGTGTATGTCTGTGAGCAGAAGCGGCCAAAAAGTCAAGAAGGCAGCTAGAATAGCACTGGGAATGTGTCTCAGAGAGACTAGAGAGCTTTTTGGGCAGAGCGCTGGTTGGAAAGGGGCTTGCCATCACGAGCAAAGAAACTGTCTTTTAGTGTTTCTTACTGTGTTCAGGATCATGTCAAATAAATATCTGCCTGCGTCATTAATTTTTTCTCCTAGCAGCAACAACTCACAAAACCCTAAATATTAGCTAACTGCTCAGATCAAAGCGAGTATCTATTTATCTACATGACTAGACTTGTGTAAGGGGTATATACAACCTCAGGCCTTGTGCTCCTGGCATACAAAGACCATGAGCTTCAGCCCATTGAAATCAGTGGAAGTCTTTCTATTGCCTTCAATGGGATGTAGCTCAGGCCTCAAGAAAGCAACTTGAAAAGGTTGTGTGAGAGGAAGCTTTAGTCCCAAGGACTATTGAGCTGGCATCTTTCACCTATACCTGTGTTTTGAGGTAGAAGCCATACATTTTCACCATTAGAACGGGGAACAAGCCCTATTTATGTTACAGTGCTGATTTCTCAACCAACATTTGTATTTCACACCATGGGAAGATTAGTCCCTCTATTAATAGATTCAACCAACCTCTCCATAGCCCATGTTCCAGGATCTCAGGCTTTCAGATTTCACATTTAATCATTAAAATTACTCACACTGGTGGGCAAGGTCTTGTGGAGAAAGAAACATTAAAATGATGTTCAATGAGATTTCTTAAAAATCTAGTAGGACATGTGGTAGCTGACCCTCTTTACCATTCTTTGTGCCATAGTGGAGTCATCCTGCTCTTCGGGCTAGTCTGCACTAGAAGCGCTACATTGGCGCAGCTGCATCACTATAGTGTGTCTGGTGAACACTCTCTGCTGATTGGAGAGAGCTCTCCCATCACATAATTATTCTGCCTCCGTGAGAGGCGGAAGCCAGGTCTGTAGGAGAGCATCTCCCACCCACATAGCACTGGTCTGGACAGCACTTAGGTTGTTGTAACTTGCATCTCTCAGGGGGTGGCTTTTTCCACACACCCTGAGCACTGCAAGTTAGACCAACATAAGTGGTAATGTAGACCTGCCCTCAGTGAAGTTCTGTCACTGACTTCAGCAGAATCAAATTGGTCCCAGAGATTTGGAGGGGGAAAACCTTCAGCCTTCATCTTCTAAAAGACTGCTCTGTCCTTGTGCTGGCTGCAGGCCTGAGTGAATTTCACCATGTGTGAACTAATTGTGAAGGGTTGGAACTATTCTACTGAAATGATCTCATGTTTTGTTTACATTTGGAATAGAGAGACCCAAATCAGAACCTTTCTGCTGGACTTCCTGATCTTTGGGACTTTGGTTTGGCTAAAATAGCGCTAGCACTTAACAGAGGTGTAGTGAGTGCCCTCTGTACCCTCCAACCGGAGGGGGCCCCGCAAGGAATGGGGCCCCTAAAAGTGGCAAAAAAAATGTAAGATATAACTAGGTAAGTGACATTTATTGACGCTATTGCACAATCCATGTCGGTTTTACTGACAAAACCGTGAAGTTATTATGATACATCATAATGCTATTGGCTACATCAGTTGTCTGTCGGTCAGTTTCGAATTTTAGTTGGACTCATTCAAAGAATGTGTATTTGCGTTCATAATGGCAGTCGGCGGATAAATGTTATTAATTTAGTTGTTTATCGTTTCCAACACAGAAGCGTGCTTTGTGATGTCTAAGAGAATGTATAAGAGCGGAGCTAGTAAACGAAAGGCAGCAAAAGATGCCGAGAAGGAACTTGAGAAAATTCCAAAGTTGTCAACGTATTTTGCGCTGCAGTCCAACGTACAGGTACAGGCACATGAAATGGACAGCGCTAACAGCGACAAATCGTATCCAGAAGTATCCAGAAGTGCTTCAAGTGAGGTCGAAGGTGAAGCCAGTTGTTCTACCAAACAAACTGTGACAGATATTCCAGCTGCTGCCGGGAAAGAAGTATCTGAATCTGAACCACTGACTGATGATCCAGGAGATTGGCCGTCTATAATATCGGACAGGCAAGTGTGTGACATTGTTGCACGTGGTCCACCGCAGCAGAATGAAAGTTATGAATTTCCATTTAGCGAGGAAAGACGGAGGTTCACAAGTACTCATTTCTATCGAACCATGGCAAATGGCGAGAAAATAAGACGTTCATGGTTAATGTACTCAGTTCAGAAAGATGCCATTTTTTGTTTTTGTTGTAAATTATTTGGCACTGGCGACATACCGATACGTCGTGGAACATCTGCTTGGAAAGCACTGTCAAAAAGACTTCAGCAGCATGAAACAGGCAAAGGTCATCAAGACTGTATAGTGAAATGGTTTGACCTTCAGTCAGGCATAGTAAACCATACATCTATTGACCAACTCAAATTGTAGGCTTTTCTGAAAGAAAGAGATTTCTGGAGAAATGTTATCAAACGCATGGTTGATGTCGTTATTTTCTTGTCCAAAAGAAACTTGGCATTTCGAGGAAGTAATGAAAAGCTTGGCGATCCTTCGAATGGCAACTTTTGGGGACTGTTTGAATTGCTTGCAAAGTATGATACTGTCCTCAGCGAACTTTTACAGAGGATTAAGAAGGCAGAGACACATGTTCAGTACCTCAGTCCACAGATCCAAAACGAGCTGATTCAACTTGTTGCCAGTAACATTCAAGAGGCCAACATAGCGCAGCTTAAAAAAGCAAAATATTATTCAGTTATTTTGGACTGTACTCCCAACGTGTCACATGAAGAACAGATGTCTGTGGTGTTACGCTTTGTTGAATGCAACGGTGAAGATGGTGTCAATATTCATGAAGCGTTTGTTGGTTTTCTTAATGTTCATGATACAACTGGCAAGGGCTTATTGGAAGCGTTTCTTGAAAAGGCAAACAACTTAGGAATAGACATTGCTGACATGAGAGGCCAAGCTTATGATAACGGCGCAAATATGAGAGGAAAGAATAAAGGAGTTCAAGCCTACATGCTAGAAATAAATGACCTTGTATGTATCATGTGGAGCTCACACTTGGAATCTTGTGATCTCAGACGCGGCAAAGTCATCGAAATATGCCATTGACTTTTTCGGTCTGATTAACAGAATATATGTTATCTTTTCTTCTTCACCTTCACGTTGGGATATACTTCAAGAACATATGTCAATATCTGTTAAAGGGTTATCGGACACTCGTTGGAAGTCGAGAATTGATGCTGTGAAGCCATTGCGTTATCACCTTGAAGAATAGTGCAACGCTTTGTCATCTTTGCGAGAATATGCGCTCGAAAAGAAAGATGGCAATACAGCAACAGAAGCCAGTGCGCATTTAGACCATGTTACTACGTGGCCTTTTGTTCTGACTGTGTACACATGGTACGATATACTATTTCACGTCAATAAAACCAGCAAATTAATTCAGTCACCAGATGTGTCAATTGACGTACTGCAGGCAGAAGTCGGTGCTACAATGAAGTTTTTGGAAGACTATCAAAATACAGGATATAACTCTGTGGTCACAAATGCACATGAAGTAGCAAAGCATATGGGTATTGAGCAGGTGTTTCCAGAAACCAGGGTGCAATGTAAGAAGAGAATGTTTGATTATGAATGTGCTGATGATTCGAGTCATCTTTCTGCCGAAGAAAAATTCAAATCGCAGTTCTTTCTTGTTCTCACTGATCAGGCCATATCTTCTGTTTCGTCGCAATTTGACCAACTCGTGGAGTGGTATAAGTTGTTTGGATTTCTGTACAACGCTAATAGCCTGAAGCAGTGTCACAGAAAAAATGAACTGGAGAATCACAGCAAAAATTTTGAAAGAAAAATGGGAGACATTGATGCCAACAAACTCATAATGGAATTGAATCATTTTATTTATGTCATCGAGAAAGAGAGAGGACTTGTCATAGCAAACAATTTTTTAATGTACATATGCAAGAACAGCCTTCAGGAGATATATCTGAATCTTTGCATTTGCATCAGAATTCTTCTGACCACACCAGTTACTGTCACTGGTACTGAAAGGAGCTTCAGCAGAATGAAACTGATCAAGAAGATCCTGCGCTCAACCATGACAGATGACAGGCTTTCTGCGCTTGCAGTGATCTCAGTAGAAAACAAGATTGCCAGATCTCTGGACTATGATGCATTGATTAACTAATTTGCGGAGAACAAGGCTCGAAAGAAGCGCTTTGCGTAAATATGGAATACATGTACACTGTAGGCCTATGTATACATAATATGAACCCTGTATATTGTATAAAATAAATACGGCATTCCAGTTTCTGCATTGTAAGGGGCCCCGGACATATGTTCGGAGGGGGCCACGTTTTTTGTTGCTACGGCCCTGGCACTTAACTACACAATTACAGAGGGGAGCCAAAACCTTTCTCCTGAGCCTCAAAAAACTAGAGCTGGGTTTGGATAAAATGGAAATGGAAGGATAGGGACTGGGAAGCTGGGCTCCCCACTGAGTCCACAGCCCATTTGCCAACATGTCACTATGATTTCCCAGCAATCCAGTCTTGTCTGGCTCTGCTGTCGTTTGCCACACCTTTCCATATTCTCCCAGTCTCATACCTGTTCATTTGGAAACAAAGATAGAATACTTTCAAAATATGAATCGTTACAATTAGGGCTGTCGATTCATCGCAGTTAACTCATGAGATTAACTCAAAAAATAATTGCAATTTTTAAAAATTAATCGTGATTAATTGCACTGTTAAAGAATAGCATACCAACTAAAATGTGTTAAATATTTTTGGATTTTTTCTACATTTTCAAATATGTTTATTTCAATTACAAAACAATAGAAAGTATATACTGCTTGTTTTATATTTTATTACAAATATTTGCACTGCAAAAATGGCAAAATAAATAGTTAATTCACCTCATACAAGTACTGTGGTGCAGTCTCTTGATCATGAAAGCAGCAAAGAGTCCTGTGGCATCTTATAGACTAACAGACGTATTGGACAATGAGCTTTCATGGGTGAATACCCACTTCGTCGTATGCATGCACTCTTTGCTGCTTTTACAGATCCAGATTAACATGGCTACCCCGCTGACACTTGACACCAACACCCAACCTTCTGCTGGTGGTATCTGACTCAGATGATGAAAATGAACATGCATTGGTCTGCACTGCTTTGGATTGTATTGAGCAGAACCCGTCATGAGCATGGACACATGTCCTTTCGAATGGTGGTTGAAGCATCAGGGCATATATGAATGTTTCAGTGGCCTCCAAACTTTTTTGTCTGGTAGGCGCCAGACAATGAGCCACGGAGGACCATGGCGGCGGACGAGCATCTGCCGAAATTCCACCGACAAGCGGCAACGTCAATAGGTGTCACCTTTGAAATGCTGCTGACAAGCAGGTTCATCCAGAAGCGTCGCTGCTGAAATACCACCAAAAATCAGCGGCATTTTGGCAGCGATGCCTCTGGATGAGGCAGCTTGCTGGCGGCATTTTGGCAGATGCTCGTCCTCCGGCCAGTACGCGGGCACACTTAGATGCCCCGGCAGGCGCCTGTTGGGGACCCCTGCTTTAGCACATTTAGCATGTAAATAACTTGCTGGCTACAAAAGTGTCACTCAAATGCCTGTTCTCACTTTCAGGTGACATTGTAAACAAGAAGTGAGCAGCATTATCTTCTACAAATGTAAACAAACTTATTTGTCTGAGCCATTGGCTGAACAAGAAGTAGGACTGAATGGACTTGTACACTCTAAAGTTTTACAGTGTATTATTTTTGAATGCAGAGTTTTTTGTACATAAGTCTACATTTGTAAATTCATCTTTCATGATAGAGATCACACTTGATTTGAAAAATATTTTATAGTGCAAATATTTGTAATAAAAAATAAATATAAAGTGAGCACTGTACACTTTGTATTCTGTGTTGTAATTGAAATCAATATATTTGAAAATGTGAAAAAGATCCAAAAATGTTTAAATAAATGGTATTCTATGATTGTTTAACAGCATGATTAATTGCATGATTAATCAGAATTAATTTTTTTAATCGCTTGACAGCCCTAGTTAGAAATGGAATAGGGAGCAGATGGCTGGGGCATGGATCTGGGGCACCGAAGGATCAGTAAACAATCTGGAAATTATTTCTCCAGGAGATTACAGACAGGGAGGTAGGTGTAATGGTCCTCACTTGGGGTATGTGGTCACAGCTGCAGCTCCTGATTGCCAAGGGGGTTGTGGGGAGGGAAGCCGGGCCCCTCCCACTCCACCAGGCTTTGACCCAGGGCCCTTTGGGCCATAGGCACCAATCCCGTGGGCTTCCTGGGGCTGGAGCACCCCCAGGAAAAATTGGTGGGTGATCTGCACTCCAGGCAGCCAAGCTCCCCTCCTCGCACCACCTCACCTCCACCCCCTCCCCTAAGCGCACCACGTCCCCGCTTCTCTGCCTAACTCCCAGCTGTTTCATGGTATAACAAGCTCTGGGAGGGAGGGGGGAGGAGCGCGAACATAGCATGCTCAGGGGAGGGATTTGGGGAAGGGGTTGGAATGGGGGCAGGGGCAAGGCAGGAGGTGGAGTCAGGGCAGGGCCAGGAGGGTGCGGTTTCAAGCACCCACCAGCACCAGCAGAAGTTGGCACCTATGCTTTGGGCTACCAGTAGTCTGGCAACCAAGACTGTTAAGGCTGTCCTCCTTTAGCCTCTTCCTCTCATTCACCTACCCCGCTCCTCAGCTTAGTCCAAGGCTTTTCCCTGATGGGGAACCCAAACCACAATAGGTAAGAGAGGGTTACCAATGTCCCAGATCCCACTGAATACTTCCCTCTCTGGTAGTCTTCAGTGTGGGTCCTCCCTTCCCTCAGGGAGGGCCTCTTTGGGCAGCTGTGAGAGTCTTAAGCTTCCCTCTGCTAGAGATATAGCCTGCAGGTCTGCTTGCCTGCACGTCTACCACCCAAATGAGCTAATCCCCTGCCTTTTAATTCCTCCATCAGATGGAGCGTTTGCTGCAGGTGTGGCCGGGCAGTGCTGGCTGATCCCAAAATAATCCCTTAACCCTTTGTTGCGCAGTGTGGGGTTTGTACATCCCATCACAGTAGGGGTAGGTGAGATACAGTTTTATTGTAAATGTAGAGCCTGGGATAGCACCTAGTTATCACCTGGCCATGGAAAAGACTACACATAACTGGTCTTATGACTTTCATAAATGCTATGTTTTTCTCAAATTTCAGCATTTGCTGATGAAGTAAGTTACATTATTCATGCTTTAAAGGTACATAAAAGCACCTTCCATTAAAAGAAACCGCTGTCTTCAGTACCTTGGTCACACTACAAATATATATCACTGCATAAATATAATTGCATAATCAATAATACTATATGCAATAATTCACAGTTAATGTTGCCATAGGAACCTTCCTTCCTCTGACTTTTGTGCTTTTAAATGCTCAACCTTAATGGTGGATTAACCAAGGTTCCTGTACCTTAATACTGTGTTTAAAGTATAAGGTCCCCAATTTCCTTTGTTGTGTTTGCCCAAAAGGGACCTTTTCCCCACACTGTCTTATTTAGAAAGCCTGAAAGCACAGCAAGGCCTTTTACCTTTACTAGCCATAAATTTTACTCAACGCCTCCTGCATTTTTGAATTAAATATGTATTGATTTTTTTTTTCAGTAGAAAAATGCCCAACCACTCAATAAGGAACAATGCAACAAAGTGGCACTTGCAGCATACAAGGGCAAAAACCTTAAAGAACCAAACTCATGTTATGGAAGTAAGCCAAATCGAAGATAACAGAAGCAGGAGCTACTGTCTGATGGAGATTCTGTATTCTCTCTCTATTTAAAAGTGATCTGTAAAGGGCTGGGGGTAGCAACAAGGGCTCGTGCCTATCTTTGCTGCTTTCTGATGTACACAGAAGGCCTAGGTGGGGGAGGAGTTTTGTGCTTTCCCCACTTGTTTCTCGTATTTGAAATTGTAGTCTTGTCCATTATTTGCTGTACAGGCAAATGGTGAATTAGTAAATGCACGACAATAAATACTAAGTGGAATCTCATTAATTATATGGGGAAGTGACTTTTTTAGTAAGATTGTTTATTTGCTGATTTTAAGGCCAGAATGGCCCAGTCCAATCATCTAATCTGACCTGTATAACACAAAATTTCTCCCACTAATTCTTGCATTCAGCCCATAACTCCTATTTGGGCTAAAGCATACCTTTTAGAAAGATATCCAATCTTGATTTAAAGACTTCAACTGATAGAGGGTCCACCATGTCCCTTGGTAAGTTGTTTCAATAGTTAATTACATTCACTCTTAAAAATGTGCACCTTATTTTCAGTTTGAGATTTACTAGCTTCAACTTCCAGCCAGTCAAACCTATGCTTTGTCTGAAAGATTAAAAAGCCCACTGGCAGAAATCTTTTCTCTTTGTAGATACTTATAGACCAGGGGTCAGCAACTTCTGGTACGCGGCGCAGCAGGGTAAGCACCCTGGCGGGCTGGGCCAGTTTGTTTACCTGCCACGTCCACAGGTTTGGCTGATCATGGCTCCCACTGGCCACGGTTTGCTGCTCTAGGTCAATGGGGATGGCGGGAAGCCACGGCCAGAACATCCTTCGGCCTGCACCACTTTCCGCAGCCCCCATTGGCCTGGAGCAGCTGAACCTGTGGACACAGCAGGTAAACAAACTGGCCTGGCCCACCAGAGTGCTTACCCTGGCAAGCCACGTGCCCGAGGTTGCCGACCCCTGTTATAGACTGATCAAAACATCTCTTAGCCTTCTCTAAGATAAACTAACTTGATTAAACTTCTGAAATCTCCTCATTTAAATTCTTTGCTCTTTATTTAGTTTTAGTAACAGCTGTTTGAATAAAAAACTTTGGAGAGAATCCAATACCACTAGCCATTCAATGATAAGTGCAAAAGCTGCCACCATGCCTTTCTGAATCCACCATAGAGTCCTCCAGCACAAACAAAAGTGAAGATGAAATAGACATTCTTCATATTTCCCAGGAAAAACAAACAAGTAAAAAAATCCAACAGCTTTTGGTTCTTTATGATAATATTTTGATCATGGATTGATGTATGTAGGTAAGCATTTTCAGGATTGAGGACTAAAGCAAAGTGTCCTTTATGAGCATTGTTGCTAAGAGAAAGGGGAGAAAATATTAGCAAAATTTAGTTTTTGATAGACCCGGGGTAGGCAATCTATGGCATGGGTGCCGAAGGTAGCACACGAGCTGATTTTCAGTGGCACTCACACTGCCCAGGTCCTAGCCACCGGTCTGGGGGGCTCTGCATTTTAATTTAATTTTAAATGAAGCTTCTTAAACATTTTAAAAGTCTTATTTACTTTACATACATACAATAGTTTAGTTATATATTATAGACTTATAGAAAGAGACCTTCTAAAAATGTTAAAATGTATTACTGGCATGTGAAACCTTAAATTAGAGTGAATAAATGAAGACTCAGCACGCCACTTCTGAAAGGTTGCCGACCCCTGTGATAGACATTGTCTGACCCACTTCAATTACAAGGTCAATTTCATCCTTCCCTCCCCTTTTATGTTCCTCAGAGGCATTTCTGCACTCTCCAAATTCTATACATGTGATCTATGGATTTTATCACCTTTTATTGCCATGTGACATCTTTAAAAAAACACACTGCCTTGGCTCAGCAAGTCCATACATGAGCCTTGTCTACACTGGCAATTTACAGCTCTGAAACTTTCTCGCTCAGCGGTGTGAAAAAACACTCCCCTGAGTGCAGCAAGTTACAGAGCTGGAAAGCACCAATGTAGACCGTGCACTAGAGCTCGGAGCCATGCCCCTCGTGGAGGCAGGTTTTTTTAGAGCGCTGGGAGAGCCAGCGTTGCACTGCGAGCACACAACGCACATTAAGGTGCTACCACGGCAGCACTTTAGTGTTGCCAGTGTAGGCTAGCCCATGGTTGCTTCTCCTGGTCTTACTGAGATCAAGTCAAAACACTTTTCCTATCCTCATCCCTTAGAAGTAGGGATGCTTGATTTTGAAGTGTAGCCTGCTTGGAATTAGGAACATCACACATTGGGTGATGGATGACTGTAAAAATGCACCAAGCACCTGGCAAAGACCTTACCCTGGTGTAAAGATATCGTAACCTTCAAAGCATTGTCACCTCATTACCAGGATGGCTTGTTACTGTTACAGATTGGGTGAAACCCTATTGATGCTGGTGAGTGTAACTGCTGCCTTTCATTTAAGACAGTTGTAAGAAACCATTAATCTCCTTTATGGCACGGGAGAGCTGAATGAATAGGAGGCATCACCAAAAGCCCAGGTATATGGCAAGACTTGAGTAGAAGCTGAACCACATAGCATCCGATGAAATGGGTATTAGCCCACGAAAGCTTATGCCCAAGTAAATTTGTTAGTCTCTAAGGTGCCACAAGTACTCCTCATTCTTTTTGCTGATACAGGCTAACATGGCTACCACTCTGAAACCTGTAGCCCAGAGGGTTTTTCTGGAGATTGACATAGCAAATGTAGGGGCTGGGACATTGATTGGTGTTGGTATGAGAAGCTATAATAAACATCACAAAAGGACACAGAAAGAAGGAGCAGAAAGTCAGAACACAGCATTGGGAAGGTGGCCTGGAGAAAATCCTAGAGAGAGCTTTTGGGCTAAGGAAAAGGGCTAAGAACCATGAGCAAAGAAACTGCCTCTGGTTGTTTGATTCCTGTTATATTCAGGGAAACAGGATTTTGTACATTCTTTATAAATAAATAGGATTCCATTACAGAAATGCCTGCCTCCAACATCAATTTCTTATTTGAAATGGAACCAATCCACTAGACCCTGAATTTTGACTAATTGCTTGGATCAAAGAAGGGATAATTTTCCTTTTAGGAAAACAAACAAACAAAATACGGTTGGAAAAATTACAGTCTGTCTCCCCAGCCATCATTGTCAGGGCACTCTTGTCCATTATTCTCTCCCCCTCACCTCAGTCCTTGGCAGCCAGAGTTCCAAGTTACTGTCTCAGCACTGGAAATCTGCTAGACCGTCTGGCATCTAGTCCATACCTATTCATGATACTACTTCCTCAGATATGGCTTTCAAGTGATGGGGTTCTGAGTGTTGTGGTTTAAGACAGGCACAACTTAGTTTAGCAACTGTTCATCACAGGACTCCCGTGAACTAGGTAGGTTCCCTTCTGGAATTAGATTGAGTACTTCATTTCTGGATGTGGGGAGCTTCAGAAGAAAAAGAAATGTTTTTTGCTTACCTGTAAATTGGATTTTTTACAAAATGCTCCTGAATGCTGCACTCAGCTTATCTTCGAAATCACCTTGTCTACCTGGGAGGATAAAAGAGCATCCCCTCAGCATTGGACCAGGGTGCTTCTCCCAGAACTACCATTTACAGGTAAGGAACAAAATTTGACACTCGTAAGTGAGAGATAATTTCTTTTGGGGCATTGACACTGGAATACAGTCTTGCTGACACATTAGGCAAAGGGGGATTTCCCTAAGGAGGAACAAGGGATGACAGAGGGCAGGATGGGTAGAAAGCAGGGAATAAAATCCAGTTTGCCCCAGTGGTCTCATACACATTGCTGAACCAATGGCTGGCATTTGCTAGACTTTGGTGAAGGGGCACTATAGATTTAATGCTTGCAGACCAAGGGCATGTCTACACTGGCAAAGTTACAGTGCCAGCAGTTACACTGCTGCTCAGAGAATGCTGAAGGAAAACCGCTGTTGTATGTTCACACTGACAGCTGCTTACACAATAGCTTTTTCACACCTGCGGCACTTGTGGTGCTATTCGGAGTGGTGCACTCTGGGCAGCTCTTTCTCTTTTGCCACTAAGACTTGTGGGAAGGCGGAAGGGGTCGTAGGGCATCCTGGGTCCTGTCGCAATGCCCGTGATGCATTGCTTCTCATCCCAGCAATCCCTGTGCTTCCATCTGCATTTGGCACCATCTTTCAATGGTTTGTGTACTGCGCGCCCTGCCCTGCCTCTTTCTGGCTGCAAGAATGGATCCCAAGCTGTTGGCCAGAGTGCAGCTCGCACTGACCAACATGTCACGAGTGGCAGTGGAGTTATTCCTTAACCTACAAAGGGAAGAGGACTGTGACATTGATCTCACCACACGTAGTAGCTACGACACAAGATTGCTTGTGGCATTCACGGAGGTGCTGACCACAGTGGAACGCTGCTTTTGGGCTTGGGAAACAAGCACTGAGTGGTGGGATCACATTGTGATGCACGTCTATGATGACGAGCAGTGGCTGCAGAACTTTCAGATGAGGAAAGCCACCTTCATGGAACTGTGTGATGAGGTCGCACCAGCCCCGCGGTGCAAGGACAGGAGAATGAGAGCTGTCCTGTAGCTGGAGGAGCGACTGAAGTGGCGATTGCACTGTGGAAGCTGGCTACTCTAGACTGCGACCGAACAGTCGCTAACCAGTTTGAAGTGGGAAAGTTGACCGTTGGAGTCATGTTGATGGAAGTGTGCAGGGCCATTAATCGCATCCTACTCTGAAAGACCGTGAGTCTGAACAACGTGTGTGATATTGTGGATGGCTTTGCACAAATGGCCTTCCCTAAATGCGGAGGGGTGATAGATGGCACGCACATTCCTGTTCAGGCACCAGACCACCTACTGAGCAAGTACATTAATCGCAAGGAGTATTTCTCAATGGTTCTCCAGTTGCTTGTGCATCACCGTGGGCATTTCATGGACATTAACGCAGGCTGGTACAGAACGGTGCATGACGCATGCATCTTTTGGAACACTGGCCCATTCAAGAAGCTGCAAGCAGGAACTTTCTTCCCAGACCAGAAGATCACTGTAGGGGAAGTCGAAATGCCCATTGTGATCCTGGGAGACCCTCCCTACCCCTTAATGCCATGGCTCATGAAGCCATACACGAGGCAACTTGACAGCAGCAAGGAGCTGTTCAACAACAGGCTGAGCAAGTGCAGACTGTGGAGTGTGCATTCGGCCGTTTAAAAGCCCAGTGTCAATGCCTGTATGGAAGCTGGACATGGCTGATGACAATATTCCTATACTTATAGCCATGTGCTGTATGCTCCATAATATTTGTGAAGGAAAGGGTGAAAACTTCACTCAAGGCTGGACTGCAGATGCTCAGCCCCTGGAGGCTGAGTGTGAACAGCTGGATACCAGAGCTATTAGAGGGGCACAGAGCGGGACCATAAGGATCAGGGATGCTTTGAGGCAGCAATTTGAAGCTGAAAGCTACTAATACTTGTTGCTGTGCTTGGGATTGCAGTGTTTGTAATGCTAGGAGGTGATTGGTGCACATGATGCAAGAAGGGGCCTTAACATAATTGTATGTTGCTTTGCAGTGCTCTTTTTGCTTTCACTTGATAGAATAAAGATTGTTTTCAAACAAACACAATTCATTTATTGGAAGACAACCACCAGAGGAGAGAGTCAAACAAAAAATTTCATCAGCAGGGAGGAGGATGGGAGAATGGAAGGTCTCAAGAGGAGGAGGGGTCCTGGAACGGCTACAGATTTGTGTATGTCCAGGGATCATACCCAACCTTCTCCTTTGGAGCATGATGCAGCAGATGCTGTACTTCAGCAGGGCCAAACTGCAGAGGGATGGGTGTTGAGTGCAGTGGGTAGTGGGAGTCCACACTGCTGGACTGTGAGGAGGGAGGAGTGGAATGCTGTGAGTAGAGAGTGGAGCCAGGAGCTGCTTTGTTTGAAGAGCTAGTATCGCCTGGAAAGTGTCTGCTTGGCGCTCCATAACTGTTAAGAGCCACTCTGTGGCTTCTTTCTGGTGTACTGTGTTCTTCTTTCGGTCTCTCTTCTTGCTGTCCTGCCACTCCTTCAATTCCTTTTTCTTGGCGGTGTAGTACATCATAACCCCACACATGAAGTCCTCCTTAGTTTTTCTTGGATGCTTTCTATTTCTGCGCAGCCATTCTGCCACCAATAACAAAGAGGGAGGCTGTGCTCCCAAGCTCATCTCTGTGAAGTTTAACTGCAACATTTTACAGAAGCAGTATTGTTTGTAACACAGACAACACTGTTTCAGTGCTTTAAAACAGCCAGTACTCACACACCTGTCGCTAACTAGCTGACCCCAGGCAAGCACACATGAGCCCCAAGACCCCCAAAATGGTGAGTAGCCGCAGGGACAGGGTAAATCACTGTTCCTGGACCCTGCTGTACACTGGGTACTCTTGGGCACTTGGGGAAAGCCAGCACTGTAGGGGGGGCCTGATAATCATTCCTGTGTCCCCACACTTTCCACAGGAGGTGATCATTATGGAAGATCTCTCACTGCTGAGGGTGAGCAGGTAATCAAGGGATGGTCTTCTCCAAGCTTATGGCTTTCGACCTGGCCCCTGTGCGGCTAGCCTGTGTGCAGCAATTATGTCTCCTCCACTTCCCACCCTCCATGACGGCATAATGGCACAGGAAAGTTACTGTTAGTGGGGCAAGAAACAAAGCAGCTCTGTTTCCGAGGAATCTGCAGGAGCAGATTGCCCAGTACTTCCATGAGAGTTTCCTGGAGATCTCTGAGGGAGATTGCCATGAAGTGAGGGAATCAATCAACAGCCTGTTCTGCCACTCAAACTAGGCATGAGGTGGGAGACAAACCTGCTTTCTGCAACCCTCCTGCCCCCAACAACTTGCTTCAGCAATTCCCAAAATCAGATCCACTTGCTGGGGCCTCCTATCCTGTTTGCGCTTTGCCAAGATCCGACTGCTGTGACTGGCTAGGCTCCTCCGGGATAGAAAAGAGCTCCTGACTGCATGCATCCTCTGCCTCTGGTTCCCTCTCCCCATCTTCATCCAAGATTGCTTCCTCCTGGCTCAGTCCACTCTCAACTGGCACATGAGCCAACAAAGTATGCACAGGGGATTTCGCGGTGGAGGTGGGGTCACCATCGAGTATTGCTTCCAGCTATTTGTAGAACCAACAGCTTGTGGGTGCAGCACTGGAGTGGCAGTTTGCCTTGTGGTAGGTGTTCCGCATCTCCTTCACTTAGATCCTGCACTGCAGTGTGTCCCGGTCACAGGGCCATCCTTACCTATACACAAAGTACGCAGCTGCGTAGTGCACCAGATTTCCTGGTGCCCTGTGCAGCTGCGTGGTGCTCCAGCCCCTACCCCTGCTCCGCCTCCGCCCTGCCCCAGCCCCCACTCCACCTCTTCCTCAAAGCCCCCACTCCTGTTCCCCCCCATTCCTCCTCTTCCTGCCTCCACCCCTTCCCCGTCACAGCCCTGCCTCTTTCCATCCCTGCTCCACCCCACCCCGACCCCCACTCCCCTGAGGAGTGCAGCAGGGCTGGGCCTGCACTCACTGGTGGTGGGAAGTGCAGCAGCCCGGTCTCAGCCACGCCACCAGTGAGTGCTGGAGGGTGGTTCCCCTCTGTTCCCCAAGCCAGCTCCCCCACCCCATGGAGGCCTGGGGCCAGCCCCTGCTCCAGAGACCTAGTGTCCCCTCCCCCCTCATGGGGGGGCTGTGTTGGGCCCCAAAATAGCTAGGGATGGCTCTTCCTGGTCATGGCCCTTTTCTATCATGCATCTAGAAATCTGTCCGTAGGTATCATAATTCCTATGGCTGGATCACAGCTGGGACTGCACTGCTTCTTCTCCCCAAATGCTGATGAGGTCTAGCAGCTCGACATTGCTTCAAGCTGGGGATAGCCTGGTGCATGGAGCAGGCATGGCCACCGGGAAAGATGCACTGAGACCACTGCACACATCATCAAACAAACAGGAAGGGGACTTTTAAATTTCCAAAGTAATTCACAGGGTGAGACTGATGGTTGGTCACCTGAGGGCAGGGCAGTAGAGTTCAAACCGATGGCCAGAGAAATGAGAACAGGCATTGTGGGACACCTCTCGGAGGCCAATCACAGCACTGTCATTGACCAGAGTGTCTACAGTGGCACCGTGGTGCTGTAGCCCCGGTGCAGAAAACTCTATGCCTCTCGTTTGGGTGGTTTTCTTAGAGTGCTGCATCTGCGTAGTTTCTGCGCACCAAGTGGCTTGGCAGTGTGTACACCTCGGGAGTTACAGCATTCAATGCTGCTGTAGTACGCACAAACTTGCCAGTGTAGACAGGGCTTAAGCAAGTTCAACAGAAGGTGTTGGAAGAATGTTAGGCCGGACTAAGATGAAAAGTACGGTATGGCAGCAAAAGCACTGATTGGCTGGTTTGTTTTTTTAACAATGTAGACTCAGTGTCAGAAGGAAAAGCATTTCCACAGCTGCCCCTTCACACATTTGCAATATTTGTTATCTGCACTTTGTTCTGTCATGGCAAAAGTGTCACCTCCTTCATACTTCTTTGGGCACTTCTGACATATCAGTCAAATGCCCATGGCAAATTCATTATGAAATGTCTTTTAACAGGCATGGCAGCGCCTCCTGACCCAAAGCCATGAAGGCTGTTACAATGATCAGCATGAGGACAGGCTATGGGGCAAATGCTGAGGTAGTAACAGACATCAGCCTTTACATAATATTATCCTAAACATTCTTTAACAGATTATTCATTTGGGACATTTTAATTTTTATAGAGTTTGGAGCCATGCTTTTGTTTTTCTATTCTAGAATTATTGCTTGCTAATAAGTGGATCCACAGTTCTGAGCAAATGAAGAAGTAAAAATTTGATCCAGGTTTTGTATGCATCTCGTGGGCACTTAAATTAACCATTATATTTTCGGAAGCTGATGGTCCATGCTTTGTTTGACTGCTGGAGCCTTTTGGTCACACTCAGATTTAAGCCCCTTACAAAAGCAATGAGTGAAATTTCCAGCAATATGTACGTTGATGAGCGTGTCCTTTCTATAACAGATATCCAAATACCCCTAATTAATATCCTCTTCCCCAGCTTTGAGGACGAAATCCTCTGCTGGAATCTCTCTTGCCTTTAGGCACACACCGCTACCTCAATATAACGCCACCCGATATAATACGAATTTGGATATAACACGGTAAAGCTGTGCTCTGGGTGCGGGGCTGTGCACTCCGGTGGATCAAAGCAAGTTCAATATAACGCGGTTTCACCTATAACGCGATAAGATTTTTTGGCTCCCAAGGACAGCGTTATATCGGGGTAGAGGTGTACTAAATCAGGGATGTTACACCTCTGGAGAAGGAGGCCACTTTGCCTGGGGATGTATTCAGGTAGAAAGTTTTCTGAGCCAGTTGAGCACTGTGGCCAGATGGCTGAATTGCATCTCTCAGCATCTGGGTCCAGCTGCACTTCCCTGCTGTGTGTATCACTCACAGAGCTGAGCTTCTGTTAGAATAAACTAATTTGGAAGCATTTTGGCCTCTGGTTTTAAGCTCTGTGCTAGGGTTTCCAGACACAGCCTGCATGGGAGACAGAGGGAGGTGCAGCACACCAGTAGAAATCCTAGAAGTGCTGGGAGGAGAGTGTTTGTGTGTGGCGGGGGGAGGGAAGGGAGCAACGTCCTACCCCTCAGCACCATCCTGCCCCCTTGGGTTTTCTAGCACAGTTAAAAATACTAGGCAACCTTGGTCCTTGTGCACCGAGCATAGCATGGCAATAGAGTTGCCCACCCCATGTACAGAAACAGAGGGGCCCTTTGTACCCTCTTATGTGTACACTCTCACACACACACCTTCACCATCTAGCCCTTACCATCCTCTCACAGAACCTCAGTACCGAAAATGGCTCAGCCAACTGGGAAGCAGTAGTGGGTGCAGCTGTCTGGAGCAGATATGCCTGCCACCTACAACAATCTTGTATGCAGTGTTGTTGTAGCTGTGTTGGTCCCTGGATATTAGAGAATGTGGGTGAGGGAATATCTTTTATTGGACCAGCACCTGTTGGTGAGTCAGACAAGCTTCCAAACTTGCACAGAGCTCGTCTTCAGGACCTGAAGAAGAGCACTGCACAAGCTTGAAAGCTTGTCTCTTTCAACAGCAGAAATTGATCCTATAAAAGATATTCCCTCACCCACCTTGTCTCATCTACAAGGAGGGTCTGGCTTGAATATGATGGTGAGTGACCCACCCTCTCACTCCTAGAACCAGTCTCCGTGAGGTTAAGGTTGAGGCATGCTGGGCAAAGAGGTGGAGGGAGGCTTATGTTGCTGGTGCCAGGCTGTACCTGTTCTTGTGTGGGTTAATAGAGGGCATTCTCCCTAGGGCTGACAATATAGCACCTTAGGCTAACAGCAAATCCCTCAGGAGAATTAATGTAACATGTTTTGCTTAACAACTTAAAACATCTAATAGTCATAGCTGGGAGAGCATAAAGACAGTCCGGGGCTTGTTTTACTGGTCCATTAATGTGTCAAGTGGTTGCAGGCATTCAGCCAACCATAACAAACCCGAGGCATGTTATTATTTAACCTGTAAAACACATCCTGTCACGCCTTCATGGTGGTACACATTAAAGAGGTATTGGCGAAGCTATGACAGTAGAAATAAAATTTTTAATACCAAAGCAAAGAAAATCTTAGCAACCTCTAGTGTTTTGATTTTAAACTAGGTGAGGACAGCATACTTACCTATGGCACCATTTACAACATCCCAATGCTTAAAAGCAATTAAATGAGTAATTAAGGATGTCATAAGTTTTATTTTGCCCATTTGATGAACAAACACATTCTTCATATCAGGTATAGAGAAATACATCTTTAATCACAGCAGTCTTAATTATTAGCAGATTTGTAAATTGACAGTGGAATTTTCCGGTAAGGTAGTTACAATTACTCTTCCTTGAGAATAATGTAGTGAATTTAATTTAATAGGAAAAGATATAACAGTGTCAATTTATATTAAAATGATGCATGCATGTATGATTTCCATTTCAAGGTGATTAATATGTATCATTAATGTACAGCTATAGAGGGACAGATCCTCAGCTGATGTAAGTTGGTTGCACTCCACTGACTTCAATAGAGAAACATCTATTAATACAAGCTGCAGATTTAGCTCATAATTTTTTATGTGTGTGTTTGCTTTCCTCTGCCCCCAGGAGGGCTTTGTGCTCTGTTTTCATTTTGAAATTACTGAGGAAAGAATACTATTTATTTGGGGACAGAGTTAAGGTTATTTTGCTGTAATGCAATATACATTTGTTTGTATCTGATCTGAATTATGAACTTGTTTGTTGCATAGTCAGGTGAGATTTGTGATGTTCCTTAATTACTCATTCACTGGCATTTTAAGTGCTTGGGTTTTGTAAAAGATTGCAACAGGTAAATACATTACTGTCTCTTAACAACCTTATTTTACAAACAGAAGATTATTTTTTAAATTTGATGTTGGGAATTTCTGAAGTTTGCTTTATTTATATATATTTTTTCTGTTTAGAAGGTAAATGAAGGGATGGTTTAAAAAAATTAAATAAGAGGGTTGGAGGAATCACCATATGACAAAATTAAAGACACAAGCAGCACTGGCCAAGCCATAAATGAAACCTATGCCCATATTCCTCGCCCAGCTTTGAAGCTATAGAAAGCAAATACTGACCACCTTTGTAAAGCACTTTGAGAGTTACTGATGAAAAGCTCTGTATGGCCACTAGATATGATTATTTATGCATTGTCTACAAATAACATGTCATTGTAATATCTTTGCTTTGGTCATTGAAAGGATCTGTTGATAAGAGTGCAAAACTTTCCCTTTGTACCATTTCATCGGTCAATTGAGTGCATTGCTATCTGGGGCTGTGATAGACTATTGGCTTTTTATTTTTAGCACTAATTTTGATTATTAGATTGCTGTGACTAGTGTTCAAATGACAGCGATTAAAAACTATATATTATAACTCCTGTTCTTGAAAACCGCCTGCTGCATGAGCCAGTGTGAAAATCGAATCTAATCTTTCGATCTAGCTGTCTAAACAGTGCTTATCAAGCACTGTACTGTACAAGGGTTAGAAAAGCACAAGGAGACTGCCTGCAGCTAGTCAGTAAAATCAGTTTATGTTTTGAATTTGGTGACGTAATATGGTTTTATTAGCCTGACAAAAGGATGCAAAGACAGATTAGATACTTTGCAAGTGTTTCCAAAATGGGTGATTTTTGAAAGAGTTTTTGGAGCTGTTTGTTCAAAAGTTTCAGACTATGTTCCAAAGGAAGCCCGAACCATAAGGAGTTCTCCCTGTCTGAGCTACAAAGAGATCAGGTTTAACTTAAAGGGCCAGATCTTCAGTGGGCATGAATGGTACAGCTCCACTGATTTCAGTGAGGCTAAGCCGATTTACACCATGTGAGGCGCTGGCTCTATAATGAGAGGCTTAAATATGGCACGGCAGCCCCATTTTCCAAATGAGTCAGACACACCTGCGGAGCTGGGCCTGCAGAGCTCTACAGACACAGACCTCTCCCATTTGCTGCACAGACCAACTGGCAGGCTTAGCTTTACGCACTGAGCAGAACATCTGTGTTTATCCACACGAGCAATCCCAGTGATTTAAATGAGACTGCCCACGGTGTGTAACGCGAAGCATGTGTGTAAGTCTGTGCAGAAGTTGGGCCCTACTTATGTGCCTAACATCACTCAGGCAAGTCAGCCCACTGAAATCCATGAGACTGCTCATGTAACTAAACTGAATCATCACTTCAGTGTTTACAGATTAGGACCTAACATGTTGGTTGTACAAAGGTCCTTGTGCTCTACCAGTCAACAGATGGCAAAATGGTGTCTCATGCACATAACACCAAATCCTGCTCCTACTGAAGTCAATAGCAGAAACCCTCCATTTACATCAATGGGATCACAAATGGGCCCCAAAATCTCATTGACAGCAGGAACTGGCCCAAAACTATTCACAACAAAAATGATTAACAAGTTTGCTCAATTACAGTTTGTGTTCTTCAAACACACATTTAAGGAGAAGTCTGAGTATTAGTAAAAAGCTATTTTTGAGCTAGGGAAACAGACAACAGCAAAGCTAGCTGAAAAATGCAAATTATGTTTCTTAGGAAATTTTGAATTTTTTCTTAAATTTCCAGTGCATTTTTTTCAGCTATTAAATCAAAAACAATTAAATAAGAAAATTGATTAAAAAATGTCAGTTCTCAAAAGCAGTTTTTGAATATATTTTCAGCTTCTGTTAAAACAAAAAAGACCAAACAACTTCTTTGGTTTCCAAACAAATTTTTTTTTTAAAGTTAAATTAAAACCTGATTTTTTAATTGAAATTTGTTTCCCCAAAAATAAAATACATTTTGCTTTCAAATTTTTTAAATTAAAAAAAGGAATTTTTTTAATTAAAACATTTTTTTCCAGAAAAAACTTTTTTGTTGGAAAAATGTCATAATTAAAACATTTTGAGCTGCTATAGACAGAAGTCAACATTTCAAATCAGGGTAATTTTTCAGTTACCTGCAACTCAAAGCAGTTCCATCCTTTAAATCTGGCAAAAAACATTCTACTTTTCCTTCAGAATACAGCTGGCAAATTTCAGGCTAAACCAATTTTATGAGGCAAATTGATATAGGTACTAAACTATGGCTTTACAGAGGAAAATACTTGCAACCTTTGGTTCCAACACTACTGCATCTCTATAATGTATGTAAATCCCTCAGCCTAGATGGGAAAATAAATATGATAGAGTATTTGTCAGATCAGTGGGAGTATATATGTGTTTGTTCTCTCAACTAGGCATAACATTTCCAATTTGCAGCTAAGATTTGATTTCCAGATGCTAATACTGCTTTGAAATTCATATTTTCCTAGATGTAACACTTCTAAAACTAATTCTCTAGATTGTTTCTTCAACAAAGCCAATAAAATGGAAAGGCTAATCATACAGATTAACTCCTCTGGTTTAGACTCCGATCCGTAAAAATTCTTCTAGTGACCTAGCCATGTCCACGCCAGAGGTTAGGTCGAGCTAACTTCAGTGCTCAGTGCATGAAATTTCTCACAGCCCTGAGCTACGTAGCTAAGGCAATCCATTAAGTGTAGACCAAGCTTTAGATTGGGATTGTGGCAGGCAACATCACAATCCAGCCATTAGGAAACTGGGATTTTCCTGTTGTTTTGTTAATTGTGAAGGATTCTGTTTTTGCTTCAACCCCGGTATGTAACTGTGCAGCGTAAGGGGGCTATAAAAGACTTAACACAAGATATGTCTTCACTGTAGCTGCAAGTGTACTCACAGCAGGGGAGACAGACACACGCTAGCTCTGCAGGAGTTAGCACTCTATAAATGGCAGTGTGACCATGGAGCATGGCTGGCAAACTTGCCTGACCCCTGGGGATGTACTTAGGTGGTCAGTCCAAGCAGCCACCCTTGCTGCACAGCCACACTGCTATTTTTAGTGCTCTAACTCGTGTGTCTACCTGCACTGGGAAGCCCCCTACACCTGCAATGCAAACATACTCCCAGGCTCTTCTGTTCTCAGTTATGCTGGTGTTAATGAGATTGAGGTCTGGTCCACTTCTTCTCCATGAGGGAGGTTTACAGAAGAAAATGGAAGTTATCTTGAATGTATCTGGAAAATGTACTATTCTATGCAGCTACGCTGTATAATCTCTTCCAGAAATCAGCACTGTTGCACCAGTAGCTGAAGGCTGATGGGCCAGATTTAGTGGTGATATTATTGCTGGTACAAAGTAGATGATAAGATGGTCAGAAAACTAGTGTAAGTGGTCACATTAGGTACAAAATAACTCTTTTTACTGTCCACACTAAAGGGGAGAAAAAGGTTGGAGCAGCAGGAAGATGAACTAACAGCTGCGTATAAAATATAGCAGCCTTCCACCACCCAGCCAGCTTAGTTTACACTTTAGTGTTAATTTCTTGCTTGCTACATTGCTCTCTTATGTGTCCATGGCAGGTCTTACACAATCACTCAAAGCCAGTCTGATGCGAGTTACATGATTTTTGCACTAGTCTGCATACAATCCCACTGAAGAATAATTAGGTTATCACAGAATTTGGCCCAATGGAGTTACATCAGAGATGAATGTGGCTTCAGCTCTAAGTTACCCTAGTCTGACCAACTAAGCACTAAGGCCAGATCTTTAAAGGAATTTACACACCTAAAAAAGCAAATAGATGCCTAAATCCCATGGGAGTTTGGTGCCCAATGGGGTTTTGCAAATTCCATTACATGCCTCTCTACTTCTTTACATACCTAAATTTCTTTAAGATCTGGCCCTAAATTGTGAGTGTGAAATGCCAAAAAATATCCATTCAGAGTTGTAAAGTGGGATGCTTGTTCAAAACATTCATAATTTACCACATTGCCAGATTCATACTGCTGAGGAAAAGAAAAGAAGCACATAGAATCAGTTGTACTTTGTCACTCTGATTTTGGGGAAGAAAAGCTTGTCCAAGGACAAAATGCAAAGTGGGCAAGTAGAAAAACTGCTGATGAAAACTGCCTAGAAAATACTGCAAGAAAAACTATCTGCCCTAAGCATTCTGTGCATCAAAAATGACAAACTCCGTAGCTTATCATTTGAGGACATCATCAATTACTTTGCTTTCCAAAAATCAAGAAGGAAAATGTTTTAAATTTCAGTATTAAAATTAATGTGATATGCAAACAGACATACTGCAGGTTGTACTGCTTCCATCAACTAAACTGGTCTGTGTAACTGAAACTGCTTTTGGGTTGCTGTAGATATAAAGTTTTCATATCTACTAATTAAGAAATCATAGAGGAAAATATGTTGATTTGAAACTAATTTATAAAGCAAATAGGCATATTGCAAAATGTGTTTTAGTTAGATTATTATTCTATTTCTAAAACTTTGCCTTTGTATATATGCAAAGATAAAGTTTTCATGTTTATATATTCAAAATCCTTTCCATGAAAATAATATTTTTTTTATATGTTATGGGCCCTCTTATGTTATGGGTCCTCTTACACTTGACATAGTTTGGGGACTCAGAATGTCATAATCTGGCCCTGCCTGTTTAGACATTTTTATTCCAGAATGAATGATTTTTCTTCAACTAATTTTAAACCACTTCCAAAGTGACAAAAGCTGAACCAGAAAAAGACCCTCTGATATTGGAATAAGAATATTCACACAGGGGGTTATACTGGTATAATCATAATGCTTAAATTGAAGTTCTACCTTACACAAGTAGAACATTCTGATGGAGACAAGTCCTAAGCAACTTGGTCAAATCTGAGGCAAAACAGGGAATTGAACCCAGATCTCCTGAATAGCAAGAGTCCATCACTGAACAATGAGTTTTTAGAGAAAGGAAAGAAAGAGCTCATATGGGAAGCTCAATGGGTCCTGATGAAAACTCATGGATCCCTTTGTTAAATATTCATGTGCTGTGTCTTTATTATCCCCTCTCACTGAGTCTATGTCTGTACTTAAAATGTTACAATGGCGCAACTGCAGCACTTCAGTGTAGACACTCCCTAGCAATGGTACTGTGACCAAGTGTGTACACTGAGGGTTATGTTCGCATAGCTGTCTCTCTCAGGGCTGTGAACATGGGCCAGGGGCTGCTCTCAGGTACCCCAGCCCCCTGCCCATGGCAGGTGGAGGACCTAGGACTCCCTGGGCGGTTCTTACCATGGCCTGGCTCTGGGCTTCCAGCCTGGCCAGGGGGTGCGATCTTGGGGGGAAGAGGAGGAGCAGCAGCGAGGCCCTAGGGGAAGAAGAGGAGCAGAGCACAGGGCCACAGTATCAATCAGCGCTGATGCGCTTTCCTCCACTTCTACACAGATTCCAGGGTTCCTGAGGTAGTCTGACCTCCTGCATAATAACACAGGCCATAGAATTTCATCTAATAATTTCTTCATTGAGCCCATAACTCCTGTTTGATCTAGATCAGTGCTTCTCAAAGTTGGGCCGCCACTTGTTCAGAGTAAGCCCCTGGCGGTCCAGGCCTGTTTGTTTACCTGCTGTGTCTGCAAGTTCAGCCGATGGCGGCTCCCACTGGCCCTGGTTCGCTGCTCCAGGCCAATGGGGGCTGTGGGAAGCGGCGCAGGCTGAAGGATGTGCTGGCTGCCCGTCCCACAGCTCCCATTGACCTGGAGCAGTAAACCACAGTGGGAGCCGCGACTGGCCAAACCTGTGGACACGGCAGGTAAACAAACCGGCCCAGACTGCCATGGGCTTTCCCCGAACAAGTGGCAGCCTGACTTTGAGAAGCACTGATCTTTCAGAAGGACATCCAGTCTTGATTTAAAGACTGCCAGTGATGGAGAATCCCTCTCATCCGCAGGTCATTTGTTGCAATTGTTAATTACCCTCACTGGTAAAAATTTGCATCTTGTTTCTAATCTGAATGTGTCCAGCTTCTAACCATTGGATCTCATTATTCCTTGGTCTGCTAGATTAAAGGGCTATGTGTGCTATCTGAAATCTCTTCTTTGTGTTTAAATGCAAACTATTAATTACCTAATTCTCATGTTTAGCATCTTGGTCACTTTATCTAGCCACTTACTATGAAAGAGAGAAAACAATCCCCATGCTCCTCATATGGGTCACCGTTTTGATTTGCATATGTATGTCCACAGAAGGGTACTTGGTATTTGTGAAAACCGAGCAAGTAATTTACTTCTAATAACATTTGTAAATACAGCTGAAAGCCTGCACTTGAGTCAGGCAGCGGAACCAGCTCAAGCCTTGAAAAAGAATCTGTTGAAACAAAAACTGATATTAGAGCTCTGCAAAGCATTTCATCAGGGCCTCAGACTCACTTGAGCTTAGCCTGGGGTTTGAGGTTGGATGAGTTTATGAGCCTTAGCTCATGTGTGTGAAAATTCGTAGATGTGAGAAATTTTGCTTTTCCACCACCCCCAGCAGTTGCCACTTCTCTGGAAGAGTCCCCATGGCCAACCTTCTGATTGTTAGTTGGGGGAAAAAGCTGGATACCTGCCTGCCCATTCATTCCTCCTGGGACTAGAGTTCATTCTCCTTCCCCTCGTTGTTGTCTTCAGAGGGGACTGAGTGGCTGCAACCCCCAACAGGGTATTCAGAAACCTACATGGTATAGGTGGCTGCCTTTTCTTATTTGTAGAGGGTCTTCTGGGCTGTATGGATACACTGCCTCTCCACAGTGAAGGGGAATAAAGAAACCACTCCTGCTTCCCTAATATGATGGACAGGTTTAGGCTACAAACTTTTGCCAACATAGCTATGACAGTGAGGTTTGATTTGTGACCAACGTAGCTGTGATGGCAGAATTCCCTAGTCTAGACACCACTCTACTGGCAAAAGTATGCTTTGATTGGTATAGCTTGTTTTGCTTGGAGCAGCTCCAAAAGATACATTGGTAAAAGCACAGTTTTGCTCATATAAGTTGTGTCCATACTAGGAGCACTTTGCCAGTACAAAAATGCTATTAAAATCACGCTTCTCCTTGACACTAGTATACAGGCAAAAGTTTTAAGTGGCAACTTGAGCTTAGTCTGACAATGTCTTGAACAAACATTCCATATTAATCAAACCAGTGAGATGTCAGTTGCAGCTAATAATTTCCAGTGTGCTAAAGATAAGAGGCAATGTGATTAGCAAGGAGGTACTGATTTTGCTTTATTAATATTTTATAAAAACACTTTTAAAAGCACAGAGTACGTTGTATGGAAAGGGGTGCTTCTCAGAGATCCTTTCATCTCCAGAGGTTATGTAGCTGCTAGGGTCACATCAAGTATTTATGTGATTGCTTTGTTTTGTTTAGGTTTCAAGCCCTGAGTGGTTTTGGATCACTTTCTGGAACATCAGAGAACTAAATTGTACCTCAGCCACCTGACCAGAATTCCCTAGTATTATCAGACCTCTCTGGCCATGTCTACCCTGGGGAAATGTACAGAAAAATCCCCAGTAGTACTAACAAATTTTGCTCTGGTAGTATAAAGTAGCCAGAAAGTCACTTAAAATAGGTCTACACTGCTATTAGACACCCTCAGTTGGCCCATGCCACTTGACATGACGGGGCTTGGGCTGTGGAGCTGTTTGGATGTAGTAGTTCAGGCTTAGGCTGCAGCCTGAGCTCTGGGACCATCCCACTTCTCAGGGTCCTAGAGCTTGGGCTCCAACCTGAGCCTGAACATCTACACAGCAATTAAACAGTCCCTTAGCCCAAGCCCCACAAGTCAGCTAACATGGGACAGCTGCGGGCTTTTAACTGCAGTGTAGACATACCCTTAGTCAACAAAGAGAGTCTTGTGGTTAAGGCACAGGACTGGATCACAGGAGATGTGTGTTCTAGTTCTAGCTCTACCATAGACTTCATAAATATCCTTGGATCTCTGTACTTCAGTTCCCCATTTCTAATGTGGGGACAATTATACATCCTTTCTCCCACCCATTGTCTGTCTTGTGTATTTATTTAGACTCTTTGGGGGAAGGGCTGCTGATTATTGTGTGTTTGCACAGTGTTTAGCACCACAGGGACTAAATCTAGGTTGGGTTGTCTAGGTGCTACCATAATGTAAATATGAGGATTTCCATCAGGTGGTGCTGGGTCAATATAACGGCTATACAATCCGCTGCCTCCTCCCACCTCTCCCGGGCAAAGACATGCATCTCACTTCCTGTTTACTGAGGTTTTTCGAGGCTGCACAGTTCTCTGCCTACACCAAAAGATCCCCAGCAAGGCAGACCACCTAAACAGGCCAGCATCTGTGTTTGCTTACTCTTTGAAGGCTATAAACAGCACAATTATCCAGAGTTATGTTACCCCACAGCTTTTTCTACGCTAGCACGTTTATTCTTAAGGTGAAAGCTTTACAGAGAAACCATATTAAAACAATAAAAGAACCTACACGCAGGCTAATATGATTACCGGAGATTGCCCCAACTCCCACAATGGCTCTGGCCAGTGAACTGTCCTTCAGATCCCACTAATGAATTTTCCTGTGGTTATAAAGTCTTAACTGCCTTGGCTTAGAACAAACACACCCATGAATCTGTGAGTCATTCTGTTATCCCATTCAGGCCTCTTGTGATCAACAACGGCTCGGGGAAGAGTTTCAAAAGAATAGGTCCAGAGGTGAGAAGTTGTCCCCTCCCTCAAATATTTCCTAGGAATCACATTTAAGTTGGTTGGTCTAGCACATTGTTTCAAAGTGTCCTGTAAGGCTCATAACACTTTCCAAGTCAGGTCTAGCCCTTAGAGATGTTGCATACAATTCCACAATAAGACATAAACATTTGCATTTTTAAAACAATGAACTCCTAAGATACTTAAACTGAATTCCATAAGGTTCATCCAGGAAATTGCCATATCTGTCACATGGGGCATGGCTGGAGACCTGTTCTATTCAGCTGACTGTCAGACCAACCCTTCTGGGCTGTTAGCAGCCAGGCCTAAAAGAGAACAGCCTTTGGGCTGCTCTTAATATTCTGAATTCTCTCAACCAGAGTTTCATTAGCAGGTTAGTCCCTATTTACAGCTGTGGACTTGCATAGCTCCACCTTTTTTTCCCCCAATCACCCTCTGCTGGCCAATAAAATCCTAATTAGTAAAACAAGTATAGAGGAAATTGGAAAGTATATAGAGAAGTTACATGTACACAATGTTAATAATTCCTTGACGTGTTTACTAGTTTCCTTCACTATTAAACAGGAAGCCAGGGTGATATTAAAAATGTTGCAAGGGGGGAGGGAAAGGATCTTCCATTGCTAACTATTATGCATGTTTCAGCGATGTACTGGCGAAGAACCAATACTTTGCTAATTTGCAAACTGCGAATGGTCTGATCGCATCCTATTAAAAAGGTTCTAGTCCTTGTGCCAAATCTGGCAATGAAAGGCAGACATTGCCACTCCCTCTGGCCACATTTCTTTCCCTAGCGATTGCACGTAGGAAAGAAAGCAGAGAAATTGAAACCATAAACGTTTTGATATTCCATATATGTCTCTTGCCAGGCCATCTGATTGTAGTTGATTTTATTTGTACATTTCTTTTACAGTTGATTTACATGCTATTGAGGGCTAATGATATGGTAGTGTGCGATCTACTCAGTAATTGTCTTTCCATGTGCATTGACTGGCACGTTGGCAGATGATAGATAGCTCCAGGCTGCAGTGAGAAAGGCCCTGCAGGGGCAATGTTCACAGGACTATGGCAGATGCTTTGACATTGCTAACGTGAGGTGCTGGGTTAACATGGGACAATGCTGTACTGTACACAAGTACGGATGACATTAATTTTATTGAGCTGGTCAGGACATCATCATCTCTCAGATCTTAACACTTTATGATTTTTCATTGAGCATTATTCTCTTCCCCTGTGTGACAATCCCTTTGCAAAATGAATGCCAATGCAGCTCTCGCAAAGCGGTGTTTTATGTGGCTATTTGTTTCCCATAATATATAAAGAGATATCAGTTTAGCTGTATAATAAACCCATCATAAACCAGCTTGCCTCTTCATGCAGCTGTTTTTACATGGCATGTCACAGCAGCATCCATACATCAGCCCTTTCCCAAGGACGTTTCTTCTATTTTATCTTTTCTTGCCTTTAAAGCCTCTATGTTAGAGTTTGACTGGTGCTTCCACATGACCAACATTTACCATCACTGCTGTTATGAAAAAAATGAAAGCATAATAAAGTACTAGTCTGGCTTGCTTCAAGTGCATTCAGAAGATGTACACTTGGATTTCAGTGCCATTGACAGATACATGAGCTGAATTAGTGAACATCTAGTTCAGCTCTAGACCTCATTTTCCTCATACTATAAGCCTGTTAACCTTAAAATCTTACCAGAGTTGAACTATCATTATATACAATCATTAACATTCGCTTTTATTTCCAAGGTGCTATCAAATTAGCAATAACCATTGTCCGTTGTGCACTACAAAGATCTCTTGTTCTTAAGGGCCAGATTCTGCCCTCCTTCTAAATCTAGAATCATAATTTTTCCCATTGATTTCAAGAGTAGTCAGCAAGAGTAGGGGTGGCAGAATTTGACCATGGAAGATTTTGCTGCAGAGAGATGTGATGCCCCATGGCATAATATTTTCCTTGGTCACTTCTTTGCTCTTCCATTAAAACTTCATATATGCTAGAAACCAAACACATCTTTGAAGAGTGTAAGGGAACAGTAGCCTGATTAGAGGTATCATTTACAAATGATACAGTATATGATTTCTCCATAGGACACATGTAAGCGCAGACAACGCCTCAACAACAAAATGGTCAAATCTCTTAATCAGTGCTTTATTCATGATGGTTAGAGGATATTTATCTATTTATCTATCTAATCATCACCATGGTAACTGAACACTCACAAGAAACATAATGAGAAAATACGATGTTTTAACAGACCCAGAACATAAATAGAAGAGCTCTTGAGCTTGGAAGTGCAACCCAGTGCTGTGAGCAGAACAGAGCTTTGCTTTCCACCTTCTGATTCGGTTAACAAATATGTGTTTTTCTAGGGATTCCTGCATCCTGTCCAAAAATTGGACTGGCCTAGTCCTGCCTTGTTGCGCTGTCCCGCTTACTTCTATGAAGTCTAAGCAGGGATTAATTTGCCGCTTTGTAGAAGCCAAGCAGGGCATCTGGATCCTGTCACTATACTCTCCTCTAAAAGTATATAAATAATTCCATTAGACCACACAAACAGAGAGAGTAGGAGGGCACATGCTTCCCTCATGCTGAAAGTCTCTGGTAGGAGCTAAGAAACTCTACACGTTCCCAAAGCTAAGAAACTTTCCAAGTTATTCACATTGCAGTTGCATCTGCCAAGAAGCCCTAATCAGGGATTGGGGCCACATTGTGCTAGGCACTGTACATGATAACAAATAAAGGATGTGTGGCATTTCCTTAAATTTGACCTTTTGTCGTAGTTTCCTCCATTGTACTTTTGGAAATAAGGTTCTTGCCTGCAGCTGCACCAAAATCCTTTTTAGTGGGTATAGGGGGAGAGGGATGTGAGCCACAGAAGAGGATTCACTACTGGTTCAACCAGTAGTACCTTCCAGATGGATTTCTGACTGGAAAGCTGCTTCGTTCCTGGTTCCTCCTATTTCCTGCCAACACTCTGTAAGCTATGGAGCCATTGGATTGTGGAAGGGCACCAGGATGATGGGCTCAAGAAGGAAAAAGCGATAGCGCTGCTTCCTAATATGTCCAAGTTTGCTCTCCTCTCTGCATTGCATACTTGAGCCTAAGGTGTAGGCCCCTAAGTATTTTAATGCTTTGCATGTTTGAATAAGTTTATAATGTGAAAACCATCCATATTTGCTGGTGGTTCTCTGACTTACCCAAATAGAACATTTAGCTATTATTTGGCATTTGTCATTCATATGTCTCAAAACATTTTTAAAAGGCAGTCAGTATCCCTTCTCCTCTGTTTACAGTTGGAGGAGCTGAGTCACAGAAAGGTGAAACAATCTCAGCCTTTGGCTAAGGCTGTCCAGAAAGAAAGGACTGTTTAAATCCACAGAGACTCTGACAGACTCAACTGAATAAGCGTATCCTTGCCATTAGCCTAATTAAACATAGTTCCTCATGCAACATACATTCCTTGGCATGTTTTATGTTACACGCAATATGCTGCTGTTATTGAAAAATGTTTAAATAAAAAGTTAAGGAGAAAAACAAGCCCTTTCTTGGTAGGGCTGAGCATATTCTGTGATACTTCCATCTGACTCAGAATTGCTAACAGATTTCTAGGAATTTAATTTTGATCTTCATTCTGTGAAGGAAATGCCCTGTCTGGAACTCTGAAGAAGAATTGTCTGGTGGGATGATTTCTATCTCTCGTTACATTTAATAGAATCTGTTGGGTCTAAACTTTTGATGAACTTTGGGGAGCCAAAACACACCCAGACTGGCTGTCTCTGGATAATCCTTCCTGAACCCTTTTGAACAAAACACTGACCTGCAAACTACTCATAACACCCCCTTTCTCAAGTAGCCATTAGCCTTTATCTCTATGCATTTACTTGTTAACTTGCTTTTCCTGTAAAATCTTGATTGATTATGCATGACCATTATCTTTTGTTAATCACTTTGTTTACTTCTGTGTATAAATATTGATGCTCACCCCTAATAAAGGGGCCACACTTAATCTAAAGCTTTTAGAGCTAAGGATAGTGTGAGCCCGTTGATCAACGCATTGGTGTCTGGTCTCTGACAGAATTGTGTGCCCCATACCAACTCCGCACAAACTCGGGTGCTGGAGAGGTGAGTGAGGACTTGCTTTATTTACCTAACAAAGCCTTTACTCTAATCTGAGAGATTCACATTTCATTTCATATGCTCAAGTCTGCACCTTTATTGGCAGTAACATTAATAACCCTAATATAATCAGAGTCCCTGGATTTGGGCCCCATTCTATAGAACTACAGAAACCACCTCCTACAGTCTAGAACAGTGGTGGACAACCCACGGGCCACATGCGGCCGATCAGGATAATCTGATTATGGGCTGTGAGACAGTTTGCTGATGTTGACTGTCTACAGGTACCGCCCCCTGAAGCTCCCACTGGCTGTGGTTCACCGTTCTCGGCCTATGGGAGCTGCTAGGGGTAGTGCCTGTGGACAGTCAATGTCAGCAAAATGTCTTGTTGCCTGCAATCAGATTACCCTGATGGGCCACATGTGGCCCATGGGCCGCAGGTTGCCCACCACTGGTCCAGAAATGTCTTCTACCAAATCTCTACTTTTCCTTCAGTTTGTTTCTTTATGGTCTTTCTTTGCCAGCTCTTTTTATTGGTATCCGTGATCCAATCTACACTAAACTTTTAAGTGAGTTTGTTAACAGTTGGGACACATCGTTGGGCTGTGAAGCTAGTTTGCATTTGTACAGTTAGTAACTGTGGCGGTTCATACACAGCTAGTCACCATGGTTATGTCTACATAGCAATTAAACACCTGTAGCTGGCCGGGGTCAGCTGACTCAGGTTCACAGGGCTTGGGCTGCAGGTCTGTAAAATTGCTGTATAGCAGTTTTGGCTCAGACTGGAGCCCAGGCTTTGGGATTCTCTGCTTTTGTGGGGTCCCATAAGCCCAAGCTTGAACATCTACCCAGCTATTTTACAGCCCCGCAGCCCAAGCCCCACGAGCCTGAGTCAGCCAACTCAGGCCAGCTGTGGATGTCTAATTGCTGTGTAGACATACCCCATGCATTGCCCTTGCCAATAGCCTAGGCTGGCACATTTGTCAAGTTGTAACACTGTTATTTTGCAGAGTATATGGGACACCCTAATTGTTCTGTTATCAGTGTATGGCTATTCTGGCACCAAGTTGGTAGCTGCTCTTCTTCTCAAAGTCCCTGGGTGGTAGGGCTCTCCTGACTGCATATGGTGATACTCTGTGGGCATGTGTTATAGACATGCTGTCCCTTACTGAAGCGTTATGGGGGAGTTGCCCCCAGAATGCACAGTTACAAACACAGTTAGGCAACATGATAGTTGGGAACATGCAAACTGTGTTGGGAAAAAATGGGGACATTTTTCAATGACAGTTTTGTTGAATTCTCTCACCCTCATTTTTGGTCCAGCTACCCAGCTGATCAGCAACTTGTAACTTGAAAAAAATAGGGGAACATGTTTGATCTTTTCTTCTGTGATTGTTCCTCACTCTCTTTTTTTTTTTAAACAGCTTTTGCCCTGACCTGATCATAAAAACATGGCTGTTCTTATAGCACAGAAAAGGCCCATAGTGTCACTCCTCTCCGTTTTGGCTAATAGCCCACAGTATTGCATACACTTGGATGCAAAAATTGATTAGTGAAAGGTCAGTCTCAGAATGGGTGAAGATTTAATACAGAAATTATCCTAACCATTGCATATTTATCCCATGGAGATTTGCTGATCTCAACCAGGTTGTATGTTACCTCTACTTCCCATCCTGCCTGTTATGCCACAGGCCTATGCGACTCTTCCTTCCATCTCTGGTCCATGACTTGCCAGCCTATCTATTGCCTCTCCCCTCAATCCAACTCATGACCCACTAGGATCACTAAGACCTGTCTTGCAAACTCCTTCCTATTTCATCAGAAGAAGCCCAGGTCTGGCAAATCTTCAGTCTTTCTGCTAGGTCAGGTTCAGTGTTCCCTCCAATTTTTCCCACGCATGTGTGGAATGAATTTTGTTATGTGCACCAGTATGGAGGTGATGTGTGAGGGCTCTGGGGTGGAGCTGGGGATGAGGGCTTGGGGTGCAAGCTGCCCTGGGGCTACTGTAGGGAGAGAGGACTCCCCCCAGCTCTCACTCCTTGCAGCAGCACCTAGGCTGCGGGGGTAGAGGTGCCTCTCCCCACTGTGGCAGCTCCGAGGTTGGGGCCGTGGGATATGTGCCTCTCACCTGGCCATGGCAGGTCCAGGCTGGGCATGTGGCAGAGGTGGGGCCCAAGGGGTTGGGAGTGTAGGAGGGGGCTCAGGGCTGGGGCACAGGGTTGGAGTGCGGGGCGTGAGGACTTTGGGGCAGGACTGGGGATGAGGGGCTCAGGACTGGGGCAGAGAATTGGGGTGCAGGAGGGGACGAAGGTTCCAGCTGTAGGAGCCTGAAGTGGCGGACTGTCCGTCACTGGTGGCCCAGAGGAGCAGCAGCGGCTGTGGGCAATTTTCTGCTCTGCTCCTCTCCCCACCCCATCCCAGGCAGGCAGACAGCGGCTTCTGCCTGCCGGTGACAGAGGGCAGGGGTGAAGAGAGGAATCCTCAGCTGGGAGTGAGTGGGGGGTGCATGGCAGAGGGCTGCTCTGGGCCGGCGGGCCTAGAGGAGTGTGAGGAATGGGATGGAGAGGAGAGGAGCCAGCTCTGCGGCCACTGGACAGCAGTGCAAGTGAAGTGGAACACGAGGCCAGGCTGGCAGGGTCCCTGCTGAGCATGGGCCTGCTGCCATTATAAACCTGGTACTGGCCAAGCTGGGTTGGGGCTGGGAGATGGGTACCTCTCTCCGCCACAGCAGCTCTGGGGCTTGAGGAGAAGCATCTCTCCCTGCCGCAGCCATGAGCGCCTGCACAGCGCTTAATAGGCTGCTGTGTGGCTGTGCAGCTTACAGGGAACTTAGGCCAGGTTCAGTTATTTATTCTGAATCTTTGGGGAATCACGGGGAAATAAATAATCTGTTCTGCAATAGCTTCTCACGTGGACACACTTACTCTGCACAAAGGCCACGTGTACACTACAGGGACTACAGCAGCATCACTGTGGCCCTGTAGCTATGCTGTCATAGCCTCATAGTGCAGATCCAGCCTATGGCGAGGGAAGAGGTTTTTCTGTTGCTGTAGGACCACCGCTTGTCCAGGCACCACTCTGCATCTACACTGGGGGTTAGGTTGACATAACTATGGCACTCAGGGCTGTGAAAAATCCAGACCTCTGAGCACCATTGCTATGTTGACCTAATTTTTAAGCATAGACCCACCCTAAGGCTATATCTACATTATGGGGAGCTACAGTGGCATAGCTATGTGTCATAGCTATGGCATTGTAGCATCATAGCATAGATGCTTCCTACACTGATGGGAGGAGTCCACCCCGAATGGTGGTGCTAGGTCAACAGAAGAATTTTCAGTCAGCTTAACTGTGACTACACAATGGGTTAGATCGGCTTAATCACAGTGCTCAGGAGTGTGAATTTTTCACAGTCCTGAACGCTGTACTTATGTTGATCTTTTAAGTGTAGACCAGACCTAAGTGTGCCTTTGTGCAACAGAAACTGTGGCTTTCTCTCTACGGGGGAGGAGTGACCATCTCATAATAGCTATGCTGGCAGCAGAGTCTGGAGTGTAAAGTGCTTTTCAGAATGAAGGGTGACAATGATGATCCAACTCCCCGGTACAAGCCAGGGCTTGTTAGTGTTTTTTTAAATATAGAATGTGAGAAATTAATCAGAGACTGATGTAAGATGAGAAAAATTTGGAGCCATGGCTGAAGACAGAAAAGCAGGTCAGCTGGGAAAACAGCTATTTTCTTTACTTGACTCAATTACCATTTAAAGTGAAACCCCACAGGGGGTAACTGGCTTAACTGCACTAACCTTTCACCTCTGCAAGCTTGCATTCAGTTGTAGGTCACACCTCAAAATACATTTCATTCCCATTACTGCTTGTGCTCAGCTCTCGACTAGTAGAACCTAATTTGGAACTGGAAATACTCAATCAGGTAGCAACAGAGACCAAAAAAAAAAAAAAAGCATGTACATTACCGTGTTAAACATAAACTACTACAAAAATAAAGGGAAAACAGCATTTTTCTTCTGCGTAGTAAAGTTTCAAAGCTGTATTAAGTCAATGCTCAGTTGTAAACTTTTGAAAGAACAGCCATAACGTTTTGTTCAGAGTTATGACCATTTCAGTTATGAACAACCTCCATTCCTGAGGTGTCTGTAACTCCGAGGTTCTACTGTACTTCAGCATAATGCATGCTTGCCATTTTTATTATTGATTTGTTTTTCTACTATAGCACCTAGGAATGCTAGTCCTGGATCAGGACCCCATTGTATGAGGCGTTGTAAAAACACAGAATTAAAAAGACAATCCCTGCCCCCAAAGAGCCTACAATTTAAGTACAATACAAGAGATGACAAATCAACAGGGCAGGCAGCACAAGGAAATACAGAGACAATATTGACCAGTATGATGAGCAGTGTCTCAACACACCAGCTGCCTAACTAGTGTCAATTTGTTTGCAGGCATCATGGCAAAGGAGAACTTTTAGGAAGGTTTTGAAGGAAAATGATGAGTTAGTTCTACAGGTGTTTACAGGGAGTTTTTCCCAGGGAGAGGGGGTAGCATGGGAGAAAACACAAAGGTGCTTGTTTGAAAATTTAACAAGTGGGCTGATTGGAGGTGAGCGTCGACTTTTCAATACTGAATGACAGATGATAAATAGAATGGGGATAGGCCATGAAGGGCCTTGAAAGTGAAGACAAGTGGCTTATATTTGATATGCTAGAAAAGGAAGAACCCAGTGAAGGGCTTCAAAGAGACAAGTGACAGGGTCAGAGCAATAGTCTAGGAAAATGATCTTTGCAGCAGCAACATTCTGAATGGATGAGAGCGGGACCAGATGGCATTTGTGTATTCCAGAGAAAATGATGTTGTAGAAATTGAGATGTGAAATGATGCGAGAGCCTGGAGGAGAGTTTTAGCTGTGTGGATGGCAAACAGCAATGGGAAATCAATGGGAGTTAAGAACCAAAGCACTTTTGAAAATCCCAGGGTTCCTGTCTGCATCTTTAGGCACCTGAATACTTTTTGAAAATCTGGATCTTAAATCCTGATTTGTCATCATCTGTACTCTTCCATAGAATTTTGCAGTGAGTTCAAGCATTAGGCATCAGTGTCAATGCCAAGTTGGAGGCTTATGCACCACATGTTTTCAGATTGCAAGAAAAAGATTCTACTTTAGAAGAGATTCTGCTGACAGTGAGTGCTAAGTACAAGGATTTAATTCTGCAATGGCACGAATGCCAAATAGCCTTTATTTGAGATAACATTTACTGTTAATTGTAAAATGGAATAATAGGAAAATCAATTAAAATGTAAAATCTAAAATGACTTCACATGAAAATGCTTATGGTAGCATGGCTAGCATGGCTGGGACACAGGAATTCTTAGGAACTCTGTCTGCTATGTTTCAGAGTAGCAGCCGTGTTAGGGCTTGGCTGCACTGGAGAGTTGCAGCGCTGGTGAGGAGGTTACAGTGCTGCAACTCAGGATGTGGTCACACTTGCAAAGCACAGCCAGCGCTGCAACTCCCTGGTTGCAGCGCTGGCTGTACACCTGGTCTGCCTCGGGTGTAGCGATTCCAGCGCTGGTGATGCAGCGCTGGTCAGCAAGTGTGGACACCACCAGCGCTTTTACTGGCCTCCGGGGTATAAGGAGGTATCCCAGAATTCCTGTCCACAACAAACCAGAAGAATGGCTGAACTCCGATCTCCCCGTAGCTACTTGCTAAAAAACAAACACAGATGCTCTGTGCTCCAGCGAGTGAGCCAGCGAAGGCAGGAGAATGGCTTTGGAATGCTCAAAGCTGTTTGCTTGAGGAGAGAGGGGGGAGGGGTAATGTTGAGCAACTGTTTATGTGGTCTGACGGCTATTTAGGAGTGCATAATTAGCATTTAGTGAATAAGAGACAGGAGGGGGAAGGTCAGAACTTTTAAAATGATTGAAGGTAGGCACTGTGTATCTTCCAGTCCTTAGAACTTGCAAGGCAGGGAGCTGAGAACAGTGTCAGCTCCAAAAATCCACTCTCTCTGTCTCCCCCATGCTCCCTGTCACATTCCACGCCACCGCCCTCTTTTGAAAAGCACGTTGCAGCCACTTGAATGCTGGGATAGCTGCCCACAATGCACTACTCCCAACAGAGCTGCAAATGTGGCCACACTGCAGCGCTGGTAGCTGTCAGTGTGGCCACACTGCAGCGCTGGCCCTACACAGTTGTACGAACACAGCTGTAACTACCAGCGCTGCAGAACTGTAAGTGTAGCCATGGCCTTAGTCTGTATCTGCAAAAAGAACAGGAGTACTTGTGGCACCTTAGAGACTAACAAATTTATTTCAGCATGAGCTTTTGTGGGCTACAGCCCACTTCATCGGATGCATAGAATGGAACATATAGTGAGGAGATATATATACAAATGGAGAACATGAAAAGGTGGGAGTTGCCCAAGCAACTCTTAAGAGGCTAATTAATTAAGATGAACTGTTGTCAGCAGGAGAAAAAAAACTTTTGTAGTGATAATCCAGATAGCCCATTTAAGACAGTTTGAGAAGATACTTAACATGGGGGAAATAGATTCAATGTGTGTAATGGCTCAGCCATTCCCAGTCTCTATTTAAGCCTAAGGCCTTGGCTACACTGGCACTTTACAGAGCTGCAACTTTCGTGCTCAGGGGTGTGAAAAACACCCCCGGAGCGCTGCAAGATACAGTGCTGTAAAGTCTCAGTGTAATCAGTGCCGCAGCGCTGGGAGCACGGCTCCCAGCGCTGCAAGCTACACCCGTAGAGGACGTGGTTTACGTGCAGTGCCGGGAGAGCTCTCTCCCAGCGTTGGTGCTCCGACCACACTCACACTTCAAAATTTCAAGTGTAGCCATACCCTAAATTGCTATGAACTTTATCAATCTTTGCAGGAGGAAAATGGGTGTCATATCCCTGCCAAACCAAAAACTACATGTATGTCAATTCAGACTAATTTCCCTCCCAGGTGACATTTGTAGAATAACTTTTGTATCTTTAACTTCTGTGACAGACCCAGGCCAGTGGGGTACAGGAGTCTGATAGAGGGCAAATATACTGGTCCTATTGGCATCCAGCGGGGGTGGGCGGGCAAAGCCCGCCCACTTCTAAAGGGCCTCCCCCCAGCCTAAGGGGAGGACCCACAGGTCTGGGACACCAAATAATTACGGGGGACAACTAATGAAAAAAAACAGGATCGGGAGTGAGGTCATAGGGCTAAACGAAGGGAACCCGATGGGGACACCGAGCAGAGAACCCCGGACAACGCCCACTGCTCCTCGAAGACGTCAAGGGAGCCAGTGGACGCCGCCCAGAGGAACTCTGCCCGGATGCGTGAGCAGACGGAGGAACGGAAATAGGCCCTACAGTCGCAGGAAATCCCGTCGGCCAACCTCCTCTCCCTGGTGTTGTAGATAGTCAGTTTGGCCAGGGCCAAGAGGAGGTTGAGAAGGAGATCCCGCGACTTCGTGGGGCCACGGATGGGGAGCGTGTAGATAAAAAGGTGAGGGGAAAAGTGCAACCAAAAACGCAGGAAAATATTCAGGAGGAGCCGGAACAGGGGCTGCAACCTGGCACACTCCAAATAAACGTGCGCCAAGGTCTCCTTCTCACCACAGAAAGGGCAGGTGCTAGGGACAGATGTGAACCGCGCCAAGTACACGCCCGTGCTCACGGCTCCGTGAAGGAGCCTCCAACTGATATCCCCGGCGGGCCTCGGGACCAGGGCAGAGTACAAACTGGCCCACCGGGGCTCCTCACCCTCGAGAGGCGGCAGGAGGTCCCGCCATTTGGTATCGGGGCGGGATGCGAGGGTGAGGTAGTGAAGGGTATGGAGCACGAGCGAGTACAGATGTTTCCGTGGCGCGGTCTGGAACAAAACCGGCTGCAGATCATGCAGCCGGCTGGCAGTGAAAGGGTGAGGGGGCCAATTGGGTCCACGGGGCAGGGGCCCGATAAAAATGTCCACGGGGCCTGGGGTGGAGGGTGGGCGGGGTGTGCCCTCTCGCAGGACCCGGTCGAGGTAAGCCCGAGCAGCGGGCAGTAAAGCGGCCTTCACCTCCTGAAGTACGCGCTGGGGAGTACGAGGTCTGGAGAGCCCCATGCGCTGAGCAAGCGTCAGGGGATCCAGCCAGTCTCCCCGGTCGTAGTCCAGGAGGTCTCCGACCCTGGTGACTCCCGCCGAGACCAACCTCTGGCACACCGTGGGGGACTCCGCCACCTGCACACGAAGCTGGGGATTGTGTAGCAGGGGCTCCGCGAGGAGGTCAACCCCCACGGTGGCCGCCACGGACCTGGTCGTTGAAAAGAGCTTCCAGGTCCGGAGGAGGTCTTGGTAGAAGACCGGCAGCCCGGAGAGGTCTCGCGGAAGACCTCTCGGATGGAGGTAAAAGAGCTGCCGGTCATATCGGAGCCCTCGAAAGCGGCGGAGGAAGGCGTGCGCCAATACGCTCCACGCCGGACTACCCGCACCAAACAGGAGCCTCTGCAGGGCCTGGAGGCAGAAGACATGGACCTGAGCGCGTAAGCACTTCAGGCCCTGCCCCCCCTCCTCCAGGGGCAGGTGGAGGACCCCTGCAGAGACCCAGTGCGTCCCTGGCCAAAAGAACTCCAGAATCAGTCCGGAGGTTGGCCAGGAAACCCGGGGCCGGGACCAGGGTGTGGAGTCGGTACCAGAGCATGGACAGGACCAGTTGATTAAGCACCAGTGCCCTCCCCCGAAGGGAGAGGCACCGGAGTAGTCCTGTCCATTTCCGGAGCCGCTCCATCACCCTGCCCTGCAAATCCTGCCAGTTCTCCGGCGGAGACGGATGCGTGGCAGAAAGGTAAACGCCGAGATAGAGCAGCGGACCCGCGCTCCACCTGATGGCCTGAAGCGCAGGTGGGAGGGAGCTCGCCTGCCACCCGTCCCCGACCACCAGGCCAGAGCTCTTGACCCAGTTGACCCGGGCGGAGGAGGCCGCCGAGTACACAGCCTGGCAAGCCTCCACCCGCGCCAAGTCGCCCGGGTCCTGGACCACAAGGAGCACATCGTCAGCGTATGCCGACAGGACCAGCCGCAGCCCCAGCTCCCGAAGCACCAACCCCGTCAACCTCTTGCGGAGGAGACAGAGGAAGGGCTCGATCGCCAGAGTGTACAGCTGGCCCGAGAGGGGGCACCCCTGCCGCACTCCCCGCCCGAAGCTGACCGGCTTGGTCAGGGTCCAGTTGAGCCTGACCAGACACTCCGCAGAAGCGTACAGCACCTGGAGAAAACCCACAAACAGGGGTCCGAAGCCGAACGCTCGCAGAGTGCCCAGGAGATACCCGTGATCCATCCGGTCGAACGCCTTCTCCTGATCCAGGGACAAGAGGGCGAACGACAGGCCATCCCTACACCCCAATTCCAGAAGGTCCCGGACCAGATACAAGTTATCAAAGATGGTGCGGCCCGGGACGGTGTAGGTCTGGTCTGGGTGGACCACGTCCGCCAGCACGGACCCTAGCCGCATCGAGATGGCCTTCGCAACAATTTTGTAGTCCGTGCTGAGGAGCGAGACGGGACGCCAATTCCGTAAGTCGCGGAGGTCCCCCCTCTTCGGCAATAAGGCCAGCACGGCTCGCCTGCACGAGAGAGGGAGGACCCCGCTCTGCAAAGCCTCGGCCCAGACGGTGACCAAGTCTGGGCCGAGGACGTCCCAGAACACGCGGTAGAACTCCACGGTCAGCCCGTCCAAGCCCGGAGATTTATTGGTGGGCATGTGACGGAGGGCCTCCGAGAACTCGGCCAGAGTGAGAGGCAGCTCTAGCCGGTCCCGGTCGCCCGTGCTGACCGTCGGGAGCCCGTTCCAGAGCACTCTGCAAGCGTTAGGATTGGTCGGATCCGGGGAGAAAAGAGTGGCGTAGAAGGCCCTGGCCCTCTGGCACATCTCCGCCGGATCCGTGAGGGGGGTGCCGTCCTCCGCCAGGAGGCAGGTGACGTGCTTCTTGGCCCCCCTCCTTTTCTCCAGGGTGTAGAAGAAGCGGGAGCCGCGATCCATCTCCCGAAGGAGGTGGATGCGGGATCGAACAAAAGCACCCCGGGCCCGATAGTCTTCGAGGGCCCGGAGCTCCTCCCGCTTCTCCCGGCACGCTCCGCAGAGGGATGGATCCTCGGGGTTGACGGCCAGACGCCTCTCCAGCTCCAAGACCTCCCGCTCCAACTGCCCTATAGCCGCATCCCTCCGTCGGCTGGCACCCCGAGTGTAGTCACGGCAGAAGAGCCGGGCGCGCACCTTCCCCAGATCCCACCACCGCCGTGCCGCGGAAAAGGCGCGCCTCTGCCTTCGCCAGGCCAGCCAGAACTCCCGGAAGGACGCCACGAAGCCCGCATCCTCCAGCAAACTATTATTAAAATGCCAATAGGCCGGCCCCGGCCTCTCCGCGCAGAGAGAGGCCGTCACAGTGGCAAGGTGGTGATCCGAAAAGGGGGCCGGCCGAACGCTGGAGGAGTGGGCCCGTGAAAGGTGGAAACGTGACAGGTAAATACGGTCCAGCCGGGAGTGGCACGACCGATGGGCCTCCACCCGGACGAAGGTGAACGTCGAGACGTCGTCTGGGTGGTGGTCGCGCCAGACGTCCACCAGGGAGTGGCGGTCGACAATCTCCCGGAGGACGTCCGCAGCTGCCGGGCACTGCTCGGTCCCCGAGCGGTCCCGTTCCTCGAGGGTGGTGTTAAAATCCCCTCCCAGGACCAGGCACTCACGAGGATCCAGGGAGCCAAGGAAGGCGGACGCCTGCTGATAAAAATGTAGCCTCTCCGGGGCCGATGTCGGGGCGTAAACGTTGACCAGATTAACCACAAGCCCCTCCACACGGACCCGGAGGTGCAGCAGGCGACCCGGCACAGCCTCGGCGACCCCTAGCACCTCGGGCCGTAGGTCGGGGGAGAACAGGGTCGCCACTTCAGCCGCGCAGACAGAGAAGTGGCTAAAGTAGGCCCCGTCCCCCCACTCCAGCCGCCAGCTAGCTTCAGCGGCAGGATCCGTATGGGTCTCCTGCAGGAAAACCACAGAGTACCCCCCCCTCCCGGAGGAAGGAGAGCACCTGGCTCCTGCGGAGACCCATCCTACAGCCTCGGGTGTTTAAGGTGGCAAGGATGATCGGCGCCATGAGGAGGGCTGGGGGGGATCCTCGCTGGCAGACACGCCCACGGCCTCTGGCAGGCCGCGCAGCAATCCGTGACCAACCCCGAAGGTGAGTAAGGAGTCACGGAAGACACGGACCCGCCGGTAGGCCGCGGCGGTCTGCTTCCCGGTCCTCTTACCCTCCCCCATGAGGGCCCTCGCGGCCTGGAGGACCTGATGGAAATCCCCCCACCGCTGGAGCACAAGATGGACTTTGTTCCGGGAGCCACGGACGTCCTCGAGGAACTCCCGCAGCTCCTCCCTCAGTGCATGGGGGGGTGGGGTCACTGATCGATGACTGGCCCCCAGTGGGGCCCCCGTCACAGCCCCGTGGCCCACCGAGGCGGGTAGGCAGGGGGCAGATCCCCAACGTGGCAGCAGATGGACCAACTCCACACGACCCGCCTTGCTCCCAGAATCAAGAAGGGGCAGTGGAAGGAGAACAGCAGCCCCTGGGGGGTCAGGACAGGAAACAACTAGTGAACCCGCTCCCTGGGAGGGATTGCCAGGGGCGGCACTGGCATCACAGGAAGTCGGGGGGACAAGGACAGAGCCAACAGAAGTAGGGCGGGGATCAGGGAGAGAATCCGGGAAGGAGGTAGAGGCAGGATCCGGAGCCTCCATAGGTGAGACGCCGGAAGGTGGCTCCTCCTGGCCAGGCTCAAGGATCGGGGAAGTGGGCAGGGGACCCCTAATGATGCCGGGCTCAGCCACTGTGGCACGTGCGGCAGCCTCGGCATCCAGAGAGAGATGTGGTCAATGGGGTCCCCGCTGGGGAAGGAGGGCGGGTCCTCCACACCAAAGAGGGACACCCCCTGGGAAGCGGGTCTCGGCAGCAGGGCACTGGCCGTCGCCCCAAGGGGCTCGGCGGCCGTCAACAGAGTGCCACCCACAGCCAGGTCGATAGAACATTCCAGGGGACCCTCAGAGGTGGGAGCAGAAACAGCGGGTAGGGGAAGGGAACCCAGGGACAGGGGGGATGTAGGGAGGCCACCCAGATCGAGGCCCGCCGGCAGAGGGTCGTCCTCCCCCTGCGTGACCGGGGTCAAGCCCAGGGCCTCGATCTCCGCGTAGATGGGAGGGAGATCACCGTCCACCACCCCAGGGCCCTCCCCGCCAGCACCCGAGGCGATACCCACCGCGGCACTCTCAGAGGCGTCAAGTGGGAAGGGGGCGAGAGAGGCACCCTCGGGGGCTTCCACGGGAAGGGACCCTGGAGGAGGGGCGGTGTTACCTTCCGGTGCTGCCACAGCATCCCCAGCCAGCTCCACACAACGGGAGTCATCAGGGGGCAAGGCGGAAGACTCGTCATCGGTGCCCCCCTTCCTGCTCTTCCGGGGGGCCTCCGAATCCGAAGGATGTAAAGAAACTCGAGCCTTCCGCTTGCCCCGCTTCCCCTGCACTAAGGACCAACCCTCCATGGCATCATCCAGGGGCCGGCTAATAGGGGTCAGCTCGGGGGGCAAGGGCAATGGCTCAGGGACTCGGGGAGGCAGTGGTGGGACAGCAGAAACCAGAGAGGATTCCCCCTGGGATGAGCCCTCTCCCATGTCCGGCGGTAGCCCCGCCACACCCTCCTCCACAGAGGTGGACCGAGAAGGAGGAGGAGGGGCAGCTTCGGGTGCCGGGCAGCTAGGGGGACCGGCGATGACAGGGCCGGCGCCTTGCCGGGGCTCGGGGATCCCGGACGCTCCTCCGTGCTGGGCCAAGGGACAGTCCCTCCGGACGTGCCCCATCGCCCGGCAGAGGTAGCACCGGGCCTCCCCCGTTGAATAATGCACCCGGTAGTGGGCTCCCTGGTAAGGGACCAGAAAGGACCCCTCGAGCGCCTCTCCGCCACGCGCCGCCGGCGGCAGTTGAAGCTGCACTTGCCGGCGGAACGAGAGAACATGACGGAGGGCGGGGTCCTTGCAGCCCAAGGGGAGAGGGCTGATGACAGAGACGGGGCGTCCCAGGGCAGAAAGGGCGGGCAGCAGGGCGGCATTGGGCAGGAAGGGAGGGACGGAGGTCAAGATCAAGCGGACCCCCAGGTCTTCTAACGGCTCCAGGGGGACGAACACGCCCCCCACCGCCAGGCCCGTCTCTACCGCCTCCTGGGCGGCAGCCTCCGATGCCAGGAAGAAGACCACCTTCCCGTACATTTTGGAGGCCGCCACGATGGCCGTGGGCCCCACTACCCTGGCCAACGCCCGCACGTAGGTCTCCACGTGGGGCGAGGCGGGCACCAGGAGGCAACGGACGCCGTGCTTCCTGGTCAAAGTGGGAAAGGGGCCCCGGCCGCTGTAGATGTTGGCGGAAGCAGCGGGCGGAGGAGCAGTGGCAGGCGGGGGGGTCGCCGCCACCTGGGCGTACGCCCTGGGGGCCGGGGGAGGGACACCTGCAGAGCTGGTGGAGGGAATAGCGGGGAGGGATGCCGCAGCCGGTAGCGGGGCTGCGGCAGTGGGGGCAGTCTCTGCCATGGAGGGCCTGGCCTTTCTAGTGGGGCCCTTACCCTTCTTCCCAGCCCGACCCTTCCCACCGGCTGGGGGGGCTCCCCCCGAATCAGAAGCGGCGAGAGAAGTGGCAGCAACGGAGGTCTCCCCAGTACTCGCCGCCGCCGGTGCCCCAGAAGGAGCGGTGGTAGGTGGATCGGCAGCGGCGGTCGAGGTAGAGGCTTAGGCAGTGGACACGGGGGCAGGTGGAGGAGGGGTAGTGGGAGCAGCGCGAGGGGTCTCTCCCGCCGCATCCCCCGCCATAACGAGAGCGGGGAGGGGGACAAACAGCGAGGGGAGGGGAAGGAGAGGAGGCGGCCACCCTTCCCCGCTAGGCTGCAGGCAGGGGAGGAGGGCGCCAGAAGGGGAAGGCTAAAGGGGCGTAGGGAGCAACCAAGGACTACGGGTGGGATTGTTGCAGGGCACCAACGCAGAGGGGGGTTCCGGCTCCTCCAGTTGCACTAGGGGAGCGGGGGGGCAACGGCAGAGGGGGGAGTGCAGTGAACAAGGGGAAACCAAATGGGGAAGGGCACAAGCGCCTGAGAGGGGGCGTGGACGCATGAGGGGGAACCGATCAGGGCTGGGGGAGCACAGGGTGGGGGGAAAGGGCGAGCTGAGATTGGGGTAGAGGGACCACGGGGACAGCTACAGGGCCGGGGCAGAACTATCAGGCAACAGAGGGAAATAGGTGGGGTGGACAAAAGTGGCAGAGGGGAGGGGGTCAGTCCAGTAAGAGGGGGGAGGTGGTGCACCCACAGGCACTTGTGCCAAAAAGTCAATGGTTGGCTGCTGCTGCTGCAGGCCCAAATGGTGGAAGTGGGCGTGGTGAGCCAGGCGAGCAGCTCAGACCCAGAGGCAGGAGTCCAAAGCAGAAGGAAAACAGCCAGCGAGGGTGATGGAGGGGGCAACGATGGTGGTGGGGGTGAAGGGGGACACGGATGGACTGGGGACAGGCTCCACGCCACACCCCCGGTGCCCCAGCGGACACAGTCCAAACCCCCACCACAAGAGCACAGTTTGAAAAAGACTCAGTCCAGAAAAGCCCCCTCCACAGTGGTCTTCATACTGTCTCCAGCAGCGGGTGGTCCTCTTCTCCTTCCTCTCCTCCTCCGGGCACCAACAGCTCCCCAGCAACAGCCACAGTAGGCCCAGCAGCTCCAGGTGGTGGAGGTCTGGGGTCCAGGCAGGAGGGACCCCGCTCAGAGGGTGGTGGTCTCAGCAACAAGAGCTGGGGTCCCTTACTCCCCTCTTCTCTGGGAAGCAGGCCAGCAGCCCCCACCCCAAGGGGCTGTAGGTGGAATAACAGCAGTAACTGAGGTGGGGGGGGGGGAACCACCAGCCAGCCAGCAAACAGACAGCAGAGAGAGGGGTAGGTGGTGGTGTCTAGCCCAGCCAGGGAAGCAGCAGGAGCAGGAACAGCAGCAGAAACAGCAGCAGCGAGGGCCCAGCGCCCAGCAGGAACAGCAGCAGCAGCAGCAGCCCTCTCTCTCCTTCCTCTACAGCAGAGTGGCAGAAGGAAGAATCAGTACTGGCCTATTGGTATCCAGTGGGGGGTGGGCGGGCAAAGCCCGCCCACTTCTAAAGGGCCTCCCCTAGCCTAAGGGGAGGACCCACCGGTCTGGGACACCAAATAATTACGGGGGACAACTAATGAAAAAAACAGGATCGGGAGTGAGGTCATAGGGCTAAACGAAGGGAACCCGATGGGGACACCGAGCAGAGAACCCCGGACAACGCCCACTGCTCCTCGAAGGCGTCAAGGGAGCCAGTGGACGCCGCCCAGAGGAACTCTGCCCGGATGCGTGAGCAGACGGAGGAACGGAAATACGCCCTACAGTCGCAGGAAATCCCGTCGGCCAACCTCCTCTCCCTGGTGTTGTAAATGGCCAGTTTGGCCAGGGCCAAGAGGAGGTTGAGAAGGAGATCCCGCGACTTCGTGGGGCCACGGATGGGGAGCGTGTAGATAAAAAGGTGAGGGGAAAAGTGCAACCAAAAACGCAGGAAAATATTCAGGAGGAGCCGGAACAGGGGCTGCAACCTGGCGCACTCCAAATAAACGTGCGCCAAGGTCTCCTTCTCACCACAGAAAGGGCAGGTGCTAGGGACAGATGTGAACCGCGCCAGGTACACGCCCGTGCTCACGGCTCCGTGAAGGAGCCTCCAACTGATATCCCCGGCAGGCCTCGGGACCAGGGCAGAGTACAAGCTGGCCCACCGGGGCTCCTCACCCTCAAGAGGCGGCAGGAGGTCTCGCCATTTGGTATCGGGGCGGGATGCGAGGGTGAGGTAGTGAAGGGTATGGAGCACGAGCGAGTACAGATGTTTTCGTGGCGCGGTCTGGAACAAAACCGGCTGCAGATCATGCAGCCGGCTGGCAGTGAAAGGGTGAGGGGGCCGATTGGGTCCACGGGGCAGGGGCCCGATAAAAATGTCCACGGGGCCTGGGGTGGAGGGTGGGCGGGGCGTGCCCTCTCGCAGGACCCGGTCGAGGTAAGTCCGAGCAGCGGGCAGTAAAGCGGCCTTCACCTCCTGAAGTACGCGCTGGGGAGTACGAGGTCTGGAGAGCCCCATGCGTTGAACGAGCGTCAGGGGATCCAGCCAGTCTCCCCGGTCGTAGTCCAGGAGGTCTCCGACCCTGGTGACTCCCGCCGAGACCAACCTCTGGCACACCGTGGGGGACTCCGCCACCTGCACACGAAGCTGGGGATTGTGTAGCAGGGGCTCCGCGAGGAGGTCGACCCCCACGGTGGCCGCCACGGACCTGGTCGTTGAAAAGAGCTTCCAGGTCCGGAGGAGGTCTTGGTAGAAGACCGGCAGCCCAGAGAGGTCTCGCGGAAGACCTCTCGGATGGAGGTAAAAGAGCTGCCGGTCGTATCGGAGCCCTCGAAAGCGGCGGAGGAAGGCGTGCGCCAATACGCTCCACGCCGGACTACCCGCACCAAACAGGAGCCTCTGCAGGGCCTGGAGGCGGAAGACATGGACCTGAGCGCGTAAGCACTTCAGGCCCTGCCCCCCCTCCTCCAGGGGCAGGTGGAGAACCCCTGCAGAGACCCAGTGCGTCCCTGGCCAAAAGAACTCCAGAATCACAGTCCGGAGGTTGGCCAGGAAACCCGGGGCCGGGACCAGGGTGTTGAGTCGGTACCAGAGCATGGACAGGACCAGTTGATTAAGCACCAGTGCCCTCCCCCGAAGGGAGAGGCACCAGAGTAGTCCTGTCCATTTCCGGAGCCGCTCCGTCACCCTGCCCTGCAAATCCTGCCAGTTCTCCGGCGGAGACGGATGCGTGGCAGAAAGGTAAACGCCGAGATAGAGCAGCGGACCCGCGCTCCACCTGATGGCCTGAAGCGCAGGTGGAAGGGAGCTCGCCTGCCACCCGTCCCCGACCACCAGGCCAGAGCTCTTGACCCAGTTGACCCGGGCAGAGGAGGCCGCCGAGTACACAGCCTGGCAAGCCTCCACCCGCGCCAAGTCGCCCGGGTCCTGGACCACGAGGAGCACATCGTCGGCGTATGCCGACAGGACCAGCCGCAGCCCCAGCTCCCGAAGCACCAACCCCGTCAACCTCTTGCGGAGGAGAGAGAGGAAGGGCTCGATCGCCAGAGCGTACAGCTGGCCCGAGAGGGGGCACCCCTGCCGCACTCCCCGCCCGAAGCTGACCGGCTCGGTCAGGGTCCAGTTGAGCCTGACCAGACACTCCGCGGAAGCGTACAGCACCTGCAGAAAACCCACAAACAGGGGTCCGAAGCCGAACGCTCGCAGAGTGCCCAGGAGATACCCGTGATCCATCCGGTCGAACGCCTTCTCCTGATCCAGGGACAGGAGGGCGAACGACAGACCATCCCTACACCCCAATTCCAGAAGGTCCCGGACCAGATACAAGTTATCAAAGATGGTGCGGCCCGGGACGGTGTAGGTCTGGTCTGGATGGACCACGTCCGCCAGCACGGACCCTAGCCGCATCGAGATGGCCTTCGCAACAATTTTGTAGTCCGTGCTGAGGAGCGAGACGGGACGCCAATTCCGTAAGTCGCGGAGGTCTCCCCTCTTCGGCAATAAGGCCAGCACGGCTCGCCTGCACGAGAGAGGGAGGACCCCGCTATGCAAAGCCTCAGCCCAGACAGTGACCAGGTCTGGGCCGAGGACGTCCCAGAACACGCGGTAGAACTCCACGGTCAGCCCGTCCAAGCCCGGAGATTTATTGGTGGGCATGCGACGGAGGGCCTCCGAGAACTCGGCCAGAGTGAGAGGCAGCTCTAGCCGGTCCCGGTCGCCCGTGCTGACCGTCGGGAGCCCGTCCCAGAGCACTCTGCAAGCGTTAGGATCGGTCGGATCCGGGGAGAAAAGAGTGGCGTAGAAGGCCCTGGCCCTCTGGCACATCTCCGCCGGATCCGTGAGGGGGGTGCTGTCCTCCGCCAGGAGGCAGGTGACGTGCTTCTCGGCCCCCCTCCTTTTCTCCAGGGCGTAGAAGAAGCGGGAGCCGCGATCCATCTTCCGAAGGAGGTGGATGCGGGATCGAACAAAAGCACCCCGGGCCCGATGGTCTTCGAGGGCCCGGAGCTCCTCCCGCTTCTCCCGGCACGCTCCGCAGAGGGATGGATCCTCGGGGCTGGCGGCCAGGCGCCTCTCCAGCTCCAAGACCTCCCGCTCCAACTGCCCTATCGCCGCATCCCTCCGTCGGCTGGCACCCCGAGTGTAGTCACGGCAGAAGAGCCGGGCGCGCACCTTCCCCAGATCCCACCACCGCCGCGCCGAGGAAAAGGCGCGCCTCTGCCCTCGCCAGGCCAGCCAGAACTCCCGGAAGGACGCCACAAAGCCCGCATCCTCCAGCAAACTATTATTAAAGTGCCAATAGGCCGGCCCCGGCTTCTCCGCGCAGAGAGAGGCCGTCACGGTGGCAAGATGGTGATCCGAAAAGGGGGCCGGCCGAACGCTGGAGGAGTGGGCCCGTGAAAGGTGGAAACGTGACAGGTAAATACGGTCCAGCCGGGAGTGGCACGACCGATGGGCCTCCACCCGGACGAAGGTGAACGTCGAGACGTCGTCTGGGTGGTGGTCGCGCCAGACGTCCACCAGGGAGTGGCGGTCGACAATCTCCCGGAGGACGTCCGCAGCTGCCGGGCACTGCTCGGTCCCCGAGCGGTCCCGTTCCTCGAGGGTGGTGTTAAAATCCCCTCCCAGGACCAGGCACTCACGAGGGTCCAGGGAGCCAAGGAAGGCGGATGCCTGCTGATAAAAACGTAGTCTCTCCGGGCCCGATGTCGGGGCGTAAACGTTGACGAGATGAACCACAAGCCCCTCCATGCGGACCCGGATGTGCAGCAGGCGACCCGGCACAGCCTCGGCGACCCCTAGCACCTCGTGCCGTAGGTCGGGGGAGAACAGGGTCGCCACTCCAGCCGCGCAGACAGAGAAATGGCTAAAGTAGGCCCCATCCCCCCACTCCAGCCGCCAGCTAGCTTCAGCGGCCGGATCCGTATGGGTCTCCTGCAGGAAAACCACAGAGTACCCCCCCTCCCGGAGGAAGGAGAGCACCTGGCTCCTGCGGAGACCCATCCTACAGCCTCGGGTGTTCAAGGTGGCAAGGACGATCGGCGCCATGAGGAGGGCTGGGGGGGATCCTCGCTGGCAGACACGCCCACGGCCTCCGGCAGGCCGCGCAACAATCCGTGACCAACCCCGAAGGTGAGCAAGGAGTCACGGAAGGCACGGACCCGCCGGTAGACCACGGCGGCCTGCTTCCCGGTCCTCCTACCCTCCCCCATGAGGGCCCTTGCGGCCCGGAGGACCTGATGGAAATCCCCCCACCGCTGGAGCGCAAGATGGACTTTGTTCCGGGAGCCACAGACGTCCTCAAGGAACTCCCGCAGCTCCTCCCTCAGCACATGGGGGGGTGGGGTCACTGATCGATGACTGGCCCCCAGTGGGGCCCCCGTCACAGCCCCGTGGCCCACCAAGGCGGGTAGGCAGGGGGCAGAGCCGCAACGTGGCAGGAGATGGACCGACGCCACACGACCCGCCCCGCTCTCAGATTCAAGAAGGGGTGGTGGAAGGAGAACAGCAGCCCCCGGGGGGTCAGGACAGGAAAGAACTAGTGAACCCGCTCCCTGGGAGGTATTGCCAGGGGCGGCACTGGCATCACAGGAAGCGGGGGGGACAAGGACAAGGCCGACAGGAGTAGGGCGGGGATCAGGGAGAGAATCCGGGAAGGAGGTAGAGGCAGGATCCGGAGCCTCCACAGGTGAAACGCCAGAAGGTGGCTCCTCCTGGCCAGGGTCAAGGATCTGGGAAGCTGGCAGGGGACCCCTAACGATGCCGGGCTCAGCCACTGTGGCACGTGCGGCAGCCTCGGCACCCAGAGAGAGATGGTGGTCAATGGGGTCCCCCCTGGGGAAGGAGGGCGGGTCCTCCACACCAAAGAGGGACACCCCCTGGGAAGCGGGTCTCGGCAGCGGGGCACTGGCCGTCGCCCCGAGGGGCTCGGCAGCTGCCAACAGAGTGCCACCCACAGCCGAGTCGAGGGAAGAGTCCAGGGGACCCTCAGAGGTGGGAGCAGAACCAGCGGGTAGGGGAAGGGAACCCAGGGACAGGGGGGATGGAGTGAGGTCACCCAGATCGAGGCCCGCCGGCAGAGGGTCATCCTCCCCCTGCGTGACCGGGGTCAAACCCAGGGCCTCGATTTCTGCGTAGATGGGAGGGAGATCACAGTCCACCACCCCAGGGCCCTCCCTGCCAGCACCCGAGGCGATACCCACCGCGGCGCTCTCAGAGGCGCCAAGTGAGAAGGGGGCGAGAGAGGCTCCCTCGGGGGCATCCACGGGAAGGGACCCCGGAGGAGGGGCGGTGTCACCTTCCGGTGCTGCCACGGCATCCCCAGCCGGCACCACAAACTGGGAGTCATCAGGGGACAAGGCGGAAGACTCGACATCGGCGCCCCCCTTCCTGCTCTTCCGGGGGGCCTCCGAATCCGAAGGATGTAAAGAAACTCAAGCCTTCCGCTTGCCCCGCTTCCCCTGCACTAAGGACCAGCCCTCCATGGCATCATCCGGGGGCTGGCTAACAGGGGTCGGCTCGGGGGGCAAGGGCAATGGCTCGGGGACCCGAGGAGGCAGTGGTGGGACAGCAGAAACCGGGGAGGAGTCCCCCTGGGACGAGCCCTCTCCCACGGCCGGCGATAGCCCCGCCACACCCTCCTCCACAGAGGTGGACCGAGAAGAAGGAGGAGGGGCAGCTTCGGGTGCTAGGCAGCCAGGGGCACCGGCGAGGACAGGGCCGGCACCTTGCCGGGGCTCGGGGGTCCCGGACGCTCCTCCGTGCTGGGCCAAGGGACAGTCCCTCCGGACGTGCCCCATCGCCCGGCAGAGGTAGCACCGGGCCTCCCCCGTCGAGTAATGCACCCGGTAGTGGGCTCCCTGGTAAGGGACCAGAAAGGACCCCTCGAGCGCCTCTCCGCCACGCGCCGCCGGCGGCAGTTGAAGCTGCACTTGCCGGCGGAACGAGAGAACATGACGGAGGGCGGGGTCCTTGCAGCCCAAGGGGAGAGGGCTGATGACAGAGATGGGGCGTCCCAGGGCAGAAAGGGCGGGCAGCAGGGCGGCATTGGGCAGGAAGGGAGGGACGGAGGTCAAGATCAAGCGGACCCCCAGGTCTTCTAACGGCTCCAGGGGGACGAACACGCCCCCCACCGCCAGGCCCGTCTCTACCGCCTCCTGGGCGGCAGCCTCCGATGCTAGGAAGAAGACCACCTTCCCGTACATTTTGGAGGCTGCCACGATGGCCGTGGGCCCCACTACCCTGGCCAACGCCCGCACGTAGGTCTCCACGTGGGGCGAGGCGGGCACCAGGAGGCAACGGACGCCGTGCTTCCTGGTCAAAATGGGAAAGGGGCCCCGGCCGCTGTAGATGGTGGCAGAAGCAGCGGGCGGAGGAGCAGCGGCAGGCGGGGGGGCCGCCGCCACCTGGGCGTAAGCCCTGGGGGCCGGGGGAGGGACACCTGCAGAGCTGGTGGAGGGAACAGCGAGGAGGGACGCCGCAGCCAGTAGTGGGGCTGCGGCAACGGGGGCAGTCTCCACCATGGAGGGCCTGGCCTTTCTAGCGGGGCCCTTACCCTTCTTCCCACCCCGACCCTTCCCACCGGCTGGGGGGGCTCCCCCCGAATCAGAAGGGGCGAGAGACGTGGCAGCAACGGAGGTCTCCCCAGTACTCGCCGCCGCCGGTGCCCCAGCAGGGGCGGTGGTAGGTGGATCGGCAGCGGCGGTCGAGGTAGAGGCTTGGGCAGTGGACACGGGGGCAGGTGGAGGAGGGGTAGTGGGAGCATCGCGAGGGGTCTCCCCCGCCGCGTCCCCCGCCATAACGAGAGCGGGGAGGGGGACAAACAGCGAGGGGAGGGGAAGGAGAGGAGGCGGCCACCCCTCCCCGCTAGGCTACAGGCAGGGGAGGAGGGCGCCAGAAGGGGAAGGCTAAAGGGGCGTAGGGAGCAACCAAGGACTAAGGGTGGGATTGTTGCAGGGCACCAACGCAGAGGGGGGTTCCGGCTCCTCCAGTTGCACTAGGGGAGCGGGGGGGCAATGGCAGAGGGGGGAGTGCAGTGAACAAGGGGAAACCAAATGGGGAAGGGCACAAGCGCCTGAGAGGGGGCGTGGGCGCATGGGGGGGAACCGATCAGGGCTGGGGGAGCACAGGATGGGGGGAAAAGGAGAGCTGAGATTGGGGTAGAGGGACCACGGGGACAGCTACAGGGCCGGGGCAGAACTATCAGGCAGCAGAGGGAAATAGGTGGGGTGGACAAATGTGGCAAAGGGGAGGGGGTCAGTCCAGTACGAGGGGGGAGGTGGGGCACCCACAGGCACTTGTGCCAAAAAGTCAATGGTTGGCTGCTGCTGCTGCAGGCCCAAATGGTGGAAGTGGGCGTGGTGAGCCAGGCGAGCAGCTCAGACCCAGAGGCAGGAGTCCAAAGCAGAAGGAAAACAGCCAGCGGGGGTGGTGGAGGGGGCAACGATGGTGGTGGGGGCGAAGGGGGACACGGATGGACTGGGGACAGGCTCCACGCCACACCCCCGGTGCCCCAGCAGACACAGTCCAAACCCCCACCACAAGAGCACAGTGTGAAAAAGACTCAGTCCAGAAAAGCCCCCTCCACAGTGGTCTTCATACTGTCTCCAGCAGCGGGTGGTCCTCTTCTCCTTCCTCTCCTCCTCCGGGCACCAACAGCTCCCCAGCAACAGCCACAGTAGGCCCAGCAGCTCCAGGTGGTGGAGGTCTGTGGTCCAGGCAGGAGGGACCCCGCTCAGAGGGTGGTGGTCTCAGCAACAAGAGCTGGGGTCCCTTACTCCCCTCTTCTCTGGGAAGCAGGCCAGCAGCCCCCACCCCAAGGGGCTGTAGGTGGAATAACAGCAGTAACTGAGGTGGGGGGGGGGAACCACCAGCCAGCCAGCAAACAGACAGCAGAGAGAGGGGTAGGTGGTGGTGTCTAGCCCAGCCAGGGAAGCAGCAGGAGCAGGAACAGCAGCAGAAACAGCAGCAGCGAGGGCCCAGCGCCCAGCAGGAACAGCAGCAGCAGCAGCAGCAGCCCTCTCTCTCCTTCCTCTACAGCAGAGTGGCAGAAGGAAGAATCAGTACTGGCCCCAGGAGAAGCAGGCTTCTGCTCCCTGAGGGACCAGAGCAGGGGCTGCACTAGAGTAATCAGGAACTTGCTAGAACCAATTAAGGCAGACAGGCTGATTAGAACACCTGCAGCCAATCAAGGCAGGCTAATCAGGGCACCTGGGTTTTAAAAGGAACTCTCTCCAGTCAGATGGGGAGGAGCTAGAGGAGAGGAAGTGCGTGTGAGGAGCTGGGAGCAAGAGACACAAGGAGCTGAGAGTGAGAGTGAGAGTGAGAGTGAGAGTGAGAGTGAGAGTGAGAGTGAGAGTGAGAGTGAGAACTGCTGGAGGACTAAGGAGTTTGAGCATTATCAGACACCAGGAGGAAGGTCCTATGGTGAGGATAAAGAAGGTGTTTGGAGGAGGCCTTGGGGAAGTATCCCAGGGAGGTGTAGCTGTCACACAGCTGTTACAAGAGGCACTATAGACAGCTTCAGATCCATAGGGCCCTGGGCTGGAACCCAGAGTAGAGGGCAGGCCTGGGTTCCCCCCAAACCTCCCAACTCCTGATCAGACACTGGAGGAGTTGGTCCAGACTGTGGGGGAGATCACTGATGTGAGCAAATCTGCCAGTAAGCACAGGACCCACCAAGGTAGAAGAGGAACTTTGTCACACTTCTAACACTAACCTTGTCCTGTAAGTTATGAGGATTAAAATTGGGTTTTGCATTGGACCAAGTTGCATTAATTTTGAGAGTTATTGCCTCATATCCAGATGTGAAGACGGGCAATGTCTGCTCTGAAGTCAATAGTCTTCAACAGGCTTTTGGGGAGAATGGGAGGGGTGGTTACTTGCAAAATTATAAATTAATTTCAATGGAAGGAAATGCTTATTTTTCAGTTGTGAACAGGATAAAAGCTAAACTGCATGTTCATGTTGCAGAAGAATGTGAAGATATGTCTTTTGTGGACAAAAACGTGTTATACTATTTTAAGCCCCTTCCATGCTGGAGAGAATTTCAGGAAGTATTGGGGCTTCCAGAGAGTGCATGCAACACTGTTCAAGAGTGTTCCACCATCCTTTCAGCAGATTCATTATGCAAAAGAACCTGCCTACCATTAACAATGAGCTGAATTAAGTAATATCTGACTAATTCCTAAACCACCCTGCATGGGATGTTGGTTCTTTGTTCCTTATCCAGCAGCCTTTGGCACCTATGCAAGGCCAGCCACAATGTAGCCTCAAATCCATGACTTTCTATTTCAGAAAGCCTATATAGGAAAAAAAAAAGGCAAAAAAAGGGCAAAAAAAGCAGGACACCGATATAACCCAGGCAGTAGACATTCCACAGAATGAGGGATAAAAGAAACAATATCCTGCAGTTTGTGGGAGATTCTTTATCCCAAACTTATTTTGTTGGGGAGACAAAGAGTTGCTGCTCAAATATTTCTTGGTGATGAGTCTGGATCAAAACCATGGATCTGGCCATTACCATCTCCCCAACCTGGGTTAATTTCAGATTTTGCAAACTGAAACTGGCTCTGTGAATGTGCTGCAAGGTTTGGAATGTTAGAAGAAATTGTGGGAAGACAGTTTAATGTGGAGGTGATGCAGTCAAAGGAAGAATGTGGAAAAATTGCATAGATACCGATGCAATTTATCACATATATATTGTTTCCTCATGTCTTGTAGATAAAAATTTACCACAGGGTTCTGCAAGTTAGTGCATGGTGTATATGTATGTAATATACACTGTCTCAGAAATTCTTTCATGGATGATGAGCACTTAGGACTTGTCTGCACTACCAAATTAAGTTGACTTAAGTCAACATACAGCCACTGCAGTAATTAAAGCGGTGCTTCAAATTCATAATTGCTCCTTCTGTTAGTGGTGTGTCCTCTCCAGGAGTGGGACTGACAGCCAACAGAACATGTAACACAGTGTCTACATGAGCACTGCATCTCCCTAATTACATTGATATAAGAGCTACGCCTCTCACGGAGGTGGAGTTATGTTTGTGTAATAGGGGACTTTGGCAGAAGTAGCATTCTAGTCTAGACACTGACATAATTAAGTCAACGTAAGTAGGGTTGCCAATTTTCTAATCACACAAAACTGAATACCCTTGCCCCATCCACTGCACTGCAGCTCTGCCCCACTTCATCCCTTCTCTGAGGCCCCGCCCCCACCCACTCCATCCCCCCTCCCTTTGTCACTTGCTCTTCCCAACTCTCTCTCACTTTACTGAGCTGGGACAGAGAGTTGGGCTCTGGCTGGGGGTGTGGGATCTGGGGTGGGGCCAGAAATGATGGGATCAGAGTGTGGAAGGGGACTCTGGACTCAGGCAGGGGTTTGTGTGGGACGGAGTGAGGGCTCTGGTTGGGGGTGCGGGCTCCGGAGTGAGGTCAGGAATGAAGGGTTCAGAGTGTGGGAGGAGGCTCTGGGCTGTGGCATGGGGTTGGAGTGCAGGAGGGGATTTTGAGCTGGGGCAGGGGTTGGGGTGCGGTGGGGGTGTGAGGTGCGGTCTCTGGGAGAGAGTTAGGATGTGGGAGGGGGTTCTGACCTGGGGCAGGGGGTTGGGGTACAGGATGTGGGCTCTTGGAGGGGGTTCAGGGCTGGGAGTTGGGGTGCAGGAGGGAGTGGCACCTATGTCAAGTGGCTCCTGGAAGCAGCCAGCATGACCAGCTCTTAAGTGCAGGGACGGCCAGAGGGCTCTGTGTGCTGTCCACACCTGCAGGCACTGCCCCTGCAGCTCTTGGCCAATGGTAGCTCTGGAGTCAGTGCTCAAGGTGGGGGCAGCACATGGAGTTGCAGCCGCCCCTGCACCTAGGAGCTAGACATGCCAGCCACTTCGAGGAGCAGTGCTGAGCCAGGGCAAGCAGGGAGCCTGCCTTAGCCCTGATATGCTGCTGACTGGACTTCTAGGGTCCCTTTTTGATCGGGCATTCTGGTCAAAAACTGGATGCCTGGCAACTCTAGATGTAAGCCACCTTGCATCAGCCTAACTCTGTAATGTTAGGGCTTAGGGCTTGTCTACATTAGAAATGCTACAGTGGTGCAGCTGCGTTGCAGCTGCTGAAAACACTTTATGCTGATGGGAGAGAGCTCTCCCATCAACATAGCTACCGCCTCTCGCAGAGGTGGAGGTATGTCAGTGGGAGAAGCTCTCCCGCTGCCGAGATAGCACTGTCCACACTGGTGCTTACATCGGTTTATCTTATGTTATTCAAGGGGTGGCTTATTCACATCCCTGAGTGACTTAAGTTATACTGAATAAGCTCTAGTGTAGATCTAGTCCAAGTCCTCATGCAAACAATATGCTTTTTAAGGATCTGCTTTGCTTTCCCCTCCAGATTGCTGGAATAGGGTGATCTCAGCAGCTGCTAATAGTGAAGGAGTGCTCTGTTCATTGATGGGATGGATCTCTATACATGAAAGTGAGAAGACTGAAAACTGCTTGGCATTTGGGAATAGGAGCTCTGAGTTGTGAGCTTCAAGCTGCTTTGGAAAGTAATTCTGTTCTGTGTGTGAGCTGCCCAGAGATTGGCAGCAGAGTGTCACTTCATTGCAGTCTGGCGCATCCTGCTAATAATGTTATATCCTGTTCTGCCTGAGACTGGAGACAATTCAAAGCAGTCCCTCAGGAAGTAGCTTTTTGAAACCACACCTATTTGGACATGCACTACAAGTTCTTCTTAAAGGCGCATTGACAGTTTAAAAATAATAGCTTATTTTTAAAAATAATTTCTTTCCTGTGTTCTTAACAATACCTTAGCATATTAAACTGAAGGAATTTAGAAAAAATTGAATTCATCGTTCACAATTTACAGTTTGTTTAACTTTTGCTTTTCACTCAGTTTGGCATCAGCCAGTGGAATACAGGCTAATCAGTTTCTAACAATTTGTAGCTATTTTCACTTTCAGGCTGTCATGCACTAGTATGAAGGTGCAATGTTTGGGTTGAAAATACTGCAGGGAATCTTTATAGATATAAATAAAATGATTATAATTGAAAAAATCATAGTAGCTTTTTAAAATTTTTTTTGCCTTATGTGATTTTGAACCTTATTTTTACAATATTTGAATTTTGGGTGAAATTTGGCCTTGTGGTGTTTTTCATTATATCTAATCCATTTAGTTTGAGTTCTTTGTGAGTCAAATTTTCAAACATGGTCTCTTAAATTGTTCTTTCAGGCCATGGTTTTCAAAGTTATTTTAAGGGCCTCCATTTTTCAATGCCCAGCTTGAGACTCCTTAGAGAGGCCTGGCTTACAGAAAGTGCTGACCACCCACACTCTAAAAACCAGATCCTTTTAAGATGTTTCAGGTACCCAAAAACCACAGCACTCCAAATCTTGTCAGTTTTGAAGAGCTTGGCTTTAAATCCACATCTGGGTGCTCATATCTAAACATAGGTACGTAAAAGCCTGATTTATGTACCGAAATGACAATTAACCTTCCAGATTTGGGAGTTGTGCATTCTACTTAAGTAACAACATTGGGCCTGCTGTATTAATTAAGAAATTTAAATGCAAATCAGATTCACAGACGTGCTCTACTGTTATTGAAGGCAAACTCTTTAATTCTTAACTCTTTAATTTTCTGAGGACAAGCAGAAATTACACTTAGTTTTTGCAAGCTGAGTGGCCCTTGAACATTAGAGTAACTCAAAAAATCTCTCAAAAGGAAAAATAAATACCCTAAGTAATAGATATATATTGTATCAGTCCCTTTTTTTTAAATATAGCTTTCATTTAATCCATTTTTTGATTCCTAGCTCCCCCATTCCCGAAACACGGTCAAAGGATCCAGAGTGGTTTTTAAATTGATATTTGCTTATGAAAACTTTTAGCCTAATATAGCTGAGAGTAATTTTAAAAAAATCTCTGTCCTTTGATGTGGAAAGTACCAGTCTTTTATGTAATGTTTCTCCCCTAAAGCACCAGAAGCCAGAGAATGTGAGAGCTTTCAACTAACACCAGCCATCCACATCTACTGTGTGAGGAAACTAGACAGACATGTCACAGACCCATTGAGAGAGATGTTTTCTTAAAACCCCTCAGCCCGGAAGATCATCATCTCAATTGCTCTGCTGGATTCCTTGAGGGCTGGCAAGAACTGGCTCGAGGACAGCTTTCCCCAATACAGTTCTGCCAGGTGACAGCTGGTTGCCACTGCAGTAAGCACCTTTCGATGTCATGTTGTAATAACGTCCTTGTTTGATTGCCTCTTTCCCCAACACCCTAAAATACTCTTCTTTTAAACACGATCTCCTGCAAACACTATTGCCCTACTCATCTATCTAGGGACACCACTCTCTGCTGATACTAGCTAGGCAGAAGCAGTCATACTACTGTCATGGTCTTTTCTTCCATGAATCTCAAAGCAAAGATGGATTTGCATCATCTAGATGGGGCAACTGAGGTATAGAAAGCTGAAGTGATTTCTCTTGTCACACAGTATGTCAGTGATTGTGATGGAATCTGTAGGCCAGTATCTTATAGCCTTTCCACTGGCCTATGAACAAGGGAACTAAAAGACTGCGAATATCTCACTTAGTATTATAATGGTGCAAGCTTTGCCTCAGTGTAACCAATGGAACTGATTGGGAGGCCCGTGCTAAAACTGCTGACTCCTCATTGTTCTCAGAATTCTCATGTCATTTTTCTGTTGCATTGTGATTTTTTTTTCACTTGCCCTGAGAACAGTGCTAGGAAACAATTACAGCAGATATAGAATTGCTTAATTACGGAAGTATTGTATATACTCTGGAGAAAAGGCCATTCAGGATGTTTATAGACTAACAAAGAAGGGTTAAGGTGCGCCCCGCCAGCTCTCCTAAAAATAAAAGTGTTTATGATCTTGGAGGCCCAAGGTTATTATAAACATAATAAGGCACATTTTCTGTCTCCAATTGTTTATCAACACAAAATGCCTGGGATGGCCACTATTTTTAAGAGTACATTATGTGTCAAATCTCACCTTATCTGTTTATGAAGCAACAGTGCAGTTGTTAACTGCTCTTCAGAGTTTTACTGACTGATTACAAATCAAGGACACTGTTCTGTTGTCCTATGCAGAAGTGCATGTTGCTGCATAACTTGCATAATCGGCTGTTGAAGAGTCACCGAGTCTGAGCTACTCGACAGTGTGTGTGCTTGTGTACAGGTGAGCAGGATTGTGCCTTCAGGCTTTAACATGTTGGGTGAAATCCTGGCTCCAATGAGGTCTTTGGAAGTTTTGAGTGACATCACTGGGGCCAGGATTTCACACATTACTTTCAGGCCAGATCCTCAATTGGTGTAAACTAGCATAGCTCTATTGAAGCTATGCTGATTTAGTTCAACTGAGGAGCTCCCCCTGCATGTCTTTACATGTATATTTAATTTAGAAAATGTGAAGTTTGAATAGTTCATTAAATTATTGGTTTTCTTTTCTTTGTGTTTTGTGCTTTTTATTAGTTTGCTATTCTGTCTGATAAATACTGTCCATTACACATAGTGGGCCTGAGTCTGATCTCATGTATGGTAACTTCATTTTCCCCTGTGGAGTTAGTCTTGATTTACAGATTTAACAGAAATGAGCCCAATATTACTGAATCAAACAAAAAGCAGTAAGCAGGCTATATTTTAACATCTCCGCAGGACACTCCTCTCTTTCCAAAACTGATATGGGGACTATAAGTGACACTTTTATTATAATAATAATATCTGGGCTTGACAACTGTAATTCATTGTGTTGGTAATACCACAAAATTCCTTAGCAAACTATGGCTCATTCAGTGGTAATAATTAATCATTTTCTTAAGTTCCCTACCATGATTCCTTGGACAAGAAGCTGTGGTTCAGAAAGTCACTCATGAAAATTGAGATTGGCTAAAAAAAGTTTTTGGCCACTGTAGATGTATGGACTGACCTCTGCAGTGCCTCCTGCTGGTGACTTCATGGAATTAGCTTGGTCCCAGCCCAGAATGCCCTCTGCAGGTTGGTGATCCACCTGCCTGCTGCTGGCCCCCATATCCCTCCCTGGACCCTGGTGCTGCTTTAACTGGGTTCCACCCCCTCCCAGGGGAACCCTCACCCCACTATCCCCTCTTTGCCTCAGTTATGGCTACTACGAGTCTCTGTTTAGCCCCCATGCCCTGGGGCAGACTGCAGTGTATCAGCCAATCCTCACAGGCAACAAGGCGTTTGGATTGGCTGCTTTTACTCACCCTCTAGCTGCCCCTCTACAAGCCCAATACCTAGGAGGACTAGAACCAGCTCTGCAGCCTGGGGAGTTGCTGGCCTAGGGCTTCCCAGCTTCTAAGGCCTTTCCCCAGCCCTGCCTTCCTCTAGGTCCTCCCAGTGAGTTCCCAAGCAGCCAGGACTGTGTCCCTCTCCAATCAGAGAGACTGCTTACTCCTTGTTTTCCCTGGCAGCCTTATTAGGCCCTGTGGCTCAGTTTGGGGCATGGCCCCAGCTGCAGCCACTTCTCCAATCAGCCCAGTTTAAAGGCTGCTTTTTCCAGGCCCAGCCCCAGCCCCAGCCCCAGCCCCTTCCCAGGGCTATTTTAAACCCCTTCAGGGCAGGAGCAGAAGTCCACCCTGCTACAGCCACACTTTGGCTTGGGACAATTTTTGTTTTTTTCTATCTAGCAATCAAGTCAGGGCTCATAGAATTCCTTTATGGATCGGGGCACTGAGGAGGGGGGAGGGCAGAAGCGATGAGTGTGAGTTGAGATCTAGACATCTGAGCACAATGTTGGAAGGCAGGAAGTCCTGAATATCCTGGCTTTGACATTCTCTCTGGCCTTGGGCAAGTTATTTATCTTCTCTGGCTCTGGTTCCTTACCTACAAGCAGACAACATAATAACACCTTATTTAAATCACAGGGACGTTATAAGGATGCATTAGTTAATGTTTGTAAAATGTCTTGTAGATGAGAAGTGTAATGGACATTAAGAGCCAAATTTCCCTCTGTTATGCCAGCACAGCACCTATTGAAGTCAAGTGGGGCTGGATCAGAGAACACTGGGGGAACACCTAAGGCCAAATTAAGTATCTTTCTTTGTAGAATTCTGTGAGACAAGGCCCATGGGTAGTTCTCTGTTGGCTGCCCATTATATATTTTATTTTTCTGCTCTTTCTTTTTAAAAAATCAATTATATGGGACCTAATCCCGCTCTTGCCAAAGCCAATGGGAATAGGCTTTGGCTAAGATGTGCATAGTGATTTACAGACAACCAAAAGTGACCAAACTCTTCCCAAAACACTTACAATCTGAAATATACTAAGGCCAATTCTGTGCTGTGCCTCCTGAGAGATATAGCTCAGAAAGCATAGCCAGGGTAGGTGATGTAAAGGTGCCTTTAAGCCACCTGTATACAGCCTAGGGCCAGGGTGGTCACTATAATAACTCAGGCCTATGTCCTCAAAGATATTTAGGTGCCTAGCTACCATTGATTTAAATGAGTTAGGTGCTTAAAAATCTTTGAGAATCTGGGCCTTAGAGCAGTCTTGGAGTCTGCTCTAATTTGTGGCAGCCTTACGTAGGCTGCCGATAGGCTGCTCCTAGTCCAGAACAACCCAAAATCTTTGTAATGCTCAGCACTGCAGTGGCCTTCCCACCCTGACACTCTCTCCCAACCCCCCCAATATGCTTCCTATCATGAGGCTGCAAAGAGGGTAGTATAGGCTGCATATAGTGGCCTTAAGCTATTGCTGCACTGAGAGAATTCACCCTTGGCCAAATGTATCATCTGTGTGGCCCCTCTATGCTACCAGAGCAGCATATGGGGGCTGGAGCAGGGGGCAGAAATGTCCCTACACTCACTAAGGAAATATGAGCATGTAAAAATAAGCCTATTAGAATTTGTACTGGGGAAAACATCACAGGGTGGGCTGGGTTTCAGCCCCATCTGGGCCTAATTATCCAACTCCAATTAATGGATTTGGGCTTGGGCTGGGTCAAGTGACAAGGATCACCTCGTAGTATCCCTGGGGTGGGACTTTCTAGAAGAGAGAGCCTACTGTAGAGTTGTTGAGAGGCTCCTTGCTTTTGCAGGGAGAAAGTCTTCCCTGAGCCTATGGAAGGGGCTTTCCATACTAGCTAGGTGGAAAGGCCTGACTGGAGCTGCCTGTAGTGAGGGATACGAGCACCCACCTTAAGAGAAGCAACAAGGTCAAGATGGAAGAGGCTTGAGGATATGCCAGGCAGATTTTGGAAGAAACTCTTGAGCCTAGAAGGGCTGAAGAAACTACGTAGCTGGGGAAAGACTTGTTATGAATTATGTTGACATTTGTACTGTGATGTTTTTCTAATAAACGGCATCTCAGGAAGGGGTGTTAGACCTGCAAGTGCAGGCTGAGTGCAGTTCTTTAGTAGTTTAAGAAGGGAAAAGGGAGGCAGCATCTGGGTCTGATGTCAAATTAGGTAAGACCCCACAAAAGAAACCATGTTAGAGCATAGGCCTTTCTGGGCCAGCATTTGCTACAGGTGGAACTCAGGCATTTTTTTCCCCACTAGAACTCCTTAGTTCCTTCACTCCTATTTAAAATGCAGCCTGCTGTTTTCTTTCACTTCATTCTGAACTGCTAGTTAACACTTGAAACTCACAGAGAACCAAACACTGGAATTTTGACATTGCCCATGCAATTAAGTGTGGGTCCCAACTACTGCATCAACAAGTTAATATTGCACCTGTAATTCAGTGTGGGCACCAAACTGTGGGTGTGATTAATTTCACTTGCAACAGCTGCTAGTTATTTCACTGATTACCACACTTTCTTGCATCTTCAGCTCAGGTAGTTAAATGTTTGAAGCTGTGCATTTGCAGACACAGGGAATTGTGCCCATGAAGCTGGAGGCTGGGATAAGGGACCCAGCTAAAAATCAGGGACCAAAGGAAAGCAACCAGGTAGTATTCCCAGCCCCCAATATATACAGAGAGAAGTTTTTATTGGGCTTAGCTCTTTACAGTTGCTAACAGGGAACCATGGGCAAGCACTCAACAAAAATGACTTTAATCCTGCACATGTTCTGAATAAAGAAAAGAGGGAGTCAGAAAGCTGCTAGCATTAAAGTGGTTTTGAATCAAGAATCATTGCAGTATCCTTTTTTTTGGACTATTAGGGTTGGAAGGGACCTCAGGAGGTCATCTAGTCCAACCCCCTGCTCCAAGCAGGACTAATCCCCAGATTTTTACTCCAGTTCCCTTAATGGCCCCCTCAAGGATTGAACTCACAACCCTGGGTTTTTAGTAGGCCAATGCTCAAACCACTGAGCTATCCCTCCCCCCTTACTGGTTACACTTCAGTGGTAACCACAGACTTTACTGAGAGCAAGTATCTGCCTGAGGTGCAACATGCAGAATTTGGTCATGATCATATTTACCTTGAAATACATCTGTGGTCTGAGAGTTAGGACTGTAGGTATTTAGTCTCTTTGAAAATAGACTGAATTCTACTGTTACACCAGCATAAAAGTGGAGTAACTGCAATGAAGTCTCACCTCCACTTGCGTATGAAGTGGGACCGTACACATACTCCTCCAGATGATGCATGCTTGTAAGGAAGGTGAAGAAAAGACAGGGACACTTCAGAAAAGTAGCTTTCCTCTATTTTAATTTCCTAAGCCCCACCTCCACAAGCAAAATAAAACCTCCTGCCCCAAGCAGAACTTTGACCCTCATAAAAATGTAGTGCTGGAAGGGACCTCGAGAGGTGATCTAGTCTAGCATCCTATGCTGAGGCAGGATCAAGTGAACCTAGACCATCCCTGACAAGTTTGTCCAATTTGTTCTTAAAAACTTCCTGTGACCCTAAAAAGGGGGGAGTGCTGGAGACCACAAAATCTGCTAGAGATTTCACTGTTTCTGTTGATTTTACATGGAAGGGGCTCAGATACTATGGTGATAAGTGACAGTGTAAAACTCTAAGATTAATTTATCTCCAAAATGAAAATATGGCCTACTCCATGCCTGTCCTTATTGCCAGAAAAATAATCATTTGTCCTTCTGTTTTGTGAAAGTAAAGAAGATAATTTCCCCTTTACGGCTGCTTTTCTTACTTCTGCATTTTATGGACACCAATAGTGTTTTATCTGAGGCTAAAACACAAAGACGAACTCAAATTATATTTGAGGAAATGAGTCAATAGAGGAATAGGAAGGAAACAGACCAACTGAAGCTGAGAAAACCACATACCAAGCTATATGCAACAATACATTACAACTTTTCTACATAACTAGAGGCTCAAGCCTTCTTGTAATAGAGCTGAAAGAGCTGCATTTCTATTCTGCAATAAATCACATTGTTTCCTTACAAAGGGGATCAAATGGGCATGTGGCAATCACTTTTAATCAGACAAAATGAATTTTAAAATACAACCAGCCATAAAGCTGAGCTAAAATTCCCCTGACAATATTTTGGAGAGTTCTGAGAAGACAGGTGAAGACATGTGAAGCGGGATCAAGAGAATTCCAGAGGTCCCTCACAAATCGAAATGCCAACACTGATCACAGGCCATTCTTTGCACAAATGTAAGGGAACTTAGACTTAATTTGGTCCCCAGGTTGGAAATTTCAATCTGAAGGTGAAAAGGGCATACTTTCTAAGCAAGTTTTATGTATGGGTTGCTATAATACCTATACGCCTAGCACCTAAGTGCCACTTACAAATATTAAAACACAAATAGTCCGAGTGGGTGGCATTAAATTACCACTGTGTCTGTTAGCAATGTGGTGTCAACTATATTGCAGGGATAAAATAGACCTACCCAAAATCACCAGAAAGTGAAACATACAAATAAACTTTCCATTGTGTCTTGAAGGCTGTCAGTCTGGGCTTTGGCATGCTGTAAAGGAAAGTGAGTCCCAAAAGCAGCAGAATTCTACTGCGTAATCCTTAATTATTTCCTCTTCTTCATTTTTGTGTTGTTTATTCAGGGGCTGTAAGGAGCTGTGCTCAGTGCTGGCGGTGGCGGCGTTATTTCATGGCACAGTGAAGGAAGAGAGCTACAAAACTGCTGCTAAAACAGGGAAAGTTGTAATTTCAGTCTTGGGCTTGGAGGGCAAGGATAGTGTCACGAGCAATTATGAAACCTCAATGAAGCTATTATAATGGTCAATGTACTTCACACTTCTATGGCACCTTCCAGTCATGAGCTAGGAGATCTTTACAGACAATAATAATTAAGCCTCACAACATGCCTGTGAGGTAGGAATCATTATCTCTATTTTGCAGATGAGATGGTAGCACTTAGGTGCATAAAATTAGATATCTAAATATGAGGCCTAATTTTCAGAAGCACTGAGTACTTGCATAACAACTGTTGAAACTTCCTCAACAGCTTTCAATATCAGGCTACTAATTTAAGTGCTAAATATAGAGTTAGTTACCTAAGCTTGGGCACCTATGTGTGAAAATTTTGGCTTAAGTGATTTGCCAAAGGTCACATAGTTAGTCAGCATCAGAGTTGGCCATAGAACCATAGATTCAATTTTCTGTACTATGCAAAATGTTTGCTCCTGATGGTCAGACCATTATTGCTTTACACTGTAAATCCATTTCACTTTGCACTAGATGGGTCGGGACAGTAAACAATCAATGACCTGAAATCAGGCTCAATTTGTCTTTGGTTCGGAAGCTTGTATGTGACATTTATACAGATTTTTCTTTTTGACCATGGCAACGCCCTGTTACAACCTTTCTGGCAAAAACACAAAACAAAAACCCTCCATGAGAAACTGATCCTTAATTTTGGGAATCGTTTACAGTTCCAGCAAATGATTCAACACAGGAATTAGGGGTAGAGATGTCTCATAAGCCCAGTTGCAACTAGTGGTCTATCTGACTAGACCCTCGCTGTCTGCTTAGCTTGGTTTTATATAGTCTCTTTCAGGTTGGAAACAGAATGAAGCAGAATTTTGCTTACTAGCAGACATGCTGCATTTCTGGTTCTCTCCAGAAATGAAAAATAGAGCCAGATGCTTCCCAGATATAATTTAAGACCTTGAGCCACTGTTATAACATGAGGCCAGTGACACAGAATTTCACCTAATGTTTCTGTCAACATTTTGTAAGCAGTGCTCTAAATTCAACTGTTTAAATTTCTCTATCCTTATTATGTAAATATATGGAGCTCTGTAAATCGTAGGTGGCAACATACAGTAACTCATTTGCTTTAACAGTGTTAGCTTGATGAAATTACTAATTGTGCTTTGAGTGCTGAAAATAATAAAGCCACATGTGTAACTGCTGTGTGTATTTCATAAATGAGACTACTATAAAATGCACTACTATAAACTGTGAAAATAATGCAGCTGCATAAAATTACAGCAGACTGATGTGCTAATGCCCTGCAGTTGTTAGGGCAAGCCAATGTAATATGCTGCTTCTGCCTAACTGCCCCTAGAAGAGGATGGGATTTTAAAATACTGTATAGGCAGGGATGCCCAGAGGATTCATGGGGCCTGAGGCAAAGTGGGGGAGCTGTGGTGCTTGTATTCACCCGGCTGCGGTCCGGGTCTTTGGAGGCGTCTTCGGCAGCACTGAAGGGCCCCCCGCCGTCAAAATGCCACCGAAGACCAGGAGTGAATGAAGGGCCCCCTGCCTCCAAAATGCCGCGGAAGACCTGACCGCTGCTGGGCCAGGACTCATGGGGCCCCTGTGGGGCATGGGGCAAATTGCCCCACTTCCTCTCCCCCTCCCCCTGGGCAGCCCTGTGTATAGGAAGTAACCACTTTCTGTGACATTTGCTTATGCACAAGACACTGCACTGGTATTGTCCCTTGCTTCTGGTACCCCCAGAGAATTGTGGAAATAGTAATGTTAATAAGTTAACTAGTCTTCTGCTAGCTACTCCATGAGGTGGGTTTAACTTCTGTTTTGGAAAGGACACCTGCTTTGGTCCACTGTCCGACAGTGAATTGCTGCAGTAGGAGGGGACAGATGAAAAAAATATTCAGGGCAGCAAAAAGGGGAGTGCTGGCTCTGCTGTAGTGTCCCCCATTTCCTGCCAGTCCCAAGAAAACCCTCAGTGAGAATATTGTGGAAATGGGCTTTATGGATTGGGCCATGTCTTGAGGGGACATCAGTTCCCTCAGGCATCATGGAGATTATGCAGAGCAATATCATCTTTGCAGAGCTTGTCAATATTATATGGTGACTTACTCTTCTGCATGAAACCCTCCCAAGCATGAGGGTGGCTGGTGGGGCCACAGGGTTAGATGTTTCCTGCAGACACTCATGGGAATAAGAGGGCTGGGAGCAGTAGACCTTTATGAGTGTCCCAAGATCTAGGCGCTTAGGTGGCTGGTCCCCTGCCTATTTGGCGCATGAGGGTGGGGCACATCACTCAGTGGAGGGCCTGTTGTTATGTATTCAACTCTATAAGTGTGCATGCTGCTTTACAGACAAATAAAGTTGGAGGCTCCCATCAACAGAGGAAACTCCATGAGCTGAAACTCAGAATTGGAAATGGATATGAAAAGGAAACAGAAGAGTCTGTTGTTGGTTGCCTAGATAGCAGGTTGATGGGCACATGAGAGGTACCATGGACTGTAAATCCTATAAGTTTATTTTTGGCAGCATATTTTTCTTATCTAAAGAACAGCAAGAGGCCTGCAAAGGTGAGACAGGGATTCTAAGGAAACCCCATTCCTTAGACAACCTCTTTTACTTTCATTCTTCAGCAGCTAGAGTATCATCAGTGAACTCCAGCAACTTTCAACTCTGTGACAAAAAAATCATTGGTGAGACTGGGATGGATCTAGAATGTGGTTGTGACTGAACAGTGAGAGCTGGGGAAGGTATGCACTGCTGCCATCAGCGCTTTCTTGTTCTATGGGATGTCTGAACAGGTATGACAAATATGGGTCTCTGGCAAGCAGCAACTTGCAACTGCAGCTGTTTTCACAGTTAAAAAACAAGGCAGAGCAGATTGGCTACTTTCAATGAAGTGGGAGCAAGACAGCTGAGTTCCCTACTTATCTCAGATTTATAGTCTGGTTCTAGTTTATTTTATCACTTCCCCACAGCTGCCTGACAGTCTCCTGGAGCTGCCATCGTATGTCAGAGAAGTTTCCCTAGTAAAACAAAAGGTAGCTTGAGGCAAATAGGGCTGTAGCTGGCTGGAATTGGGTATTGTATTTATAAAGCATCAAAGATGAGGAAGGTAGTTTCAAGAGGTCAGGCCGAATAATCCCCTAACAGCGGCAGTGAAAGAATTCTCTGGGGTCTGAGGTAAAACTAAAAATCCTAGTGATGGAGAATGGGATTACATGATTAAATTGAAACAAAACTGCAGATGAACAACTTCAAAACTACTTGGGCCAAATCCACCCCATTTAGATCAATGGACTGAAACTGGGGTGGATTTGTCCACTTGGATTTTAATGTGTTAAAGCTAAGCATTAAACTTAAATCAACACCAATACTTAATACAACGCAAAATAAATGTCACTGTTTAAAGACTGCAATACACAGGTTTAAGACAGTTAGATGAAAGAGACAGAGAACTCTTCTCTTCCCTGAAACATTTGAAAAGGTCTCACATTTTCAAAGAAGACCAAAGAATATAATCTGACAGGTTGAAAATATATATCTCCTATTATCTATAATTTAAAAATATTGCAATTCAAAGACTTCAAACAAACAAAAAAGTAACTCTCATGTTCTTAGGATGCAAGCCAGTCATTGTACCCCATCTCAGTCCTGAGGGGTTAGGTATAAATGTGCTCTTTATGTACATTTGCCATTGTTTAGGGTTTGTATCAGTGTGATACAATGTTAAAAGGCCAGACTCTGCAGCCTTTATTGAGGCTTAGACCCAAAGATTTTAAAAGAAATAAGGGAACCTAAATGGATTTCCTAAACATGCATTGACTTCTATCCTTTTGCTTGTCAAGTAACTTCTGTATCCACATCAGTCCTGGAATATATCTGACCTGAGCTAGGACAGGAGTGATATAACATTTCTCTCTCAGCTGAACCCCCAGTGGAACTCACTGTTCAATTCCCCATATGACTGGCAAAGACAAATCCCTCTTGATCTAGGATCCCATCCTGAAGCATGGATGGGGAGAGAACATGGGGAGGGACAGGGGGCATGGCGGAGGAGGAAACTGGTCACTTCAGGAAGGTTAGCTACAAACCAAGTTCCCTAGACCACAGAAGCCTACCCTTGGAACACAAGGAGCGGTAGAGGGTCAAAGGCAAAACATTATGGAAGAATCTGAGGATGAGCAATGGGAAAACTTGGGAGGTAAAATGAGATAGGGATGGGATGCCAAAGGGAAAGGAAGCTGAGGGGTGCGGGGTTGGGAAATGTCAGGGAGACATCTGGAGATGGAGGTAAAGATGTCACAAAGAGAGACAGAGTTAGAGAGAGGAAGAGAGATGAAGAAGGGCGGAAAAGATCACAGAGGTACTCAGGAGACGAGAGAGAGGTTGAGAATGGAATTTGAAAGCAAACAGTAACTCGATCATGGATTATGGCAAGAACAAGTGGAGAGAGAGAATGGGAAAGAGGCAACAAAAAGAATGAGAGAACAGGAAAGAAAAAAAAGGAGAGAGATTTGTAGGGAAGAGAAAATAACAAAAGGGACATAGAAAACAATAGGTAGAGAGGGTGACAGCAAGAATGTGGTTTGAAGAGAATTAACATGGAAGGTGGAAGAAGAAAGACCCATCATAGGTTAGCAAACAGCATTTAATTTATTCATGTTCCTATGGTTCAACCTATTTACCATTGTGGGCCGCATATACAGCTGTCTGTATGGCTACATTTGGAATTTCAAAGCGCTGCCCCGGCAGCGCTCATAGACTCATAGACTCTAGGACTGGAAGGGACCTCGAGAGGTCATCGAGTCCAGTCCCCTGCCCTCATGGCAGGACCAAATACTGTCTAGACCATCCCTGATAAACATTTATCTAACCTACTCTTAAATATCTCCAGAGATGGAGATTCCACAACCTCCCTAGGCAATTTATTCCGGTGTTTAACTAACCTGACAGTTAGGAACTTTTTCCTAATGTCCAACCTAAATCTCCCTTGCTGCAGTTTAAGCCCATTGCTTCTTGTTCTATCATTGGAGGCTAAGGTGAACAAGTTTCCTCCCTCCTCCTGATGACAGCCTTTTAGATACCTGAAAACTGCTATCAGGTCCCCTCTCAGTCTTCTCTTTTCCAAACTAAACAAACCCAATTCCTTCAGCCTTCCTTCATAGGTCATGTTCTCAAGACCTTTAATCATTCTTGTTGCTCTTCTCTGGACCCTCTCCAATTTCTCCATATCTTTCTTGAAATGCGGTGCTCAGAACTGGACACAATACTCCAGTTGAGGCCTAACCAGCACAGAGTAAAGCGGAAGAATGGCTTCTCGTGTCTTGTTTACAACACACCTGTTAATGCATCCCAGAATCACGTTTGCTTTTTTTGCAACAGTATCACACTGTTGACTCATATTAAGCTTGTGGTCTACTATGCCCCCTAGATCTCTTTCTGCCATACTCCTTCCTAGACAATCTCTTCCCATTCTGTATGTGTGAAACTGATTGTTCCTTCCTAGGGTGGAGCACTTTGCATTTATCTTTATTGAACTTCATCCTGTTTACCTCAGACCATTTCTCCAATTTGTCCAGATCATTTTGAATTTTGACCCTGTCCTCCAAAGCAGTTGCAATCCCTCCCCGTTTGGTATCGTCCGCAAACTTAATAAGCGTACTTTCTATGCCAACATCTAAATTGTTGATGAAGATATTGAACAGAACCGGTCCCAAAACAGACCCCTGCGGAACCCCACTTGTTATACCTTTCCAGCAGGATTGAGAGCCATTAACAACTACTCTCTGAGTACGGTTATCCAGCCAGTTATGCACCCACCTTATAGTAGCCCCATCTAAATTGTACTTTCCTAGTTTATCTATAAGAATATCATGCGAGACTGTATCAAATGCCTTACTAAAGGTATATCACATCCAGCGCTTCTCCCTTATCCACAAGGCTCGTTATCCTATCAAAGAACGCTATCAGATTAGTTTGACATGATTTGTTCTTTACAAATCCATGCTGGCTATTCCCTATCACCTTACCACCTTCCAAGTGTTTGCAGATGATTTCTTTGATTACGTGCTCCATTATCTTCCCTGGCACAGAAGTTAAACTAACTGGTCTGTAGTTTCCTGGGTTGTTTTTATTTCCCTTTTTATAGATGGGCACTATATTTGCCCCCTTCCAGTCTTCTGGAATCTCCCCCGTCTCCCATGATTTCCCAAAGATAATAGCTAGAGGCTCAGATACCTCTTCTATTAACTCCTTGAGTATTCTAGGATGCATTTCATCAGGCCCTGGTGACTTGCAGGCATCTAACTTTTCTAAGTGATTTTTTACTTGCTCTTTTTTTATTTTCTCTTCTAAACCTACCCTCTTCCCATAAGCATTCACTATATTAGACACTCCTTCAGACTTCTCAGTGAAGACTGAAACAAAGAAGTCATCAAGCATCTCTGCCATTTCCAAGTCTTCCGTTACTGTTTCCCCCTCCTCATTGAGCAGTGGGCCTACCCTGTCCTTAGTCTTCCTCTTGCTTTTAATGTATTAGATGTATTCTAATGTATTAGCGCGGCAGCGCTTTGAAGTGTGAGTGTAGTCAGAGCGGCAGCGCTGGGAGAGAGCTCTCCCAGCGCTGCATGTAAACCACATCCCTTATGGGTGTAGCGTGCAGTGCTGGGAGCCGCGCTCCCAGTGCTGCTGCCCTGATTACACTGACGCTTTACAGCGCTGTATCTTGCAGCGCTCAGGGGGGTGTTTTTTCACATCCTAGTTGCAGCGCTGTAAAGTGTGAGTGTAGCCAAGGCCATGTGTTATATGGGCCGCCTCTAGACAATGTATATACTGCCTGTGTGGCCCTGAGGCTGTCACATGGGCTGCAGCTCTGTGCTGATTGGGCCGCAAGTGGCCCACAGGCTGAGAACCATTGCTATGGATGATTACAATTCTCTGGCAGCCACTGAGGGCACAGTTACCATTACACAAATCCCTTCCCCTACTGGGAGCAGCCAAGTACTTTCTTTGAGGATAATAAATGTGCAACACATTCTTGAACACTTCAGGCTTAAACAAAGTGCTCTCCAAATCCCCCTCCTGTCCTGGACAGTTTCCCTCCAGCCTTTCTGGTTGAAACTTGGCAGCTCCATTATAACTTACATGCAGGCTCCTCAGAGCTATCCTTTTATAGGCTTGCCTATTAGTGATATTTTTGAACTGAATATTAAAAAAAAAAAATACACTCAACTCTGTTTGGATAAAACAACCATGATTCAGGTTAACTCACGGTCCTTGTTAGAAATGGTGACATTTCCCATTCCTTCTTCCACAGGTTTACTTGTCATTGATATATACGGTGCATATGCGACCTTATAGTATCTGTTTGTAGCAGACTGTATTTGTGGCCTGACCAAATTCCTATTCAAGTAAATTGGAATTGATCCATTTATTTTAATGGGATTTGGATCAGGCCCTTAGGGTCCAGCCCGGCATGACTTGCCATCCCATTGAACTCCTCATAGAATTTAACTTTTCTGATTCAGTGAAATCCATGGGGAATTTTGAAATGCAACTCAAGCCATTAATACTTTTTCCAGAGCAAAGAGCTAAACTCTTCCTCCTGCTTTAGTTAACTTTTTCCAACCCATGGGAATGCTTCAAAGAAACATCTTCCTCTTGCAGGACATTCTGATCAGTCCAGACAATGACTTACAATAACATTTTCAAAAGCACCAAAGTGATTTAGAAACCAAAGTCCTCTTTTCAACAGTGATTTGGGCACCTAACTCCAATTTGACTTTGAAAAGTCTTTGACTCATCTGTGTCTCATCTACCCTAGAAACATGTGTGCCTATTTTCCAGCAACAGTGCTAAACAAGATAAAATTGCTCTGTTGCTGGAAAATGAGTACAAAATTTACAGGAGCAGACTAGGCCTAGGAGAGCAAATATAGATGTGATGGATTTATCAGCTTAATAGGAAGCTTATTTCCTCCTTAAGTGCTTGTAAAATATATAATAACCCAGTATGGCTGTGGAATGGGGAATTTTACAGAAATCTCCCACCCTTGCTGTAGCACCAGTATAGCTCTGTTGTGCTAGTTATGACTCTTACGTAGAGCGGCTGCCTATACTTTTACCATTGTGACATCTAATGCTGATCAGAGCAAGCCTGGAGAAAATGTCATCAGCTGGTCTTCACTAGTTCTCCCAGCATTGCTAGCACAGAGAGCTGAATGGGTACTACAGCAATGGTGAGGGACTTTTCCTAAAATCCTCTTTGAAGAACAGGCCTGAAAAGAGCTATTAAAAAAAAAAAAGTGTCAGGAGTGCAGCCTCTTTTTGGTTTACCTAGTTTTATGAATGACATCTACAAGTCAAAGAGGCATTTTGGGGTGTGGGAATATCAAATCACTGTTCTCTACATGGCACCATATGTGTGCATGAGCTGTCTGCAGAAATATGACACAGTCCCTGCCTTGAAAAAATGACAATCAAAGGACTTGATCCTGAAAACATGTCACACAAGGGTCCCACTATTTTCAAATTAGACTTTACTAAAGTCCCTGAAACTTCTTACATGAGTAAAGACTACTTGTGTGAGTAAGGCTCACGGGATCAAACCCTACGTTAGATGATGTTCAATCAAAAAGGTGTGGGAGGTGGACAGGGCCACACAAAATTGTATAATTTGTCTCATTCAGACCAGACACTTGTTTGTCCAGGATATTTTTTTCTCTCTTTCAGATGTGCCTGCTGACACTTGTGGACCCAAAGCACTAGCCTAATGGTGTAGCCTGTGCTGAGGGCTTGATCTAGTGTGGGGCTGAGTGTTAGAAGCCCGAAGAAGAAAAATATTTACTTCATATGCATGTAGGTAAATGGCTATATTTTATATCCTGAGCAAGCCACGGAATTCTCCACATAGCTTTGTTATTCAATAAATTTAACAGCAGGGGCTATTGGAGCATTTTCAGCTGTAGTGTTAGTCGTGGAGGACGGTATATTCAGGAAGCATCCACAAGGAACACTGTTCTCAGGAAAGCAAACACAGCAGTGTGCTGATTTTTCCATGCATGCCCTAGAATATGATCTGATGTTTCCATGTATTGGTTCTGGTCCTGCAAACGCTTCGACATGTGAGTAAAGTTGCTTACATGTGTAGTCCCATTGACTTCAGTTGGGCTATTATTTATGAGTAACTTTACTTATATGCATAAGTGTTTGCAAGATCAGAACTTTAGTATATGTGTTCAATATAAGCAAGTCAAGGGAGTTGACAACATAAACATTCACCTAACACCACACTCAGAATTACAAAATGATTATTCTCTCTCTTAAAATACGCTGTGGGCCCAGTCTCACTCCCTTTGAAGTCAGTGGGAGTTTTCCATTGGAGCTGAACTCTGCCTTGTATGTATAGATATCATACAGTTTACAACGCTAAAAAGAGTATATAAAAAGCCTTATATTACTTAGTATTGCTTGCTCATAAAGCACTATGTTCAGAGATTTTCTGTTTCTTTAGTATGATTTCTCATTTCAGGAACTGTAATGTGAATAATTAACTCATTGGTGGATCCACACTACTGAACTTATAGACTCATAGACTCATAAGTCAGAAGGGACCAATATGATCATCTAGTCTGACCTCCTGCACAAGGCAGGCCACAGAACCCCACCCATCCACTTTTATACAACCCCTAATCCAGGACTGAGTTATTGAAATCCTCAAAACTGGTTTGAAGACCTCAAGCTGCAGAGAATCCACCAGGAAGCGACCCAGGCCCCACGCTGCAGGGGAAGGCGAAAAACCTCCAGGGCCCCTGCCAATTCGCCCTGGAGGAAAATTCCTTCCCGACCCCAAATATGGCGACCAGCTAAACCCTGAGCATGTGGGCAAGACTCACCAGCCAGCACCCAAGAAGGAATTCTCTGCAGTAACTCAGTCCCCATCCCATCCAACATCTCCCCGCAGACCATTGAGCAGACTTATCTGGTGATAATCAAAGATCGATTGCCCAATTAAACTATCCTATCATAATATCCCCTCAATATACTTATCAAGCTTAGTCTTAAAGCCAGAAAAGTCTTTTGCCCCCACTACTTCCCTCGGAAGGCTGTTCCAGAACTTCACTCCCCTAATGGTTAGAAACCTTCGTCTAATTTCAAGTCTAAACTTCCTTGTATCCAGTTTGTACCCATTCGTCCTCGTGCCTACATTAGTACTAAACTTAAATAATTCCTCTCCCTCCCTAACATTAACCCCCCTGATATATTTATATAGAGCAAGCATATCCCCCCGCAGCCTTCTTTTGGCCAGGCTAAACAAGCCAAGCTCTTTGAGTCTGCTTTCATAAGGCAGGTTTTCCATTCCTCGGATCATCCTAGTAGCCCGTCTCTGGACCTGTTCCAGTTTGAATTCATCCTTCTTGAACATGGGACACCAGAACGGCACACAATATTCCAGATGGGGTCTCACCAGCGCCTTATATAACGGTACTAACACCTCCTTATCCTTGCTGGAAATACCTCGCCTGATGCATCCTAAAATCACATTTGCTTTTTTAACAGCCGTATCGCATTGGCGGCTCATAGTCATCCTGCTATCAACCCCAATACCCCAAGGTCCTTCTCCTCCTCTGTCGCTTCCAACTGATGCGTCCCCAACGTATATCTAAAATTCTTATTATTAATCCCTAAGTGCATGACCTTGCACTTTTCACTATTGTATTTCATCTTATTACTATTACTCCAGTTTACAAGGTGGTCCAGATCTTCCTGAATAGTATCTCTGTCCTTCTCCGTGTTAGCAATACCCCCCAGCTTTGTGTCATCCGCAAACTTTATTAGCACATTCCCGCTCTTTGTGCCAAGGTCAGTAATAAAAAGGTTAAATAAGATCGGTCCCAAAACTGATCCTTGAGGGACTCCACTAGTGACCTCCTTCCAGCCTGACAGTTCACCCTTCAATACGACCCGCTGGAGTCTCCCCTTTAACCAGTTCCTTATCCACCTTACAACTTTCATATTCATCCCCATCTTTTCCAATTTAACTAACAGTTCCCCATGTGGAACCGTGTCAAACGCCTTACTGAAATCGAGGTAAATTAGATCTACCGCATTTCCTTTATCTAAGTAATCTGTCACCTTCTCAAAGAAGGAGATCAGATTGGTTTGGCATGATCTACCTTTAGTAAATCCATGTTGCAATTCATCCCAATTACCATTGACCTCTATGTCCTTAACTACTTTCTCCCTTAAAATTTTTTCCAAGACCTTACATACTACAGACATCAAGCTAACAGGCCTATAATTACCCGGATCACTTTTATTCCCTTTCTTAAAAATAGGAACTACGTTAGCAATCCTCCAGTCGTACGGCACAACCCCCGAGTTTATCAATTGCTTAAAAATTCTCGCTAACGGGCTCGCAATTTCACGCGCCAGTTCCTTTAATATCCTCAGATGGAGATTGTCCGGGCCCTCCGATTTTGTCCCATTAAGCTGTTCAAGTTTGGCCTCTACCTCAGTTGCGGTAATATCCACCTCCATATCATCCAATAGACACAATAGAGACAATGGATTTCAGGAAGGCGGATTTTGGTAAGCTCAGAGAGCTGATAGGCAAGGTCCCATGGGAATTAAGACTGAGGGGAAAAACAACTGAGGAAAGTTGGCAGTTTTTCAAAGGGACGCTATTAAGGGCCCAGAAGCAAGTTATTCCGATGGTTAGCAAAGATAGAAAATGTGGCAAAAGACCACCTTGGCTTACCCTTGAGATCTTGCGTGACCTACAAAATAAAAAGGCGGCATATAAAAAATGGAAACTAGGTCAGATCACGAAGGATGAATATAGGCAAATAACACAGGAATGCAGAGGCAAGATTAGAAAAGCAAAGGCTCAAAATGAACTCAAACTAGCTATGGGAATAAAGGGAAACAAGAAGACTTTTTATCAATACATTAGACACAAGAGGAAGACTAAGGACAGGGTAGGCCCACTGCTCAATGAGGAGGGGGTAACAGTAACGGGAGACTTGGAAATGGCAGAGATGCTTAATGACTTCTTTGTTTCGGTCTTCACTGAGAAGTCTGAAGGAATGTCTAGTATAGTGAATGCTTACGGGAAGAGGGTAGGTTTAGAAGAGAAAATAAGGAAAGAGCAAGTAAAAAATCACTTAGAAAAGTTAGATGCCTGCAAGTCACCAGGGCCTGATGAAATGCATCCTAGAATACTCAAGGAGTTAATAGAGGAGGTATCTGAGCCTCTAGCTATTATCTTTGGGAAATCATGGGAGACGGGGGAGATTCCAGAAGACTGGAAGGGGGCAAATATAGTGCCCATCTATAAAAAGGGAAATAAAAACAACCCAGGAAACTACAGACCAGTTAGTTTAACTTCTGTGCCAGGGAAGATAATGGAGCACGTAATCAAAGAAATCATCTGCAAACACTTGGAAGGTGGTAAGGTGATAGGGAATAGCTAGCATGGATTTGTAAAGAACAAATCGTGTCAAACTAATCTGATAACGTTCTTTGATAGGATAACGAGCCTTGTGGATAAGGGAGAAGCGGTGGATGTGATATACCTAGACTTTAGTAAGGCATTTGATACAGTTTCGCATGATATTCTTATAGATAAGCTAGGAAAGGACAATTTAGATGGGGCTACTATAAGGTGGGTGCATAACTGGCTGGATAACCGTACTCAGAGAGTAGTTGTTAATGGCTCCCAATCCTGCTGCAAAGGTATAACAAGTGGGGTTCCGCAGGGGTCTGTTTTGGGACCGGTTCTGTTCAATATCTTCATCAACGATTTAGATGTTGGCATAGAAAGTACGCTGATTAAGTTTGCGGATGATACCAAACTGGGAGGAATTGCAACTGCTCTGGAGGACAGGGTCAAAATTCAAAATCATCTGGACAAATTGGAGAAATGGTCTGAGGTAAACAGGATGAAGTTCAATAAAGATAAATGCAAAGTGCTCCACTTAGGAAGGAACAATCAGTTTCACACATACAGAATGGGAAGAGACTGTCTAGGAAGGAGTATGGCAGAAAGAGATCTAGGGGTCATAGTAGACCACAAGCTTAATATGAGTCAACAGTGTGATACTGTTGCAAAAAAAGCAAACGTGATTCTGGGATGCATTAACAGGTGTGTTGTAAACAAGACACGAGAAGTCATTCTTCCGCTTTACTCTGCGCTGGTTAGGCCTCAACTGGAGTATTGTGTCCAGTTCTGGGCACCGCATTTCAAGAAAGATGTGGAGAAACTGGAGAGGGTCCAGAGAAGAGCAACAAGAATGATTAAAGGTCTTGAGAACATGACCTATGAAGGAAGGCTGAAGGAATTGGGTTTATTTAGTTTGGAAAAGAGAAGACTGAGAGGGGACCTGATATCAGTTTTCAGGTATCTAAAAGGGTGTCATCAGGAGGAGGGAGAAAACTTGTTCACCTTAGCCTCCAATGATAGAACAAGAAGCAATGGGCTTAAACTGCAGCAAGGGAGATTTAGGTTGGACATTAGGAAAAAGTTCCTAACTGTCAGGGTAGTTAAACACTGGAATAGATTGCCTAGGGAAGTTGTGGAATCTCCATCGCTGGAGATATTTAAGAGTAGGTTAGATAAATGTTTATCAGGGATGGTCTAGACAGTATTTGGTCCTGCCATGAGGGCAGGGGACTGGACTCGATGACCTCTCGAGGTCCCTTCCAGTCCTAGAGTCTATGAGTCTATGAGTCTATATCCACATTCCCGTTTATCATCCCTCCATCATCGCTAAACTCCTCACTAGTCTTATTAAAAACTGAGGCAAAGTACTTATTTAGATATTGGGCCATGCCTAGGTTATCCTTAACCTCCATTCCATCCTCAGTGTATAGCGGCCCCACTTCTTCTTTCTTTGTTTTCTTCTTATTTATGTGGCTGTAGAACCTTTTACTATTGGTTTTGATTCCCTTTGCAAGGTCCAGTTCAATGCGGCTTTTAGCCTTCCTCACTTTATCCCTACATGTTCTGACCTCACCAAGGTAGCTTCACTTGCTAATCCCGCCTTTCTTCCACTCCCTGTAAGCTTTCTAGCATTTAAAGAGGAGAATTTTTCTTCTCCTTCACCCTGTCTTTTATTATAGGTGGAGCTGATAGCACTGCCAATAGTGCTGTCTGACACTTTCCAGTACAATAATTTATTTTCATTTGTTTATGAGTTTGCCACATACGAGGGGTTGGCTCAGGCTGTTTTTGTTTTTTTGTTTTGTTTTTAATTTCAGATAAAACGTTTTGATTATTTATGCGGAGAAAATAAGGGAAAACATATGATGATTTGCCCATGTTAAAAAATTTCTTACAACCTTCTCCTTAAGAAGATCACAATGTTTTGGAGCAGGGACTTGAAATTTGGCGGGAGTGGGGCTGATGTCAGCGAAGGACTGCTTGCCATCCCTGTGAAAAAAATGCTCGCATTTGGTCAAGTCATAAGCCTTTGAAAAGTCTCGTATGCAAGTGTTCAGTAGAACTTTGTTAGAATTTGGCAGCTAAATTCTCCGAAGATTCCATCCCATTGAGCTTGCTGCAGCCTAGAGATGAGCGGGCTGAATGGGGCTCTCCCTGCAATTGCTTCTCCCGGCCACCAGGAAAGTCTTGGATGCCAGCACAAAAATTGAGAGCAGGGAGAGTTTCTCACCTGTGCTATGAATGTTCTCCTTGCTGGCACCAGACGGTGTGTAGGAGGAAGCTGACTGAAATGCACAGGGCTCTTGGGGGTGTGGCGTGGAGTGGAAGATGATGATAGCAGATTGGGTAAAGGAGCTTGTGGGGTAAGACTAGGACTGTGAGCTTGGGTAGGAAAGATACTGGAACAGGCTGGACAAAGAGACTGTGGAGTCAGGGGAGGGAAACGTGGGTCTGGAGGTTGAGGGATGGGGACTGAGATAAGACAGGAGGTCTGGGGAAGGGAAGAGGGAGATTGCAATTAGCTCAGTGAGGAGATTGGAACAGAAATGAGGGGCCATGTGTAGGAAGACTAGGACTGGGAGAAGGAGCTGGAGGAGTTAAGGGGTTGTGGGGGGACTCTGATGAGGAGCTGAGGGGGACATGGGAGTGGGACAGGTTAGAGGGGACATAGCCAGAAGGGGTCAAGATTGGGGCACTACACCGGGACAGAAAGGCCTGTATCCACTAGAGAACACTCCCCTCCAGAGTCTGGAATGGAACCCAAGATCCTATGAAGAAATAGTATATGATCATGTGGTTAAAAACTGTGTCATAATCCATATGCACAAATTGTGATTGAAGAGGCACCTTAATTCTGGCATTTCTTAACTTTTGAGTGCTTGATTTTGCAACTTTAGTAGTGTTCTTTTAATGTAGTTTTTTGCATATAATATAGTTATGCCCAGATATTTACCATTGTACCATGGCACAGCACCACATTGGTACTCCTGTATATAACTCGTTAACACTAAGAGAAGTGGTTGTATAGTATATGATGAAATAGTTCCATGTCATGATCTGTCATTCCCTTGTGTTGTGTTTGTATATTATTTGTGCAATTCAGTCAAACCTCAGTTACCTGAAAGGAGGACACTGAATTAATTTGAATGAATGAGGGTTCGTATAACTGATGGACTCTCAATATAGTTAGTGAACATCAAAGAACACAGAGTTGCTTTGGAGGAAAGAACTTCATGAATAATCAAGGTTTGGTAATTGAGCTTTGCCTGTGTGTAAATACCCTTCATTAGATGTGTTTTGTTTAGTGTACAAGGAAATATTAATTATAAAAGAATAAAGTTAGGGTTCTGTATTGACATACTTAAAATAAGGAAACAGCCAGTTTTGATTCAAGTCAGCTTGTACTTCTCAACATCACCTGGCAAGTGGGAGATTAGAGAGATAACATCTAGCTCTGTCAGGACACTCATTCTTCCCTTCTTGGTGTGTTTTTGTTGTTTTTGCTGTCCTTGTTGGCTGCAGCAGAAGTGGAAGCAGAAGCTAGGACTACATGGGTGGCATAGGCCTGGGGCAAATGCTGACCTGTGGGAATCAGCAATGATATTGGGCTTTTTGTCCAAGCTGTATTGGCATTTGAACCAATATCTGCACCTTTGGACTAACAGCGCATGGTCTGATTTGTTTGGGTCAAGTTTCCTTTATCCTTCTAGTGTTCTTTCCATAAAACCCACTCTGTGGGAAGCTCTGTGTACCCACATAAGCCCTTAACACAGGGCTAGAGTGGTTCATATGGCCTTGTATGGGACCTCAGTCCTGGGGTGAACATCACTCTCTTTAACTGTGCGATTGTAGTTATATATTTTGCTGGGTGTTTCCACAGTAAGGCCTTCATTTAGCTGAGTGTTCACCCACATATCTTACTTGAAGCACGTGAGCAGCCCCCATTGATTTCAGTGGCGCTACTCATTTGCTTAAAGTCAAGCACATGCTCAAATGCTTTGCTGGATTAGGGCATAAATATCTACTTTAGAGTGTTTGCTATGTGCATGGATACATATGAATTCCTGTGGGAGACAAGATTAGAGGCTGATTCGACACTGACTTTTTACTCATCCTCTTTCAACCCCACAGTAGTTAAGAGGGCTGCCCATGATGCAGATTTTGGGCCTGTAGCTCTCATGTAATAAACATTTCCTCCATCATGAAGCTTAGTACTGTTAGCACATGGGAGAAGACTCTTCCTACATTTGAGAGAGGTTTTTTGGGGGCGGGGTGAGGATCCCAGGTACTTTATAAAACTGAGTTACTGGGAATACATTGCCTTTTTACAAGCACATTTGCAGGTTAACAATCTGTAAAAAAGCTCACAGTACCTAATATTTTTCAAGAGTGCAATAAAAGGTGGTTTATGTAAAAAAACCAAGGGATTGTGTATGTGCCTGTCAGATTTTGATGAGCCAAAATGTTCATAATAATTTTTAGCAGAGGGTATGAGTATGTACAAATGACAGTTATATGTACCCAATGGGGCCTGAGTCTGCTTCCACTGAAGTCTTTAGGAATATCATTATTCATTTCAGTAGAAGCAATTTTGGGTGCATAGGCTATATTTTTATCACAATGTTAAGCCCTGTCCTTTAATGAGGCTCCATGTAAGACCTGGGGACTGCCTGCACAGAGCTCATTACAAGAGCAAGGCTTTTGCTAGCAGGTGAGGAATTATTGCAGAAAGAATATCTCAGTACCCCAGTCGTATTTTTGGGCCTGACCCTACAAACGTGCAGGTCCTGATTCAGCACGTTAGCATATCAATGAGTAAATAACCATGTCATATGCCAGCTAACTCTCACAATTTTATTGTGAGTATTTGGCCCAGCTCCTAGAGTCCTGTGATCATGAGAAAATGTCAGCTTTCATTAAAAGAAAAAAAGAAAAAGAGAGCAGTTGTCTAGCCCTCATGATTGCTGAGGAAAGCTTGAAAATATAACCTGAGTATATCCTAATGGCTCAAAAACCAGACGGCAAAGAAAAAGTACCCCTAATTTATTATTTTTAAAAATCTCATGATTTTCAGTCCAGTTTCATGATCTGTTACTGCTTGACTCCTGATTTTGAAAGCTTGGCATTAGCAATACTGACCTACTTAATTGCTTGGTTGACTTGGGGCCTTACTACTGTATACTGGTGGTGCATACTAGTGGTCCCAGTGGTGACCAGTGACTGCTCATGATGGACTGAAGTCAGTTACATACAGAAAAGGGTGCTGAAAATTATTGGGACAGCTCCTGGCAGCTAGTATTACTTGTTAGGACATGATCCTGCAAACAGTTACTATCAATACTAACTATGCTTGAGCAAACAGGGCCTGATTTTATTTCTTGGAATAAATTATTATCCACAATTAGTTCAATTATTTAAAAAAAAATGGAAATTCACTCAGCCAAACTAATGTGATGGGAATGTTAAGTATGGGATAGGAGAACACACAGCAGCTATGAAATAACAAATCCAGGCCCTCACTGCGGTAGGCAATAGGGAACAACCTTTTTCCTGCTTTTCATTGCAGTCTTCTTTATTTGCGTTAGGTATGTATTTAAGAGGTCATTGCTAAGCGTGATAGTTCTTGGCATACCCTGGACTATAAGCCACCTTATTAACCATCGCCTCCAGTGAGACGAAGTCTTTCTTGTGGTAGCTGGGTGTCAGCTGCCTGACCCTGCCAGCCCTTCAGCCACTCAAGCACTCTCCTCTGTGTTTATGCCAGCCCTTCCTTTGCCTTGCAGGTTAACAAGAGGTGCACCCCAATCCCTGAATCCTTTTCAATTGTTCCCCTGTGATACCCAGCCCCTGACACTGACTACTCACAGAAGTTCCAGCTCTTCTGACCCAGAGGTGTAGGCTGCCCCAATGTACCAGCTTTACCATCACTCGCTGCTCCCGTAAAGTATACAGCCCTTATGAGCACTTATAATAAAACAAAAGAATGTTTATTTAAGAAAGAATAAAGATTTAACTAGAAATGAGAGAGTGATGGAAACAAGTGGTTACAACACAAAACAAAATCATAAAATGCAAACCTGGGTGTATACTTCTCAATAGTTATCTATACTATCTAATAAAGTAGGATGTCCTGCAAAGTTCAGTTTGCAGAGCTGGCTGGTTTCTCAAGAACTGGGATACAAACCTTCATGAACGCAAGCTCCTCAGCTAGGGGTTTTCTTCTGTGAACGGATCCAGAGTACCTTGCCCTGCACCCTGTTATATTAAAGCATTTTTCTATTCATAGCCCGGGTGAACCCCTCCCTTCTTGTGGAAAAGATATGGTTTTGATTGTCATTGTCTGACGGTTTTCCATTGACTGTGGCAGGGGTAGACAACAGAACTTTGCACTACCTGGCTAGCTGAGTGGGGAGGGGTAACAACTCCATCTTCCTTGAATGGGCCATTATTGTGACACCCAGTGACTAATTTCTAATCCAAGTGCATAAAGCATACTTTCCAGTTAGTTACATTATTCCTTAAATATTATCCGTACATACATCTCACAGTGACTATGAGTCTTAACAAGGTAAGAGCTTTCTGTAGATACAGGACATTTATCCATAAAGAGGACATATAAAGTAAGATGAGTTTGGTGTAGTGAGTTTATCCTGTCTCTGCCAAGAGCTTTTTGCAAAGAACAGGAGACCTTTTGTCAAGTGGTCTATGTCACACCATGATATTTTTCACCATATTAAAACTTAATACTACATTTAAAAAAAAAACCCTACTAACCAACCAACACAAACATCTGCTGCAAATAAACATAAAAACCCCCTCCACAACACAACAGAGGCATTTGAAGGTGAAATCTATCTCCTTTCCTTACTAAGTCAACTGTTGGGAACTTTTCAAGGGTACTAACTGACACCCCTGGAGATTCAAATTCTCTTATTCTCATGGAGGCTAGGGTTGTAACAGAAGCAGTGCAAAATTGTCCATTGGAATTATTATACTTCCTTTCCACTGTCTTTTGTATGTCTTACCTACTTAGGCCCTGCTCCTGCAAAGACTTACTCACATGCTTAACTCTAAGCCCTTGAGTATTCCCCTTAGCTTTAGTAGAACTAGTCAGATGATTACAATTAAGCATATTGATTAGTCTGTGCAGGATCAGGGCCACAGCTGTAAGCTATTTGGAGAAGGTACTGTCTTCTGCTATGTGTTTGTAGAACTCTTAACACGATGGAGCCTCCATCTCAGCTGGGTCTTTTAACTGCTACTGTAATACCAATACTAGTAAAATAATAATGCCACCATACTTCAGTCCTGACTTACAGGGGACTATCTCTATCAGCAAGACGACAGTTTAGTCTCTAACCCATTCAGTGCTTGGCCTCTCTGATAACAAGGGGGCTAACTGGTGCTAGAAGGGATGGAAATCTGTTTCCATTTTCCTCCATTGTTTCCACACTGGTTTGTTATGGTAGGGTTGTTTATAATTCAACAATTGTCATTATTTTTTTAAAAGAAGAAAAGGAGGGAATAATATATATATATAAAATAATTACATAGACTTGAAAGACAAGCGTGTTTAAAATTTAGTGCCCACCAGCTTTGAAGTGTCCCTTTAAGAATAGGATGTAGCACAAATTCCTGATGTGAACTCTATATATGGTTCTTTTTTTAATTGTAAAAACAGCCCAATATCTCAAAGACTTTATGAACAGACCTAGAGAACCTTGAATTATTGTGGTGCAAATACTTGGGTCACATTGTGTACATGGTTTTCCCTGAGAACAAATTGAAAACAAGCTTCCCGGTTGACATTAAGCCAGTGTTTGTGAAATAAATCCACCAGCCTTCAGGCTAATGAAATTCTCCAGAAAGAAACAAACATACTCATCACTCTCATAGTTGCCAGTGCAGACATCCCAGATTTATTTGGCAAATTATTAGTTGTATTTGTATTTCTGTAGTGCCAAAGAGCCTAGACCAGGACCCCATAATTTTATGATACCAATGAACAGCACAAGCAGCTGACCTGCACTTCTCCAGATGCAGCAGGATAGTAGTATCCTAAAGATCCTGCTTTACTCCAAACTCCAACAGTTATAAAATAAAATAACTCCATTAACTTTGTGGGTGCTGCAAATAGTCATCTTGCTGTTCTTCCTTAGATCCCCCTGGCTGCCTGTGGTGCAATCAGGTGAACAGGAGTCAGTTAGATATTTGGGGTAGAGCATGCCCAAAACTGGTTTTGGAGGTGCTCTCAAAAATAGTAAGGCTAACTCTGGACTCATGCTCATTTATGGCCAGGATGGGGAAGGGAGGAGAAGGCTATACCACTGTCCCTGCATCCTGGACCCAGATCGGTGGTTGGATTTGGCCTATTTGACTTCTGTACTCTTCACCCACATAAAGCTCAATTATTGAATAAAGGAAAACAAAAACAAACAAAAAAATAACCACAAGCAAAAAACTAAAAGCCTAATGAATCACAATGTGCTTTGGTCACTTATTCTAAGAACTGTAGCTTAGTTTTAATTATTTGTTTAACTTCATGTTCTACTAGTGAATGCACAGTAGAATATTCTAAGTAAAAGCAATGACGTCTAAGCTGTATGAGACTTTGCTCTGCCATTAAATCCTTGCTGAGGAGTGGAGTGAGACTGCAGTGATTTTTGTGAGAATGTTTAGTTTTGTCAACTTCCGAGGTTTTACTACTTCACTTTCACCATTTCCAGAGTGGCTCTGTAGACAAAATTTTAAGGTGAGAGAAGAGTTTGTTTCAAACAAAAACAAACATTGAGGTGACGCTTTGGGGTTTTCCCCAAGGCCAGCAAGGGGTTCAATCAACACCTGCCTTGCAACTCTGGGGCCATGGCTACCCTTACAGCTGTACAGCGCTGGGAGTTACAGCTGTCTTCGTACAGCTGTGTAGGGAAAGCGCTGCAGTGTGGCCACACTGACAGCTACCAGCTCTGCAGTGTGGCCACATTTGCAGGGCTGTTGGGAGTGGTGCAGTGTGGGCAGCTATCCCACAGAGCATCTTATCCCATTTTGGCACCGTGGGTTGTGGAAGGGGATGGAAGGGTGCGGGTCATTCCGCTTCCTGTCCCAACGCCCCATGGTGCATTGCTTCATGTCTCAGCAGTCACTATTTTTCCGTCCACTTTTGGCGCCATTGTGAGTCTCCCAACGGTTTCTGTGCAGCGTGATTTCTGTGGGAAATGGAGCCCGAGCTGCTGAGGACTTTGCTGATGAGTGTTGCCAGCACATCACATTTGGCAGTGGAGCTATTCCTTCAGCTCCAAAGTGACAGTGAGGAGTCTGACGATGATATCGGGTCGCCTGACGCATGTGACACTACATTGCTTGTGGCATTCACGGAAATGCTCAGCACCGTGGAACGCCGCTTTTGGGCTCGGGAAACAAGCACTGAGTGGTGGGATCACATCGTCATGGAAGTATGGGATGACGAGCAGTGGCTGCAGAACTTTCGGATGAGAAAAGCCACTTTCATGGGATTGTGTGAGGAGCTCTCCCCCACCCTACGTCGCAAGGACACAAGATTGAGAGCTGCCCTGCCGGTGGCGAAGCAGGTGGCTATTGCAATATGGAAGCTGGCAACTCCAGACAGCTACCGATCGGTCATGAACCAGTTTGGAGTGGGAAAGTCGACCGTTGGAATCGTGTTGATGCAAGTGTGCAGGGCCATTAATCGCATCCTGCTAAGAAGAACCGTGACTCTGGGGAACGTGCAGGACATTCTGGATGGCTTTGCACAAATGGGTTTCTCTAATGTGGAGGTGCGATAGATGGGACGCATATTCCTATTCTGGCACCACCCCACCTAGCATCTGAGTACATTAATCGGAAGGGGTATTTCTCTATGGTTCTCCAGGCGCTTTTGGATCACCATGGGCGTTTCATTGACACTTACACAGGCTGGCCTGGAAAGGTGCATGATGCACGCATCTTTCGGAACAGTGGCCTATTCAGGAAGCTGCAGGCAGGGACTTTTTTTCCCAGACCGCAAGATCACAGTAAGGGATGTTGAAATGCTCATTGTGATCCTTGGAGACCCCGCTTACCTATTAATGCCTTGGCTCATGAAACCATATACAGGGAAGCTTGACAGGAGCAAGGACCGGTTCAACTACAGGCTGAGCCGGTGCAGAATGACTGTGGAATGTGCTTTTGGAGGTTTAAAAAGGCGCTGGAGATCTCTGTAGGGGAAGCTAGACTTGGGGGAAAGCAGCATCCCTGCGGTTATATCCGCGTGCTGTACCCTCCATAATATTTGTGAAGGGAAGGGTGAAACATTCAGTCAGGAATGGACCTCTGAGGTTCAACGCCTGGAGGCTGAATTTGCACAGCCAGAGAGCAGGGCTTCTAGAGAGGCTCATCACAGGGCTACAAGGATTAGGGAGGCCTTGAGGGAGGAATTTGAGGCTGAAAACCAACAGTAATGTTTGGTGCCTTGCACGGGAGTGAAGTGCAGTGGTTACAATGTTAGTAGGAATCTGTTTTTCCTAAAATTATTTGCAGTCCATGTTTCTTTCCTGGGCTACGTTATCTTTCACTTTCTGCAATAATAAAGACTGTTTTCAAAGACAAGAATTCATTTATTGAAAAGAAAATAACTTTCTTGACAGACACACAACATTTTGGGAACCTAAAAGGGCAGGGGGTTGGGGTGGTGAACTGTACAATCACAGGTTTGAATATGTCCTATCTGGAGTGCTGTGCAATGACTGCTACACTTTAGGATGAAAATACTGCATGGTGATGGGAGTTGAGTGCAGAGGGTAAGGGTCGTAGTTTTCAGGGCTGGTTGGTGAACGTACAGGTGTTGGGGGCAGCTTGTGGTGGTAAGGACCTGGATGCTGTGGAAAGGGGTTTGGAGCTGACATTGGAGCATAAGTGAAAGAGCTTTGGGACCGTGGGGGGGCGGCACGGTAGTGCTCTGCCTGCATGGCTTCGAGTGACTGGATACAGTCCGTTTGGCGCCCCAGGATGCTTATCAGCTGCTTTGTGCTTTTCTTCTTAGCCGCTGCGTTTCTCTGGCGGATCCTGCTTTCCCTTTCTCTCCAGTCCTGCAGTTTTTTACTCTCTCTGGCAGACTGATCCATAACTGCTTTCAGCATGTCGTCTTTGCTTTTTCGCGGCTTCTCCTGAGGTTTTGTAGTTTCTGGCCAATGGATGATACAGGCAGTCCAGTAGTCAAGGACACTGTTCGAAAGACAAAAATGGAAACAGTTAACACAGGCTGCATTGTTTATAATCTCACCCAGACAGTTATTCCCACACAGTGAAGGAGTTTACAGTCTTCACTTTAGCATACTTTTCCCATACCAAACAGAGGGCATCTAACCCACTGGACGCAGGAAATGGTGAGTAAGGGGGAATGATTGCTTCAGGGATGTGCAGGGGTTTCTGTGCATTGGGGAAAGCAAACTGCTGTAGGGGGCATCTACACTGAATGCTCTCCCAACATTTTCCACAGGAGTTAATCCTGGAAGATATCTCGCTGCTGTGGGTCACCTGGGAAGAGTGGGAGGGTCTTCTACAGCAATGCGGATTCTGCCCTAGCCCCTATGCAGCTTGCCTGTGTGCAGCAATGGTCCCCCCACCCCTCGCGGCACAGTGGCACGGATGCGTTAGCCTGACTGGGACAAGTACCACAGTGGCTCTCCCTATAAACTTGCACAAGCGCATTGCCCATGCTCTGGCTGAAACCTTTAAAGAGATTACCGAGGCTGATTACCGCGACGTGATAGACCACATCAATGGGCTATTCCACATCTAGGCATGCATGCAGCTCTAACCCTCCCTCCTCTCCCGAAACATTTCCATCCTGAAAATAAAAGCTACTTACCAGGAACCCGCTCCTCTGCCTGTCCTTCACCAAGTTCCAGCTGCTGTGACTGGCTACCTTCCTCCTGGCTTGAGAAGAGCTCCTGGCTGCATGCCTCTTGGGACTCCAGGGTGTCTCCCCCCACCCCAGTACCCTCACTCTCCGTGTCGTCCCCCCCTCCCCTTCCACCTTCTCTCCCCCAACCCCGCTCTGAAGTGTCCATCGTGGTCATCGGATTGGCAGTGGGGTCACCCGCAAGTATTGCGTCCAGCTCCTTGTAAAAACGGCAGGTCCTGGGGGCAGCACCAGAGCAGTGGTTTCCCTCGCGGGCTTTGCAATAGGCACTCCGCAGCTCCTTTACTTTAACCCTGCATTGCACCACGTCCTGGTCATGGCCCCTTTCCAGCATGGCCCTTGAGAGCTGTCCATAGGTATAGTAATTCCTACGGCTGGAGCGCAGCTGTGACTGCACAGCTTCCTCCCCCCAAACACTGCTGAGGTCCAGCAACTCACCATTGCGCCTTGCTGGGGCTTGTTTGGTGCATAGAGGCATGGTCACCTGGAAAGATTCACTGATTGATTGCACTCCACACCTGGCTGAGCAAACAGGAAGGGGAGTTTTAAAATTCACGGGGCATTTAAAGGGTGGGTCACCTGAGGGCAAGGCAGTAGAGTGTGAACTGATGAGCAGAGTGGCTGAACAGGCATTCTGGGATGCCTCCAAATACCTCGGAGGCCATTTACAGAGCTTTTGGTGGCCACACTTGTGGAGCAGCGCTGCATCACCAGCACTGCAATCCTTATACCCCAGGCAGAGCAGGAGTACAGCCAGCGCTGCAGCCAGGGAGATGCAGCGCTGTATGTGCCTTGCAAGTGTGGACAGTGAGTAAGTTGCAGCGCTGTAAACCCACCACCAGCGCTGCAACTCTCCAGTGTAGACAAGGCTCAGCCCATCTCACTATTAACATTCAGAAAACATAATAAAGTTTGCTGGTCCTTTAAAGAGACAGTACACAGTAGCCTGTTAACTTAACTAAGGTTAACACAAAGTTAAACAAGCTTAGTAAGCACAGAACACAGATTTAGGTGATACCAAGTAAAAAGGCTAAGGATAGAAATGGTTACAAACAAGCAAAAGTAAAAATACATTTCTAAGACTCAAATCTAACTTAACAAACTAGCGTCATTTATTCAAAGTAGTTTTCTCACCAAAGTCATTCCTCCAGCATGGCTGGTGATCCTTCAGCCAGGATCTGAATCCGAATCACTTTGGTCTTTGTCTCCTCAGGTGAAGGATGACAAAATGGCCTTTTGCCTTCTCTTTTATCTCTCTTATAGTCTGTTAGTCTATAAGGTGCCACAGGACTCTTGTTGCTATCTTCTCCAAGTTTATTGACCCTGTTAAAGAAGACAGAAAGGTTTTCTGGGGGTGTAGTCTCCATCCTCCATGGAGATTGTTCAGTGGTCATTTTCCCTCACTTGCTTGCTTTGTTTACTTTGCATGTAAATGTGCTTTTCATTATCTTTGGTCACACCTTGTTTAATTTACATTGGAGACACATTTCAGAGTAGCAGCCGTGTTAGTCTGTATCCACAAAAAGAACAGGAGTACTTGTGGCACCTTAGAGACTAACAAATTTATTTCAGCATGGGCTCTTGGGGTCATATCAATTTGTCTGTAGATCCAGTTCCCCAGAACTTGCCATCAACACATCAAAAGCAACTCTGCCTTTGGAAGATGAATGTATCCCACAGTACTGAACTTCTTCAACCAACAGAGGAGAAAGGCTTATCTGATATCTTAATTTATGGATCTTTCTTGTTTCACACTTGCTGACCTCATGTGCCATGCCAAGACATCTGAATACATTTGTCCTAAACCAATGATGGAAACAGGACTGTTTTCTGAGTAAACAGCACTGGGTCCTGTGTCTGTTTCCTGTGTTATTTTAATGTACATTGACAGTGATGTAATGACTGCCATGTTGGCTGGGGACCTCCAAAGTGAAAAGCAAGAGACTCTATAATGTGAGAGCCTAATTTAAACTGAGAGCTATAACAGACCCATATCCTCTGTAGATCAGGCACTGAAAGGAATACCTAATATACACTGACTAGTATTTTTTTTAGAAAGTGCCATCATCCTTTCCCTATTAAAAAGCAATAAAATACATTAAAAAATCAGGTTATTACAGCTCCCCAAGCTAAAAAGTTATAAATAGCCCCTATATATAGTACCCCTTCTTGCCTCTCTATTCTCCGCCCCTGCACTTTGCCTAGCAGCATGGCCCAGAGAAGCAAACTCAGAGAAAGAGTCCCTGCCTTCTCTTTCTATTTATGCCACAGAGTTGTTGTGTGACCATAAGCAGGCCTCTTAACCCCTCTGTTTCTCGTCTGCACAGTGGGGACCAGGATTCCCTTTGTATGACTGTCCCCACTCCTGGCTCCTAGGCAGGGGGTTGTTTGAGAGCAACAGTGCTGAAGGATGCTGTACTTTTAGTTCTACAGGCCTGCAAAGAGCTTTGGAGAGAGAAGACAGAAGTACCAAGGGGATGGGGTGATTTGCTATTGATTGCTCATTAGAGCGCTATGATTTTATTATGGCATCGCCTGGCATGATCACATGACTATGATTATAATTTCTTGCCCGCGGGACTGCCACACCTGATCGCTCTCCCACCAACCTTGGGGGGATCGCTCCTGCCGTGGCAGAGCTGGGGCGGAAAGAAGGAGGCCGGCCTGAGGGGCGGAGTCTCCTGGCCCCCGCCTTGCCCGTCTCTGGTGGGGTAAGGCAGGGAGGGCTCCCGCTGCGGTTCGGTGCCAGTTGTGAAACTGACAAGGGAGCGGGCTCGCTCCCTGTCTGGGGAGGAGGCTGCGAGCAGGCGTGCGAGCCCAAGTGTGTTTAAAAAGCAAAGAGCCGCTCCCCCCCCCGCCCAGCTCTGCTCCCGGCTGTCTCCGAGTCTAGCGCGCTGCGAGCCCAGCGCTGGCCAGCGGCACGGCCAGAGGAGCGGGCAGGGGAGCAGAGGGGGCACGTGCAGCTTCTGTTGTAGGGCGAGCAGCCCGAAATGAAACAGAACCAGGTCAGTGGGCTTCTTTCACACCCGTCTTCTGCTGCTTTCAGCCCGTGTGTCTGGAGCCTTTGAAAGCAGCCGCCAGCTAGTGGTTTCCGAGAGGACCCCAGTAACTTACGTGTGTGTGTGTGTGGACAAGCGGAGTTGCAAAGGAGGGTGAGGGGAGTCTCGCCCTGCCCTGCTCATCAGCCGACGGAACTAGGTCGGGCTGCTGGTGTGCCGGGCTTGGGGGTGAGTGCCGGCTCTCGCATGGGGTGACAGCCATCTGCCTGAGTCGGTGGTGTCCTCAGATGCCTCTTTGAGCCCGGGCTGAAGCCATCCCCTCTGCCCACTACCCTCCCCTTTGTCTCTAGCAGCACGGGGGGCTGCATTTCCTTCCTGCCTCCGGGCCTTCCCGAAAGAAATAACTTCTTCTCCGAGGGGTTGTTATCTCCAGCCCGCTGGGCTTTCTAGCTTCAGCCCTTTCTCCCGAGGAGGGGCCTCCCGGAGCAGGAGGAGAGACAGCTGTTTAGGGCTTCTCATCTGGCTGATTCTGCTTGACAGGGGTGAAATGATCGCTGGAAGGGCAAGGCAAGGAGCCGGAGCTTAGGGGGGAGACGAGCCCTGCAATTTGGGGGTGGGGGTAGCTTTGCATGTTTCCTGCGTTCGGGAGGGGTGAGGCTTTAAAAAGGGGCTTAGTCTATTAAAAGGGGGGGGACAGTGGCAGGGATGGTAAAGCGATGTCTGAAATGCCAGCTGATCCGTTGGTGTGTGCGTGCATGTGTTATCTGTGTAACTGTCTCCTATTCCCGTCAGCTCTCATATGTAATAGCCACAGGGTGTTTGTTTCCCTTTTCGGCATTGAGGGAGTTGCTAAAGGGGAGGCTGCTTTCAAAAAAGGGGAACTTGGAGATAGGGAATCGATATTTATTTTTTCTATTTATTTTTATTTCTAGGCTCAATGAATCTGGAAGCATGTCATAGCCCGCCCCCCTGCACCCCTGAAATATAGTTATAGATCCAGGTTAAAAGGATGCTTTGATTTCATAATTTGCTGCTGTGTCTAACCCTTGCTGCATGTAATTCACTGCAGGCAGAACAAAGCTCTGTCACAACTGTGCTTCCTGGTTGTCGCCTCCTGCCTGCAAACCACTGAACATTTTCCACTTGATATCATCATGCAGAAAGGGAGAAACGAGACGCAATGAGAGATTCAGGTAATACACCAAAGATACCCTCGATATCGGTAACGGTTAATGCTCATGTCTGTGGAGTATTGCAATGAGCGGAGATTGTATTGAACTCTGTCGGGGTGATGTCTGGGGTTGCATCAACGTTGTTTAAGTGAGGTTTGCTGAGCAGAAAATCCAGATGACTTTAGAGACTGATCTTTTCCCTTTATTTTTCTTGTAATGCCAGTTAGTGGAGAAACTATCCAGTAACTCAAAACCATCATTCATATTAAAAGGTTCTGATGGGTTTTAAGCATTTTTTTTTTTAAGGACAAGAATAAAGGTTAAATGTATCAATGGTGACAGAATTTGGCTTTGTTCTTGTTGAATTAGAAATTGCCTCTTTGGAAAGGCAGCATTGCCAAAAATATGGTCTACAAATGTTACCAAGGACTAGCACCAAAGTGCTTTGTTTCAACCATGCTATTTGTTGGCATGACTTTCCTTGGAAGTGATTCACTGGTTGCCTTTAAAAAAATTAAATTGTGGTTTTGCTTAAAACACAGCAAAAGATTTGTATGCGATAAGTTGCTCTTGGGGGAGCTATTAAGTGTGTGTGTGGCAAAAGAAAGAGAACAAAGAAAGCAGGCTTATGATAAGACCCCCTTAATTCAAAATGCTGAAATTCATCAGCTCCTTCTTTCCTCAGTAAATCTGTTCTTCTTCCTTTCAGAAATAGGGTCCATGTTCTGTTTTGCCCCTCTTCAAATAAGCACAGTAATTCTATTCTGACTGACATTTGCTCAAGGGCTGGGGTTGTCTGTGTAAGTCTGGGGCCACTTATAAACATTTGTAACCTTCAGACACAATATACGCACAGATCTTCCTTTCAACCTGTATGTCCAGGTTGAGGTCGTAGGCCTTACCAAAGTGTCCGTTAAGACTGAAATAATATATAACTCATAGGACAATGACAAAAAAAAAAATCTTTTCTTTCCTGCTCTTGAAAATGCTGTTCTTAGCATTGTAATTATGGCTTTGCTAATTTGAATGAAAAGATAAATAAATATTAAAAGAACCGCTGTTGAGGACTGCAGAGTTGTAACAGTTCTGTAGTGTTGTCATTCACAACGTTGTCAGGGCATAGATCTGTGGAAAATCCCCTCTTCCCCCCCCCCATACATACTTTCATTTACAATAAAAGTAAAGAACTCAATGAAGAGTTCAGTGCTTCACCTGTAACATCTGTCAATTTTTAAAGGTGACGCTTGGTACAGCTGGCAAGAAAAATGAGGATCATTATTTTGTACGGAAAAAGTTGTTTCAGCCGCACCTGACAAAAGTATGGTATGCACGTCTCAGTCTCCCTGGAAGCATTGGCAAGTTCTTTGGAATGTCCAGATTAAGTGTCATGATGCCATGAAGGATAATAAATATTTCAGTCTGTGTATTGTATGTGTAAATTATATTTATCCTGTAATAACATAGAACAGGCTGCTCATCATAAGAGAAGCCAAGGCTTAGTCAATTGAGTCTGAGCTGGGAAGCATGTACTTCAGTGTTCTAATTCAGGCTCTGATACCGATTCACTTGTGTGTTCAACATTCCTAGCTTCTCTGTGTCTCAGTTTCCCCGGGCCTGCTCCTGGAGTTGCTCTTCATGTAGATCCGCCACTGGGAATTGTGCATGCCATTTCAGCATGTCCCAGTCTGCTGGACATGAGCACATGGTTGACTTTACCCAGGTGAATAGTCCCATAGGGAGATACAAACTTGTGTAAAATTGACCTTGTGCTTAAGTATTTTTAGGGTCAAGACTCACAGACTCTAGGACTGGAAGGGACCTCGAGAGGTCATCGAGTCCAGTCCCCTGCCCTCATGGCAGGACCAAATACTGTCTAGACCATCCCTAATAGACATTTATCTAACCTACTCTTAAATATCTCCAGAGATGGAGATTCCACAACTTCCCTAGGCAATCTATTCCAGTGTTTAACTACCCTGACAGTTAGGAACTTTTTCCTGAAGTCCAACCTAAATCTCCCTTGCTGCAGTTTAAGCCCATTGCTTCTTGTTCTATCATTGGAGGCTAAGGTGAACCAGTTTTCTCCCTCCTCCTGATGACACCCTTTTAGATACCTGAAAACTGCTATCATGTCCCCTCTCAGTCTTCTCTTTTCCAAACTAAACAAACCCAATTCCTTCAGCCTTCCTTCATAGGTCATGTTCTCAAGACCTTTAATCATTCTTGTTGCTCTTCTCTGAACCCTCTCCAATTTCTCCACATCTTTCTTGAAATGCGGTGCCCAGAACTGGACACAATACTCCAGTTGAGGCCTAACCAGCGCAGAGTAAAGCGGAAGAATGACTTCTCGTGTCTTGTTTACAACACACCTGTTAATGCATCCCAGAATCACGTTTGCTTTTTTTGCTACAGTATCACACTGTTGAATCATATTAAGCTTGTAGTCCACTATGACACCTAGATCTTTCTGCCATACTCCTTCCTAGATAGTCTCTTCCCATTCTGTATGTGTGAAACTGATTGTTCCTTCCTAAGTGGAGCACTTTGCATTTATCTTTATTGAACTTCATCCTGTTTACCTCAGACCATTTCTCCAATTTGTTCAGATCATTTTGAATTTTGACCCTGTCCTCCAAAGCAGTTGCAGTCCCTCCCAGTTTGGTATCGTCCGCAAACTTAATAAGCGTACTTTCTATGTCAACATCTAAATTGTTGATGAAGATATTGAACAGAGCCGGTCCCAAAACAAACCCCTGCAGAACCCCAGGGAAGACCATAGACTGCAAATCTTTGAGGCCTGGGCTGTGTCTATTTCTATACTTGTACAGTGCTTAATAGAATGGGGCCTTCATACTGATTAGGGTTTCTGGCACTAATGCAATATAAACACTTAATAGTAATAGAGAATGCTTTCAGGATTGGGCCCTCCATCTGTGACATGGGGATAATTGACACTTATTTAAAATAAGCAAACAAAAACATTTGTTTAGTAGCCAACTTGAGTAAGGGTTGCAGAGTTGGGCCCTTTGATTTTGTTTTTGGCAGAACATGGGGAGTATATTAAACATGGGATCCCAGCACATCTCAAATTCTATACTGTTTTTAAGATTCTACCTCTAGCTGCTGCTATGGTGTGGGCTGGAAACTAGATTTGAGCCTGGACATTTTCCCCCACTCCACACACTATAGGTCCTCTACAGAAATTCCACAGCTGTTCTTGAGCCTATCAAGAGTTGCCTGCCTACTTTGCTGATGCCATTTTCTATACAAATTGCTGTTCCGCTGCTTAGCTCTGTGAGGAGGGGAGTGGAATCCTTTGAAACTGATGTGGCTGTGTTACACAGTCTTCTGTCAGGGAAAACAGCAATAGAAAACCTTCTCAGCTTTCATCTTAAGTTAATTATCCAGGATCTAACAATTTTAAACAGGTGAATTTTTGTAAAAAAATGTTTGACTCTGATTGCAGTATTGCCGGCCATAGTTTCCAAGGTACCCCTCAGTTCTGGTGCAGTGAGTGGGCAAGCAGTTGGGGCCGGGTCTACTGTTTTTGCCACCCCAAGCAGTGCGCCGAATTGCTGTCGCGGATGGCGGGGACAGTCCGTGTGCGTCAGGGCAGCACACGTGTTTCCATGGTGGCAATTCGGCGGCAGCTTCTACGTTCAGCTGTCCATGGCGGTGCAGCTTCTGCCTTCTGGCTGAAGACAGAAGCTGCTGCCGAATTGCTGCTGCCGTGGAGACACACATGCTGCCTTAATGGCACATGGACTGCCCCCGCCATCCATGGCTGCAATTCGGTGTGCAGCTTGGGGGCAAAAACACACGGACTGCCGCCCCTTGCAGATTGCCACCCCAAGCTCCTGCTTGGAATGCTGGTGTCTGGAGTCGGCCCTGCAAGCAATAACAGTTCTGTGGGGTGAAACTCCATCAGTGGGTTAGGTATGCAGTTTGGGGTCAGATCTAAACAATCCTAAAAGAGCCATGGAAGATGTAGACCCAAGGAAGGGTTGAATGTTTTATGAGGAATTGAGTCCTGTCTCAAGTAAATATGCTAGTCTCTAAGGTGCCACAAGTACTCCTGTTCTTTTTGGAGACACACTAACAGAGCTGCTACTCTGAACAGTCTGACTAGAATTTCTTTAGGTGAAGTTAAGAGAGAGCTGGTGTGGCATAGAACAGAAGTGGCTTCATAAAGCCTCACCAAGAAACAGCAGGGGGGAAAGGAAGCAAAAGTTTCTGGGATGAGATCAGCTCCCTGCCTAAAACTTCAGAGGAACTGACCATAAATTGAATTATAGAGAAGTAGTAGCAACTTTCATAGTTAAAGCTGAGTAATAAATACTTAGCCCCTAACCTGGCCTTTTTGCTCTTCAAAGTACTGTACAGATGTTAATGAATTTGTAATCTGTCCCTTCCTACCAGTTGCCCCAGGGTCATTAAAATAGCTGACAAGAAAACATAAGAGGTATAATGTTAATTTGAAAAACATGTTATACGGTGAAGAGACCATACTGGGGAGGAGGCTTTCCCAACTTAGGCCTTGGTATTTTGGGTGTACAAGGAAATGTGTTTGTGAAAAAATACATGTATAAGTTGGGGTTGGATTTGTGCAAGGGTGTTTGTGTGTGCCAACCCATGTGTGCATCAGGTGATTTGCACACCCAAGTTGCCCACATGGATGTTTACAAATGTTGGCCTCTTTGATTTCAGTGGCAATTTGGGAGACACTGGGAAGATGAGATTAAGCTCCAAATGTTCTCTCAAAGTTGGAAATTCCTCCTTCTCACTCCTCTTTCTCCCCAGCATTATCTTAGACCAGGTCCACACTAGAAACCTTTGCTGGTATGGCAATGTCATGGTGGTGGTTCGTTTGTTTGTTTGTTTTTGGGGTGATGTTTCTATATTGACAAAAGCCCTAGGGCGGACACGGTAATACTGCCATAAACGTGCTTTTACTGGTATGGCTTACTTTGTTTAGGGGACTGGTATAAGCTATACTGACAAAAGTACTTTTCCCCTGGGGTAAGCTGTGCCTCCTCTTGCCAGTAGAGTTATATTGGTAGATATGCTGGCAAATCTTTTCAAGTGTAGACCTGGCCTTAGGCTAAGTTGAAAGGGAGGGATTCTTTCAGACCCAGGAGTAGGATGTAAGCATGCTGGGACTCTGGAGGCAAACCTGTGTTGTGGGTGAAACCCCTGGGTTAGGGTGTGTTATGCTCCTCTGTCTGTACTCAGATTCACAGAAAATGTTTGTTTGTTTGTTTGTTTGTTACAGCCCCAGCTACGGAGCCTGGTTCTTTAAACTCAGGCTTTGAGCTTTGGAGGTCTCTGGTTCAATCATCTGTTTCAAGAAAGCAGCTGTCACTTAAATGGAGCTCATCTGGGATTCAAACTGCTGAGAGCCCCTACTTTCTTGATAGATGCCACCTTGATACCAGGGATTGAGCTGGGGTCTTCCAGAGCTAGAGTATGTCTCTACCGCTTGACCTAAAGAGTTAGGCTGTCAAGCTGGAAGTGACTCACATCTTCTGTGGATTTGGCACAGAGAGGGACACATTGACCAGGGGGTCACACGTATGTGTGTGGGGGATGGAAGGGGTGGATTTGGGAAGTGTATGGTACCTTGTGGGAGGTGGGAAAACTACTGGTTTATTTCACTTCGTTATTGTGTACTAATACCATGGATACTATAATCTAGTGTATTAATATTCTACATAGGAACACAGGAACTGGTCTGACCCACTGTGGCAATGTTCTATGTAGTCATTTCCCTGACAGTGGCTAGTGCCAGATGCATCAAGAAAGGTGCAAGAAATCCTGAAGTAGGCAGGCATGGAATACCCGGCCCACAGGGAAAGCTCTTTCCCAACTTTCATCTATTAGAGACTGGCATATGCCTTGGAATCTGATTGTTTCTATCCCTTCCAAAACTCTTGCTGTTTTTAATTCTTGTTATTGTAACTCGATGTTCTTGTTGTTATTATTATAAATAAATGTAGTGCTATTAATACCATATTGCTCCACACAAAGCTGTGTGAGTCTGATACCAAAACAGCAAACAGTGCTGTGCTCTGATCAAGTTACTCCTCCATAATTGAACTTAAAAATCATAAAACGGTGGCAAGGTTCGAGTGCTTGGAACATTCAACAGGATGCCACTACCTGAAAGCAAGATGATGATTTACTCATAACCCCAGTAGTTGCACGCTCTGATCTCAGATGATGAGGCATGATGGGAATTAAGTTTACCTTGCTGGGGCAAAAGAGTTTGTATAGTGTGCACCAGTTAGTGACTATGCCTGTTATATCAGTGGCTCTCTATCTTTCAGACCACTGTATCCCTTTCAGAAGTCTGATTTGACTTGCATACTGCAAAGTTTCACCTCGCTTAAAAACTACTTGCTTACAAAAATCAGACATAAAACTACAAAAATGTCATAGCACACTGTTACTGAAACATTGCTAACTTTTTCATTTTTACCATATAATTATAAAATTGACTGCAATATAAATATTGTACTTTCATTTCAGTATATAATATAGAGAACAGTATAAACAAGTCACTCTGTATGAAATTTTACTTTGTACTGACTTTGCTAGTGCTTTTTATGTAGTCTGTTGTAACACTAGGTAAATATCTAGAAGAGTTGATGTATTCCCTGGAAAACGTCTGCGAATCCCCCCAGGGAACCACTGGGTTAGATAATAAGGTAAAAATATTACGTGATTTTTTTAAAATTATAGTCTGAATCGTGACTGATACATTTTATCCTTTTAAAAAAAAATTTATATAGAGTGAATATTCCATCAGATGCTGTGTCTTTTGCCAGCTCAGATTAGCTGCAAATAAAATGAGTTAGGTTGTTCCTGTTGCTTCTTTTCCCTTTTGAAGTAGTATGATCCAACTGCTACAGCTCTGGATACCACGTTGGCAGATTGCCTGAAGTCCTTGGTCCACTGTTTAATTTACTTTTAAAACCAATATAATAAATCATTTTTGTTCAGATAAATGCACACACCCATTGCACTTGCTTGTACTTGTATTTTCCATGACACATGACTAGAAATTGCTTGCTGGCTGAGTTCACCACCAGGAAAAACCTGCAGTTGATCAGCTTTATCACTGGCCTTACAGTTAAAGGGAATAATATTTAAATAAGTCTAACTGTGGGAGGTAGCATGATGCAGTGGGTGGAACAGAGGGCTGCGCCTTGAGGCATTTGGATTTAGGGTGACCAGATATCCTGATATTATAGGGACAGTCCCGATATTTGGAGCATCAGGAAATTTAGACTTGAAATTAGATGAAAGTTTCTAACCATCAGAGGAGTGAAGTTCTGGAACAGACTTCCAAGCAGGGCCAGCTCTAGGATTTTTGCTGCCCCAAGCAAAAAAATTTTTGGCCACTCCCCCCCTTTTTTTTATGCCCCCCAGTCCCACCCTAACTCCATCCCTTCCGAACTCCTTCCCCAAATCCCCAGCCCTGCCTCCCCCCCTGGCGTGCTGCATTTCCCCCCTCATTGCTTTCTGGGGGCCCCCCGCAACCTCCCGCCCCAGCTCACCTCCGCTCTGCCTGTTCCCCCATGTGCACCGCTGCTCCGCTTCTCCTCCCTCCCTCTCAGGTGAGGGAGGGGGGAGAAGTGGAGTGGCAGGGCGTTCAGGGAGCTGGCAGAGTGGAGGTGAGCTAGAGTGGTGGGGCGCAGGAAGTAATGTGGGGTAGAGGAACCGCTCCCCGCTCCAGCTCACCTCTGCTCTACCACCGCCGCCTCCCCTGAGCGCCCGCTGCTCGGCTTCTCCCTCCCTCCCAGATTTGCTGCAAAACAGCTGTTTTGCAGGCGGCAACTCTGGGGGGGAGGGGAGAAACAGAGCGGTCGCACGTTCAGGGGAGCAGGCGCAGTGGAGGTGAGCTGAGGGGGTGTGCAGGAAGTAACTGGGGTAGAGGAACCACTCCCCGCTCCAGCTCACCTCTGCTCCACCACCGCTGCTTCCCCCGAGCGCCCTGCCGCTTGGCTTCTTCCTCCTAGACTGGCTGCGCGAAACAGCTGTTTCGCACGCAGCAAGCCTGGGAGGGAGGGGGGAGAAGCACAGCGGCAGCGGTGCACTCAGGGGAGCAGGAGGATGCCAAGCGGAGGCGGCGGGGGCACTTTTCCCCACACCCTGGAGTCAGCACCTATGATGGCCAGTGCCAGAATGCTACCCCTAGAAATGTGCTGCCCCAAGCACCTGCTTGTTTTTCTGGTGACTGGAGCCAGCCCTGCTTCTAAGGGGAGTAGTGGGGGCAAAAGACATATCTGGCTTCAAGACTAAGCTTGAAAAGTTTATGGAAAGGATGGTGTCATAAACAGATAGCTAGGGGTTAATGTTCTTTTACCTGTAAAGGGTTAACACAGGGAACCTGAAACACCTGACCAGAGGACCAATCAGGAAACAAGACTTTTTCAAATCTGGGTGGAGGGAAGTTTTGGGTGTGAGTCCTTTGTTCTTTGTCTTGGGTCTGACCCTCTCAGCTCTGAGAGTGATTTTTCTATCTCCTGGCTTTCTAATCTTCTGTTTCCAAGTTGTAAGTACAAGGATAGTAAGACAATAGGTTTATATTCTTTTCTTTTGTATTTACATTTATGTAGTTGCTGGAATGTTTTAAATTGTATTCTTTTTGGATAAGGCTGTTTATTCATTTTTTTCCTTTAAGCAATTGACCCTGTATATTGTCACCTTAATACAGAGACTATTTTTAATGTCTTTTTTCTTTCTTTTTTATATAAAACTTTCTTTTTAAGACCTGTTGGAGTTTTTCTTTAGTGGGGACTCCAGGGAATTGAGTCTGCAGCTCACCAGGGAATTGGTGGGAGGAAGAAGTCGGGGGAAAATCTCTTGGTGTTAGATTTACTAAGCCTGACTTTCTTCCCCCTCACCTAGAGAGTATGCAGAGATTAGATCTCTCGGTACATGTGTTTCCAGGACTGGAAGCAGGGAATCTCCTCCTAGGGTCGTCCAGGGAGGGGAGCCTGGGAGGAAGAAACAAGGAAACAAGGGGAGGGAGTTATTTCCCTTTGTTGTAAGACTCAAGGCATCTGAGTCTGGGGGTCCCCCAGGGAAGGTTTTGGGGAGACCACAGTGAGCTAGGCACTGTATAATTCCTAGCTGGTGGCAGCGATACCAGGTCCAAGCTGGTAACTAAGCTTGGAGGTTTTCATGCTAACACCCATATTTTGGACGCTAAGGTCCAGATCTGGGAAGAAATGTTATGACAGATGGTATAATGGGATAGCCTAATTTTGGCAATTAATTGGTGTTTGACTATTAGCGATTAAATATGCCCAATGGCCTGCGATGGGATGTTAGGTGGGGTGGGATCTGAGTTACTACAGAGGATTCTTGCCTGGGTGTCTGGCTAGTGAGTCTTACCCACATGCTCAGGGTTTAGCTGGTCATCGTATTTGGGGTCAGGAAGGAATTTTCCTCCAGGGCAGATTGGCAGAGGCCCTGGGGGGTTTTCCCCTTCCTCTGCAGCATGGGGCATGGGTCACTTGCTGGAAGATTCTCTGCACCTTGAAGTCTTTTAAACCACTATTTGAGGACTTCAGTGGCTCAGACACAAGTTCGATACAGGAGTGGGTGAATGAGATTCTGTGGCCTGTGTTGTGCAGGAGGTCAGACAAGATCATAATGGTCCCTTAAAGTCTATGATTCTATAAAGGCACCTATTCACCCCTGGATTTTTCATACATGCTGTTTGGTCACCATATCTGGATTCCACTCCCTATGAAGTCCCATTCTAATCTTGGGCAAGACACCTCAAATCTCTTTGCCTCAGTTTCCATATCTGTTAAAGGGGGATACCTACTCCTGGTTGTAAAGTGATTTGAGATACTCCTCTACAGGTGCTATAAAACTGCAAACTCTGATTTGAATATCAATCTGCTATTACTGATTGATTATGATTGATTTTTTTTTATTTAAATCTTGGCTTACTCAGAAAAGCAATAGCATTTCTGTCTATGAAAATAAAGTTAAAGGATAATTAAAATACCTCTTTCTGCAAACCAGTAGAAGAAAAAGAATGTCATTCAAAGCCATATGCTGTTTGCATCAATCACCCTGGAAGCACAGTGCTACTAGTTTTTCCACACATTATTAATGATGAAATTGAGTTTATAGTTACATTATATTTAAATTACTCTAAAAAACTTACATTATAGGAAGATTCAGGTTACAAAAGTCATGCACTCAAATGTTAGGCATAGTCAGAATTAGGGTCTCTGTGCCATCTTAATTCAGACCCTTTGTGCATCTTTAGTTGCCTGGTCATAAATTTTTTCCCCCACAGGACTCCTGCCTCATTCAGTGAGTGAGTAATTATTTAACATTTATTTTTATCCTCTACATTTAATGTGTGGCCCCAGACCTTATTTATACAACACCAGCCACATCCAGCCCCGAACACAGAATTATTCATACCTTTCTGTATTTTGTAATGGGAATTTCACCGTAGCATAAGGTGCTTCACAAACACTGATAAATTCATCATAACAATACCCCTATGACAGTAAGAGATTTTATTCTCCCCATTTTTACAGCTGGGGATTAAGGCTAAATTTGTTAAGAGTCCACTAATTTTGGTTACCCAATTTAAGATGGCTAGAGCCCCACTTTTTCAGAGTACTTAGCATTATATAGCAAAGGCTTTGACAACCTCTGGCATGTGGCTCACCAGGGTAAGCACCCTGGTGGGCCGAGCCAATTTGTTTACCTGCTGAGTCAGCAGGTTCAGCCGATTGCGGCTCCCACTGGCCATGGTTCGCCGTCCCAGGTCAACGGCGGCTGTTTGAAGCGGCGCAGGCCAAGGGATGTGCTGGCCGCGGCTTCCTGCCTCCCCCACTGGCCTGGAACGGCGAACCGCGGCCAGTGGGAACTGCGATCAGCCAAACCTGCTGACACAGCAGGTAAACAACTGGCCCGGCCCACCAGGGTGCTTACCCTGGCGAGTCGCATGCCAGAGGTGGCCGACCCCTGTTATAGCACTTCATATGTTTTGTAGTACGCTCCAGTCAACTTCAGTTGCAGCTCTGAGTATCCAGCATTTTGGCAAATCTGGCTCCAGGTGTCTCGGGTCCCAGAAAATGAGGAACACACAATTAGTGACCACCCATGAACATTTTTTCTTTAAGACCTAGAAACTCTGTGGCAAAGGCAGGGGCAGAATCTGATTCTCACGGTGACATTCCAGGAGACCATCCTTTCTTTTTCCTGCATTTCCTTGCCACATTTGCTTCACGTCTTGCAACTTCTGCAAGTAATGAAGGCAAGGGTCTGGCAGATAGTAACATTGTCTTTTACTGCACAATCCTCAGTCATCCCCAGAGCAGGCCCTGCCTGTGGAAAAAATAGTTTATGATCATGTAATTAAAGACTGCATCAGAATGTATACACACAAGAGGGCTGTACTAAAGTTGCACAGGAAACTTTAATTCTGATATTTCCTAACCTCTGAATACTTGACTGTGCAAACTTAGCATTATTTTAACATAGGGTTTTTAATGTAATTTCTTAACTAACTTCCCTGCACCCCTTCTCTTCTCCCCACCCCCCAAAAAAACCCCAAACCCTGGAAAAAATAATATTCCATCTGGGCCATCAGCAGGGTTCAGACTTTTAGATCCATAGCAGAGACTTCTCCCACGTGAGCTAATGGAGTAACTGGTTGTTATCCTGTATGTGGAGCAGTCACTAGAGGTGAGTGAAGAGACTCAGCTACTTGCTGACAGCAGATGAAAGGTTGAAATTCAGGAATCTTGGGTTCTTGTTCAGGCTCTGGAGGGGAATATTCAGTGATTATGGTTGCTTCTGCTTCTGTCCTCCATGTTCTCTGTTATAATCCAATCCCCCAACAATGGTTCCATTCCACCTCCTTCCCATATTTCCACCCCACTGATTCCTGTTCTTACCACCATCCCTGCTCCTCCTCACCCTGTCCTCCATCACATTTCCCAGTCCTCTGCATGTCAGTATGGTAGGTAGCTTTCCTCTCTTGCTGCAGAGGATTGGCACTGCAGGAGGGGATTAAGAGCATCTTAGAGAATCTCCCTACTGTGTTCCAACATCTGGTGTCACAGTAGCCTGCAGCAACTAGGAAAGTCCTGCTCAGTTACTGCAGCCCCAGGATGGAACATGCTGAGTTGCTCTGTGGGGATGGTGCATACCCAGTACAAAAGGAATCTTTGGGGAATTTTGCTGCCAAATTCTAAGAAGTGAGCATATCTTTGTTTCAATGTTCCTGGCTGAATTTGGAAAAGGGGGTGTTACAACTGCAGAACAAAAGAATTGTAAGAATTTTTTTGATGTGAACAAAATTTTCTCCTAAGCACATTCTCAGAAATGGACAAACCATTTGAGGTACAACTTTCCACAAAAATTCAGCCTGCGGCAGACATCCACATGGAAAATTTTAGCCTGAACAGTTAAAACTTTAACAAAGTTTATAAGTAACTGAAAATGAAAGTGTTGGGAAACCTTAACTAGAGGTGGCACTACCAGCTTTACCTATAATGTGAAAAATCTGGCAACAAGAGATCACTTTGAAGGTCCCAAATGCACCTTGCAGTTTGTGTGGAACCTGAACTCAAATCCTGATCTGAATTTTGTGCTGCTTCAAGCCAAAATCTTCGTGGGTTTCAATACCCATTGCATCATATTTTAGGGCCATCTCTACTGAGATTCTCTATGAGATCAAGCAATGGATAAAAATGACCATACTCTGTAAAAATGGCTTATACATAAAGAATATTTTGTGCTCTATCCTTTTTTCCAAAGTTTCTTTCTATCCAGTATTCAGTCTCTCATATCCGGTTCTACACTGGAACCTAGTTAAACACGTCACTTTTATGGCTGTGTGTGATTTGTTTAAATCAGGTTGCTTTATAGGAGGCTATGTCTAACCTGGCAATTGAATGACAAACTTTTGTCTTTCAGCGGTGTTAACACTCTCCTCCCCCGCCACAAAAGTGCCCCTGTGAACAGCATGTTGTTGACAGGAGCGCTCTCCTATTGACAATGCAAACTCCGCTCGTTGGGGATAGAAGCTTTTCATCAGCAGGAGAGCCTACAAGCAGCAGCTACACGCACGACTTTCCTTGGCACTGGCTGTGGCGACAAAGCCATGTCGCTAAAAGCTGTGTAATGTAGACATAGCCGGAGAGTGAGACAGATTGGGACAAAAAAGTGATGAAATTCCTTTTATTTAGTATTGGCCTGACTAAGAGAAGTGACAACCCTACCGATGTTGTGCCTATCCCATCAACTGAGTGCTCTGTTTCCAGCTGAATGAGGCGCCAACAACTTGTTGGAGCACCCATTGTTTTGTAAATAAACCACATTTGCTTCTTTCAGAACAAACTATGAGGTGGTGTTCTGCCTAAATTTCAAGCCCCGATTGACTTAATTGCTGAAGCTTTTGTTGTCAACAAAAGCAATTATAAGCCCCACAATGGATTGCGGGGAAGAGAAATGGAAATTTCTGAGTCTCATGAAGTCGACATGACAACTGGTTTTCTCTTTGTGCATAGTATAGAGATGCATGAGGAGATGTGGATGAAAAAAAATCACCACCATTAGAAAAGTCTAGCTTGGACTCAAATGGAATAAATGATAAAAACTGAATTTTAACTAGTCCTGTATGGCTGGGGAGTTTTGGATTTATTTAGGACCATGACTGATATAAAACATGTAGACTATCTCGTAGAACATCGAGTCCCATAGAACTGAATGTCCTGAACATTTTTTGACTCAGCAAGCAGCACACACTTAAAAATAATGCCACAGATGTTTGTGTGCATAAATCAATCAATTTGCCATGTGTTTTTATAATGCTTGCATGATTTCATGCTAAGAGCAGTACTTCAGCACTGTAACTTCCTGGTTTTGAGTAAGAGAGAATTACCAAGAGGAGCTTTAAAACTTTTTGACATTCAAAATATTAGATGGACTTAAACCTAAGCTTCATGCCTGACCACCCTGAATTTGGTGTAAGGTCAGATCTAGGTTTGAATTGTTTGACTCTAGTGCAGCTCTGATGCCAACAGTTTTGTATCATTTGTGTCTCTTGGTTTTTTCCTTTTTCTTTCTTGAGTTGAATGTGTTTGGACAAGTCCTGGAGTGGTGTAAATTGTCACAGCTCAATTGAATAAGGATCTGCTCCTTTGTATATTAACTCCAATGCTGAGCTTGACTTTCTCCTCTCTCCATTCTTTACTCTGAACCACAGAGTCTCCTCTCCTCTCAGCAGCTATGACTGGGTGCTGAAAGACTGGGACAGCTTGAGAAAGCAGGCTCAGCAGAAGAGATTGAGAACAGCCGATGCCAGTATTAATATTCTTTCTAAACTGATAGATAAGAGAGAGGATTATAAAATTGCAGGGGGAAGTGAAACATAAATGTTTTAATTGCATTCAGGATTTTTCAGTGGTCTTGCTCATAAGGCACAGCACAGATAAGCATTTCTTGTAGGGATATTGACACAGATTGTGCAATATATTGTGGACCCCTTCCTTCTCCCCCCAAAAGAAGAGGGTTTTCATTCCAATCTATTTTCTCCTCTCTGGTACTCTTGGTCTCAATTGGTTGCAATATGCGGTTGCATGCCACATTATGATGGCAAATCAGCTCTGAAATACTGTCCCTGTGCAACAAGAGGAAGGAAGAATATATAGCAAGCATCTCCAGCTGCCCAGCCCTCCAGCATCTGCTTAGGTCCTGAACCAGCAAAGTATGCTGAGTCAGTTTCTACTGAGCAGTCTGACAGACTTTGAGGGTGCTCAGTACCTTGCAAGATCTGGGCTCCTAGTGATTGATCTCTGAAACACCTCTCCTCCATTCCAGCTGCCAAACTCTCCCACACAATTGCCTCTAACTTTTCGCAACGAATGTGATAAATAAATAACCAATGCATCCAGTTGATAAAGTCTGGCACTTTATAGGAGCAGCACCTCTACATCAATGTTTTGCCCTTTACCAAGGCCTTCCTATGCCTCAGCTTATATCCAACCCATCACTAACCTTTGGTTGTTGCCCTCATCACTATTAATAACATGAAATAAATTGGCCACAGTCCATGTAAATGTCAGTCAGGTCCATTGGCCTGATCCAACTTCCAGTGAAGTCAGTGGGAATGCTCCCACTGACTCTAGTGGACATTGGATCAAGCCTGTGCAAGCCAGGGTTTTAGTGACTAGGTCCTGTAAATGGGCAGTGAACTCTACTTGAAGGCTTTCTGGTTTAGAACAATGCAATCTGTGATAGAACTCTGTTTTGCCTCCTCTCCCAACTCTTGAGTCAGTAATTTCAGTATAAACACTGGCATTACAAAAACATCCTTTCTGGCCTCCTCCCCCAATAACAATTCAAAGCTGGCATATGGCTAGCTCTCTTTAAGAGTCATCTCCTAGTTAAAGACCCAATCCTGCAAGGTGCTAATTTCTTATGACAACCAAAACTGTAGTATCTGCCTACATAGTGGCCCTCTTCCTCTTCCACTCCTTTGCAAGTATCTTTGGGATCTGTTCAAGAGATGCAACCAGCTACCTTTCTTTCTTTCCGTATCTTTCTGAGGCAGCTGCTTTTGCGTAGATTCATAGATTCCAATGCCAATAGCGAGCAATGTGATCATTTTATCTGACCTGTTATATGACACAGGCCATAACATTTTGGCTGTGTCCTAGCCAGTTACCAGCCCCTCCCCAAGGACAATTACTCTGGTGGCCCATCCCCCAGGAGACAATAAACCTCTCTAATGGAAAGTTTATTGGACTAATAGAACATCAGTTAAGTCAGAGAGGTCATACTGGCAGGATGTCTACCCCTTAAAATATGGCAGCTCCCACAACTACTTGATACAATGGTGTAAATCAGAGTAGTTTATCTGCTTGCTAGAGCAATGCTATTGTTGAAAAATGTTTAATTTTTAAAGAGCAGCATTAAAAAAAATCTGAATGAGGAATTAAACCTGAAAGATTTGAGGTTTAAAGTTCATTAAAAGCTTAGAACTATCCAAAACCTTTTGAATCTGTAAAAGTGGTCTGAAAATTCTGTAAGAATAGGTTTTCTTAAAAGGGTTCCACCTTCTGTGCTTATAGATCAAGCTGGTTGGAACAGACTCTCTTGCTGTATTTTAGTTCTAGTTTCTCCTTCTGTATTTCCCATTCTGGTCTTAGCTGGTTATCTGAACATTTCCAAAATTAAGTTTGTTTGTTTGTTAAAATGGAGGACAGATGGCAGAGTGTAGCATGGTCTCTGAGTTACAGAAGCTTCTAGTTGAGTAAACAGTAAGCACTGAAAATGAATGGCAAATCACTACTGACTTCTGATGTCTTACATGGTGAAAATCTTTGTACTGTTTACTTTGAGAATACTGTCAGTGTCTTTCTTGGAAACAGACTGTTTACATATAGAAATGTCAAAGTGTTGCATTATGTTGTTACTTGCCAGATGTGGTATTTGGCCACAGCTGGTACTGATGTTAGAAAGAGTTCCATTATACAGTAATTGCTATTAGAACATCAAAATTTGCCAGCGGTGGCATTCATGATACGACAGTTCTCCATATAACTAGTAAAGGAAATAGCTGTGATACCTGTAAGAAAATGTTAACTTTTAATGGTGGCTGCTGTGTTTCCATAATGTAGTGTATCAATGGGATAGGAAGTTGTAAGCCGTTCACTCCCTTCTAACAGGAAATCTACTTGTAATAAATTTAACTATATTATTTCTTAAGCACTTGAAGTGTATTTTCTTATTCTTGCTACAGCAATCCCCATTTAAAGTCAATGGCTGTATTTTCAAAGGTACCTTCCACCTGCAGCTCCTGTTGACTTGCGTTTCAGTATATAGTATATAAAGCAGTATAAACCAGTCATTGTCTGTATGTGGAAATATGACTTCGCTAATGCTTTTTACGTAGTCTGTTGTAAAACTAGGCAAATATGTAGATGCGTTGATGTACCACCTGGAAGTCCTCTGCATAACCACAGGGGTATGCTTACTCCTGATTGAGAACCACTGTACTAGGCCACCCAGCTTATTAAAGGTACATAGAGACACAAAGCTATTTTCTTATATCTGAAACAACTCCCATTTCATTTCATCATAATGTTTCCAATATCTAAGCAGTTTTCCTTTGTTTTGTGAGGACATGAAGGTATGGAAAGGGCCCATCATCTGTCATTGCATTTGGAACTTATCTTGGCTTTAAGATAAATGAACATGTTCAGTAGACTTTTGTCTACAGTTGCATAGAATGGAATCTACAGCATAATTAGAGTAAGGTGATTTGCATATGGGAGCATCTTCACATAGGTCTCCACAGTCTAATGGCGTATTGTTTCCTAGAAGATACTTAAATGGAGGCCAAGCTGGATATTTGCATTAGTAGAGACTTCGTATTCATGATTTTCATAAGAGAGACGCACAGAAGACTGTGACCAATTCAAAAAGATTCTTGTGCAATTTAATTTTCTTCCAGCCACCATTAATACTCTAATTCAGGGGTAGGCAACCTATGGCACAGGTGCCAAAGGCAGCACACAAGCTGATTTTCAGTGGCACTCACGCTGCTTAGGTCCTGGCCACTGGTCTGGCGGGCTCTGCATTTTAATTTAATTTTAAATGAAGTTTCTTAAACATTTTAAAAACCTCATTTACTTTACATATAACAATCGTTTAGTTATATATTATAGAGTTATAGAAAGAGACCTTCTAAAAATGTTAAAATGTATTACTGGCACCCGAAACCTTAAATGAGAGTGAATAAATGAAGTCTCGGCACAGCACTTCTGAAAGGTTGCCGACACCTGCTCTAATTTATTATCTGTGAATCTTGCACGGATAGAAAAAAACACCAATGTGTTAACCATATTATCCATAACAGTTTTTATCCATAACAGTGAATAAGAAATGAGGATAGCTATTGCATCAGGATTATTTCACTTCATGCAAATATTCAGATGTCCCAACATGCAATTGACTGGTGGTGTTAGCATCCCTGCTGATTGGCAATGGAGTGTAGCTTCTGCCTGTAGGAGAAATGCAAAATGAGATCATCTTCAATGTTGAATGCATTTCCATGACTTTTATATTCTTATTTTATATCTGAAATTTAAAAAGAAAGTTGACATATGCCATACTTACAGCCAAGCTCTTTGCTCCAGGACTGATGGTTCTCAGTATTTGTTATGGATGTAGCTGGTTAAATTTTTTCAGATGAAAGTGGCCTTTTCTGAAAATGAAAACTTCATAACCCCTCCCCCACAATTTTTTGTTGAAATTTGCCTTTTGTTAAATAAAAAATAAAACTTTTTTTTTATTTTTTTCTGCATTTTCTGCCCCCTTTTGCATCCTTTTTTATGGTAAAATTGGGGGTAGTGGGAATGAAGGGGGAAGCTGGAAAAATCAAAATCCAAACATTTTCAGTAAAACATTCATGACATGTTTAAATTTGCAAAAATGTTCTCAGAATTTGTTCTGTTTTATTGACCAGCTGTCACCATGAGTAACTTCTGATGTGGTACAAGCAATGAACTTGTTTCTCCACTTTCTTACGCTGGCTTTTACGTGTGTATCACTATTGGCTTCTGGGGAATTACACTAGTGTAAAACTGGTCTGATGGAATCAGGCCCTCCGACAAGGGGGGCAATTGCCCAGGGGCCCAGGTGATTTAAAAGGACCCGGGGGAGCCATGGCTGCTGCTGCAGTAACCCCCAGGCCCTCTTAAGTTGCCTGGGCGGGCAGTAGGGCATCTAGGCTAGCAAGACTGCTCTGGGGCCCACACTTTGGGAGGCCCCACAGGCCAGCATGGATGGTCCTGGAAGTGACGGATTCGTTACCTCTGGCCCTGGAGCCTGGAATTTCTGTCGACAGGCTTGGATGGAATGAAGAATCAAGCCTGATATTCTTTTAAATAGGGTTACCAGATAGCAACTGTGAAAAAAATGGGACAGTGGGTGGGGGATAATAAGCAACTATATAAGAAAAAGTTCCAACAAATGGGACACTCCCTTTAAAAATGGGACATCTGGTCACTCTACTTTTAAATGATTGTACAAATTACAAATCTGCTAATAGGCATATTTTCTGTATATGTGTTTAAAAGTTTCATTTCACGTTGTTTCTAGTTATGATATCTGTTTAGTAATGCTTATCTGGCTAAAAGATTGTGAATCAGTGCTAACAGCATTGCTCTAAATTGCCCTGTAATTCTTACAGTGGTAACCTCAAAGGCATTAAAATTTACAATATACTAATCTTTCAGTGTGCGTAGAGTATCATAAATCTGCAGTTTCTAATGATACACAACTTTGTCCATATGCAAAGAAGATAAATCAGGTTACTTCCAATGCAAGATGGCAGGATATGACTGAGGCAAAAGCCAAACACTGTTGTTGAAAGATCTGTGGTCACTTGTACAATATTTTGTATACTCTTGATATGCAATTCTCAAACTAACTAGGAGAGGACAACATGTAGTGGTAAAAAGACTGTGTCTTTTCTGTATGTAAAAAGGACTTCAGAAAAATATGCAAGCATTTAGGTCAAGGATACAATCTATGAACAGTTGTGTAATTCTGAATTAAATAGAAATTGTGAAGCTTTGTATAGGTAAACATACCTCTTAAAATAAAGAGAACTTTCTTGATAGTCATCACTGAAGTTGTTTTTCAACTAGAAAGCCTAGCCCAAGGAGATTCCACTCTGACCCTAATAAAATAAGCCTTCTGCAGCACTCTGTAATACCCTCACTTCTTTCTTGTCTTGTCTGATTTCTGGTAGTCTGCTTTCCAACCCTTGCTCAGCAGGCAACTAGTGCTACAACCTGGGCCCAAACAGCTAGTTATATCAGTATCATCCATTCAAAACTCTCCATGTAGATGGAAACCACAGCACTGAAATAAGTGAAAGGCTATTTCTGAGGTGCTATTAATTTGATTCTTCTCTCAGACTGATGTAAATAGGAAGGACTTGAGTTACACACGTGGAGTTACTCCATATAAAACTGGTGTAAGAAAGATCAGAATTGCTCCTTTATTGCTGTACGGAGAAGTAATTTAAATGGAAGTACTAAATTGATTTGCTTCACTATAGGCCATCAGTTTTCTCCATTATTCCTACTCACGAAACATGTATTTACATAGATTGCGTTGTTGTTTTAGTGTTGTTTTTTGTTGTTTTTAAACTAAGTCAGTCAGTGGTCCGCTTTTTCTGAAAAGCAAGACCACTCAGTGAATATGGATTCCCCTCCGCCCCATGTAATGCAGTTATGCTTAATATCTTCAGATCGTAGGAGAACATTACCAAAGTAAAGATTTTCAAGAAAGCTAAATATTAGGCCTTGGCTACACTGGCGCTTTACAGCACTGCAACTTTCTCGCTCAGGGGTGTGAAAAAAACCACCCCCTGAGCGCTGCAAGATACAGCGCTGTAAAGCGCCAGTGTAAACAGTGCAGCAGCGCTGGGAGCGTGGCTCCCAGCGCTGCAAGCTAAACTCCATCAGGATGTGGAGTACCTGCAGCGCTGGGAGAGCTCTCTCCCAGCGCTGGCGCTGTGACCACGCTCGCACTTCAGTTTCAAGTGTAGCCATACCCTCAGCCAAAGGAGAAACCATTCAGCCCACCACAGAACTATTAAATAACCAGCAGATGAAATGAAAGAAGAAATGCGTCCACACTGTGCACAATAGAAAGCTGTTAAACTTATCTCTGAACAGAAAACATCACGGGTTTATTTACTGAGAGAGACTCTCTTAAGTAGGCTCCCTTCTGATGTAAACTTGTAAATTTCCCAATTTTTCAACTTTCTCAGTGATGAAAGTACTGAGAGTTTTTGCAAAAAGAAACAGCATTTTGTTAACATAGCAGAATTTCAGAAAGATTAGTTGGACTTTTAAATAGGAAGTGGTTACTAGGCCTTTCTGAGTCACTGTACGATGCATTTGGTACCCCATATCTCACATTATGTTCTCTTGAATGAACTAGATTTGATTAGAGTGGAATATTCTGTGTCCACACACTTTCACTCACTCTGGGACTGGATTTTCTGGTCCATTTAAGCAAAGAGGCCTTAAAAGGACCAGAGATAGTTTGGTGGAGAATTCACTGTATGAGGAGAACTCTCCGCTGCTGGAAAGCTGGCAGAAGCGGTTCTGTTCTGCCTCCCTGAGCGACGGCAGTTAGTTTGATGGAAGAATGCTTCTTTTGACCTAGCTATGAGGTCAGCATAGCTATGGTGCTCAGGGGTGTGGATTTTTCACACTGCTGAGTGCCAGAGCTACGTCAAACTAAGTTTCAAGTGTAGATCAGGCCTTAGGTGCCTAACTACACAATATTTGAATTTACAAATGCAAGTTGTTTTGGATGCATGAGAGCATTCCAACAAATGCATGCAAATAACATAGACCAGGAAAATGCGCATGTAGATGCATCCCTGGTCTACGCTACAAATTTATTTCGGTAAAGGTACCTTGCAGTTGTACTGACCAAACTTCCAATGCAGACAGCACTAAGTTGAACAGATGGCTTCTCCTGTCCTACCTGCTCTCTGGGAATGGAGTACCTATGCCCACAGGTAAATAAACCTGTAAATACTAACTCCCACACCTACTGCAGATACAAGTGTGTATTCATGTGTACACATCTAGCGTGCACTAACACATGTACTGCCACGTTATTTATTATTATAATTGCTGTTTAGTGCCTAGAGACCCCAACTAAGATCAGGGCTCCAGGGTGGTAGGTGCTGGACATACACATAAAAAGAGAATTTATGATCTAGCTAGTCAAAGGTGGCGAGAAATATACGATCCATTGGCTCTTCTGCAATTACTGGTCAACAACATTCACTTTTTAAGAAATAATACATTTCTTTTAGAGTTCCCTTCTCTTTTAAAAACTTGTTATAAAATGAATACACACATTTTATGTCATAAATTTTTTTGTGCGCAAGCCAGCAAAAGAATTAAAAGTCAGAGTTAGGCTGCAAATTTTATTCACACAGGTATACATACATGCAGCAATACGCACACCTCTCTACCCAAAGACACAGTCTCTTACACAAATGCATTGCATGCATGCACACACTTGCCTGCACCAACACACCCAGCTGGGAAGGAAGGAAGGAAGGTGGGCTGGAGGGGAAAATATGAGGGGTGCGGGTGGAAGAGAGAGGATGGGGTGGGAAAGAGGCCAAGGATGATAGTAGGGTGGAGATGAGGGGGCAGTGAAGGAGAGAGGAGGGATGGGGGGGTATGTGGGGTGGCTGGGCATGCAGGGGAGGCAGAAGACTATAAGTGCATGTAGATGTGAGAGGCATGGGGTATATAGGGACATAATGGGAGTGCAGCAGTGTATGGAGGTGAATGCATTGCAGGGCTGCGGAGGATGAGGAACATGAGTTTGGCAGCTCTGGGAGGTAGAGAGGATGGGTAGGAGAGCACTGTAAGAGATACAGGGATGGGTAGTGGTGGAGGGTGGAGCGGGATGGGATGGAAAGGGATACAGTGAGGGGGATAGAGGTGTTAAGGGGTTGGGATGAGAAGGAATGCAGTGAGGGGGATGGGGATGCAGCCCCATTCCCAGCACTCAGAGATGGGGATAGATTCCTCCAATTCCTGGGTGCTGGCAATGGGGTGACAGACCGTGGTTCACCGCAGGGCATGCACTGCAGCTCGAGCCCAGCCACAAGAGGAGCAGGAGGAGAAGAGCAGCAGTGGGAGAGGTGTGTACCGTGACCCCTCAACAGCCACCTACTAGGTGCACTAGTTCGTCCCCTGCCCTGCCCTACTGTGGCCAATGGGAGCTGTACCTGTGGGCGGGGGACGGGGCAGCAAAAGGACCCTCCTGGACCTAGAAGCTGGACATGTTGGCTGCTTCCCGGGAGCCACACAGCACGGCACCTAGCAGGGAATCTGCTAGCCCCACTGCGTGGCGCCACCAACTGGACAGTCAACAGCCTGGTCAGTGGTACTGACCTGAGCCTCCAGGACCCCTTTTTGACCTGGTGTTCCAGTTGAAAACCAGACACCTGGTCATCTTAAATCAAGGTGTTTTGTAACCAGTTGTAATAATAGAGATTCAGATTTCTTGATGTAACATAATTCAGCACTGATGTCAAAGTATTATCTAGGATTCTGTTTCAGATGGTTTCCAAAATGTTTCAGCACAACAGTCAAACGGGTCATGTGGAAGATTTTTTTTAATGGACCTGTTGTGGTAATTAGAATATATTGCATGGTTTAGTGTTACAGTTAGGAACGTTCTGAATTACTGGAAAGAGTTCAGCATTTAATTTTCTACTAGCAGCAATTTCTGTCAAGTTTCAGATATACAGTAGTTGTCATTAAAGATTGTAACATATTAAATCCCATAGTGCCATATACATCATGGAAGAAGGAAAGCAGCTATAGAAAGCTTGAAGGGAAATTAATTGTGCACAATGTTATGATGATGAGGGCTGTACCAGAACCTTTGCTAGTTTAATATTGGATGCCATGCTGACACAATGTGGCACACCTGTACTAAGTATAGGTTTCAGAGTGGTAGTTGTGTTAGTCTGTATCAGCAAAAACAATGAAGAGTCCTTGTGGCACCTTAGAGACTAAGTACTTAGTACTAAGTATAGTGAAAGTTGAGTATGTGTATACAAATATAGACACACACCCACACACACACACCTGCAGAATGGCTTATTGTGTATTTTTATTATTTGTAGCCCTGTAGCTAGCACTGTAGGCCAGGACCCCATTGTGCTAGGTGCTATGCAAACACAGAACAAAAAGACGGTTCCTGTCTCAAGGAGTTTAGTCTACGCATAGGGTGAGAGAGAACAGATGGATATAGACAGATGGAAGAGGACAAGGAAATAACGAGACCATATTGGTCAGCATGGTAGGTTGTGTAGTTGTTTGATCAGGGAAATGGAAAGCAGGATTCTAGGGTTCTATTTACAACAAACGGAAACTTCTGACTCTCATTTTCAAGGCCCTGCAAAGTTCAGCCTTGCCTACATCTCATCTCTAAATGCTCTTAATCTCTTGCTCAAGCCCTGCCAGTACCCATCTTGCTCACATTATTGATTCCCTGGTCTTCTGTCCCCATTAGTAGCACTGTTTTTTTGTTTGCAATGCTATTGGTGCCAGGAGAGAGACTGAGGGTGGGGGGAGATAATTTTTTTTATTAAAAGAGATAAGCTTTCAAGCTACTTGAAAGAAGTAGCTCTGTGTAGCTTGAAAGCTTCTCTCTCTCACCAATAGAAATTGGTCCAATAAAAGATATTACCTCACCTGCTGGCTTTTCTCATGCCACCTCCTAGTCCCTGGCATCCTCCCTGAGTGGCCCTGTGTGCAATTCAGTTAATTGTGAATGATTTTTTTAAGTACTACAGATATTGGAGAGAAAATAATAATATAAACCCACAACTAGATAAAGCGCTGCTGCCCAGATGCTATGGTGAATGGATATCCTAGGAATACATATTATTATAATAAATATAACTTAAACTCCGTCATATAATTTACCTAAAAATCTCACATGGCAGAATAATTTTAGGGGTTGTCTACATGTTAAATTATTCCAGAATAAGGTATATATTTGAAGCACAGTAGCTAATCCTGAATAGCTTTCTGTGTGAATGCTCTTATTCTAGAATAAGAACATCCACATAGAGAGCTATTGTGGAATAGCTATTGCAGAATAGCTGTTCTGGTCAATTTCCCTGTATAGAGAAGCCTTTAGTTTCCTGACTCACAACTCCAAAGTAATCACTTTATCCCAGCTCATACTGCATGTCCTACATACCAAGAAAAGTATGTCTGTATAAGGAGACACCTTCAAGTCTTATACACTGTTGGGCCTTTGAAGTCCACAGGTAGAATTCAGACTTGGCGTAAGGCCTTGTCTACATGGGAAAGTTATACTGGTATAAGTGAAGACAGTGGTTCTCAACCAGAGGTACATGTACCACTGGAGTGCACAAAGATTTTCTGAAGGGTACATCAACTCATCTAGATATTTGCCCAGTTTTACAACAGGCCACATAAAATGCACTAGCGAAGTCAGTATAAACTAATATTTCATACAGATAATGACTTATTTATGCTTCTCTATATTCTATACACTGAAAAGTAAGTACAGTATTTTTATTCCAATTGATTTATTTTATAATTAAATGGTAAAAATGAGAAAGTAAGCAATGTTTCAGTAATAGTGTGCTGTGAAACCTGTATTTTTCTGTCTGATTTTGTAAGCAAGTCATTTTTAAGTGAGGTGAAACTTGGGGGTACGCAAGCCAAATCACTCATGAAAGGGGGACAGTATTCTGGAAAAGTTGAGAGCCATGGAGTTACAGTATTAATTGCTATTAATAAGCTTACAGTTATATTAATATAACCCTTAATGTGGACACTCTGGTGTAACAGTGGCTTTAGTTTGTCATGGGGAAGAGGTTTAACTAAACTGAAAAAAAGCTACTCTTATTCTGGAATAAGTGTGTTCACATGAGGGACTACATTGGTATAACAATACCAGCGTAGTGAACGAGACACTGCCGCACGTCCTGTGTGGATACAAGCAGCACTCCGTAGCCTGGCGGCATCGCCACAACACCATCCAGAACCGACTAGTGAAAGCCATCCCACCTTCCCTGGGGAAGATCACCATTGACTCCGCCATCCCCGGGACAGACAGTCGACTGTAACCCGACATCGTCGTGACGGACACAGAAAAGAAGGTCCTCCTGGTAGACGTCACAATGCCTTTCGAAAACTGGTCACCTGCCTTCCACGAGGCCCGAGCATGGAAGGAGTCGAAATATGCCTCGCTGGCTGAGACCCTGAGAGCCCAGGGCTATGAAGTCCAGGTACACGCCCTGATCGTTGGAGCCCTGGGCTCATGGGACCCCCACAAAGAGCCGATTCTGAGAGCATGTGGGGTCGGTCGACGCTACGCCTGGATCATAAGACAGCTCATGGTGTCTGATGCCATCAGGTGGTCCAGAGACATTTATACCGAACACATCACCGGACACCGCCAATACTACACTAGTAATTAAGACAACCGACCAGGGAAATAACCGACTTCCTTCCCTGAGGGACCAAGGGACGCATCCCACCCATGTACCTATCCGTTCCACCGAGACTGACTTGGACTCCTTATTCATTCCATGGGTGGCAAACCCGAGCCCACTTATTCACTGACACTTTAAAAACCCTTGCACCCCAACCTGGGTCTATGCCGGTTATGCAATATGTATGTATCTTTTCATCCTTGCAGACGGTATCTGTAACCCCCCATAACCCAAGCCTGACTCCAGATGTACAGTACCTTCCCTCTCAACCTGTGTATATTTCATTTCAAGCATTTACTTTAATAATTTTTTTATACCTGTATAGCCAGTAAAAATTTCCTTTGTGGATAATGCCTTAACTGGGTTTAACACACTTGCTTACACCCTACCTGAATTTGGCCTTACATGTCATTGGTTTCTCATTAGTATACTGCTTAGGCCCAAGACAGTGATTTCTCTTGTATGATGTCTCATGTTAGCAAAATAAAACACATTGCTTTCTGAATACCAGTTTGGCTGCCTCATTTCCAAGCAAGTCAATATTCTCTGGGACTGTCAGTTCCTCACAGTCCAAACTGCTGTCCTGTTCACTCTTCCTCCGCCGAGGCTGCTGTTACTCATTCTTTTGCAGAGCTAACAACTTTAAATGATACCTTTAGAAATACTTCATTACCATGTAAAAGGAAGTGAGCACTTTGCAGGCAGCCGAGACAGAGAAATTTATATCTGTAAGGAGCATACATACAGAACACTAATTATTAAGATCATAAGTTTTTATACGGATAAAATTCATGCCGGTCAGACTGAATTCTTTAGACTGAATTCTGTCTGTCACAACAGCATAGCTGCTGTGGGGAAAACCAGGCAAAACACATCTATTTCACTAACTACCTTACTTAAAGAAAAACACCAGTCATTAATCAGACTAACTTGGATAGCACTCTTCAGCCCAACCTTAGGCCACGTCCACACTACAGAGTAAAATTGAAATTAATGAAATCGATTTTATAAAACAGGTTTTATAAAATTGATTTTACGTGTCCACACTAGGGCACATTACTTTGGTGGTGTGCGTCCATGGTCCCAGGCTACCATCGATTTCCGGAGCGGTGCACTCTGGGTAGCTCAGTAAAAGAATGGGACCAATAACTTCGATTTCCGTCCACACTAACCCTAAATCGATATAGTAATATCGATTTTAGGGTTACTCCTCTCGTTGATCAGAAGTACAGAAATCGATTTTAAGACCCCTTAAAATCGATTTTAAGTGCCTTGTAGTGTGGACGGGTACAGTGTTAAATCGATTTAACACTGTTTAAATCAATTTAACGCTGTAGTGTGGACCAGGCCTTACATGAAATGGAAACCCTTCTGAGAAGTTATCCAGAAGGGAGTAGATCTCACTGAGGGGTAGGGCAGATCTCACTGAATATGTGCCATTCATTGAGTATAAATATGAAAACTATTTAAATGACCATTAAAGCTAGTGAAGATTCCCTCAGCCTGGGCAGCCATAATGATACTTTCTAGCAGGGCTGCTCTAGCTTTAAGACCTTATCCCTCTGCTGCCTAGCTCAACTGAATCCTTCTGTGGCAAGGAGTTTGGGAAATCCTGTTCCCCTGAGAATTAACCCTGTGTTAGACTCAATGTATTTCTGAAAACTGGATCAGCCACAATGGACTTTTCCTAATGCAGATGGGCCAAAGCATTGCAGCAAATATATTATTTCAGATTTGTTGATTGTGACAATTGGAAAAGTTGTGTATAAGAGAAAAAAAATCAGTGATGCTTTGTAAGTTAATGACCTTGAGCAATATCGTAATTCATATGGACCACTGCTACTAGAAGACCACCTGGAGACTTCCATTACACGTTATCTGAATACTTGATTACTCAAAACCCACATTTTTTTCTCAGCCTAGAGTTGTATATGTATGTAAGAAAAGGACAAAGCAACATTCAAAATAGTTCATAGTCAACATTACAAGAATTCATTGTATTGAACTATGCTGAAAAAATGATGTTTCTAATCAATCTGAAATATTTGTGAGAAGAGCGGTAATATCGTTTATTGGACCAACTTCTGTTGGTGAGAGAAACAAGCTTTTGAGTTTACATAGAGCTTTTCTTCAAGTCACAGCTAAATACAAGCTGGAATGGGCTGTTTAGCATAAGCACAAGGTGAAGTGGCTCATTAACACCTCTCCAGTCGTAGGAAGTAACAAAAAAAAGAAAAGTGTGTGTGTGTGTGGGGGGGTGTTTGAAATGTTCAGTGTCTAGTTGCCTGTTTCAGTCTTTTCTCTTTAGGTAGGTGGCACTGATATCAGAAGACTACAAAAAGGAACTATTTTTTTTCTCTTTAACAGGGCACTGTGTTTTGATCTCACTGCCAAACATCAACCCATGAGCTCACATACGTTATAGTTCTGGAAAGAGATGTTAGTAACTTGAGAAATGGGCCTTTTTGGCATTCAGAACACCTGAACCCATTTAATTCTGCTTGGTTCACCTGTATTTCTAGCAATTTAAGATCACTTTAAGGCTATAGGCCAAACTCTGCTCTCAGCCATACTGGTGTAACCCAGTTGAAGCCAATAGAAGTTTTGCCTGGGTAAAGACCTCAGAATTGGGCCTTTTGGCAGTGAGAGGTTTTGGGTTTTTTTTTTAAACAAAGGGCTGCATTGTACCACAAGGACACAGACCATAGTAAGGGACAGAACTGGGCATTGCTTTGCCACTTCAGGAATATTCCTAAAGAAGGAATTTTGGCTCCTGCTTTTCCTCCTTTCTCCTCAGGGTTGAGGGAGAGAGGTGAGTAATTTTGCTGTTGGCCTAAACTACAGTGGGTTTGTCACAGAGCTGATCAGAAAACCATTTCCCACAATGGAAAACTTTGACAAAACTGGGAAAAAAATGGTTCTTCAAAAATTTTCACACACAAGTTCAGAATTTCATCAAAAAATCTAAAATTAAAAAAAAAAATCAATTTGGAAATGTTACCACATTGCCTCATGGGAGCTGCGTTTGAGGTGCTTCATACTCCCATGTGCTGGCCAGCTTCCCTGGCTGGACTACATCTTCCATGATTGATCACTGTTTCTCCTCCTTTTGATCCACCATGGTGTGTCATAGAAGTCCCATGGCTGTGGTGTATCATGGGAAAGATAATCTAGCTGGGGAATCCAACCTATAGAGCAGAATGGGAGTATGAGGTACCCAAACTGTAATTCCCATGAGATACCCTGCCAACATTTCCAAATGTTGGATTCCTGATGTTTAGTTTTTTGATAAAAAGTGAGAATTTTCCGCAGAAAGCAGACACTTTTCACAAAATTGTTTTAGTTGAAAACTAAATTTTCTATTAAAAAATGGTTTTGACTGAAATTTGTTGACCAGCTCTTAGTTTGCTGGCAGCAAAATGCCTGGTTTGAACTGGCTTGGCCTAGAATAGTTAATGTAACTGCAGAACCTTTTTTTAATGTCAGGATAAGGAACATGAAGATGAAAACTTGGCCTGCCTTAAGAAGGGATATCTCAGCACCAGGAGCAGGTGCTTCTATGGTATAAACAAGCACCATTTCTGTAGCAGGGGAAGGAAATGGAGTAGGAAAGGAAACAAGATGTAAAGTACATTTCATACAATTCTACCTTTTTGAAACAGATTAGATTTTTAAATAGACACTTGGGGTTACACTGACTGAGGAGTACAAGACAGGAAGGCTAATGGAGCAGGACCTGTGAGTTTGTGAAGTTAGTGAAGTATGTCTAGAAGATAATAAACATTCAGCAATAATGAGTTAGTGAGAAATTATTGAAGAAGTAATATCATTCCCAGATTAATTTTTCTATTAATCATGCAGACAGTTTTGTGCTGTTGTTTTTATTAGTAATAGTTATTTAGCATGCACCAAAATGCACCAAAAAATAAAGAGAGACAAGGTGGGTGAGGTCATATCTTCTGTTGATGAGAGAGACAACCTTTCAAGCCACATAGAGCTCTTCTTTAGGTCTGGGAAAGGAACTCCCAGTGTCACAGCAAAATGAAAGATGGAACAGATTGTTTAGCATAAGTAGTTAGCACATATTGTAGGGGACCATTCAAGGTAGAGTGGCCCGTTAACACATCTGCAGTCATAGGACAAAAAAAAAATGGGGGGGGGAGGGAGGAGTTAATGGGTTAGAGATGGTTGTAATAAGCCATAAATCCAGTGTCTCTGTTCTGTCAAAAAGAATGAGAAGTACTTGTGACACCTTAGAGACTGACAAATTTATTTGAGCATAGTCTTTTGTGGGCTAAACCCTACTTCACTGGATGCATGCAGTGGAAAATACAGGAAGATGTATAGACACAGAGAACATGAAAAAATGGGTGTTGCCGTACCAACTGTAATGAGAGTAATCAATTCAGGTGGGCTATTATCAGCAGGAGAAAAAAAAACTTTTGTAGTGACAATCAGGATGGCCCATTTTCAACAGTTGACAAGAAGGTGTGAGTAACAGTAGGAGAAAAATAGCAAGGGGAAATAGTTTTTACTTTGTGTAATGACTCCCAGTTTTTATTCAAGCCTAATTTAATGGTGTCCAGTTTGCAAATTAATTTCAATTCTGCAGTTTCTTGTTGGAGTCTGTTTTTGAAGTTTTTTTTGTTGGAGTATTGTGACTTTGAGGTCTGTAATTGAGTGACCAGGGAGGTTGAAGTGTTCTCCGATAGGTTTTTGAATGTTATAATTCTTGACATCTGATTTGTGTCCATTTATTCTTTTTCATAGAGACTGTCCGGTTTGGCCAATGCACATGGCAGAGGGGCATTGCTGGCACATGATGGCATATGTCCCATTGGTAGATGTGCAGGTGAACAAGTCTCTGACAGTGTGGCTGATGTGATTAGGTCCTAGGATGGTGTCCCCTGAATAGATATGTGGATAGAGTTGGCAACAGGCTTTGTTGCAAGGATGGGTTCCTGGGTTAGTGTTTTTGTTGCGTGGTGTGTGGTTGCTGGTGAGTATTTGCTTCAGGTTGCGGGGCTGTCTGTAAGCGAGGACTGGCCTGTCTCCCAAGATCTGTGAGAGTGAGGGATCGTCCTTCAGGATAGGTTGTAGATCCTTGATGATGCGCTGGAGAGGTTTTAGTTGGGGGCTGAAGGTGATGGCTAGTGGCATTCTGTTACTTTCTTTGTTGGGCCTGTCCTGTAGTAGATGACTTCTGGGTACTCTTCTGGCTCTGTCAATCTGTTTCTTCACTTCAGCAGGTGGGTATTGTAGTTGTAAGAACGCTTGATAGAAATTCTGTATGTGTTTGTCTCTGTCTGAGGGGTTGGAGCAAATGGGCTGTGTCTTAGAGCTTGGCTGCAGACAATGAATCTTGTGGTGTGATCTGGATGAGAGCTAGAGGCTACAGCCAAGCTCTGAGAAAGAAAATCTTACCTATCCTTGCCCTCTAAGGCAATGAGGAGTTTCGGGATGGTACATCTTGTTTTATAGATTTCCAAGAGTCCTAGCAGCTGCAGTCTGGCATATCGAAAGAAGTTGCTCATTAGAGAAAGAAATTTGTTCAACAGGAGCGCTTTGGGGATTGAAAGAAGAATGTTGATGTCTCTATACTAGTTTCATGTCAGGTGGGTGGCATATCATGCAGAGAACACACCCATCAAGAAACACAGATGATTCCTGGGGAGCAAGATATCAGAACAAGACCTTAAAACAGTAACTTCATAACTTGGAAATATTTATGACTCATGATGATCACCAGCCAGTTAGTTTCTTGCATTTTTCCAGCATGAAGATGGATGTGGATTATAATTACATTTCTTATTACTTGCTTTACAGCATGTGAATATATTTTTGCACAAATCTGCATCAGGCTAGTTGATAGGAAGCCAGAGTAAGCAAGAATGGCATTCCATTGCTGTTAGTGTGCCTTCAGTCTTTAAGTCCACAAAGATAGTGACTCGAAAATCATGTATTGCAGCAAACATATTTGTGCACAACACAAATATTGGGCTGGATTGGAACTTTAATGTGTTTTACTCTTGTAATACACAATATTAAAGACCTACCAAAACGGACAAACGTGGTTTTCATTGCTTGGTTATGAAAAAGCTTTAGCATTGTAGATGCAAAAAATGTCATAAGAAGCAATGAAAACCACGTCTGTCTGCTTGGTAGTTCTTCAACATTGTCCGTTGTCAGAGTAAAATCCATGTCAGCCCTGTTCTTGTCCTTAGTTCAGTTTACAGTGTCAGGTGATTTTAAATTTTAAAGTTTTGTCTTGACTTATGATCTGGAGTCAATTTGGATGTGGGGGAGCGTTGGTAATCTACTCACATGTAATGGAGGGAAAGGGCAATTAACTCTTCACAGAAGGGTTCTTGCTGGTTTATATGTCAGCTGAAGTATCACATGACCTAGGTGTGTATAAAATGCAATTCCATCAAATTCCATGAGCTTGAATGCTTTATATCACAAATTTCCCCTAGCAGTGGGTGGAATGATTAAGACCATGTCTTTCTCCCATGGTCAAATTCATCACCTCGCTAAATGTGAACTACTGCATATGACATCTGAGCAAAATAATTGACTCTTGCATCTCATTTTTTTAATCTTGTTTTCAATTGAGTAGCACAACTGGGGCTATGTCTGCACTATGGACCTTACAGTGGCACAGCTGTACCACTGCAGCTGTGCTGCTGTAAGAGCTTCCGTGTAGCCTCTTTTATGCCGGGGGGGGAGAGCTCTCCCACCAGCATAATTAAATCACCCCCAACGAACAGCGGTGGCTATGTTGGCAGGAGAGTGTCTCCCACCTACATAGCGCTGTTCACACCGGCTCTTTTATCAGGTTTTTTTCCACACTCCTGACCAACAAGTTTTTCCAACAAAAGTGCTAGTGTAGCCAAAGCCTAGGTTCACAGGTGCTGACTGTCTATTATGATGGGGGTGTTTGACCCTTGTCTCTACCCCAGGCCCCACCCCCACTCCACCCCTTCCCTCAAGGCCACACCCCCACCCTTCTGCCCAACCCCCGAGCTTACTACATCCTCACTCCTTCTCCTCCCTCCAGCCTCCTTCATGCTGCAAAACAGCTGATTGCAGCAGGCAGGAGGCGCAAGGAGTGGGGGAAGAGCTGATTGGTGGGGCCCACCGGTGGGCAGGAGGCACTAGGGGGAGGAGGATTTGCTGATTTTTTTCCACGTGGGTGCTCCAGCCCTGGAGCACCCACGGAGTCAGCGCCTATGCCTAGGTTTATATGTTAGGTATTTTTGAAGTTTCTGTGTTTTTTAAAAGCTCACATTTCAGCAAACCTGAGAAATTAGGTTGGGAGGTTTTAAAATGGTGAAAAAATAAAAAGCCGCTGTCATGGTTGGATTGAGAGTAATAAAGAGTGGGTGAAGCAGAGCATTCTGAGTCGTTTTTTTTTTCTTCAGCTGTCAAACTTGCCATGTAGAGACTGCCACTGACAGCCAGGTTTTAATTGGAAGGATTGTCAGCTTGATTGAATCTGCTATTGGAATGTGTGCCTGTGGGGGGTTCACTGAAGGATGGTAATCTTTATCAAGAGTTTGATGAGCTGTCTCCAGTGAGACATCGGAACTATACAGGCAAGGAGAGTGGTGTATGTGTGTGTGGTATTACTAAAGATCAAGTGGGAAGGGAAATTGACTGACTTCTTTCTTCTTTTTCGTCTTCAGCAGGATGAAAAAAACAACATTCTTTGGGCTACATCTTGCTCTGCACTTGGTTTGGGGAAATATAGGAGATTGGTGAGTGGAAGGGATTGTAGGCATCACTGACTTTCCAAGCACAAGCAGCCAGTCAAGACTCTCCACCTACCTTTCAAAGGGGTGCTGGGTGAACCCTGCCTAGTGTGCTACCCCCAAGCCAATCAGAGCATGACTAGTTGGCTAGCACTTTGGCTGCAGTCAGCATCACATGCCAGCTGTGGGCACCCATTGCTCCTTTGCAAAGGAAACGTACAATGCACCTAGCAGTGTGCAGGAACGGTGCCAGAGTTTCTGGTGCCCTAGGCAGAATTTTTGGGGCTGCATTTTGTGCGCTCCCCATGGGGCGCGTGGGAGCTTCTGGTTCCACTGCCATTGCACCACCCAAGAAGGACCCTCCCCTGAAATGCCGCAGGCGACAGTGGCAGTCATTGAGCTGCTCAATTGCCTGCCGCTGTTTTCCCGTGGCACGTCGGCAGAAGGTCCTTCTTCGGCAGCGCGACGGGAGTGGAACCAGAAGCTCCCATGTGCCCATAGGCAACCACCTAGGGTCGCCTAATGGAAGCGCTGGCCCTGGCAGTGTGAATGCAGCTGAGCCATCCTACCCTTCATCAGCCCGATGCTGTGGTAACAAGAAGCATGGCTGGTACTGACTGGCTTTCTACTCCCAGTGTGCTGCCTGGTTAGAGCTGATGTAAAGATGGGCCAGAGCAAACTATTTGCAGTGCAGAACAAGGAGTTTTAATGGTCCTGCAAAACACCAGAACAATGGTACTTATTCTTGAATGTCATCTATTGGCATTTTATTAGCTGTTTACATCTATACAGACATGCTGTTTATAAAGCCTCATTCTCCCCCACCCCTCATAAGTGCTCCTCCACAGGACAAGAAATTGCCCTTAAAAATCACAGATCAGAGTAATGGTTGTCATAATGATCAGTGTAAATTATTGTTTTTTATTTGTATTACAGTATCAGGATCCCCAGTCACAAACCAGAACCTCATTTTGCTAGATGCTGTGCAAACACAGAACATAAAGATGGTCCCTGGCCACCAAAGCTTGCTACCGAAGGAATACATAGATCATGGATCAGTAATAGAAATACCTGAAATATGGCAGATTTTCCACAAAAAAACCCTATTTTTTCCATCAAAATTCAATACATATTTTGTGTTGACATTTTGAAATTCAAACTAGTTTGGCCAGCTCAATAGCTAGTTGAAAAGCAGGTTGAATCTTTTACAAAAAGTTCATACTTGATTTTTTTTTTCCTGAAATTCAAAATGTCAACAAAAAATTTCATAGCAAAAAATAAAACTCTGAAAATTTCAACCAACTCAAATAACAATAAAGCTGGTTAATAATCGATATGGCCTGGCAACCTGTCTGACTAGAATGTAGTTAAATTCACTACGAAACTCTGATTCTGTAACAGAAATCTTTCAGCTGGGTCAGGCAGATATTGTGGCTGTGGGAAGGAATGGTGTCTATAACTTCATTCTACCCGGTTGAGCTTCTGTCTGTAAGCCAGGACCTTAGCTAGTATAAAATCAGGATAGAGTAGGGGTGGGCAAACCTTTTGGCCTGAGGACCACGTTGGGGTGCGAAACTGTATGGAAGACCAGGAAGAGAAGGCTGTGCCTCCCCAAACAGCCTGGCCCCACCCCCTCCCACTTCATGCCCCCTGATTGCCCCCCTCAGAATCCCCGACCCATCCAACCCCCACCCTGCTCCTTGTCCCCTGACCGCCCCGTCCCAGGACCAGTTCTCTGAAGATGTCCACACAGTGTGCAGAGGCAGTCAAAAGAGAAAACAGGATGTTAGGCATCATTAAAAAGGGGATAGAGAATAAGACTGAGAATATATTATTGCCTTTATATAAATCAATGGCACACCCACATCTCGAATGCTGCACATAGATGTGGTCTCCTCACGTCAAAAAAGATATACTGGCACTAGAAAAGGTTCAGAAAAGGGCAACTAAAATGATTAGGGTTTGGAGAGGGTCCCATATGAGGAAAGATTAAATAGACTAGGACTTTTCAGCTTAGAAAAGAGGAGACTAAGGGGGGGATATAATAGAGGTATATAAAATCATGAGTGATGTGGAGAAAGTGGATAAGGAAAAGTTATTTACTTATTCCCATAATATAAGAACTAGGGATCACCAAATGAAATTAATAGGCAGCAGGTTTAAAACAAATAAAAGGAAGTTCTTCTCCTTACCTGAGGAGGTTGTGAAGGATAGGACTATAACAGCGTTTAAAAGAGAACTGGATAAATTCATGGTGGTTAAGTCCATAGATGGCTATTAGCCAGGATGGTTAAGGAATGGTGTCCCTAGCCTCTGTTTGTCAGAGGGTGCAGATGGATGGCAGGAGAGAGATCACTTGATCATTGCCTGTTAGGTTCACTCCCTCTGGGGCACCTGGCATTGGCCACTGTCGGTAGACAGATATTGGGCTAGATGGACCTTTGGTCTGACCCGGTATGGCCGTTCTTACATTCTTATGACCCCCCACCCCAAACTGCCCCCCTGGGACTCCACCCCCTATCTAACCCCCCAAATACCCCCCCCGACCCCTATCCACATCCCTGACCCCTGACAGGATCCCCGGGACTCCCAATCCCCATCCAACCCCCTCTGCTCTCTGTCCCCTGACTGCCTCCCCGGACCCTTGCCCGTTTTCATGCATGGATGGGACTTGCGATAGGGGCAACACTCAAACAGTAACTTAAAGTTAACTTGGTAGTGAAGACAAACCCTAAAATTTCCTCTTCCTCTGCATTGCTCAGGTTTTAGTTTCTTGTCACTTGGAATCTCAGAGGTCTCCCAAGGAGTCTTCAAGCAAAAGAAAGTAAGTCAAGACTTGATATTTATAATGTAAAGCAAGCTGAAGAAAACCAAACATTTTAAAAATAATGTGCTATGCCTTCTTTATATGTCATAAACAGAGCAAAAAGGGTACAAAATGGAGAGTTTTTGTTCTCCCCAGCTCACCTTTAAGATTATTTTATCCAGCCAGGCTGAAAAGTCACTTTAATCTTATGACTTGGTTATGGTAACCAGTTAGATCTCAGCATTGTCTGTTAAGCCATATGCACTTCAGGCTGCAATTAATCGTATTGTTCTACAAGGACAACACTTTGTTGCATATGCTCCATGGGCATGTATGAGAACACATTCTGGCTATGTCTACACTACAGCCTATGTCGGTAAAACTTATGTCGCTCAGGGGTATGACTATTTCACCCCCCTCAGATACATAAGTTACACTGTCATAAGTGCTCATGTGTACAGCTACTGTGTCGGCAGGAGAACATAGAGCATCTTCACCAGATGTGCTGCAGTGGCTTAGCTGTATCGGTATAGCTGTGCTGCTGTAGCACTGTATGTCTAGACTCACCCTTTGTCTCTTCCTCTTTCGTTGCATTAGTACTGCCAGGACCTCCCTGCATTGGCTGCATTACTTATTAGTATAAGAGTGAATATGTGTGGACCAGTTCTTTAACGCAATAGTATGGATTTATTAGGAGCAGCTTTCAGCTTCGGATCATGAATACTGGCTGAGTCCCCACACTCCTGCACATGTGCAAAGCCTGCTCTAGGGGCCTTCAACTTTTAAATGCTATTTAAATTAAGGATCATTTTCTGTATACAGTGCTTTGATTATGAGTTTAAAAAAAAAGTCCTGAATATTTTTCTCACCCTTATTGCTCCAGACAGGCATACTGCTACAATCCAAGTTTAAGCACCAAATGCCAGTCTGGGCTTTACCTGTAACTGTTAACCATGAACCAGTTTGAGGACAGAGATCACTCTTTACTTCTTAAGACTAGTTCATGAACTAACCCTTTTTCTCTTGTGATGCTTATAGCCTGGAATTTTGTGCCCTCCCTAGTTAGGTCTCCTCTCTGGGACCTGACAGAGCTGAGGAAAACAATAGCAAGTTTACATCAGGTAGATGTTTTACCCAGTAAACTGATGAGAATGATTCTGACACAGACTCTTCTAAGAGAAGGGTCTCCTGTTCTTTGCAAACAACTCTCGTCTCAGACCTGACAAACTCATCACACCAAACGCATGTCTTACAGGATATTTCTCCATAAAGAGTAACATGTAAGGTGTCTACAGAAAGCTCATAACTTGCTGAGATTCATAATCATTTTGTGATGAATATATGGGTAATATTTGAGGAATAATGTATTTGTATATGAAAGTATGCTTTATGGACTTGGAATAAAAATTAATCAGTAGGGGATAATTGTCTTGCTGATGGCACATTCAGGCAGGAAGGATTTGTCATCCTGCCCTGTTTAGCTGGTGATGGAAATCAAGGTTCAATTGTTTAGCCTTGCACAATGCTAAGTGTATACTTAAAATGTTACAGAGGTGCAGCAGTAGTGCTTCAGTGTAGATACTATCTATGCTAACAGCAGGGGTTCTTCCATTGGCGTAGGTGCTCATCCTCCCCAAGAGGCAGTAGCTAGGTTAACAGAAGAATTCTTCCACCGACCTAGTGCTGTCTACCCCAGAGGTTAGGTTTGTATAGCAATGTCTCCTGGGAGTGTGGATTCTCCACCCCCTACCCCCTGAGATGTAGCTATACCACTGTAAGTTCCTAGTGGAGAACAGCCCTTAAACTTTCAATGAAAAATCACCAGAGGCAACTGCTAACAGTCAACACCACTTATAAGTAAAAAAGGAACATTACAGGACAGGGGATCACCCTGAATATGACTAGGGAAAAAAGCCTCAGTATCACACAGATCTTTTGGATCCATTCACAGACCCTTGTAGAGTGGGGCTGTTTTCATGAATGTTTGGATCCTTGTTCTTGTGAAACCAGCCAGCTCTTCAACAGACAAAGCATTTTTTGTGGGGAGGGAGGAACCTACTTTGTTAGTTGGAAAAGGCAGCTATTAATAAGTATAGACCCAGGTGTGCATGTTATGATTTTGTTTTGTATTGTAACCATTTGTTTCCACCACTTTCTCTCATTTCTAGTTAAATCTTTACCCTTTCTTACAATAAATCAAAAGTAAGTTTAACTAAGTGCTCACAAGCGCAGTGTGGTTTCCAAGAGCAGTCGTTTAAAGTAAAATTGGTTAATTGGGGCATATGGCATCTTTGGGGTAGAGGATCTGTTTTTGCTATGTTTTCTAAATCCATTACTTCCTTTGCTATACTCTTCAGGCTAGCCAAGAACCCAATCCTGTGCTGGTAAATTGCCAATCTGTCAACACTGCAGGGTTAGGCCCCAAAACAAGAGGTATAATACAGCCTTTTCTCAATATTTTCACTCATGCCCTTTCACTCTCACAAACAGTTTAAATCCAATGAAGTTGGGTAAATATAACCAAAAATAGGAGATTTTGAAAGCAGCCAACCATTGATTGCATCTGATTGAAAGAAATACAGTGGGCATCATCTGGCCTGAACTTTGAAACTTTCTGTAGAGAATGAGATATGACTTGGAGAACATTGGCAGTTCTGATAAATGCCTTGCAGCTAAAGTGTCCGTGGGCTATAGCAAATGAATGAATATTGGAATCGAATATAGTATCCAGGAAGCAGTGCCACTGTAGGTTTACAGTGATGCCTACAGGGATTGTTTATTTTAGTGCTCCTTCGAATTTGAACTTCAGAATGCCTGGCTTTGTTCAAGCATGATTGTCAGAGCTTATGCGGCTTGCAGCTCTGAGCTCAGCCTTCAGGTATCTAATTTATCTTTCTCTCTCCTGACAGTGAAATTGCGATACTATGCACATGGCAGGCTTGTCTCCAACAACCTTTAGCCTTTAGTCATGGCCACGAACAGGAGAGTGCTGTATTACCTACTTGAGAGACGCCTTTTTCCACATATGATGCTGCTTCAGTTGGGGATCAGTGGAGATACTTGGCGCTAGAGATTCCTCTCCCCTCCTCCCCATCTGTCTGGGCCAGATCCAAAGCACATTGAAGTCAATGGGAGTCTTTCAGTCGACTTTGTGGGGATTTTCTGTGATGGCCTCTCACCTTTGGCATTCATTCCCCTCCCTTTGCTCTGAAATGGTTAAACTGTAGGGCACGATGCAAAGCCCACCCTATTAGCTCCAGCTTTCCGGGGGAAGGTGCAGTTGCCTTGGGGTGCGTGTTTTCAGAGGGAGAGAGTGGAATATCTCTTTTGTGATTACTGGTTATTACTGTTGTCAGGGATGGTTCTATGTTTTTTGCTGCCCCAAGCATGGCAGGCAAGGCGGCTTTTGGCGGCACGCCTGCGGGCGGTCTGCTGGTCGTGTGGATTTGGCAGCTTGCTTGTGGGAAGTCCGCTGGTGCTGCGTCATCGGTGTCCCCACTGCTGAATTGCTGCTGAAGCTGTGGAACTAGTGGACCTCCCGGAGGCGCACTGCCAAAAGCCGTCAGCCTGCTGCCCTCACAGCGACTGATAGGCCGCCCCCACCGTGGCTTGCCGCTCCAGGCACGCGCTTGCTGCGCTGGTGCCTGGAGCTGCCCCTGACTGTTGTACTAATTGATCATACTTCTGGGCCCTCGCTCAGCAGAGTGCTTACACAGGTGCCTAACTTTAAGCATGTGAGTTGTCCTACAAATTTCATTAGGATTACTTGCATGCTTAAAGGTATCCATGTGCTTAAGGATCTGGCTGAACTGGGACCTTATAGAATGTCAATAGCCAGGGTAGGCACCTTTTGATTATAAAACATGAAATAATTTTGGATTTGGGGTATATCCTACTAGAGCTTTTTAAAGGGGTTTTATTGGGGGAGAGATGGTGTTAGAAATCCGGATACCAGATCACTCAGAAATTGGAGATAATAAACACTTATTCAGCAAGGGATTGCACCATCTCTCATTGGAATCCAGGGAACGATTCTTATTGATTTCAGCAGGAGCTGGACTGGACCCTAAATTAGAAAGTGAGCAAAGTATTAATAATATCAGGTGCCAAAAGTTGTTACCAGGCAATTGCTGTCTGGTGGGAAACAAGTTTGCTGATCGGTCTAATTTGCAGAAAGCTAGTTTGTACATCACAAGAGCCACCACCACAACGTATTAGCTGGCAGTATTAGCCGAGGTGTTAAGGACTGAAAAGGTGTGGAGAGTGAAGTACTAGCTCACTGCCAGAGCTTGTCTGCACTAGAAAATTAGACCGTGTTAGAGTACAACCTTAAGGATTCATGTTAGTTAACTCTATAAAGGGCCCTACCAAATTCAAGGCCATGAAAAACTCATCAAGGACTGTGAAATCTGGTCTCCCCCCGTGAAATCTAGTCTTTTGTGTGCTTTTACCCTAGACTATACAGATTTCATGGGGAGACCAGAGTTTCTCAAACTGGGCCAAAAAGAGACCTGACCCAAAAGAGAGTTGCAGTGGGGTCGCAAGGTTATTTTAGTCGGGTCACGGTATTGCCACCCTCACTTCTGCCCTGCCTTCAAAGGTGGGCAGATGGAGAGCGGCAACTGTTGGCCGGCTGCCCAGCCCTGAAGGTAGTGCCCAGCGAGCAGCAGCACAGCAGTAAGGGTGGCAATACCACACCATGCCACCCTTACTGCTGTGCTGCTGCTGGCAGTGGTTCTACCTTCAGGGCTGGGCTCCCGGCCAGCAGCCACTGCTCTCCAGCTCTGAAGGCAGTGCCGCCGCCAGCAATAGCACAGAAGTAAGGGTAGCAGTATCACAATCCTCTAAAATAATCTTGCAACGCCCTCCACAGCTGCTTTTTGGGTCAGGATCCTTATAATTATAACACCCTGAAATTTCAGATTTAAATAGCTGAAATCATGAAATTTATGATTTTTAAAATCCTGTGATGTGAAATTAATCAAAATGGACCCTGAATTTCGTAGGGCCCTAAATATATATATTTTTTCTTGTGAAGACAAACTCCTAGAGGGTTATAGCTCATGCTACACCTGTTCTCTAGGTAAAAAGAAGACTTTAATCTCTTGGGCTCTCAATACAGTTCACAAGCACTAAATTCACACAAAAGCAGAAGAAAAAGGAAAAAAAATACGTTAAAAAGAAAAACCCCTACTGATAAATGATTTCATTTAGTCATGATCTAAAGAGAGAGAATTCTTTTAACTATCATCATGAAATCTGTAACTCAGTTTGCTCTTATCATGATCCTATCTAATGTGATTATCAGCTGGGTGGAGAAAAATGTATTTCTTTTGTGCCCCTAGTCCTATTGCTTCATTTCCCATCAGTTGAAGAAAACAAATTCACCAGAATAAAGGCATGAACCTAACTGCTTAGTTTTGTGGGTCCCAGAATCACTTCCTCAGGAAATCACGCTTTGTGTGTATGAAAGCAAGTGCAGTAGTCTAGGGCTGGTCTACGCTAGGGGTGGGGATCAATCTAAGATACGCAACTTCAGCTATGCTGCTCTGCAGCTCCCCCATTGACTCCGCGTACTCCTCCTGCTGAGGTGGAGTACGGGCATTGATTCGGGGATCGATTTATTGCATCTAGATGAGATGCGATAAATCAATCCCCGATAGATCGATTATTACCACTGATCTGGCAGGTAGTGTAGACATGGCCTTGGTGACAGGAAAACAGAGCTGAATTGCCACAATTAAACTCTCATTTGAAAGGCATTGTTTCTTTAGGTACCTGTGAAATTGCAGCATCCTAGACCCCGTGCGAACTATGTTAGCCTTGAATCCCTTCTTTGCTCCATTGTTTGGACTTATTTGCAGGTAGGATTTGACCTAGTTTTAGTATAAGTCATTCAATAACCCCAGAGCTGGAGAATTATCTTATGTATTAGACTGACTGTCTTCTACATTAATTCAAGCTGATTCCAGCTCAACCACCCACTGACCTATATTGGTGAGGTATGTGTGTCTCATAGATTTATTTTAAATTAGATCTCTCCCTTTTAGATTTATTGCGGTGTAAGTAAAATACCAAAATCTGTGTGTGTGAGAGAGAGAGAGAGAGTGCGCACGTATTTAATTAAGTTTCTCTTCTGGTATCAGTAAGACTCCGTCAATGTCAGAGGAAGCACAGAGCTTTAATGGAGAGGGAACTCTGTCATCTAACTAATAAGGTTCTCTAAAGCACAGGTGAGAAAGGGTGCTGTACTTGTGGGTATCTCTTTTTCTTGTTCTGAAACAATAGGGAATCTTGCAGTAAACAGCTATCACGCTTTCAGTGTTACAGCGTTCTCATGGTGTAAATGAAAAGCTCCTTGAAGAAGATATTGCATTGGAATAAAAAACTGTAACTTAGAGCACAAAATAACCAAATCCTACAATCCTTCTTCAGACAAATCTCCAACTGCAAGACTGTGGCAGTATATTTGGGACAGCCTCCAAATATTTCTTACTGGTTACCTACTTCTGATGTCTTAAACAAAAAGTACTTCTAATGGTTGTGGAATAAATTCACTCCTTTCCACTCCCAATCATTCGTATTAAAATTAACCAGAAGTATCAAGTGAATTTCTGATTCTGTGGGAGAGATGATTTATTTTCTTCTCTCCTGTGTTTTTAGAGTGATTAGGACATAATTAAGATAAGACAACAAAGGACGAAGAAGGATGATAAGACCATATGGGTTTACTTAGAGCTGGCTGAAAAATTCAATATCCATCCTGAGTGAAATTGCAAGGGTTTGACATTTTGTTTCATTTTGAATTGGAACAAAACCTCAGACCCTGGAATTTTACACACAAGGAAATATTCCAATTTGGCAACATACTGGTGCCACTGCTACCTGTCCCAGGTCTCCATCTGCCCGTGCTGCTCCTGTGGGAAGGAAGTCCCAAGTCTGATGGCAGGAAGGGCTGTTGAGGATCCTGGGAATTCAAGCTGCCAAGGAGCTGGAAGCCTATGAATTGGGGCTCCCCAGCAGTCCACCAGACTGCTGAGAAGCTTAGTGAGTGAACTGGCAGGGAACCTGCCTCTTTTCTGTTGGAATTTCCTCAGAATCTGCATGCTCTCATGGAATGTTTTGATTTGGATACACTGGCATTTTCTGACAATATTTTGTCTGACAATTTCCATCCAGCTCTAATTGTGATGTTTTGACTCCACGGGAATAAGCATATCTATGTTTTGGTGAACAGGAACATAACAGGTGTCTAGTACTGTTGCTGTTGGAATAGTGCTGCTTACTCTCAGTGATGACTAACCAAAATGAACTCTTGGAACCTGGGAATGTGAACATTTTGAGAGTTTCTCTAGGTTTGCAGATAACAGGCTGGAGGAAAAAAGTCAGTGAGGGCAAATAGAAGAATTTGCATCATGTTGCTGTAGCTGTAAACTTCAGAGTTTGTTTTTGTCTCACTTTTTCTCCACAAGGGAAACTTCTAGGCCCAGATCTTGCGCTGTGTCTGAGCTACACTTTCAAGCTACCCTCATGCCCCTGACCCCTGTTACTGGCGTAAAGTAGAGCAACTTCAGAGAGCTTTACACTGGCTGGGATAGACATTCCGTCCATGCCTGCTTTTTCCTGGCCATGCCTACTATTCTGGTCAGCTTCCACTTCAGTCACCTCGTGCAGGGGGAAATTTTTTGCATATTTGCCAAAATTTCTTCAGCACCAATCAGCTGGAGCAAAAGCCAGGCTGTAGCTAGCCCTTAGAAATGTCCAATCTCAAGTACAGTTTCAGTGGTCTTGGTTTTCCACTACCTTTCACTTGCAAAGTCGTATACACTTGTGGAAATTGGGCCAGATCCTCAACTTGTTTTAACTGTCATAGCTCAACTGAAGTCAATGGAACTATGACAATTAAACAGCTGAGAATCTGGCCTCTTGGGTATAAAATGACACCAAATTAGAAGAGCATCATTTTGTGTCCTTTTATACTCACTCTACACAAGTGTGAATAACTATTCAGACAGGGAGGATCTCAGGTGTGGGCTTGAGTGATCTGGAGGGAGGAACCCTGGGAGTAGCCAAGTCTAGGGACAAGGTGTGATTAACTTTATTGTCCCATTGTTAATTTATTTGCTCATAAACCCAAACCACAGGATTCTGTATCATGTGAATTGTGTTTTAGGTTAAGTCAATGGGAAAGCTCATGTGTGCACTGGAAGCAATGGAAAAGCCCCTGTGTGCTGTGTGGATTCCCTGTCAGCTCGGGACTCCCCCATCTGCTTCCAGCTTGTTTGTGCTTCCAGATTACAACTCAGAATCTGCCCTAAAGATTCTATTTGTAACTTTGCCACCTCTGTCTGAGACATACTTCATGAGTTGAAGGGTGGTGGTGTGGGAAAGGCATTGGACTCAGATTCAAGAAATCTGGGTTGCATTTGTACTACTGCAGGTTTACTATATGATCTTGAGCAAATTGCTTCTTTTCTTTGTCCCTCCATTCCCTGGGTGTTGAAGGGGAATATGCACTAACAAAGGTGCTGGGAGGAATACATTCATTAATGTTTGTGATGCTCTCAGTTACTTAGTTACATAAATAAGACCTGAGAAAATCAGATAGTAAACACCAGGTATGCACAACAACAGCAAAGCTAGAATATAACATTATTTGAAAAGTGCACAAATGTGAAAACATCGCCAAACTTTTTAATATATAATTTTCCCATCTTTGCTAAATTGAAGAGACTTCAGCAGACACTTCCTTTCATTTCTGACGGCAGATGATTCTAGCAATTAGTTCCCCTGTTGAAAAAAGGCTGTTCCCCCATATCTGCATTCTAGCCTTAGGGCACCTGAAATTAATGGAACTCTTTTCATCATAAATCATACATACTCTGTAATGCTTTCAAAGAATGCTTAATGTGTTTGGGGAGTTTACATAATGAACCTTCCTTGATAAAGGTGAACTGCTATAATACGCTCCCTTGCTAAAAGTTTGATATTAACCTTGCTGTATGGTATATATGTGCATGCATAAATTTGTCCAAAGTTTGAAGCTGTCAATGGCATATCAATGTCCATAAATCAGCCTTTGAAATGTGTTGTTATATTTAATCTTCTGCATATTGAATTTCGTTATACAATTTTTTTTAAAATTTATTTTTAAAAGGTTTTAAAGTTTATACACCTCTACCCCGATATAATGCGACCCAATATAACACGAGTTTGCATATAGCACAGTAACCCCAGGGCTCTGGCAGCGGGGCTCGGGCAACGCTTTAAAGAGCCCCGGGCTCCAGCTGCTGTAGGGAGCCCCGGGCCCTTTAAATCACCAATGGAGCCCTGCTGCTGCTACCCCGGAGCTGCGGCAGCAGGGTTCGCCGGCAATTTAAAGGACCTGGGCTCCCTGCAGAAGCTGGAGCCCAGGGCTCTTTAAATCACCACTAGAGCCCTGCCACCGCTACCCCGGGGCTCCGGCAGCGGGGCTCTGGCAGCACTTTAAAGGGCTCGGCACTCTGGCTGCTGTGGGGAGCCCCAGGCTCTTTAAATCACCACTGCTATAATGGGGTTTCACCTATAACACAGTAGGGATTTTTGGCTAGCGAGGACTGCGTTATATCGGGGTAGAGGCGTATAATTTAGAACCTTGACTAAGCTATGAAGTGTGCATGAAAATAATTCATCACTATAGGCCTGAGCCAAAATCCATTCAAAAAATCAATGGAAAACTCTCCTTGACTTCAGTGGCCCAATATCATTGATATCATGCTTACATGACAGGATTATTATGTTAACAGGCAAATAAATACTATTATATTCTCCATTGATTGACCAAATCTCATTTCACACACTAGACTCTCTTTATTTTTTTGCAGTGGGCCCAAAGATCCACTTCTGCACCTTTCTGACACTTCTGTTTTATTGCTTGTGGATTTTCATGCCCCGTTAGTTTTTATTAATATTACTAATTATGTCTCAGATCTGCACCATTCAGGGTTATTAATCATAATTCCAGTTGCTTCTGTCTCTATCTGATTTCTTTGAGTATGTCTTCACTACAGGATTATTCTGATTTTACATAAACCGGTTTTGTAAAACAGATTGTATAAAGTCAAGTGCATGTGGCCACACAAAGCACAATAATTCAGCGGTGTGCGTCCATGTACCGAGGCTAGCATCGATTTCTGGAGCGTTGCACTGTGGGTAGCTATCCTGTAGCTATCCCATAGTTCCCGCAGTCTCCCCTGCCCATTGGAATTCTGGGTTGAGATCCCAATGCATGATGGTGCAAAAACAGGGTTGCGGATGATTCTGGGTAAATGTCGTTACTCAATCCTTCCTCCATGAAAGCAACGGCAGACAATCATTTCGTGCCCTTTTTCCCTGGATTGCCCTGGCAGATGCCATAGCATGGCAACCATGGCAGCTGTTTTGCCTTTTGTCACTGTCAATGTATGTGTACTGGATGCTGCTGACAGAGGCGGTACTGCAGTGCTACAGAGCAGCATTCATTTGCCTTTGCAAGGTAGCAAAGATGGTTACCATCCCTATTGCACTGTCCGCCATTCTAATTTGGCGATGAGATGACAGTTTTCAATCATTTTGTACTGCTTGCAATTGGGAATTGGTGATGACGGTTATCAAGCATTTTGTATCGTCTGCTGCTGTCATGGGTGCTCCTGGCTGGCCTTGCTGAGGTCGGCTGGGGGTGCATGGACAAAAATGGGAATGACTCCCTGGGTCATTCCCTTCTTTATGTTTTGTCTAGCAATAGAGTAATTCCTGCCTAGAATATGGGGCAAGTGTACTAGAGAGCCAGAGAGCACAGCCACTCCAGTTCAGAGCCCCACAGATCCCGCAGAAATGATGAGCTGCATGCCATTCTAGGGGGTGCCCCTGCAACAACCCCACCCGTTGCTTCCCTCCTCCCACGCCCCTCCTGGGCTACTGTGGCAGTGTCCCCCCATTTGTGTGATGAAGTAATAAAGAATGCAAGAATAAGAAACACTGAGTTTTTAGTGAGATAAAGTGAGGGGGAGGCAGCCTCCCGCTGCTATGATAGTCCAGAGAGTACAGAATCTTTTCTTTAGACACAAAAGGGGGGGAACGGGGTTGCTGATGGAGCTCAGGCTCCAGCTGCTATGATGAGGACGGTTACCTAGCATTTTGTATCGTCTGCCAGGAATGACAGGGAGTCATTCCCATTTTTACCCAGGTGCCCCCAGCCGACCTCACCAAGGCCAGCCAGGAGCACTCACGGGATGATGATGAGGATGGCTATCAGTCATTTTGTACTGTACTGTCTGCTGCCGGGGAAGAAAGGGGAGAGGATGCTGATGTTTATCGCTGCAGCACCCCATCTACCAGCAGCATCCAGTAGACAGACAGTGACATTGAAAAGTGGTGAGAAACGATTTTTTACCCTTTTCTTTGAAGGGGATACGGGGGGTAAATTGACGACATATTCCCTGAACTACTGGCGACAATGTTTTTGACCCTTCAGGCATTGGGAGCTCAACCAAGAATGCAAATGATTTTCGGAGACTGCAGGAACTGTGGGATAGCTCGAGTCCTCAGTCCCTCCTCCCTCCCTCCATGAGTGTCCATTTGATTCTTTGGCTTTCCATTATGCTTGTCACACAGCACTGTGCTGTGGACTCTGTATCATAGCCTGGAGATTTTTTCAAATGCTTTGGCATTTTGTCTTCTGTAACGGAGCTCTGATAGAACAGATTTGTCTCTCCATACAGCAATCAGATCCAGTATCTCCCGTACGGTCAATGCTGGAGCTCTTTTTGGATTTGGGACTGCATCGCCACTCATGCTGATCGGAGCTCCACGCTGGGCAAACAGGAAATGAAATTCAAAAGTTCGCGGGTCTTTTCCTGTCTACCTGGCCAGTGCATCTGAGTTCAGATTGCTTTCTAGAGCGGTTACAATGGTGCACTTTGGGATACCGCCCGGAGGCCAATACCATCGATTTGCGGCCACATTAACCCTAATCCGACATGGCAATACCGATTTCAGCGCTACTCCTCTCTTTAAACTTTTAAACTGGTTTAAAGAGCCCTTTATATTGATATAAAGGGTCTCGTTGTGTAGACGGGTGCAGGGTTAAATCGGTTTAACTCTGCTAAATTTTGTTTAAACGCGAAATGTAGACTAGGCCATTGTCATGTTCCCCTTCTCCTTCAGAGTCCGATAGCTACCTCTGACAGTCTTTACTGGCTCTTCTCTGTCAGCAACTTTTTCTTGGCTGTCACTCGATAATCAGAGCAACTAATGGTAAAACAACATTTCTGACTGATGCTGAAGTCAGCAATGCCATCATACGAGACCTGGCTGGCTCCACAGGTTGTGCAAATCTCTGCTCTGGGAAGAGTCCAATCTGGCAAACCTTTGGACCAGCTGTTCATTTTGGATAACTTGGCACCTTTTGCCTTATTTAGGAAGCAGGTTGATTACAAACTCTAAGGAATTCATTTAGATAGACAGTAATCCAGGGCCGAAGAAGCTCTCAGTTGGAACACTAACTCTTGACACATTCATTAAACTGAAATGGTACGTAAATGTTGTAAGATCTCACATGATTTACCTTTTGTCCTCACCAACACACAGTGAGCCAAATGGGTGGTAGCTGTTTCCCTATTTAATTCTGACTACAGGTGATGACTTACTTTTTAAAATTGAGCTGTGGCAGAATGAATGAGTGTTGTGGGGCTTCGGTATATTTTGAGGTAAAATTACTCATTTTGCTGCCATTATGTCAAATGTTGCACCTCCAAAATGATGTCAGGAACTCTGCTGCAGTACAGACAAAGGGGTTAGGTGACAGAGACTAATATTTAACCCATTCTTAGATGTTCCTAAGCAATCTTCACCTGGAATTAGCCTAACTGAATGTTCCAGCTGGCCTGTTCAAAATATTTTGATCACATTTTCAGGCCTTCGGGGAAAGGAAGTTGTTTTTTGTTTGGTTCAGCACCACAAACACTTACTGACCCTCCGAGCCGCAAACGACCGAAGAATCTTCAGAAGAAGTCTGCAATCTTCAGAAGAAAGTTAAGAGCTGAGGAGCACCTGCTGGGGCTCAGGGATTCTGCCCTGCTCTTTCTGAAGCCCTGAGCCCAGGGACCCCTGCCCCTTGGGTCAGAAGCCCACCACCCTGCTGCAAGGCAGAGGTCCTGAGCTCCCCACACCTCCCAGTCTGGTAGGTGGAGAATGGGGGGAAATGTGGGAGGCTCCATGAGCTGCACTTTAACCATATAAGAGCCACATGTGGCTTGTGAGCCACAGTTTGGCCACCCCACTATATCCATATAATGTGTGTGGCTGTAAATAAGATGATATTTAAAGACACATGCTCAGAAGTGACCATTTCCAGGGTTACGCTCTACCTATAATAGAGAGAGAGTTTTATTATTTATCAGTAGAAAATCTCCTGCAAATGAAGTCACTACTGCTTTCATTAGTCTTTACACAGTATGTTGTACAACTTGTAAGCCTAGAATTACAATTCTATAAGGGTTTCCATTCTATCCCACTCCCTTTAAATTGCTCATAACTTTCAAAACTTTCACACCTTTTGGGATGAAAATTTCTTAGACTAGTTTCTGCCTGAAGGTGACTTTTATTTTGTTGTTAAGTTCTGAATTCTCCACTCGTTTCTATGCTTGCAGCGACCGAAATACCACACAGAGACACTGGGTCAGATATAAGATGCTGAGTCACTGAGTTGATAGTACTTGTAGATACGACTACAGTACTGGACAGGGATAGAGGATCAGAGATAAGGGGCTTGATTCATATCTCATTGACATCAGTATAAATTGGGTTTAACTCCAGTAATGTCAATGGAGATACCCTAGTATCAAGGGTGGCTCTAGGCATTTTGCTGCCCCAAGCACAGCAGGCAGGTGGCTTGCCTGTGGAGGTCTGCCGAAACCGCGGGACAGTGGACCCTCTGCAGGCAAGCTGCTGAAGGCAGCCTGCCTGCCGCCCTTGCGGCAACCGGCAGAGCGCCCCTGCGGCTTGCCGCCCAAAGCACGCGCTTGGCATGCTGATGCCTGGAGCCGCCCCTGCCTAGTGTAAATGAGTGCCAAATAGGGTCAAAGATATTTTTTGGATCTTCACCAATTAATCTTCTGACTTCCAAAATTTGGGGGCCAGAATCTTAGTGTGGCAATATTAACTTATACCAACTGAGTTTATGGGCTTTCATAGCTTCAATGTTCTCATGTTGTTTTTTGTAATTTGTTTGTTTTAATGGATATCTGTGTATAACCTGGACTGTACCTTTAATTTTTTATCTCAGAGTTATGTACATTGATAGTATGAACAGCTAGCTCCTGTACCATATTAAAACAGACAACACTCCCCCAAGCATGCACACTCTTAAGATCTGCCCAAAGAATTCACTCAAGTTTATTTTTATGAGTTTGAAAGTTTTTACTTATTCTACCTTGTTCCCCCATGATTGGTCAGATTGTAGTTGGTTCTTACACAGGTGTGCCAGTTTGGGGGAGGGAAGAGGAGGGAAGGGACAGAGGTAAGTCTGTGGCCTATGTGAGGGCAAGACAGATGTATAGTCTATGAGCCACGTGGGTGATTATGACTCCCTCTTTTATGCATTGGTCAGTGGATGTGAGCAAGCTGCACTCTATGAAAGTGCAGCTGCCTCTGCCTTGCCTACACTCATTCTTCCTTGAGCAGAATGCTTCCTGATGGTCCTGTTTTGCAGGGGCTGTCCCTTACAGTCACACCTGAGAGCTATGCGGCTTGAAGCGTAGCTGCTTTGTGAAGTATTTCTTGCACATACAAACATTTTCATTACGACCAATGTGCCCAATTTTGAAAAGCAAATTTTTTTTTTTAACCATTGGAACACAGGTGTCACTTTCTGTGATCATCACTTTGGTTCCATAAGATACATATTTTGGCCCAGTTTTGCTCTTGGTTGTTTTGGTGTCGATATAATCACTGAGAGGTTGGTAAGATGCATTGTGAGCCAGAGCTGCTGCTGGTGTAAATTGGCCTGGTTCCTCTGACTTCAGTGGAGTGGTATCAATCTGTGACAACTGAGGATGTGGCTACTGCACACATTTTGTCTTTTGTGTCAAGTATTGACCACTGCCAGAGGCAGGATACAGGAATGGATGGCCCTATGGCCTAATCCAGTATTGCACTCCCATATTTCCATCGTTTATTTCCATCATCTCTGGGATAGTAACTATAATGTTACATGTTAAATAGGGTATTGTGACCAGTTGTATGAACTGGAAAGAGAAGGAGGGAGAACATTTTATGAGAAGGAAAAATCCTCCTCACAGCTACAAGCCTTGGCTGATGACTCAGTCTTGGGGAAACTACTATAGGAAAAACACGAACATCACTGCGCAAGTGTTTAATTATTATTTAATCCATTAGTACTTACTAGGAAATACTTTTATTTAAAAGTTCTCTCCACAAACATATGCAAACTGACTCCTTTAAAGAATATTCTTAAATACAGTGAAGTGGGCAGGGACAGAAAGGTATAACTAACTTGTCAAACTGACTTGTCACCTTTTTCTATGAGATTACATGATTGGTTGATAAAGGTCATAGTGTTGATGTAATATATTTAGTCTTCTGTTAATCATTTGACTTGGTACTGCATGACATTAAAAACCCCTAGAATGATATAAAATTAACATGGCACATATTAAATGGATTAATACCTGACTAACTGACACATCTCAAAATGTAATGGTAAACAGGTAGTTATTACTGAGCAGTATGATGCTAGTGGGTTCCCATAGGGATCAGTACTTGGTCCTATGCTAGATAATGTTTTTATCAGTGACCTTGGGAAACCAAAATCATCATTGAAAGTTTGCAAGTGACACAAAGATTGAGAGAGTGGTAAGTAACGAAGAGGACAGTTACTGATACAGAAAGATCTGGATAGATTGGTAAACTGGATGCAAGCAAACAATACGCATTTTAGTACTCCCAAATGGAGGGACAGAAAATATAGACCATACTATAGAATGGGGGACTCTATGCTGGGAAGCAGTGACTCTGAAAATGATATGGGCATCATGGTGGGTAATCAGCTAAACAGAGTTCCCAGTGCTTTGCTCAAGTAGGAGTAGAAGTTATTTTACCTCTGTGTTTGGCAGTGAGGTGACTGCTACTGGAATACTGGGTCCAGTTTGGGTGTCCACAGGTCAAGAAGGTTGCTGATAAATTCGAGTGGGTTCAGAGAAAAGCCATGAGAATTATTAAAGGATTGTAAAACATTCTTTATAGTGATAGACACAAAGAACTAATCTATTAGTTTAAGAAAAAGAAGGATAAGAGTTGACTTGATCATAGTTTATAAGTACCTCCATGCAGTGATGAGCTCCCAAAATCCTAAAAACTGGTTCCCTGCTGGGTCCTCAACGGCACATCGGGGGTGTGTGTGTGTGTGTGTGTGTGTGTCCTTCACTCACTCCGGGTTTTTGGCAGCATTTCGGGGGAGGTCCTTCACCCGGAGGGAGTGAAGACACCCCCTCCCTCCATTGAAGTGCTGCTGAAGATCCAGTAGGGAACTGCGCAGTGAGTACAGTACAAGCCCCACATGCCTGTCTTCCACCCCACACCCATCCGACCCCAACCCACGTCCTGCCCCCAACTGCCCCCTCAGAACCTGCAAGTTTCACCCCCCCCCCACCAAGGTAGCAGCAGCAGCCCGGTCTCCAGGGGCTATTTAAAGGGTCAGGGCTCCCCTGCTTCTACAGCCCGGCCCTGTAAATAGCCGTGGGAGCCCTGGGGAAGCGGCAGGAATCCCGTGGCTATTTAAGGGACCAGGGCGGCAGAGGCAGCTGGAGCCCCGGCCCTTTAAATAACCCCTGGAGCCCTTCACTATCCCAGGGCTCTGGGGGCTATTTAAAGGGCCTGCGACTCCCCTGCTTCTACTGCCCTGGTCCTTTAAATAGCTGCCTGGAGTAGTAGTGGGACTCTGGCGGCTATTTAAAGGGCTGGGGCAGTAGAAGCAGTGGGAGCCCTGGACTTTTTAAATAGCCCCCAGAGCTCCGCAGCCTTACCCCAGGGCTCCAGTAGTGGGGCTTTGGTGGCAATTTAAAGGGCCTGGGGCTCCAGCCACTGCTGGGAGCCCCAGGCCCTTTAAATTGCCTCCTAGGGAAGCCAAGCCACCCCTTCAACCGGTTCTACACCAGCTTCTAAATTTAACAACCTGTTCTTGTGAACCTGCGCGAATCGGCTCCAGCTCACCACTGCCTACATGGGAAATAAAAATTGGAAAATGGACTCTTCAATCTAGCAGAGAAAGGCATAGCTAGACTGAATGGCTGGATCTAGAGCTAGACAGATTCAGACTGGAAATAAGGTATAGTTATTTAACAGTGAGGATGATTAACCATTGGAGCATCCTATTGATGGCTGTGGTGGATTCTCTATCAATGGCAGTTTTAAAATCAAGAATAGATGTTTTTCTAAAAGACATGCTCTAGTTCAAATAGGAATTAATTCAGGGAAGTCGGAGGGCCTGTATTATATAGTAGGTTACATGTTCACAGTGGTCCCTTTTGGGATTAAATCTATGAAAAATATAATGTCCCCACCCCGTGCCTCACAAGCCCTGCAAAATCATAGGCAAACAAAACAAAAACCCCATAGGACAATAGTAAAGGAAACAAATCATCTCTAATGTACTGAACTAAGAAATAGGTGGAAACTTCAAAGAATCATCTTGAAAAATAAATAGAACCAGTACAATTATTAATACTGGAGAACAGTATTAATAAATATTTGTTCTTTAATATGTTAATATAGTGCATTAGAATAGTGCCATCCTTGGGTCATATACTGCTTGCAGTCTCGAGCTCAATTTCCATTGATGTTATTGGGCTACATTTTCAAAGGAAAGAACCCCAGCTCTGCCCACAAAGTATTCTTGTAGCTATGCAAAGAGTTAATGTTACTGAAAAGCTGGTAGTTCCTTTTTATTTGCACACAAATATGCATTTCTCAGTTGGGATGCTTTCTTGGGGTGCCAGGAGTCAGAGTCACCTTGTTATTCCCCTGCCTCAATGAGAGGAAGATTTGCTCGTGCTTAACTAGGTGTCCACTCCCTGACACCAGTGGCATAGCCAGATGGAGGGAACAGGGGGAGTGATCAAAAAGGTGCCACCCGCTGCGGCACTTTTACGCACCCAGCAGTACTGCAGTCCTTTTACTCACCTGGCGGTACTCCGGGTCTTCAGCGGCACTTTGGTGGTGGGCCCTTCACTCGCTCTGGGTGTCTTCAGTGGCACTGAGGGACCCACCACCGAAATGCCACTGAAGACCTGCGAAGCGAGTGAAGGTCCTGCTGCCGAAGTGCCGCCGAAGACCTGGAGCGCCGGCGGGTGAGTAAAATAAAAGCGCCACAGCAGGTGGTGCTTTTTTTTTTTTTTGATTGCTCCCCAGGTGAGTAAAAAGGTGCCAAGAAATTGACAAGGCTCAGTGGGGGAGTGGCCACTGCCCCGCTTCCCCCCCTAGCTACACTACTGCCTGACACCGCCAGTCTATTAGCCACCCAAACAATCTCCTGAGGGCTCTTTCAGCTCTTGCTTTGCCTTGCAAAGTTAATAAGAGGTGCAGACCAATCCCTTTTGAAGTCTTCCCCTGTAGAGTCCAGACCCTGTCACTGGACACTCACAGAAATGACCATCTAAGTTGTCCCCAGAGAAATAGTGCATGCACCAGCTTGTTTGATTCAACTGAATGAATATCAGCGCCAATATAACATCACAGCACTGAGGTGTGTTTATAGTGAAAACAATCATAAGTTTATTATCAAAGACTAAAATTTAAGAGAAAGTGAATAAGGACAATGATGGAAACACAAATGATTACATATAAAACAAAAGTATAACATGTTTCTTAGAGCCTAAACTTAACTATATCTCTGTCTAAAGTACTTTCTCACCCAAAGCAGTTCCCCAGCTTCTTCAGCCGACCTGGCTGGGATCCCCCATTTCTGCAATGAATGCAGAAAGCACTGTCCTTTTTTTCTTCCTCAATGAAGGATAACAAAATGTCTTTCTCCTTCCCCACCCCTGCCAATACTCCCGAATTCATTGTGTTGCTCACAGAGTCAGGATGATTCTCCTCTGGTTCATTCCCTGGTGTGCTGGCTTCAGGTTGTATGCAAAATGGGGCTCTCGCTGTGTTGGCTTACAATGCGTAATCTACCGAGGGGGAGATACATCTCTTTGTCTGGCAAAAACCTGTTTGCCTACCCAGCTTGGGACACAGTCTCTAAAACATATTTTCAGTACATACACACACAACTCCTTAAATATCATCTGTAAGTACATCTCACAGTGATTATGAGTATCAATATGACATAAGCTTTTATTAGAAACCTCACTTGACCCTTTATTGGTAAGTGCTGTTAAAGCAAAGTGTTAGGTGTAGTGAGTTTCTCAGGCCTGTCAAGAGTTACTCTAACAGAACAATGTTCCCTTTGTCAGTTGGCATTGAGGGTTTTTAGGGTCACACCAGTGTAGTTAGTTGTTTGCTTATTCATGCATATGTTTTACTGGCATAACTTAGGTGCCTAGAAAAACTTATTATTTTTAAGCATTTGCATTACTTATCTCATGTACAGACTTAGTAATGGATGGAAATAGCTAAAAATCCTTAAGGGTTTAAAGGCTTAATTGGAAATTATTAAGGTTCAGAAATATTTGGGAAATTCTAAAAATGTGTTAAGTGAAAAATGGGCTAAGGGCCAGGGTTTCAGACTCTAGCCTCCATTTTTATGGGCATAACTGCCATTGCAAAATTGTGTTGGTGGTTACATGTAGCTACAGAAATGGAAGCCTAGTAAAGACTGACCTGAAAATTTGGCTCTAAAAAAGGACACTAGTTATTAATCATTTTAAGAAGTGCAGATTCTATTCTCCTGCATTTTAAAATCCTGGTTTTTTTTCTCTCTGCATTTTGTTTGGTCTTCCCAATTAACCTGGTTCATTTGAATTTTCTGTTTTGCTCAGATACCAAAAGATTAAAGTCAGATGCTTGTCTACAAACTTCCTAACCTCTGTCCTTCACTGATGAGATAAAAGGAAGTCGTGGAAAGAGAGGAACTACACCAGGCTTCAGATTTTGGACTATACGGCAAGACTCTGTAAGATACTCGGTGTTTTCTCCATTAGGGCTACAATGGAGACACTGTCCCAGGACTCTCTGCTGGAATGTCAAATTTGTTTCAATTATTACAGCCCCCGACGGAGGCCCAAGTTGCTGGACTGTAAGCATACCTGTTGTTCTGTTTGCCTTCAGCAGATGAGGACAAGCCAGAAGGACCTGAGATGTCCCTGGTGCCGAGGTATCACTAAACTGCCACCGGGATTTTCTGTATCCCAGCTGCCTGATGACCCAGAGGTGATTGCTGTGATTGCAATTCCCCATACTTCAGAGCACACCCCAGTCTTCATTAAACTTCCTAGCAATGGGTGCTACATGTTGCCCTTGCCCATCTCCAAGGAGAGAGCGCTGTTGCCAGGAGACATTGGCTGTCGCCTCCTGCCAGGTAGTCAGCAAAAGTCTGTCACTGTGACAATCCCAACCGAGCAGCAGCCCCTGCAAGGAGAGATCCCGCAGGAAGTCGGAGAGGAGGAGCAAGACAGGAGGGGTGTTGTGAAAAGCTCCACTTGGTCAGGTGTTTGCACTGTGATCTTGGTGGCGTGCGTCTTGGTCTTTCTCCTTGGTATTGTTCTCCACAATATGTCTTGCATTTCCAAGCGTTTCACTGTGATTTCCTGTGGCTGAAAAGGGTCTGCTCCCAGAATACTCTGATGGGATAATTATGGGGTTGGGAAGGTGGTGGTGATGACAGGCTCGAGTGAGATGATGCACTGCAACATTGACCAATTACTACAGAACGCTTAACACTGGACAGCTGTTTTACAGTCTAAAGGCAGTCCTAAAAGGCAAAATGTGAGACCTCTTAGCAGAGTACAGAGAAAATCATAATGAGCATCTGATGGTAACTGCACTGAGAGAGACTGCATGTGTCACCATCCTCACTGATCATATGGACTGTAACTTCTAATGATTTTTATCATGTTATGAGACTAAAGACATCTACTTAGCTGGTAATACTGTAAAAGTATATGATATGATCACTCTGTTTTTAAATGCAGTAGATTAAAATCAAAATGCTATATGTATAAGTAGAATTAAACATGAGAATCGGTGTAAGACTCAGTAAAGATAGTCCAATGCCAGTCCATACATATTTTTTTTAATGGGAGGTGAAAGGGAACTGTAAAAAAAATTCATTTAGTTAGTAAGGCTTTTTAAATATTTTAAATTGCACATTCATTAAAATAAGTTAGAAAGTTGCATAATAGTTTTTAAAAGGAAACATTTTACAAGCGATTTGTGTTTCATATCTGATGTGTGTTTTGTCATATACTTTCATTTTGTTTCCACCTATAGTGAAGTGTCCTTTCCAAGTATTTTGTTAAAGCAAGATCCAAGCAGAGGAGCAATAAAGTGAACAAATAGGGCTACCTAAAAGTGCAGCCAAAGCCCTGTCATGAAGTATGGCTTTGAAGTGTAAACACTGGACATGCTGTTTCACCTCTGGTCTGTCAGACAGGCTTCTCAAGGCTCTGGTCTCCCTGGGGATTAGTGAAGAGATGGGTCATAGAAGTGCTGGATGTGCTTCTGTCAATGACTAGATAGCAAATTGATTTTTAGAATATGGGACCAGCCTTTCCTCCATGTTCAGTCATAGTTGCAGCTGTGTCATTACTGACAGTAACTCCATGGATGCCTAGATGACAGAACAGAAATTGAGGTCTCATTGTGCCAAGCATTGTTCAAATATCTCATCTCAAAGGGTTCATGTTCTACATAGATAAGACAGACCAATGATGGGAAAGGGACTTGCCCAAGGTCAGGAGCAGGACTAGGAACAGAACCCAGGGCTCTTGAGTCTAAGACTAGTGCTTGATCCACTAGACCATGCTGCCTCTCCTAACCCCCTGGAGTCATACTGGTGTAAAACCTGTGTGAGATCATAATCAGGCCCTGTGCCTTCTTTCAATGATATAAAGCTTGCTACTCTTAGGGCCAAGTGTGAAACTTCCAAAAGGAAATGATATATTTTTTACTGCATGTTGACATTACAAAGCTCACATGACTGCAATTGATTGCTCATAAAGGCCCAGATTAGGCTACTTATGCTAACACCTCACTTAAGACAGTTCATCAGCTTTTGTGGGACTTCTTGCGGAGTAAGGTATTCAGCATGAGTAAGGGTATCAGAATCTGGCTGAAAGTCTGGATTTGTTTAATTTTTTTTTAAGGGTCAGAGTGGGACTTGTGGTAGAAAAAAACTATTGGTTTGCCTGATTTGTATTGCTAGTACGAAGAATGAACAATTACATAGCTGTAAGCACAGTGAACAATGACCTCTAATCTATTACTAATATGCTTTCTAATAGTTAATTTGAGATGATTCAACCCTATGTAATAACACTGGAGAACCTTGTTCCAACTGAGTTAGGCACATAAAAGAAGTCAGTAGTGTTGCACCAGTGCAACTGAGGAAAAATTGGTTCATTATGAACATCATTCTCATTCGAAAATAAAATACAGAGCACATAACTTCCTTAGTGCTAGATTCTCTCTTCTCTCTCTCTCCTCTGCTTTATGTCTGTTCTCTAAAAAATGGCATATATATGCCTGATTGTTAAATTATATATGTAAGGTTACGCGTGAAGATAAAACTCCTGGTGCACTGTGCCTGCTTTTATCTACTGTCATTTGTGAGGGCATAACAAAGAAAATACCCCAGAGGTGACACATTTGTTACCTCCTTTTATCCACTAAGAAAAGCACATGCAGAACCATATGCAATATGCAGAGAACCTGGTTTACAAACGCTTATTATAAACATTATGCACCTGGACATCAGTGAACGTGGGATGTAATAGGAAGGAATATTTATTCCAAACGCATGCGGTATTAAAATTGTTAATCTGTATCATCGTCTTGTAAGGAAAACTGTATTTACATCCATGTTATGTGTTAGCATGTATGGAGCTGTAGCCTGCTAATATTTCTGCCTTCATAAGACTCCATGCTAGAATACAGTTAGAGGACATACTGCTCTACTGCCTCGCCCCTTGTAATCATCTACCCTCACAGCACGTGAGGGGGTGTGTGGGCGTGAAATGCTACCAGATCAGAATGGCGGTGCTTGACACCGATTTTGCACTCACTGAGCACAAGTGTAAATGGCTAGACAAGATGCAGGACAGTGGAGTAGAAGGCCCTGTGAGTACAGTACTAATAATATTAACATTGGAATGAACATAAAATGCCTAACTGAAGCTCTTGACAAAGCAGGTTCTCTTGATCTTTTCAAATAATGTCTCTCATAAAAGGTGGTGGTTTTCCTTCCCCACACAGATGAGTGTAGTTGGAAGGATAAACCAGAAATTAGGTTAAAATGCTACACTGCATAACACATTTCATAACAGGCAAACATGGGGTTTAATCTGGTATTAATGATGTAGGCATCATCTGACTAGAACACCATACTGTATTACTTAACATAGTACATTGTTTGGTTAGTGTGAGTTTCTTGTACTATTCAGAGCCTGCTGAAATGCATGGCTGACCTAATTTCTGATTCTGATATTTGCCTGTTTTACAGTTTTTGTGTGAGTGCAATAAATAAAACCTCAAGATTTTTTGTGGGTTAATGCCTATTCAAAAATATAATTTTATGGGGGAAGTTTCTTCTTTGTTTTAGGCAGTGCAACTCGCATTGAAATTTTGCAACCTTCATATCATGTTAGATCACATAGCTTTATACTGATGAGTGTAGAAATGAGCTGTAGTATATTGCAATGTACAGTGTTAGACCATTTCTCAAGTAGGTTAATACTCAGGCTTTAAAATGCAGTGTGGTCTATTCCATTTTATAGTCCTCAGTCCAAAACCTGGCATTCAGAAAGGAGACAGCTATCTATGGCTATGACTTAGAAAAATGTGTTAGAGAAATTATTCCCAGGAAAAACATTTAAACTCACATAATATCCCAGTTCTGCACCAATTTCATGCCAAAATGATCAGCTCCTGGGTAGGTTCTTAATCTCTTTTGATCACTACTCAGTTCTTGAAAAAGGAAGACAAACTTTTATTTTTTTATGGCATAAGTACTAGTTGAGCAAACATAATTTATACTAAATCTTGCCTGAAGTTATTTATGCACCTGAATTTTTGGACAGCCTTTATGAAGGTGTATTATTTGATTGTTTACTGGAGAGTACAGCTTCTTTTATTTTAAAGGTCTCAGCTTCCATTTTTAGCTTGTGCTTTGCTGGGCGACAGAAATAGGGTTCACTTTGTGAAAGTTTGTTCAGTGAATTTTACAAATTCAAAATATGCAATTTTGGTATGTGCAATTTTTTTAGAAAATTGTGTATTAAGTGATTGATCATGCTTAGATGATATGGAAAGAAGCATAGTAGTTTTGTAAATAGGGAGCAATCGTGAGTCTAAAGTTTCATCTTTATTAATGAAGGTTGGTATGAATAAAATATTAGCAGGAATAGATGAATACATCAAGTGAATTATGGTTTCTCTAGTCCTTCACCTTAAAATCAACAGCACAGTGAGTAACTCAGTGGAATTATTCTGTATTTACACTAGTGTAACCAAAACTAACATTTGGCTGTGTTCCTCAAGACAAAGTTTTTAAGTATGGGCTGTGGCACGTTTTCAAAAGGGGTGTGTGAGTGTGTGTGTGTTGGGGAGTAGTAGTTTTGTTGTTGTTGTTAAATAGTTGATTTTTGAGTAGAAATTACATCTGATGACCACAGAGCTACAAAGATTTTCTTTTCTGCTTCAAGTGATTTTAAAATTTGTGAGTGAATTTATTCCTTACAAAAGTGAGATATTGCTGGCATTAGCCTGAGCATATATTGTGCAGGCAGGTATGTGTCGTCTCCCTACCTGCAACCCCCTCGCCCCAATCATTCCAGTGATCCTTAATCCAGATCAGCCAAACCCCATCCCCCGCTAGTGTTACAGGCATGAGGCTTTTCTTGAATGGAGATTATGCAAGTAACAAATCCACTGCAAAATAAGCAAACAGGGTGAGGATGAGACCAAACAATTTATTTTCACTTGTGACTGATACATGATTTGAATCTACTATAAGCCTACACTTTATCTGGATTTTTTTTGTGTGTGTTAATACCTATTGCACTAAGATAACATTGTGACCTGTTCATCAGTGATTGGCCAGAACCAAAAATCCCAGATCTAAACACATTTTTGTGAATTCAAGCTGTATTACAACACAATAAGTCATACAGGAGACATCCATATGTCTAGTAAATACATTTAGTGGAATGCTTGCTTCAAAATGTTTCCTCTTGCCAGCTGCCCAGGGTATGTGGTTTTAAATTTGGAGTTTTCTTTCTTTCTGGGGGGAATGCATGATGACAAATGAATCCAAACATCACCCAGGAGGCTATAAGAATTCATATACAGTTAAAGCAAAGACCTTTATGTTTGAGTATTTAGCAGGGCAAGATTCTACTGGAATGCTGGAATGGAATTACAGCATATGAATGACCTTTCCTTTCCTTTACACTGTCCTTATGCCTGACAGCTGGGATTGTTCTTCTTTCTTTCTCTCTGTCACGTTAACATTTTGCATGCCATTATTGACCCAAGTCAAACTACGCTGCTTGTTTCACGCTTCTCAAATTGAATGGCGTTGGCTGACATTTCTCAAACTGCCCTTAGCATCTTTAGCAAATGAGCACTTGTGTTGTCTAAGCAGTTGAAATTTAAAGCCTTATAAATGTCCAGGGAATGCATTTTTACAGCATTCAATTAATGCTTCAGTAAATATCTCTTTATTTTAGATCTAAACACTAGCTAAATTTTCACTAAGCAGTCTCCTAAACACCAGAAGCAGGGATTAGAGAGGATTCACGCACAAACACATATATATTAATATCACATTGAAGCCAATATGCATACTGGTAAAGTGAGGATTTACATGTGCTCATGGGAACATGAGAGGGAGGAAGGTTTTGAAAGCTGAGGGGAGCGCGTGTACACACACAGCGAGGCTCGGAAGATTATCTGTTACCTAGGATTGAGTGGATCATTAGTAACCAAGAATGGACGAATGCTGTATGGCTATACTGGGGGTGTTGTATACCCTGAGGCAGCTTCTTCATTGTGGAAGAGTCCACACCTCTGCCTCAATTCCTTGTGATAAGCTGCCTCTTATCCTGTGCCCTGGTTGTTGCCCCCTAAACTGCCCCTCTCCCTAAACACTGGAGTTCCTGGATCCTGTTGGGACTGCCCATCTTGTATCAATGCTGGAGTAGGTGCTGCATCCTGGCCTGGTGCTCAGGTGAGGAGCCATTGAACTGCTGCTTGCCTGGGGACTATACAGAGACTTCTGCCTGAAGTGGGATGAGAGGCCCTGAAATGAGCAGGGCTGGAAGGTTGGGTTTTGAGAGTTATTAAGGGTTTGTCAAATGATCGAGAGGAAAGGGTATTTGGGCTTGGATGGTGGCTCATGAAATTAGCGGGGAGCCGTTACTGTCATGAAGATGTCTTAAATTGTACTGATTGGGATGAAGAGTTGTGGAGGAGGGGCAAAATTGAATGGAGGGATGATTAGGCAGTGGCTTGGAACTAGTTATTTGTGATAAGTGGAGACATTTATCAGGCACATTTGAGCTGAATTAGATTAGTTATTTCTGATGCCTGGGAGTTGGATGGTTTGTCATATCGTAGCTCAAGAGTGGTTTGGCCAGGCAACTGTAATTTTGGTTAATTCAGATCTTAGACCCCTTTGAGTTTTGAGGCTGATTATTTTGGAAGTTAAGCTTTCTGCCTAATTAAGAAATTTGCAAAGTGCATGGGTTGTGAGAAGTCCTTAAATCCTGGGAATAGCATGAGTTACAAGCATGCTTCTATTGAAGGACAAATGTATGGAAAGCAGATGGTCATGTCCCATTGCAAAAATAAACTTGACTGACAAAATTGGCAAGAAAAGTCCAGAACAGCTCCATAAAGCTCTTTAGACATTCCATGTCAATGTCACGGTCATGCCTGTTTGATTTAAGAAGTTGTTTAGTTGAAGACAAAGGCAGTATTGCTGTACTTCACATTTGTATGTAAGAAAAAATGTAGGGTTATGTAAGAGAGCTGGGTTTTTCTGTTTTGTTTTTCAAGTTGATGTAAATAAGGCAATTGAGAAAGTCGAGTAGTTACTTGCCCAAGAGTATTTACCTGCCTATTTTAAGAATTATAAAGCGTATCTTATGTTATTGCATCAGTCTTGAAAATTTCCATCATCTATTCCCAATTGCATGCACTGAATGGTTCTGAATTTCTGTGGTGGGACCCATTAAAGAGGGATTTGAGTCTCGATTACTGTCTGAGAGCTTGTCCAACTTGTCAGGTTGCTTGACTTCAGATTCAAATTTCACTTCTCCGTTCCAAATCTAAGGCTATGGCTACATTTGGAATTTCAAAGCGCTGCCCCGGCAGCGCTTTGAAGTGTGAGTGTAGTCAGAGCGGCAGCGCTGGGAGAGAGCTCTCCCAGCGCTGCATGTAAACCACATCCCTTACGGGTGTAGCGTGCAGCACTGGGAGCGCGGCTCCCAGCGCTGCTGCCCTGATTACACTGACGCTTTACAGCGCTGTATCTTGCAGCGCTCGGGGGGTGTTTTTTCGCACCCTAATTGCAGTGCTGTAAAGCATGAGTGTAGCCAAGGCTTAAGTTGTATGTAGTCCCTAAAGAATTGGAAATTGATTGTCCTATTACTACGAATAACTAGATTCTGTTTATTTCATATCTCTCAGCTCATGGGTCAGTTTTCAGTAACATACAAATGTTGTAGCTAGTCTTTTTACCTCTGTTGATGGAATAAATGTAATAATTTTTTTGGTGAAGTTTGTGGTTCCACTCCAGAGAAAAATTATATGGAATTTAAGAAAGTGAAGCTGATGGGTCGATGTTGGTTCTCTTTTAAAATCAACTTGTCCCATAGTAGAAAGGCTCTGCTTTCTGCTATGCGAAAGGAATGCCCCGTTCTCAAAGGATCTGAGCCAATCTACTGGCTGAACTGCTTATGTATAGTTTCACGTTTAAATAATTTGGTGAATTATAATGCTTTTCAAATTCTAAAATTTGCGTAAGAAATATATTTCTTTAAACAGTTGGGCTCTGAGTCAGGAAGACATCCCTATTTGAGAAAGCTCTTATGCATTGAGTTAAATGCACTTAGGCACATGCTTAAATTCAGTACATGCTTTAGTGCTTTCCTGTATAGGGATGGATTTAAGCATGGGCTTAGGTGCTTCTTGAATCATGCTCAGTCTTTTGAATCATTTTCAAAAGCATATGAAAAGTAGCTTTGCCTTGAAGAAATTTTATTTTGCAGTTTAAAAGTAGGATTAACAGGGAGATGCTTTTGTGACTGTAAATCCAATAGTACAAGTGTTTTCGAGTAGAACTGGTTGGAAATTTTCTAGTGGGACATTTTTCTACAGGAAAATGCTGATTTGTCAAAATTAAACCATTTTGCAGGAACCTGTCTATTGGTTTCCGTCCAGCTTGCCTGCTTCATGGGCTGCCACAAAACCAGGACTCTGATAGCCTGGGGACCCCTGGTTTTTAGGCTTCCCCAGCTTCTTAATAGCCTGGGCAGCTTAGGGAACCTCACCAATTTTGTTCTGAGTAAGTCTAAATAGAATTTTTATTTATTTATTTTTTTAAACTAAAATCTCAGACTCCCCTGGATTCCATGGAAAACTTAGAAATCTTGAGTTTTTGTTCTGATGCAGAACAGAATTTTTCAGGGCTTTGGAGCTGTGCTCCAGCTCTGCTCCAGCTCCAGGCAAAAACCTGCAGCTCTACTGCTCCAGAGCTGCTCCATGCTCCAGCTCTGGGCTCCGCTCAAAGCCCATGAATTTTTAAAAATGATTTTTTGGGGTTTTACCATCAAATGGGAATTCTGGGTTCCAACCAGCACTATTTTCAAACATTTGAATATAGAAGCTTGTACTAACATACCTAAAGATTTTTTAATTTCCTCCAAGTTCTGTCTTTAATTGCCCACTATACACATACTGTAGAGTGTTCAACTCACAAAAAAATCTTAGTGACAAAAATAACAAAGCCATGGAGATTCTAATGACTTTTTTTCCTGCTGAGGTGACCTAAGGCACTTACCAAACCAATAGGTTGATCTAGCTGAGTCTCCGCTTAATTCGGATAGTTGCTAAACTAGTCAGATACACTGAAACTGCAAGTTTTTTGTTTTTTCCCATCTGGGTTAGACAAGACAAGACAGGCCTGCTGCATATCTGGATTTAGCAGGGAGATAAGGGCTGTAAAATGTGACTACTAGTGAGTGTAATATTGTGGTATACAAATTATTGCAACATTTAGTGTCTTTGGTCAGTCATCCAGGCAGGTCAAGTATCTTGTGGAATGCTGCCAAGATTAACAGATAATTCAAAAACAAAACAAAACAAAACAACCAGATACTGTCTGTGTTTGTTGCTAGTGATGTTTGATCCATCTGGCTTTTTTCGGTTTGGGTCTTTCTGCTTGTCTGTTTCACAACAGAAACAGCACGCACAAGAAATATTCATCCTCATTACATGAATGCAGTCTCCTTTCTCCTGTTCTGACCTGTATTTAAGCCCTGGATTTCTTTGTAAATTTGCCTCACTAATGATAAATTACCCATAAATAAGTCAAGTATCAGAGGGGTAGCCGTGTTAGTCTGGATCTGTAAAAGCAGCAAAGAATCCTGTGGCACCTTATAGACTAACAGACGTTTTGGAGCATGAGCTTTCGTGGGTGAATACCCACTTCGTTGGATGCATGTAGTGGAAATTTCCAGGGGCAGGTATATATATGCAAGCAAGAAGCAGGCAAGAGATAACGAGGTTAGTTCAATCAGGGAGGATGAGGTCCTCTTCTAGCAGCTGAGGTGTGAAAACCAAGGGTGTCAAATTTGCAGATGAACTTCAGCTCAGGATTAAGCAAAGACTGTGAATGGCTAGCCAACTACAAAACCAGTTTCTCCTCCCTTCGTTTTTACACCTCAGCTGCTAGAAGAGGGCCTCATCCTCCCTGATTGAACTAACCTAGTTATCTCTAGCCTGCTTCTTGCTTGCATATATATACCTGCGCCTGGAAATTTCCACTATGTGCATCCGAGGAAGTGGGTATTCACCCACGAAAGCTCATGCTCGAAAACATCTGTTAGTCTATAAGGTGCCACAGGACTCTTTGCTGCTTTTCCATAAATAAGTGCCACACCTTTATGCTGCAGCATTCTGAATGATGATAAAGCTAAACAGTGGAAGCAGTGTACAACAGAACAAGGAACCTCACCAACACTTAAAAAGTTGTATCTTTTTTTATGAGTCTATTTCCATCATCAGTCCCATCATCTATTTTAAGTGAATAAATTGCAGTATTTCACCCTTAAAATTACCCTGATTTTTCTAAAAACAAATGAAAAGAAAACAAGATATTTTCATGTTTGATTTTTCAAAAATAAGATAGTACAGGAGCTGTAATTTGAAAATGAACTGAATTTTTTTAAAGCTAGTGCCTCAGTGGTGAAGGTATTGTAATTAATTTAATTTTTTTTGGGGGGAAACAAATAGAAATTCATGATTTGGATTTTCAGTCCTGACTAGCTTCAGATGTATGTGTGTGCTTCTGTTTGCAATACATCATAAATACTGTAACAGCTGGAAACTGTGACACAAAATCTTAATAAAATCTCACATGTTGCGAATTAAATTTAAAATGCTTATTGAAAGGTAGGAAAGTTTTTATGGCACAGGACAATTTAACTTTTATTGACTTCTAGCCTTTGTAGTGATCTATGTGGTGTTAGTCCTGAGTCTCACCTGTGTCTCAGCAATCAGGCCTTTTGCTTCATTAAGCCATTTGATGGGCTCAGCTAATGAGAATTTACATGCTATGTAATATATGTAAAGGTAGCTATAATTTTATAAATCTGCAATGACTAGTCATCTATCAATAAAGATCAGCCAGGTTTAAATTGGTTAAACCTTTGCTTTAGTTTAGTGACCTGGATTTTGCCTGAGGAAAAGACATTTTATATAAATGACTTTATACTTGGACACTCAGGAAAGTGAACTAAGCTAACTGAATTAAGGCCATTTAAATTCCAAATGAGTGTGTCCACACAGCGATTTAATGCAATTTATCCAATCCATTTTAAATTCACACCCAGAGTTAATTTGGATTAATTTTCCTGAGTGTGCCTGTGTAGATAAACCTTAATTCACTTTTACAGGATTTGGCCCAATTGGACCAAGCAGGATTTAGCCCACTGTTATACTAACATGCTGAAATGAAGCATGAACTTTCTTACTACAATTTTTCCTCCTCTCTAGAATCAATCAATCTGTAAGGACATACTATAGGTTTTATCATAGCTGGAACAGTCAAATAACATCCTTGCAGTCTTATGCTTTGTTGCCTAGTGGTTACCATAAAAATTATTCCAGGGAAGTAGTTAAGAGAAATCTGAGAACCTTGCCATAAGCTTCTTCTTCTAGGTTTTCAAGTAGTTAGACCTATTCCAAGAAATGAGGGACCACTTTCCTTTATATCAGTGACTCTCAAACTTTTGTCCTGGTGACTCCTTTCACATAGCAAGCCTCTGAGTGTGATACCCCCTTATAGATTAAAAACACTTTTTATATATTTAACACCATTATAAATGCTGGAGGCAAAGCGGGGTTTGGGGTGGAGGCTGACAGCTCGCAACCCCCACGTAATAACCTCACAGCCCCCTGAGGGGTCCCGACCCCCTGTCTGAGAACCCCTGCTTTATACATCTTCATGCAGTATGGAAAAAGTAGCCCAGAAATAGACTGAATACCTGTCAAATGCTGCTGCTTTTGCTGAGCAGTCTTAGGTTATTGTGCTGCTTACATAATGTTTTGCTGTGGCTTCTAACACCCCCTCCTTTTTTTTTCTTGGTTTAAATTATTTTCTTCTTTAATGTCCAACAAGAAAAAGAGATACAAAAAAGAGTAAAGCTGTTCTTAATTCAGGTCACGTTTGCACCATCTGCTCTATGGCTATTTAAATGTTGTCACAGGAAAGCAGTGGTTGCCCCTGTTTTTCATCTAAATGAGTGCAAGCAGGGTTCCTGTTGCAGAAACTAAACCTGACTATGCAGAGGGTGCCTGTGTGCGTGTGTGTTAAGCCCTGGAAGTAAAGTGATGAGATCTGCAGATGTGGAGCACTTGCTGGAAAACTCAAAGGGAGCAGCTGTGGAATCCAGTCAGGTGACTCTTCTACATATAAAAGCTGACATTTCCAAGGGACAATCAAAACAGAAGCCAGTAGTCTACCATGATGTATGGGAAGTACATTGAAAAGAGTAATAATGGAATCAATGCACACAGACATGTTCTCTAGGGAAGTCAATTGTCAGCATTCCAATATTAGTCCAGATTACTTGCAATTGATTTCAGATCAGATTGCTTCAGCTACTCTGTTTCTAATAGCTCCAGCCTCCAGGAGTGTTTCAAGCAAACTGTAAACTAAGCAGTTTCAGAAATCCAGTAGTCCTGACTGGACTTCCTTTGCATTTTGAACGAACCTTATTAGCAAAGGTTGCTATATTGGCAAATTCCACAGGAAGGAGTGACGATACTTGTCTTGATCAGTACAGACAAGTTTCAGGAGCTGTTAACAAAACACAACAATCCAGCATCATCATGACAGCTGAAGCACCTCTCAATGCCAGTACAAAGACTTAAAAGTCTTTAGACTAGCAGTGATATATAATAATACTCTCTCCATCTCTCTCTCTCTCTGTGTGGTGTGTATAGACATGTTTTTGTAAAGACAAGTGTGCTTGGTTTCAATTAAAATCAAAGTAAGAAGTCCCACACAGTTATATTTTGCAAGTCCTTATTTCTTATCCCTACCCCTTCCAATACATTTTCAAACCACTTTCAGTCTTGTTAATTGGTCCATGAGATGTTGTAAAGGTTGATTTTAGCCTAGAGGCACCCAAGGTATTGCCATGGCTTTTCTATAGCTGCAGCACCGGCTTCTCCTTGTATTAGGCTAAGTAGGTGTGTTCCCTTGCCCTTTTCAACTCTCCCTTCCCACCTCCCCCTGCAGGTTAATAATAATCTTCTCAAATGGTAGGTTGATATTGCTCACTAGTTGTTAACTAAAGTCCTTGACATTGTTCATTTGCAATAATGTGTATAATTTATCTCAGAAACTTTGTTTTAAAGGGCTAATAGCCCTTTGGATATAAGCTGTAGGGCTGTCTTGTCAAAATTCTGCCAAATATTGACTTTGCAAAGGGGATATCAAGCTGCTGTTTATAAATCTGAATGTCTTAAAAACCATTCTTTCCTTACTCTTCCTGTCCTAGATGGTGTCTAGAAAGTCCATGAGTTTTTGGTTTCCCCCCACTAGCTCCAATTTTAATATACACTATTTTTGTATGTTGACCTCTGGTGTCTTGTCCTTTGTATATGTGGAAATGTTGAGAACTGCTCCGACACATTTGTTATGATTAAAGTTCTTTAAAATGATTTTGAATAGACTTGTGTATGTTTGTGTGTGTGTGTGTGTTTTTTTTTTAAATAATAAAAGAAGAAATTGGCCAGGATTCTCACTCATCAGTTCCAATGAGAATTTTAATAGCTGGGGAGTAATAAAAGAAAAATGTGATCCTCAGCTGAGTTTTATGTGCGTGGAGGTGACTTTCAAGTGGACCATCAGCTAGGCCAAAGAAAGCCTTCTTTGTGCATTAGTAAAAGAAAGATATGGAAGTCTCTCTTCAACAAAATGCAATTCTAGTTCCTTTGCCTTTCATGGGTAACCTCCATGTGACTTCTAAGTCCTATGTCATCTATGTTTGATTCAGGTGCAAATCCCAGCAATCCCGACCACCTAGAAGGAATCTCTTCATATTACACATTCACTCACTATACATTTTTGAAATTAGTGGACCAGTTCCTCAGTTGGTGTAAATGGGTGTAACTCCAGTGACTTCAGGGCAGCTCTGCCAATATACAACAGCTGAGGAGCTGGCCCAGCATGGTTTCAAATTCTGGTAAACACTAAAGCTAAAAAAAAAAAAATTGTGACCTTCCCCCCACTATAGTCAAGCTAAGGAAAAACACAACCTCCATGCTTCCTCACATTATTTTTAATATATCTCTGCTGAAAAGAAATTTTTTTGATAGGAGACTCAGGGCCCGTCACCACTGTGACATTTGACCTAGACACACACGGCTTCATTCTGAACTCGCTTACATTGGCATAAATCAGAAAAAGTTCCACTGCAGTGAATGGAATTACTCTGGTGTAAATCTAGCATCGGTGAGATTTGCTTTAGGCTCACGGATGTGATACACTGTATCGCATCGGTGAGATTTGCTTTGGGCTCACGGATGTGATACACTGTATTAATGTGGAGAAGCCTTTTATTCTCCATCATGCCAAAATTCATATTCTAAATTGTGCTGGCACTGTACAAATGCATAGTGTGAGACAATCCTTTCCCCCAGAAGTTACAATCTAAATAGACAAAGGGTTGGAAGAGAAACAGATGCGTACAGAGGTGAAATGACTTGCCTACCATCACCCATCAGGTCACTGTTAGAGATGGTAATAGAATCCAGGTGTTCTCGTTCTCACTGCAAGGGCCTGCCCACTAGACCACATGCTGTCTCTCTCAGTCAAATTATTGAATTGAATTAAATAAGGTATAACCTTATATGCAATCAAATGAAAAGAGAATCAAGGTCCCGGCAAATAAAATGCAACAAATATAGATAAATGGGTGGCCTGTGAAAACAATCAACTAGGTAAGAAAACTAAATGGGTCTTTGTCACAGGGCTGAATTTTCTCAGTTGTCCGAGTGTAAATTAGGAGTAACTTCACTGAAGGAAGTGGAATTATTGCAGTGTGCTGGATTGGTGTGAAATTGCGGTGGAGCTCGGTTGTAAAAGGTATGTCATTTCATATGCGGCACTTTACCTATGTAGGTTCCACTTGAACATGACTAAGGGATGGATTTTCAAGGGTATCTGGGCTCCTAAAGATGCAAATAAACACCTAGTGGGATGCACAAAAAACACCTAAACAGGTTAGATGCTTTTGTAAATCCCATTAGGCTGATATTTGTATCTTTACATGCCTAAATGCCTTTGTAAATCTGGTCCAAAGTGCACAGCTGTAAATTAACTGGTTCACGAAAAACTGAATGAATGTCTTTTGAAAAGCACTTGTTGGTGTTTGCAGTGTCAACACATCCAGAATGAAAACACTGGGGTCTGGACTCCAATATTCTTACTTGTGAGTAGTTGTGCCTTGCCACATGAGTCAACCCATTGATTTGGGATAGTAAGTACTAGTCAGCATGAGCAAGGGCCTCAAAACCAGGTCCTAAGTGAGTGGCAATGGCAGAGGTGTCAGAGCTGCTGAGCACCAGCTTCTCCCACAGACTTCAGCTGGAGTTGTGGAGTTGGAAACACTTCTGAAAGTCAGGCCCCGAAGTGAATTGCCAGTGAGTTAAGTGGTCCAGCCAATCACTATTTTCATCATGAGTAAATTCGTCACTGTAGCCACATTGATGATAGCTTTTCAAAAGTTTCTCTTCTTACTGATTGGAAGGAGTGATTTACTCCCAGCTGTCTACTATATTATCTACTGAATGCTTAAGCATTACCCAGATGGGTGAATTGCTCTGTGTATTAATAACTGAGTACGCTTCCTCATGCTGCCCATTGTTCCTCTCGCTTCCTATGCTGGATGAAGATGATTTTTTTTAAATGTCCTTAGAGAACTGTCTGCTTCTCATTTCACTTGTTTCTGTTTTGCTGTTTGTTACTGATGTTGGGGAGATTTGTCCAGGCTCCTTTGAATGTTGATACTTGCAAATTGTCTTTGCGGTAGATGCATTAGGATTGCAATGTTTTGTTGATGATATTTTAGGCTCAGCAGTCACCATTTTAATCTTTGTTCCTGTGAGAGATTCTCTATGGTGCCAGAAGGGGAGCAGGGGGATGGACACTGCACAGTTCAGCTGGGTAGCTGAAAACAGGCTGGGATGTTTGCAAGAGAGAACATAGAATAGATGATTTGTTTTAGTGTTGATATTATTCAAATGAAATCCCTGGACTGGTTTTAGATGTCATGCATTATTGCTTACATGATAATGATCAGAGGTTATTAGTTTTAGATTCCGTGGTTGCTTCTTTCCCTCTCCTGCTACATGTTGGTGCTGTCCTGCAATTGTGGGCATGCTAATTCATGTGTCCTATGATGGTGTGTGTGGATGGGGTATTGATTACAAACCCGAATGGACCAAATTAATCATTGGTGTAACTTCCTTGTGAGTAAAATGGTATTATTCCATTTCCAAGCACGACTATTCCCAAATATATCTGCCATACTTGGCCCTGCTAGTGGATGTCCCGCTTACATGCAATACATTAACACTTTGAACTGCTTTGCTATCTTTTTCCTGGAGTTGAGGATATCAAAACTTTCAACAGACATGGATGAATTCAAGCCTTACAACACCCTTATGAGATAAATAATACTATATAACCATTTTGCAGCTTGGGAACCTGCAAAAGATAATGTTTAGTTGAATTTTCCAAGGTTATACTGTATGTCCATGGTAGATCTGGGAGGACCAGAAGCCCATATATACATGAAATGAACCCCCCCAAATCCCAGCTCTTCATTCCACTAGAGTGCATGGCCTTTCCTTAATCTGCAGATTAGAAGTAAATCCAGAAACACTGCGATTTAGAATGTGTTTGCGGGAATAAAAATCATAGGTGATTTTATTCTTTACTACAAGTATTTGTTTTACACAAACAGGTCCCATGATACCCTTCAGCAAAGTAGTGTGTCCTGACTAATTAATTGATTGCAGGTGCAGGCTAGATCATTAATTGCAACAATATATCGCTTTTAACTGGTTGTAGTCACTTCTACCAATAGGAGCAGAGCAACTGGCAGTTTGCTGTGTTGCCCATAAGCATACTGTGGTGAATAAATCATTTGAGGCCCAATTCTGCAACCCTCATTCATACCAAGCAGGCTTCTGTACAAGGAGATCTATTAAAACCAGTGAAACTAATTACAGAGTAAACCACAACTTGGCACAAACAAGTGTGACTGAACTGGGCCATTTGTTAGTGGATTAATACATGATGCCAAGCTCTTATATAAAATTAAGCATTTTATATCATGAATACCCTGAGATTATGGTTTCCAAATAATTGCCCATTTCTTTTGTCTGTTTTTTGTGTGTTTGTATTCAAATATTGATTAAAAAGGAAATTTAAACAGAGAGGGATAAGGTCTGAGTAACATAGTATAATAAAAGCAAACTGGATGGAGTTCAACACTTAAGTCATAAAGCAGTAGTTAAACCATTATTGTCTTCAGTGAGACTAGAAGTATTAACATATCAAGGCAAAAAAGCAAATTTGTAATGGCTTAGTTTGGTATTACCTTTCCAGGAGGAACTAGAACAAGAAAAACATGTTATGAAGAAAACACAGCTCTTGAAGCCCCAAGCCACCCTGGGGACAATTTAAAGGGACCTGTTGAAATTTTAAAAATTGGACCAGATCCTCAGCTGATGTAAATCAGTGTAGCTCTTAAAAAAAGTCACAAATTTACACAATATTCTCTACCCGTGTTACAAATATATTCAGCTATCAGTTCCTTAGTTGGGGGACACCACTGTGGTAGCACACTGAAACTGTCTTGGATTAAAGCATTCCCTTCATTGATGGAGTCCTTTGACAGCATGGCCTGGGGTAGCAGCTCACTATTCTTCTGCCTCAGTGTCGCCCCTCAGTCTTCATCCAACTCTCTGTCAGTACTGAATCCTGGCTCCTCTTGACTAATGCCACCTTGAGCCTAGTCCTGTCTCCTAACTCCTCCACCAGTATTGCTTTGGATCCCTAAAGCTCACCCTTTCCTTTAACTTCTGTCCCCAGTGGCCACTTTAACTTCAACACCCACTGTTGGTCACACCAATCTACTCTCTCTCTGCAACATCCTCCACCCTAGATAGGACGTTTGCCTTCTGTGCTTATCTGATCCTTCACTGAATTTCCTATAGCAGTTTATCCAAACATTTCTCCCTACTGGTTCCAATTTGTACCTCTGCTCAGATAATTCCAGGATCATGCAGCTCTTCCTGATTTCATTGCTTCTCTTCAGCCTGGGTCAGCTCTGGATTAATCTGACCCCCACCTTGACAGGATGTTCTCATTTGCTCTTTCCTCTAAAGCTGGGAAATGGCATCTCTGGAGGGAATGCAAACACATGTGATCCAAGGACATCTTGAAAGCCAACAGGCAGAGTGCAACATGGACACAGGGTTTCCCTGGGTTCACCAAAAGAATGTCATGTAAAGGCTGTAATGAAAGCCTCTGTCACATAATTATTGTGAGATATTTGTGTGGAAAATACATGAAGAGTTATGCATAGGTATTAAAAAATATGTTCTCTAGGTCTGTGAGAAAAAACAGCTCACCAAAAGACAATCCACATACTCCTGGCAGGCATATGGACTCTGGCTGGTCATATACAGATTGAGAATTTTATGATTCACAATGGTCATCCACTCAAAAGTGTGAATTGAATGCTAATGAAGGCTTGTGAAATCTTCAAAGAGAGGAAATTAACAGGCAGAGGTAAACAGCAGGAATTATCCTGTTTAGGAGTAAGGCAATGAACTTTTGGAACTGTATCTGGGCTCCAGCTGATCCCCTTGGTATTCCTTCAGTCCATGAGGACAAGCAGACAGCAGGCTTGATCTTATGAGAAGGGGTTTCACCAGGCTTGGTGGAAAACACTGAATAGAAATTTGGGTGAAAGAAACTTTTTTAAAGGAGGAGGAGAACTTGTCAGTTAAGTTCAGGCTTTAGAATGAGTATTATGCTGTTGTTTTATATGAAACCATTTGTCCCCATCTCTCTCACTGGTTCTTATTTGAATCTCAGTTCTTTCTTTAATAAGTTTCCTTTTAGTTTTATAATTGAACTCAATGCTGTGCTCATTACAGGAGCAGTGGTCTAAGGTACATGGTTCCTTTTGGAACAGAGGATCTCTGCTAGTATCCAGTGATCAGGGGCTGTATACCACAGAGGGATGCTTTGGAAGGACTTTGGGACTAGGGTGCATCCGTTATCAATTTGCAAGGCAAAGACACAACTGGTATAGCCCAGAGGATAGAGTATGAGTGACTCTAAGTTAGGGAGCTAATACCCAGCTAGTACAGACAAGACTCCCTTGTGCTTGAGACAGGTGGAAACAAGGCGACTCTCACCCCTGGGTGCCCTGAGAAGCATCACAACATGGTAACGCATTTTCTCTGTTAAGCGAAGTAATTAAAAATATGTAGTGTCTCCCCCTCCAGCTAACTTGCTCTGATTTCTGGGATGTGACCTCTTAATGAGATTTATTCTCTTTAAAATGTAGCACAGGCAAAAGAAAGAAAAATACCTAAATCTTAGATCTGTTGCAGGAATTATCTTAAAATACCATCTTTAAACATGCTAAGGATTTGCTTTTAAATGAAGACTCTATGAAGACTTGGCCACTGGAGGATGCATGGATGAATTCTGAATGAACTGCTTAAAAGCTGGTTAAAATATTGCCATGCATTATTCAATATTGTAAAGCGTTTTGGGATATGGATTGTATACAAGAAGCTGCAAAATCAAACTCTATATTAATGGACTGAACTGTGGATCACATCACCTGTGAGCATATTTTAATTATTGGTGATTACACAGGTAAATAAATAAAAGTAAAAAAGCATCAGGCAAACACAAATTTGATTATTCTCTTTTGTAATGGAGGTATCGGCCTTAATGGACTGTTCTTTTCTTATGATTGTACACTTTTAGTCTGACAGCAAGGAAGAGAGAGAGGCATTATGTCAGACATTAGAGAAGTCTATATTATTAACAGTTACAGCCTAGAGTTTATCCAAATAATGTTACTGCTTATTAAAAAAAAGACTATTGCCACGTGTTCCTTTGCATTCACCCGCAATCTATGTTCAAACTGATAATACTTATGGCAAACTGAATGCATGTTGCAAAATTCATTGTAACATTCTCTGGGAAACTTCACTGGCAAAGAATTTGTGTTAATGAGGATACAAAAATTTCATACACTCGCAAAAAATCTTTCATCTAAAATATTAAGGTTTATGCTTCTATCATGTAGTATTTTTGAACACCATGATTTTTTTTCAGATGCACTTGCGATTACTTGCTCAATAATTTCTAGTCTAGAGATTGTTTACAAGTAGTTAGTTGTATGTATTTGATGTTTGACACCCAAACTGTGATTAGCTTTGATTGGCATATATAGTTGCTCACAGAATGTTTCTTTCCCCCTGGTTAGATGAACATTAGGGTTCTAGTTTTGAATACAGATACTGTACAAAATTAACTTGCCACCCACAAATATACTCTTAACATGTGCTGGTTCTGCAAATATTCCCATGATTAAACGTGTGTGCTAGAATATTCAAGGAAAGCAAACCCAGGCAAGCATTGTAGCAATGAACTCATTTACAAATATAACGGAATGTCTGTCTGTGGGAATTTGTCAGCAGTATTCATCCACTGCAAGCTGGGTGCATGTGTAAACTCTTGTCCATAGACAGGCCTCTCCTTGATTAATGTAATCTTCTATTTTGCTGCAGTGCATCTTGGCTGTTTCCTCTCCGGCTTTTTCAAAATCCTGCTGCTGTTGAAGAAACTTTCATCTCCCACTTCTCTGATCATGTCACACCCTGTTTGAATCCCTCTGGAGGCTTCTTACATCAACAATGAAAAAAGCTCCTTCTCCTCATCCATAATGCACCATGTGACCTTTCCTTGTGATGACTGTTGCCCTCTCATGCAGCTGCCTGGGAGAAGAAAAGTGAAATTTCTGAGCTCTCCTGCTCAGGCATTATTTCAGCATCAGTGCAAAATGGCCCTAGCATGGACAGAAAGGCACCTATAAATCTGCCTCCCCACTCTTTGCCAGCATGGGGAGGGGATAGTCACCTGAAAGAGCTGCTGCAGGAACATTCTGCAGTGTTCATTTCTAGGAAAAAGCCTGGGCCCAGAGCCCAGGGAGCAGTGGGGGATATGGAAAGAGGGCTGCTATAAGCAAGATGTCAGGTTGTCAGAAAATGCCACTATGCCATAATGCTTATTTTGTCTCACTTCAAGCTCTCATGGCTTCTCCCAACACAGACCAGAACTTGTTGGGAATCTTGGCTGGGACTCTGTCACAGGCAAGCATTGGAACTTCATTCCTTTTGTAATTTGGCATAGACCTGTTGTCAAAGGTGTTGTCAGATGCTACCAATGTGGTGCTCTGCTCTCTCCAATGTTGATATCACTCGGCTGCTTGCGTGTGTTCCCTCCTGTGCTGCCCCAGCTCTGCAGATAGCTGACACAGCAGACCCGAAGAGAACCCCCAATGACCACAGAGTCTAGTAAGGTACGAAGGCACTTCAGCCAGGTTTATTGCTGTATTGGACACAATAATAGTTCCCTGTAGGTTTCTTAGCCTAACTCAGGGTATACTACGAATATGTGCCCCCGGTCAATGGACTCGGCTCAGTCAGTGGCAGGACTTTCCACTGCCCCCTCGGCCGGACAAAGACACCGCCCCAGGGATACATTCTTATACATAGGTACAAACAAGTTACACATCACTCCTGGCATATTGAGGTACAACCCTTCTACGTAGCAAGGTACAACTCCTCTATGTAGCAAGGTGCCGCCTCTCACCTTGTACATGTTGGTTAGAACAAAACAACTCTATCCATCATATTACCCTTTTGGCCCTGTCATTGGGATGGGTCAGCCTGTTCCTTGTTATCTGTGTGGAATGTGCAAGTATGTGAATGTTCTGATCTCTAGTTTTCAGTACCTTTTAGGTACGTATCTTCTTGCAGCATCAGCCCTTTCCTTGCCAGCTTCTGTGAGCAGGGCCTGCCTCTGGTTCACAGCTTAACTTTGCTTTATGTTAGCAAAGTCTTGACCATTACTTTAGTTCAGGCTTTAGGCCTCATACCAGGCCTCTGATACCAAGGTTTATATCTTAGGGCCTTTTCTTACTACAAGACCTAGTCATGCTAACACCTCACTCAGGAAACTCGAGGCTCTGATAAACCTCTCCCACCCTAGACTCAGGAATCAGCAGTGAAATATGTTCACCTCCAGATATAAGAACCATTCATATTACACTGCTCTGCGGATCAGAGTGATTGTAAAAATAAACTGCATTTGCAAAAACAAACAAACCCCTCGAGCTTTTAGAGGCAGAGAAGTTGCTGCCTAGAAACTAACCTCCTACTCAGGGGATGCTAGAGTTCCCTCCCATCTCTGAACCAGTGGACAGTTACCCTCCTGTCAGCTTTTCACCTACCTGCCTTTGTTGTACTGACTTTTAGTCTTTCAGCCATATTATCTGTCAGTCTTCTGCACTGACAGCTTTATGGGATTTGGCCATGTTGTGTATTTGGTTGTCATAGTTTTTGATCCTATGGCAACTGAGTTAGATTATTAGGGGATAGCCCAGCCAGCTTCGGCTGGTTAGGTGAGCTCTGTGTCTGTAAATAAATGACAGTTTTGTTAGCTGTCTGCTGTCTGGCCTCAAGTGATTTCTTCCTAAACCGGCTGCCCCCAAGGATATAACAAGTGGCGATGATAGATGGGATTCCGGTGCTGCTCCAATAACAGAAGGAAGTAGAAATCAAGGTAAAGAACAAACAAACAAAAAAACTGCTTGTTTGCACTGACTGTGAAAATGAAACTAAAAATCATGGCTACTCTGACCGGGTCACTGGAACCTTTTGATGAGAATATAGTGTAATGGCATGTGTATACTGAGAATTTTGAGCTTTTTGTTATTGCAAATGACATTACAGAAGAGAAGAAGGTACCAATATTCTTAAGTGTTGTAGGGGCTAAAACCTACTCCCTGCTACGCTGCTTACTACACCCTGTTAAGCCTGAGACTAAATCTTACAGTGACATTGTGGAAATCCTGGGGTCCCATTTTTCCCCCAAACCACTGGTAATTGCTGAAAGATATCGGTTCCACAAAAGAGACCAAAAAGAAGATGAAACAGTTGTACAATTTGTAGCAATTTTAAAAAAGCTAGCAGAACACTGTGAATTTAAGGAGATGTTAAATGATGCCCTGTGTGACAGGTTAGTGTGTGGCCTGTACAGTGTAGCTACACTGAAGCGCCTACTGACAGAGGCTCAGTTTACATTACAGAAGGCTGTTGATATTGCTGTATCTATGGAACTGGCTACAAGGGAGGCGCAATACATCGGTGCATCTCCTAGGGTGCAAAAAGTGTCACAAGAACCTACCCACAAAACTGTGTAGAGTCAGGAATGTTACCGCTGTGGTAAGCCAGGTCACCAGGCATCAGAATGCTGGTGTAAGGACTTGGTGTGTTGACACTGTGTCAAAAAGGGACACATTGAGTGTGTCTGTAACCAAAAGAAAAAGAGGTCTGTGGTCTGGCCAACAAAAAGAGGAACCCTGCATACCCTAGAGCAGACCCAGGATGATCAAGGTGACACCTTATCACAAGAGGAAGTGCCACTGCATGTTTTGTCTTTGGCAGTGGGCTCACATGAATACTGGGTAACCCCGTTGTTGGATGGCAAACTTATACGCATGGAACTGGACACTGGTGCAGCCGTCTCGCTGGTCTCCGAGACTGTGTATAAAGAAAAGTGACAACATCTTCTGCTTAAGGCAACAAAAACTGTACGGGAGAAGCTGTGCCCATGTTGGGCACTATTGATGTTAAGGTGGAGCTCAATGGACAGGCTGCTAAATTGCCACTGTTTGTGGTGAAAGGTAATTATCCAGCCTTAATGGGTCGGTTCTGGCTTGGGAAGATTCAGCTGAACTGGGCAGAAGTGCACCGGATCACTAAAGAAGAAACCAGTCTAACCCCTATACTAAGGAAACATGCTGCTGTTTTTGGAGAGGATCTGGGAAGTATGAAGGGAATCACTATGACATTGAACTTTAGACCTGACAGTCCACCAAAATATCTGAAAGCCAGAACTGTGCCATATGCTATCAGGCCAAAAGTTGAAGCAGACCTGGAGCGCCTGGTCACCAATGGAGTCCTAATACCAGTTACCCATAGCCCATGGGCCACTCCTATCGTTCCAATAGTGAAGAAAGATGGCTGTCTCCAGATTTGCGGTGATTTTGAAGTCACTGTCAACCCAGTGTTGTGTGCAGAGCAATACCCACTTCCCCGCATCGATGACCTCTTCACAGGCCTGGCTGGGGGACAAAAGTTCAGTAAGATTGATCTGAGTCAAGCATATTTACAGATGCACGTCAATGAAAAGTCCCAAGAGCTGTTGATTATTGTGACTCATAAGGGGCTTTATCGATACTGTTGCCTATCCTTCTGAATAACGTCTGCTCCCACCCTGTTCCAGAGGGCTATGGACCAGATCTTGTGTGGCTTGTCAGGAGTTCAGTGCTATCTGGATGATATCCTGGTCACTGGAAGGAATGAAGAGGATCACTTAAAGAATTTAGAGGCTACCCTACAAAGACTGGAAGAGTATGGCCTATGAGTTCGCAAAGACAAGTGTGAATACTTCCAACCCTCTGTTGAATATTTGGGACACATCATTGATTCTGTGGGTCTTCATAAGGCCCCGGCAAAAGTTAAGGCTATAGTGGAGGTTCCCCCACCTCGAAATGTAAGCCAGCTGCGCTCGTTTCTAGGACTACTGAACTATTATGGAAAGTTCATCTCACAGTTAGCCACACTGCTAAAACCACTTCACGAGCTCCTTGGGCAGAATAAGGCCTGGAAGTGGACTGAAGCCTGTGATGTTGCATTTAACAAAGCTAAGGATGCATTGCTAAATTCTGAAGTTCTAACGCACTTTGATCCATCCTTACCCCTACAACTGGCCTGCGATGCCTCCCCTTATGGAGTGGGAGCAGTTGTGTCACACATTATGCCTTCGGGAGAAGAGAGACCTATTGTTTTTGCTTCAAGCACTCTAAGCAAAGCAGAAACTAGCTACACCCAAATCGAACATGAGGCATTAGGAATTGTTTTTGGAATTCGGAAGTTTCATCAGTGCCTGTTTGGGTGGAAGTTTACTATTCTCACAGACCATCAACCTCTGACGTCAATTTTTGGACCTACACAGGCATTCCCCCATTAGCTGCTAGTCGTATGCAACGTTGGGCATTGTTACTTCCAGCACACACATATGAAATCAAATATAGGAAATCCACTCTGCACGGCAATGCAGATGGCCTTTCAAGGTTGCCTTTGCCAGTCAAACATCAAGATAGTACCCAAAAGGAAATCTTTTACTTTGAACAGGTAGAGAATATACCCATCACTGCTACTCAGATAAAGAAGGCAACTCGCATAGACTCAGTATTGTCCAAGTTATGGATCTGGTGATGCATGGAAAATCTCGACAAACCTCTCCGGTCTCACCCGACCTTGTTACCTATATGTCCAGGAGGACGGAGTTATCGGTCCAATCTGGTTGGTTGTTGTGGGGGAGACGTGTCATTTTTCCACCACCACTGAGATCACAGATGTTAGAACAGCTACATTCCGGTCACTGTGGAATAGTGCGCATGAAGGAAATTGCACTAGCTATTTTTGGTGGCCTGGATTGGACAGTGCTATTGAAGAGAAGGCAAAAGCTTGCATGTCATGTCAGGGTGTGAGGAATGCACCCCAGTGGGCACCCCTACACCCATAAGACTGGCCTGAAAATCAGTGGCAACGTATTCACGTTGACTTCGCTGGCCCCCTTGAAGGAAGCATGTTCTTGGTGGCAGTAGATGCCCATTCTAAATGGCCAGAAGTCTCTCTAATGCAGTCCACTACTGCAGAGAGTACTATCCAAAAACTATGGGGACTCTTTAGTCGTTTTGGTCTGCCAGAACAACTTGTGAGCGACAACGGACAGCAGTTTGTCTCTCAGGAGTTTCAAAATTTTATGAAGGCAAATGAGATACACCACATCATTTCAGCACCATATCATCCATTCACTAATGGATTAGCTGAAAGATTTGTGCAGACAATGAAACATGCTTTGAAATCAGCAAGGGGACAACACTCCATTCAAAAGCGTCTGGATACCTTCTTACTTTCCTACAGATACACACCTCATGCTACTACCAAGGCATCCCCGGCCTTTCTAATGATGGGACGACAGCTGCCCACTTGCTTTGATCTGCTGAAACCTTCTGAACCCCGACAAATTGTGCAACGTCAGCAGCAATATCAAGTCATCAGATGGGCACCCAGAGCAAAAGACTGAACCTTTAGCTCGGGACAGCTGGTTTTGGCTCGGAATTATACTTCCGGAGCTAAATGGGTCCCTGCCACGATCATCACTCAAACAGGACCTGTTTCCTACACAGTCCGAACTGCAGAGAATCTTTCCTGGCGGTGACATGTAGATCAGCTGTTGCCAGGTCATGCCAATCCTCAGGACACGTCTGCAGTTGAGTGATCTGACTTCACCTCTTCTGGTGAGACACTGAATCACAAATCACCTGTTCCTGACTGTTCTCCTTGTTATAAACAGATAGTTAAGGGTTAATGTCTCTCTTACCTGTAAAGGGTTAACAAACAGGGACCCCAAACACCTGACCAGAGGACCAATCAGAAGACAAGCTACTTTCAAATCTCTCGGGGAGGGAAGACTTTGTTTGTGGGTTTTGGGTTTGGCTTTGTTCTCTCTGAGTCCTGGACGGGGCTAGAGGTGTAACCAGGTTTCTGCCAATCTCCCTGCTACAGTCTCTTATCTGTTCAGAATTGTAAGTAGAAAAGGCGGTCATAGTCTTTTAATTTGTTTTCTTTTTCATTTGCATATGTGTACTTGCTGGAAGTAGCTTAAATTGTGTTTCTGCTGGAGAAAGTTTCTTTCTATTGTTTATAAGTTAAAAGACCCTGTAACTTTTTACCATCTAAGTGCAGAGACAAGTTTTATGTTTTTCTTCTTTTATTAAAGTTTCCTCTTTTTTAGAATCTAATTGATTTTTCTGGCTATCTTTTGTAAAACTCCAGAGAAGGGAGTCTGCACTCACCAGGGAATTGGTGGGAGAAAGGAAAGGGGAGGAGGGAAGGGAAACCTGCTCTCAGCATTTATCTGTGTATCTCTCTCTGGGGAAAAAGAGAGGCGGGAGTGGTGATTCAAGGAGTTGAATCAGGTGATCTCCTAGTGTTCCCAGGGCGGGAAAAAGCTGTGAGGAAGAAAGGAGGGGGGAAGGGAAATGGTTTATTCCCCTTTGTTGTGAGACTCAGGGAATCTGAGTCTTTGGGATCCCCAGGGAAGGGTTTGGGGAGACCAGAGTTTATCAGGCGCTCTAAATAAGTCCTGATTGGTGGCAGCCTATCAAATCTAAGCTGGTAATTAAGCTTAGGGGAATTCATGCTAGTACCCATATTTTGGACACTAAGGTCCAGATTTGGGAATTATATTATGACACTCCTCCATTACTGCCAGTGGCTGAGATACCCTTTGTCCAGCACGAGCTGATACCACCTCCTCACCTGTTCGTGCTGCGGACCCTGAGCCCATAGTACTTTCAGGTGCAACAACACCAGAAGTTTGCCGTAATCCACCTAGAGACAGAAGGCCTCCTCATAGGCTGGATCTTTAGCTAGGGCAAACCCACGGTTATGGGGCAAAATAATCCCCAGGGTTTAGCCAGGAATGAAGGCAGTCTACCCTCCTTCTCTAGTCTAGTGTGTGTTTTATTTAGGGGATGTTCTTATTAGGGGGGAGGAATATGTTGTGTATTTGATTGTCAAGGTTTTTGTTCCTATGGCAACTGAGTTAGATTATTAGGGGATAGCCCAGCCAGCTTCAGCCGGTTAGGTGAGCTCTGTGTCTGTAAATAAAAGATAGTTTTGGTAGCTATCTGCTGTCTGGCCTCAAGTGAGTTCTTCCTAAATTGGCTGCCCCCAAGGATATAACAGGCCAGATGCTAGATCTCTGTAGTATTAGAAAATCTTACTATCGTTTATTCTCTCAGTAGATGGATCACAGAATATTCAGGGCCAGACTCTGGCACCCTTGCTCACCTTGAGAAGCACTGTACTCCACAAGTCAAATCAGTGAAACTACTCAGGTTGCTGCTTGAGGGGAATAAAGGTATCAGAATTAGCAGCAAGGGCACAATTCTCCTCCTGTTGCAGTCAATGGCAAAACTCCTAGGATTGCAAGCGCAATAGCTGTTTGTGTGCATAACAGCTGCAATTGCATGTACAGTTACAAATATCTAGTCCTATGTCTTTAATGTTGGATGATGGGCTTAGTTCTAAAATAAAAATAACTTTCCTTGCTGTAATGAAGCTACTGTTTATTGGCTATGTTTAGGTATGTTTATTAATCACATAACAAAGCTGTTATTAGCATTATGGCTTGATTAGCATCTGGTTGTAATCACAGTATGTTGTGGCCAAGATTTTCCAAAGTGACAACTGTTCTGAGGGAGCTCAGCTTGAGATGCATTAGAGAGACCCAATTTTCAGAAAATCCTATATGCCCCAGTCACTGAAAATCAGGCCCCTTTAAGGTGTATCATATTGGGCCTCCAAAAATGGAGGTCCCTACTACTGCCTATGAAAATCTTGGCCTAAGAGTGTAGCATTCTACATCCCAATAGCTTACCAACCCCGAGTTTGTGAAATGGTGCATGTCAATTATGCAGGGCACACGGACTGCCATTCAGGTGCTAACCTTGGCATGTTGTAGAAAATAAAGTTCTTCTTTGCCAACTGATCACTTTTTTTGTTTGTTTTTAATACTCCCAACCATTCACTCTCCCACTGCTTCCCCTAAGAGCACTATTCTGTCCTTATACCAAATCCACAACCAATCTCATTTTTCAAACCACATTCTCCATTTGTTGGCACTCCTGCCTGTTGCTCTCCTCTCCATAATGAGCTTATTCACATTCCATATTCAAAACCTACTACGTGATTCACTGAACAGAAAAGTGTCCTGGCTTTGCACTGTTTGATGAAGGCTGATCTGGGGTATGACATTATAAACAAACTTTTATATCTGAATAATTTCATCCTGTTTAACAAAGTCAATAAATACATTAGATCACAGCAAGAGCTTGGTTCTGAGGGGCTTGGCTGCAGAATCAGATGCTCTCATTAATCTCATTTCATTCCTCCCTGTGGTATATGGAAGGTGTTGGTTCCAATTTTTAATCTCCTAACTGAACTATTCAAAAGAATAATTACAGCAGCAACAAGAAAAATCAAACATACCCGTGGCTTTCAGACATCAAAAGAGATGGGTGAACTCATTCTGATAAAATCCAAACTTCCCTAAATTTTTATCTGGATCCAAGCTCTCTCTCTCTCTCTCTCTCTCTCTCTCTCTCTCTTTTTAAAATGTAACTAGAGTCTTGTATCAGTTTTGCTTGCTTCAGCAGAAGCGGAAATGCTGAAATACTGCATCAATACACAGCCTATTGTCAAAGTATTTCCAGTACAACTGGATGCAGTAAGTATCACAAATCTTGAGAATTTCCAGTCTTATTTTGCTGATTCAATGGGTTCACAATTTTATAGTGTTCATTGAGAGAGGGCTTAGCCCTGCGTACATCCAAATTAATGGAAAAATTGCTGGATCAGGCTTATAAATATCTAAAATTTAGGGGTTTTTATTATTCAGACAAAACTTCCAAACCTTTAAAAGCAACTTGCATTAATAGATATGGTTGCTATACACTCCCCTTATCACTGACAGAAACATAAGAACAGGAGGAGCTTAGCCATCAAAATAATAAGCGGAGATTGCACCTAATTCTGCTGTCAGTTATTCTATAGTTTTGCTCCATTGACTTTGGAGTCCTCTATACTTTATATCAATATAAGTGAGCTCTAAATCAAGATTTATTGACTTGAGAAATAAATATCGTCAAGGGTGAAGCTTTACCTTAAGACATAATAAATGTTGATTTTCTGCAAAACAGTAGGTTACTGTATGCATTGTTACATAAATTCATTATTGGAATTGCTCAAGTAGCTAGGACAGCATGCCAGCTAATCTCAGAAAGTAGCAGGAGGTTTTTCCCCCTATAATTGAGAGGTCTAAAAAGAAGTTGATGAAGTAAGAGGCCTAGAAAAAAACCCTGTTTTCTTGTAAGGAGTGAAACTATAGCTTCCATGGAACTCAGTACAGCCAATTAGGAAGCAGTTATTTGCACAATTCATTTGATTGGCTGTGTACGGTGTTGTTCAGCCATGTTGACATTCTTCCATATCTCCAATATTGCTCAACTCTCAGGAGAAATTTACTGATCTGTCATGACTACACTTGTGAAGAGTCCAGCACTATTTTTCTGGTTAGCTAACAGTTGGTGAACCAATCCTGATTTCCTTCTAGTGTAATTATTCTTCATATGTATTTACTAATTTTCAGAGTGTGGGTTGTTCACAAGCTGTTCTGACTATTTGTGTTGTCTGGTAGGGCAGATGTTGTAAGCCACGTGATGTTATTTGTTCTCCTTGATTGCATGACAGAAATATTTTAGGTAGGAGAAGAAGAATATCCATGTAACAAATATTCAATAACAAGCAATGCATGGATTTTTGAATAATCAACCACATATGGTAAATTCATCAAGATTTCACAAGACTTCCAATTGTTTCAATAATTGCAAAAACAAATGGGATGATATCAGGAATCCTGGTGAACTTTGATCACAAATGGATTCATAAATCAGGGTAGGATTATTTTTTGACTGTTTGACCAGCCTTCCTCTTATAAATCGTGTATGTTGGACAAAAAACTGACAAAAACAACTAGGAATCCTTATGACACCTTAGAGACTAACACATTTATTTGGGCATAAGCTTTCATGGGCTAAAACCCACTTCATCAGATGCATGAAGAGAAAAATACAGGAGCAGGTATAAATACGTGAAAGGATGGGGGTTGCTTTACCAAGTGTGAGGTCAGTCTAACGAGGTAAATCAATTAACAGCAGGATACCAAGGGAGGAAAAATAACTTTTGAAGTGGTAAGAGAGTGGCCCACTTTTCACTTCATGCATCTGATGAAGTGGCTTCTAGCCCACGAAAGCTTATGCCGAAATAAATGTGTTAGTCTCTAAGGTGCCACCAGGACTCCTCATTGTTTTTGCTGATACAGACTAACACGGCTACCACTCAAAAAACTGACAGATATTCTTTGCCTATTTTAGCATTCAGGACCCTTTCCTTTGGGTCCAGAGCCTAGAATTGAAACTCTGGGCACTGAGTTGTTATGCTGTCTGTAACTGCTGTTACTGTCACATCATTTAAATGAATTATTTCTATTACAGATGTGAATGTTATCACTGGCTTTGGAAATAAAGTCAGCATTCCTGTTACACAGACCCAGGTTGTATGTTAAACAATGCTTAACAATTGGTAGCTTTTTTTCCATGACTGACACATTTACTATCACTTACAATTTCAAAATACTATGACCTGGAGCACTACACTTTAGATGTCAGTGTCTTGTGACTAATGAATATAACGTGGCAATTTCTATTCTGAAATATGTCCTATACAATGAAACCTGACTTCTAATTAGAGTTTTACTTGAAAAAAGGGTGCAACTGTAATAGAACTTTTGTATTACCATTATTTGTTACAAAGCAGTATTCACCAATAGGTGAAATCCAATTAACCAGAAGCGAAGGTGTAGAGTAATTAGTAGAAGAGGGTTTCCTGAAGGGGATTTTAGGGATAGTGGCAAGTGTGAGAGATGTTCTGGGCAGGAGGATCTGGAGCAACGTGGGTTGGAGCTGGCATGCGAGGTAAGTAGGGAAGAAGAGCTAGGCATGTGGAGAAGCATTGACAAAGAAGGGAACCAGAACTGAGTACAGGTGATCCTGAGAAGTAGCTGGCATTCCATAGCAGCACCATTGCTAACCAACCTGGGAGAGGAGTTAAAGATAAGGGCTGGTGGTGCATAAAGGGGAAAGAGATGGAGGAGCTGCAGACCTAGCTAAGGAGAGCTAGATGGCTCTGTGAAAAGAGAGCGTGGTGGGAGGTGGCAGTGTAGTGGTCTCTCACTTGTTCTAGGGCTAAAGAGTTCATTAGAAATATAATTATAAAAATTGTTATAGTCGTGTTTATAACAATCAAAATGTTACAACAGTTTGGAAAGAATCCTTGAACTAATCATATGCTGAATAGGTAATAAAGCCAGCTTAATATACACACAGGAAAAAAGCATTAACAGAAAACAAACCCCAGAACCATACATTTTGTGCCAGGTGCCAGTTCTTGCCAAGACAGCAGGCATTAGCCAAGAACTGACAAACTCAGTTGGAGACCAGACCAGTGCACCTGTATGCTAGTTTTGCTCAAAACAGGTATTAGTCTTTATACTGTGTTTAGTAATATTTTAGGCTCTATGAAATGCTTGTAAGTTGTTGCATGCATTAATCTCACTTGCAATGTTGGTGTTCCATACCATAACAAAATGTGTAAGTCTTGGTTTATAACTTTGAAAATGTTTGCTCTGACCTTGTGAACCCAGGCACAGGAATCATCCCCCACTGCACACCCAGAAGAACTATCAAAATCAGATGGGCCATCAAGGAATATCACAATGCTCCACACAAGGAAGCTTGTCCTGGGGACTTGGAAGTTGAATGAAGGAAATAAAACAAGTCCTAGGAAAATTTTCCATCTCTCCTCACAGTTTTGAACTCTGACAGGGCCAGAGACTCTAAACTGATGAAAAGTTCCCCGGGGTTACCTCTTGGTCTGCACTAAAGGACACTTTAGCTTGACAGATCATTACAATCCTGTCACTCTTAGGTTTTAGATGGTAACTCATTTGTGTATATATGTTTGCTTGCTTTAACCTGCAAATAATTCTCATTTCTTTTTTCTAGTTAATGAACCTTTAGATAGGATTACTATAGGATTGGCTACAGGTGTTTTCTTTGGCGTAAGATTTAGATAGGGTGACCAGATGTCCCGATTTTGTAGGGACAGTCCCGATTTTTGGGTCTTTTTCTTATATAGGCTCCTATTACCCCCCACCCCCTGTTCCGATTTTTCACATTTGCTGTCTGGTCACCCTAGATCTAGAGTACCAATTAAATATGTAAGTCAAACTACACCTGTATGTGACAGATACCTGGACACCTTTATCAGACTTCACCGAAATAGCCAGAGCAATGTATTAGAATTTGTTAATACTGATTATTAATAGTATTTGTTACTTATATTCTTATAGCACCTAAATGCCCCAACCAGTATTGGTGGTCCATTGTGCTAGATACTGAACAAATATGGAATAGGAGATGGTGCCTACCCTGAAGCGCTTATGTTCTAAAAGATAAGACAGACAAGTTGAACCTACGTGGCAGAGAATGTAAAGAGAATAACTTTTATTCCTTATCTACTAATGCTAGGAGTCTGGGTAATAAGCAAGAGGAATTGAATATTCTCATTGATGAGAAGAAATTTGATATAATTGGCATTACTGAAGCCTGGTAACACAAGTGGAATGTTAAAAACACCAGTGAGGAGGACAGAGTGAGTATAGAGATGCAGTGTGGCATTCCAAATTAAAGACACCATCCCCTGTTTTAGACTTATTGATAACTCAGACCTGCAGGATCTTGAATGTATGTGGAACAATGTGCTATTTTACAAAGCCCAGGAAGTGAACTGGTGGGGTTCTATTACAGATCATCAAATCAAACCAGAGAGAGGGATAAATTGCTCCTTAAACACCTATGTTATGTGTGGAAAGAAAAAATGGTGGTATTATGGGCTATTTCACTTTGGGAGAAATATGTGGGATGACTCATGCAGCCAACAGTAAAACATTATCAAAATTTCTAAAAATGATACAAGATAATTTTCGAACATAAAAGGTATTGCACCCAACATGTGGTAACTATTTTAGACCTCTTTATGATGGATAAAGATCTGGCCTGGAAATTGATGGTTGCCAGGAGCCAGTGCCTATGACTTGATTACATTACTTACAGGCAAACAGAGGGATTGTCCCAATCAGTAATATTTGTGCTTGGTGCTTCAAAAGGGCTGATTTCTCAAGGCTGAGATAGAATGAAATTGATTGAGAGGAAAAATTTAGACAGAAAACTGTGAATGAAATTTGGGAGTTGTTTAAGAAGAGTTTATTAGATGGTCATAAAACTAAAATTCCACAACTGTGAAAGAGAACAGCTTTGGTTAAAAGACCATCCTGGTTAGTAGGGGAAATGAAATTAGAAGTAATAATAAAATAAAAATATAGAACATGTGGAAAAAGGGGAAGTAGATAGAAACAGTACAAAGCTGCCTGTGCAACCTTAATTTGCCCCCATTGCGAGTATGAATTGATTCAATCTTTAATTACATGATCACATACTATTTTTTCCACAGGACTCCTATCTCATTCAGTTTACATGATGGAGCTGCTCTGGGGATGAATCAGGTGTGTGCAGTGGAGACTATTATCTATGGGAGCTCTGCCTGATTTATTACAGAAGTAACAAACAGGGCAACCAAAATTACTGGAAACTTTTGACCATAATCTCCTTGTGCCTCAGTTCCCCATCTGTAAGAAGAGGCTATTAGCGTTCATAGAATCATAGATCAGGATTGAAGAGACCTCAGGAGATCATCTAGTCCACCCCCCTGCTCAAAGCAGAACCAACCCCAACTAAATCATTCCAGCCAGGGCTTTGTCAAGCCAGGCCTTAAAAACCTCTAAAGATGGAGATTCCACCACCTCCCTAGGTAACCCATTCCAGTGCTTCACTACCCTCCTAGTGAAATAGTTTTTCCTAATATCCAACCTAGACCTCCCACACTGCAACCTGAGACCATTTCTCCTTGTTCTGTCATCTGCCACCACCGAGAACAGCCTAGTTCCATCCTCTTTGGAACCCCCATTCATGTAGTTGAAGGCTGCTGTCAAATCCCACCTCACTTTTCTGCACACTACATAAGCCCAGTTCTCTAAACCTCTTCTCATAAGTCATGTTCCCCAGCCCCATAAACATTTTTGGTGCCCTCCGCTGGACTCTCTCCAATTTGTCAACATCCTTTCTGTAGTGTGGGGCCCAAAACTGAACACAGTGCTCCAGACGTGGCCTCATCAGTGCTGAATAGAGGGGAATAATCACTTCCTTCAATCTACTGGCAGTGCTCCCAATGCAGCCCAATAGGCCATTAGCCTTCTTGGCAACTAGGGCACACTGTTGACTCATATCCAACTTCTTCTCTGTAATCCCCAGGTCCTTTTCTGCAGAACTGCTGCTTAGCCAGTTGGTATCTAGCCTGTAGCAGTGCATGGGATTCTTCCATCCTAAGTGCAGGACTCTGCACTTGTTTTTGCTGAACCTCATCAGATTTCTTTTGGTCCAGTCCTCCAATTTGTCTAGGATACTCTGGACCCTATCCCTACTCTCCAGCATATCTACCTCTCCCGCCAGCTTAGTGTCATCCACAAATTTGATCTGGATGATGGGATGAATTGCATCCTCAGCATCAATAAAGATGTTGAACAAAACTGGCCCCAGGACCGACTCCTGGGGCACTCCCCTTGATACCGGCTGCCAACTAGATAGAGCTGTTGATCACTACCTGTTGAGCCTGATGATCTAGCCAGCTTTCTATCCACCTTATAGTCCATTCATCCATCCATACTTTTTAAACTTGCTGGCAAGAATACTGTGGGAGATTGTATCAAAAGCTTTGCTAAAGTCAAGGCATATCATGTCCACTACTTTCCCCATATCCACAGGTCCAGTTATCTCATTATAGAAGACAATCAGGTTGGTCAGGCATGACTTGCCCTTGGTGAATCCATGTTGACTGTTCCTGATCACCTTCTTCTCCTCCAAGTGCTTCAAAATGGATTCTTTGAGAACTGCTCCATGATTTTTCCAGAGACTGAGGCGAGGCTGACCAGTCTGCTCCCTGGATTCTCCTTCTTCCCTTTTTTAAATATGGGCACTATATTTGCCTTTTTCCAATCATCTGGGACCTCCTCCAATTGCCATGAGTTTTCAAAGATAATGGCCAATGGTTTTGCAATCACATCAGCCAACTCCCTCAGCACCCTCAGATGCATTTCCTCTGGCCCCATGGACTTGTGCATGTACAGTTTTTCTAAATAGTCCTTAACTTGTTCTTTTACCATTGAGAACTGCTCACCTCCTGCCATACTGTGCCGCCCAGTGCAGCGGTCTGGGAGCTGTCCTTGTCTTTGAAGATTGAGGCAAAAAAAGCATTGAGTATTTTAGCTTTTTCCACATCATCTGTTACTAAGTTTCCTCTCCCATTCAGTAAGGGTCACACACTTTCCCTGACCACCTTCTTGCTGCTAACATACCTGTAGAAACCCTTCTTGTTACCCTTGATATCTCTTGTTAGCTGCATCTCCAATTGTGCTTTGGCTTTCCTGATTACACCCCGGCATGCTTGAGTAATATTTTTATACTCCTCCCTAGTCACCTGTCCAAGTTTCCACTTCTTGTAAGCTTCCTTTTTGTGTTTAAGCTCACTGAAGATTTATCTGTTAAGCCAAGCTGGTCGCCTGCCATATTTGCTATTCTCTCTGCACATCGGGATGGTTTGTTCCTGTACCCTCAATAAGGCTTCTTTAAAATTCAGCCAGCTCTCCTAGACTCCTTTATCCCTCTTATTAGCCTCCCAGTGGATCATGCCCATCAGTTTCCTGAGGGAGTCAAAGTCTGCTTTTCTGAAGTCCAGGATCCGTATTCTGTTACTCTCCTTTCTTCCTTTAGTCAGGATCCTGAACTCTATCATCTCATGATCACTGCTGCCCAAGTTGTCACCCACTTCCACTTCCCCTACCAGTTCTTCCTGTTTGTGAGCAGCAGGTCAAGAAGAGCATGGCGCCTACTTGGTTCCTCTAGCACCTGCACCAGGAAGTTGTCCACAACACTTCCAAGAACTTCCTGGGTTGTCTGTGCACTGCTGTATTGCTCTCCCAGAAGATGTCAGGGTGATTGAAGTCCCCAGGGCCTGTGATCTGGAAACTTCTATTAGATGTCCAAAGAAAGCCTTGTCTACTTTCTCCTCCTGGTCTAGTGGTTTGTAGCAGATGCCCACCATGACATCACTCCTGTTGCTCTCACCTCAAAACTTAACCCAAAGACTCTCAACAGGCTTTTCTTCAGTTTAATTCTGGAGCTCCGAGCAATCATACTGCTCTCTTACATACAGTGCAACTCCTCTACCTTTTCTCCCCTGCCTGTCCTTCCTGAACAGTTTATACATATCCATAACAGTGCTCCAGTCATGTGAGTTATCCCAACAAGTCTCTGTTGTTCCAATCACATCATAGTTTGACTGTACCTGGACTTCCAATTCTTCCTGCTTGTTTCCCAGGCTTCTTGCATTCGTGGACAGGCACCTAAAATAACTAGCCGATTGCCCTACTTTCTCAGTATGAATCAGGAAGCTTCCCCTGTTGCACCCTCCTCCTTGTATTTCCTCCTGGTATCCCACTTCTCCACTTACCTCAGGGCTTAGGTCTCCATCCCTCGGTGCACCTAGTTTAAAGCCCTCTCCATTAGGTTAGCAAGCCTGCCTGCGAAGAGGCTCTTCCCTCGCTTCATTAGGTGGATCCCGTATCTTCCTAGCAATCCTTCTTCCTGGAACAACATCTCATAGTTGAAGAATCTAAAGCCCTCTCCTGACACCACCTGCATAGCCATGCATTTACTTCCACAATTCAATGGTCTCTATCTGGGCCTTTTCCTTCAACAGGGAGGATGGACGAGAACATGACTGGTGCCTCAAACTCCTTTATCCTTCTTTCAAGAGCCACATAGTCTGCTCAAGGGCATTCTTGGCAGCATCACTGGTGCCCACGTGGAGAAGTAGGAAGGGATAGCAGTCTGAAGGCTTGATCAGTCTCGGCAGAGAGGCCACTGAAGTGCTACAACAGTGCAGCTGCAGTTGTGCTGCTGTAGCAGTTTATGTGTAGACAAGCCCTTAATCATGATCCTTGAACACAGGTGTTTTTATATATATATATATATATATATATATATACATACATACACAGTCTCCAATTCTAGTTTCTCCTTTTCTAGAAAATAGAAATTCATATTGTGTATACTGTATGACACCTTCCTGTCTAAATTGTGTTTTGTAGATTCAATTAGAGAAGCTATTTTTTTCTCATCCCTGCCGTAAAACTGGGTGCTAGAGCTGTTGTTTTCCATCTTAGAGATGTCTGAATTTCAGTGATGGGTGAGGGGTCCTGACAAAGGCCCTGTCAAGGCTGATTCCTCACTCTGGCACTCTGAGTTCAAAAGGTGGGGGCCTGCAAGGACTCTAAAAATTAATATTGGCCACTCCAGGCTGGTATTAAACTCCCAAGGTTACAGCTTCTCTCTGATCTTGGATGGGGAGATGCTGCCACCACCCAAGTGCAAAACCCCTTTGAGAACCCAGGAAGATGCACTTTGGAATTCCTTCCTGTGGGGTACCCTCAAGCTCACCCCTCCCATTCCAGGGAAGAGCAGAGAAAGAAAAACAAAGGAAACCAGCTGTTGCCACCAGTGAATTAAACAACATTTACACAAACCTCTTAGGACACAAAAGCCCAATCCTATTCTTAAAAAAAGGTAAATTTTATTAAAAACAAAAAAGAAAGAAAATACATCTGGAAACTCAGGCTATTGCTAGATTTAAAAACCCAAACATTTACAAGGATTAATCATCAAGAATAACTTGCTTGAGGTCCAGCTTAAAGGTTATAAACAAAACCAAAGCATTTGGGTTTAGCACAGAGGAGTCGACAAACCATAAAGAAATAAAAGTAGATAAACCTGATTTTGTCTTCCTAGACATTTCCTGATCTACCTACATATCTGGGGTTTCAAATGAGTAGTTTCTAGGTATGATACTAACGATTTTTCATATCTGGCTCCAAACTTTTTACAGCATAGTTGCATTGTGTTTGCTTCTCCCCGACAACAACAACAGACAGAAAAAAGGGGAGTCTTGTTTCAATATTAAAAAGTTCTAGCCTTCCCACTGGCTCTTTTGGCCAGGTGCCCACTCACTTCCTTTTATCTATGCATTGCAGTGGGACTTTTAACCCTTTACAGGTAAAGCAAGTACAACTACTAAGAGGCATTTCATAGTTAACTGGCTGGCTGAGTCCATAAAAGGGAGCTGTCCCACTCCCTTCATTTATCACAGGCCCTGATCCAAAGTCCACTTAAGTCGATGGAAAGATTCTTATTGGTTTGAATGTGATTTGGCTATGATACAAAGCATATTGAGATTGTTTGAGATTAATAATGCCATATAAATGTAGGGAATAATTACTATGTAATACTGCTCTTGCTTAACTTCTACATAGGATAGAAATAAATTCAATATTAATAATAAAATACATCTTGAGTCTTTAATGACTTCAGAAAACTGCAGTGTAAAAAAAGCTTATTGTGGATATAACATGCATGCTGCTGATTAGCTATTGTGGAACATGAACAACTTACAAAAAATGTGGGGGAACAGAAAAAAATACGGATTGCTGCTGTTTAATGACTAATTCAAGGGAGAAAAATCTTTTAAAAATATTATGGAGTCACAGTAGAGAGTCTATATTTATAGTAAGACGTTTTCCATTATAAACCGAATAATTACTTCCCATATGATATTCTAGGAGAGGTGGGGGTGGAAGCTCCATTATGTATAAACTTTTTTATATATAGCCCTGAGGAAATTTGTTTTGTTGAAAGTTTGAGGTTAATTGCACAAGCAATTGCAAATTCTGACTACACTGCGGTAGTAGCTGCTTTGTAGATAAGAATAAAGCTAGCTTCTCCTTACAGGCCCAAGGTTTTACTTCACTTAGCTCTCTCTTCCACTCCATATGAGCCATCTGAAATTTAATATGCACTTTGATCACTTACCGTCACCCCCACTGCCCATTCCATCTTAATATTGCATGCTAATATTTGGGAAAAAATATACACAGACAACATAAAAAATGACTAGATTGTAAAATTTTATTTCCTATTCACATACATTGCCATTACTCAACAGAAAAAAAAAATCCATAGTATTTCAGTGGCTACCCAATGTAGTTAAAAACACAAACTTAAAAAGTTTACATGTACTTCCCCAAACCAATCAGCACATTTCAGAACAAACTGCACTTTCAGGACATCAAGCTGATTGGTATAGACCCTGAGTCCTGGCTCCCTGGCCTTGTAGACTAGATGGAGCTGAACTGTCAGTGAGTCCCCCTTTCAGCCAGTACTCACAAAACTGCAGGACTGAGGAGCACCTAGCTTAATGCTGCCATCTATGCATCCTATGAACATACTAATTTGAGCATCTTACAATCTTTTTAAAGAGATTTATTCTCACAGCACTCCTTTGAGGTAGGGAGCTATTATCCCCATTTTGTCCCATCAGTTGAAGTGCAGAGAGTATAAGTGACTGGCTTTGACAGGGTGTTGATGAGTGAGAAGCATTTAATCAGCCCCTGCCACTCCAGCCCCAATCCACTCCCCTTGATTGGAGCTGGTTGGATAGTCCTGTGCCTGCCTGGTAATGGGCAGCACCTGCCAGCCTCATTAGCCAGGGGCTATAAAGGTGGGAGGAAGCTAGCAAGGAGGATGAAGAGAAGAGAGGCCAGGCACTGAGGGAGCCCTCTGGTCTGCTGCTGGCCAGGCCTGCTCTTGGCAAAGTTGGTTGAAAAACCTGTACATAGATGGGAAGTGGTGGTGGGAAAACAACTGTAAATAAAGAAAACTGGTGTTGCATTGAGCTGAGATGTTCCTGACTGATTGGAGAGGGCAACAGGGGCTGAAAACAGACAGGCCCAGCATGTGCCTCGCTACACTTGCCCAAGGCCATTAAGGGTAAATCTACTCTGCTGTTGGGAAAGAGCCTCCAGACTTGTGCTAGCTTGGCTCAAGCTAGTGTACTAAAAATAGCAGTGTGGATGCTGTGGTTTGGGTTCTAAAATCAGGGCCGCCCAGAGGATTCCTGGGGTCTTTGGCAGTGGGGGGGCCCCCGCTTCAGCGGTAAGTTGGCAGTGGGGGGCTCCTGCTGTGGGTCTTTGGGGCACTTTGGCAATGGGTCCTGGAAAGGAATGGCCGCCTTGCCACCAAATTACCACTGAAGACCCGGCTGCACTTTGGTGGGGGGTCCTGCTTTGGCAGGAATTCAGGGGTGGGGATCCTTCTGCCCCGGAGTGGAAGGATGCCCTGCCAGCAAAGACCGGGAGCAGAAAAAGCTCCAGGGGCCTGGGCCCGGTGAGAGTTTTCCAGGGCCCCCGTAGCGAGTGAAGGACCCTGCTCCAGGGGCCCCAAAAAACTCTCGTGGGGGCCCCTGCGGGTCCTGGGGCAAATTGCCCCACTTGCACCCCCTCTGGGCAGCCCTGTCTTTTATACACAGCCCTGTATTTTATACACAAACTGTGACAGAGTGCTGGGAGTTACCACATGAGCCTGTACTCTGATCACTCTGACACCAATCAGTTGCCCCCAGTAAGGGTGATTGAAGTTAATTATCTAATCAGGTGGGGTTAGGGTTAGGGTTAGGGCTGGGTGAGCTAAAGAGCCAATTAGCCCATTAGCTCCAGACTGATAAGAAGGGCACAGGAAGGAAATGAGGTGAGGAAAGTAACAAGGCTAGCTGAGCCTAGCCTGAGGGCCCTCAGGGAAGGGAGAGCTCTGCTCCTCGGGACATTGTGAATAGCATTGCTGCATGGGACTGTAAAGGTGTGGGTGGAGCAAATATAAATAAACTGTACAACATTGCTACCTGACTGGCAGAGTCTGAGTAGATTTGTGACAAAAGAGAGCAGGGACACAGTGCTGCCCTGTTACATGGGGATTTTCTGGGATTAATTTCCCCCATCAGAGGTGACAGAGAACCAAATGGGGTGGAGCGAGTGTGAATATTTGGTGTCCAGGCAATGTAGCAGACTCTGCAATGGTTACTTGGACAACAAAAGGAAATGCAAAAGATCATGCAATTGTCCCAGTAGTCCCATCATGTGAAAAGACAGTCATTCCTTGTATGACAGGGTGAACAGCAATAGAATCTACAAGAATTCATAAAGGAACAGCTGCAGGTGCAGCAGAATCTGGTGAATCCCACAATGGAGAACAGTGGAAGGACCCTGGGGTTAACCTGTGCAAGATGGACTGCTGCAGTGGAAGACCCTGATGCATTCTCAGAGGAAAAATTTAGTCAGAAATTTTAGGTCACTGGAGGGGTATGGCTCACAGCACTTACACAAAAATTACCTGACTGAGCTACTCACTGGCTAAGGCCAGGCATCCAAAGTGTGGGGGAAATAGCAGATGGCATATTATTGGGAGAATTTCTCCAGACCCTCCTCAAAAATGCACATTTGGGTCTGGAGGCATTAGCACATTTGGGTCTGGAGGCATTAGCCAATGACCCTGCAGGTCCCAAGAAAGAAGTCCAGCCATTTCAGGGAATGGACTTGGTGAGAAAGGGAAGGTACCTGGATTGCAGCATGGGCAACGGGAGGTGGGAGAAGGAAGAGGAAACGAGTGGAACTCTTTCAGGGAACTAGGGAGTGGTTTGCTACCAACATGGGCATCTGGGGCAGATAAAGCGAGACTGTCCTGTCATGGAATATGGGTTCACAGAATTCAGCAAGTGGATTGTGACTAAAGGGGATGGGCAGAACAAGAAAATGTCCACCAACCTTGTAAAAGTGGGGTGGAGGCTCCAGAGGAGGCTAGTGGATACCACCTTGGGATGCTCATTGATCTGTGTCATGGTATAACCCCCACTCTGAACCTTAGCGTCCAAAAGATGGGGTACCAGCATGAATCTCCCTAAGCTTAATTACCAGCTTAGATCTTGTAGTGCTGCCACCAACCAGGACTTGCAGTGCCTGGTACATTCTGGTCCCCCCAAAACCTTCCCAGAGGACCCCAAGACCCAGACCCCTTGGATCTTGCACAAGGAAAGTAAACCCTTTCCCTCCCTGGGTTACCCTGGAAGATCACTGTGATTCAAACTCCTTAAATCTTAAAACAAAGGGAAATGCACCTTCCCCCCTCCTCTTTTCCCCTCCCCAAGAGGTAATACAGATTCAAACTCCGTGAATCTAAAACAGAGGGATTCCACTTCCCCCCTCCCTTCTCTCTCTCTGTCTCCCACCAATTCCCTGGTGAGTACAGACTCAATTCCCTTGAGCCTCAACAAGGGGAAAAAATCAATCAGGTCTTAAAAAAGAAAAGTTTTTAATAAAAGAAAGAAAAAAGTAAAAGTTGTCTCTGTAATTAAGATGGTAAAGGTTACAGGGTCTTTCAGCTTATAGGCACTAGAGAGAAGCCTTCCCCCCAGCACAAATACAAATTAAACTCCTTCCAGCAAAATACACATTTGCAAATAAAGAAAACAATCAAAAAGACTAAACTGCCTTTTTACTGGTACTTACTATTTGAACAGAAAATTAGAGAGCCTGTAGGTACGTCTGGTTACTCTCAGAACCCAGAGAGAACTACAGACAAAACAAACACCACAAAACAAAGACTTCCCTCCACCGAGATTTGAAAGTATCTTGTCTTCTGATTGGTCCTCTGGTCAGGTGGTCCAGGTTCACTGCTTGTAACCAGGTAAAAGAGACATTAACCCTTAACTATCTGTTTATGACAGTCTGGAAGGATTTGGTGAAGCCTCAATGGATGCTGCCAGGTGGGAGGTTAGAGTTGGAGTGTGTTCATGGAGAAAGGAGATACCCACAGAGGTACAGGCGAAGTTCAAATAGAAGTGGGTAGGAGTAGTCAATGGGCTAACTTATCCAGTCGTTGGTAGGACAGACAAGAGCCCCTTCCCTTGTAAGAGGAAAACAGGGGTCCCCTGTGGCAGAAAAGGCAATGAGGAAATAAGGCATGAAATAAAAGAATCAGAAAATCCTAGACCAAAGGAAACAAGCCAGGAGGAAAATGGAACCTTCCTAGGAACAGGGAGTGGAGGAAATGGTAAAAACAAGGCTTAGGGGAAAAGTGTTGGGGTGACAAGAGCCAGAGTGTCCCAGGTACCCTTTTCACCAGAAAGAAAGAGTTATGAGGAAGAGTCCCCCACCTATAAAATGTGACTTCTGTGGAAGGAGGATGGACAGCCACCCTATAGAGCAAGCATGAGCACAAAGAGTCTAATGCCACCTTTAAGAGGGTTGGGCGTGGGGAAGGAACAGCCTCACAGCTAGTCAAGGGGGAGAAATGTGAGACAGAGGCCTGGCCAACACTACAGAGTTAGGCTGATGTAAGGCAGCTTATGTGGACTTAACTATGTAAGCATCTACACTAAAAGTAGCACCCACCCATGTAAGTCGCCCACTACACTGACTTAATAACTCCACCTCTGTGAGAGGCGTAGTGCTTAAGTAGTAAGTTTGATGCTGTGTCCGTGTAGATGCTGCATTGTTTATGCTGACTGTTACTGCCTTTCAGAAACCATCACCCAAATGCCTCACATTGGCATTTAAATCAGTGCAAGCGCTCCTGGTGAGGATGCGCGCTGCTGACAGAAGGAGCATAGTGTGGAGGTGTAAACAGGGCCGGCTCCAGGCCCCAGCGCGCCAAGTGCGTGCTTGGGGCGGCATGCCGTGGGGGGCGCTCTGCCGGTTGCCTGGAGGGCGGCAGGCGGCTCCGGTGGACCTCCCACAGGCGTGCCTGCGGAGGGTTCATTGGTCCCGCAGTTCCAGTGGAGCATCCGCAGGCACGCCTGCGGGAGGTCCACCGGAGCCACGGGACCAGCGGACCCTCTGTAGCCACTTCTGCGGGAGATCCACCGGGACCGGCGAGCTGCAGAGCGCCCCCTGCGGCGTTGGCCATGCTTGGGGTGGCGAAATGGCTAGAACCGGCCCTGCGTGTAAAACTGATTCAATTACTGTGCTGGCTGTACATCTATGTAACTTAGCTTTACTTAATTTTGTAGTGTAGACTTGCCCAGAGTGTTGGTAGTTAAAAGGTGATGCTCCACTCTGATCCCTCTAACATCAATCCATTATCTCAATTAGCCTTCTAAGGGGGAATTGAGGTTAATTATCTAATCAGGTGTGTGTATCTGGAGGGTGAACTAAAGATCCAACTCAAGACTGATAAGGGAGTCACAGGAAGGAAGTGAGTGGAGAGAGGAGAAGGGATATTTGAGCCTCGTCTCTCAGATCTTGGAGAAGGGAGACCTCTGCTCCTCACAGGCCCTAGGCAAAGGGCCAAAAACCCAGTATTGCTGCACGGGATTGGTAAAGGTGTTGGTGGAGGGAATGTAAATAAGTAGCATGGGGGGGATACACAACCAGTGGAATCAGAGCAATTTCTGTGGTGCTAGAAGGCAAGAGCACACACACACACACACACACACACACACACACACACACACACACACGTTCTGTTTCTCTCAATGTGTTATTGCTTTATGTGTAAATCCCCCTCTCTTCACCAGCTTGTATACTTGGACTTGGGTCAGTGGGGACAATGTCTTCTTTCCCTTCACGGTCTCCTTCCTAACCGTCTCTATGGTGGAGCACAAAGTAGAGGAGTTAAGTCCTTGCACAAGTTCCAGAAATCCTGTGCTATTCATACCACTGAATTGCACTGGCTTTTCTGTTTCTAAGGCCCTCTGTTCCTGAGGAGTGAGCAATATTTCCTTCTTATGGCTGCATCCTGAACTCTTTACTTGGGCAAAACTCCATTTTATTTTGCCTGACTTGTAAGACTCTTAACAAGAAGCCTTTTCTGGCTCAGTATTTAAGGCTTTCAGAACTGAAGAGCCTTATGAATTATGAACTGGCATCTTTTATCATATGGAATGACTACATTGGACTCATTCATGGAATATTTCCCAGCATGAAGCTCCCTCTGCTTTATTTCCATCAAAATATGATTCATATTCATAGGTGGCCACTTAACTCTCTTTATAATCTCTGCATTTGCTGTGTGTGGTCTGGCAGCAACATGCTTTTCTGTGCTTTAGTGACAGCTTCAGGATAAATAGCACTATTTTCATTGTGGTTTGATTTTTTGTTTGTTTATTTCATCTGCCATTTGAGCAGTAATGCATAGCACTTCAAAAGCATCTTCAAGTTCCTGGATGCAAAGGCCATTACACAGAGAGCACTTAGAAAATACATCAGATGTAGACAGTAAGGCAAAGGAGATAAGAATTGCAACAAAGAGAGCCCATTCTTTCATTAAGAAGGTTACTCTTTCAAGACCTTTTTAGAGGCTACTTTGTGGATCTCCGATAGAGGTAGTGAAGATAACTAGCTTGTAGTTAGTGCTTTTCATGAGGCTCTCATAACATGTTACAGACGAGGTCAGGATCATTATCCTCATTTTACAGATGGGGAAAATTGAGGCACCGAGAGAGGAAGTGGACTGGCTCCAGGTCAATGGCAGAGCAGGGAGTAGAATCCACAGGTCTGAGGTTAGGCCAGTGCCCTCTCCACTAGGCCATGCTCTCACCTCCAGGTAAAGCGCTGGAGCCTCATCTGCTGTCAAGAGGGTAATGCTGATTTACATCAAAGGCGTGATATCAATTTACACTAGCTGAGGATCTGTCCCAACATCTCAGCTATGGAGACTCCCTCTCACTGCATATATGTATAATTCCATTAACATTAGGAAGTGGTCCATGCACAAGTTGGTCAGAGAAGAGATTCCAAGTCTTATTAATTCAAATTGGTTTGTGCTGCTCTATAGAGAAACAAGAGTTTTGTTGTTTATACTGCTGAAATCCATTAGTTGTGTTTTCCTCTGCATACAATCAGGTCTTTTTTTGTTATCTATCCCAAGTAGAAATGGCTTTTGGAAACCAAAATGTCCACAGAGCTGGGCCCCACTTGAATTTTGGGACTCTGAATATGTCACAGGTAACCTCAGTGTCCATTTCAAAAAGTAAATTGATAACCTCAAAAATGTGAAATGACCTTTCTCCGCAAAAGAAAAAGCTATCTGGAAAATTGAAGATTTGCAGTTGTGATTCTTCCTAAAAATCACAGCCTAGTCACCCACTTTGAGTCCCCTTACTCATGGATAATCAGGACAGATCCCTAAAATTTGTAAAACCTATGGCTACATGTCCCTCAGCATCTGGAGGGACCTCAGAGCAATTCCCAGTTGTAGGAGAGAGTGAGTGCAGCCTGGGCTCCTATCATTGAACTTAGAAATACTGCAAGCTCCTCCACGGCCACCAGCCAACGGCTTACAACTCAGCTGTGACTCTTCCGCTGAGCAGCCAGTGGAGACTGTGTATGTTGCTGGGGGGCTGCTCAAGTGGCAAGAGATGTAACATTATCTAGTGCTCTAAGCATGGGATTGAGATAAGGGCTTGAGCATTCCCATCCTCATTCTGACATTGATTGCTCTGAGCAAGCCATTTAAGTTTTCTGCCTTAGTTTCCCCAGCTGTGAAACAGGGTCAATAATACTTGCCTACTACACAGGGGAGTTGTGGAGATGAATAACTTTTGTTTGCAATGCAATATAAGATTAATACATTATAAAACCCAGAAGGACTGCTATGGTCATCTTATCTGACTTCCAGTACAACACATGCCATGGGACTTCCCTGAATTGCTTCTTATGTGAATTAGGAAGAGGCATGGTAGTTCCAACTCCCATTCTAACTTCTTCTTCAGAGGCTCATAACTTTCTCAAGCAACCTACTTTGTTAATTTTTTTCATATTTGGTCTTTGTCCATAGGCCATTTTTTTTTCTTTTTTTGAGTGGTGGGACGGAAATTCTAATCAAAATCAATTGACTTGTTCTGGAAGTGTACATTAAAATAACCACCCTTCCCTACTCAGAAGTATCAATCAGAAATGTTGTGCAGGCGAAATTCTAACTAAAAATGGTAGGAATGATTTTTTCAAACTTGGATTGTTTTATAGAAGTAATTAAGAGAGAAAGAACAAGCCCAGAAGTCTGATGGTAAGAGATTGTAAAGCTCATGTTATTGTCTGATACCTTGTGGAAAACATAACCAAACTGAAAGGCAAGGAACAGCAGCAGAAAGAGCAGAAGGTGCCGGATTCCAATACAAATTATTTGAATTCCACAAATGCCATGAAACTGCCTTAGATGCATGTCTTATTCCATACATAGAGCCGCATAGCACATATGTGCTAGACCTACATGGAATATGTTCAAGTACAATGTTAACTTGAAGAATATTGTAAATTGCTAGATGATATACGACTTACAAGCATTTTTAGTTTTATAATGCACAAAATATCAGGTTAGTCAAATCAATGGGAATGCGTCAGACCCGTGACTTTAATGAGCAGCTAATTGCATCAATCCAATAGTCCAACTTTGATCAGTGTGCATAAAAATTGCTTTAGAATTTTCACAAAGTTATGGAAAAAATCTTTCATCTGGCAGAAACCAAGATAAAAGATAAATTATTAAAGTGGGGGAAGCATCCTGTAGAAAAATACCTCTCTATAAATCCTGGGCTATAATATCAAAAGCATTTTAAAAGCAAATAACAAACGTTGCTTCTGCAAATGTGGATACCTAAATATTAATCAAAGCTTAGCTGCAATCCTGCAGATTTGCTAGTTGTTACTCACAATAATTCTGACAGCTGTAATGAAATGCTGGTCTAAACTGTGCTTGTGAATGACTTTGGAGACTGGATCAGGTGTTGCCTTCCTTAAAAGTCAATATGTAGACTGTCAACCAATTTTTTTCGATTTGGCAGTGCAAGTTGTCTATAAATTGTGCCAGGCTGAAAATATCAGCACCAATGTGAATTTAAGATAATATGTATGCTTCCTGCTTTCCCATTCTGCCACCCGAAGAAGAGAAGCTGCTATGGAGTCTAACTTATGCTGCTTTTCTTGGCCCCAGCAATGAGGGTGAGAGTCTAATTTAGAAAGACATAGTGTTTGAACTTTGGAATTTTCACCGTAAAGTAAATGGAAAGGTCATAGATAATGGCCATTAATTAACTATGGGCTCCAGATAGTAATAGCACAGTTGCTGTGACGAAATGCCATTTAAACTAAATTATTTCCATAGCAGAACTAAAATCAGAGCAAAGTGTATAAAATGTATATATTTGAGCCCTGAAACCCTATCTGGTGATTTTGTAAAGACACTTCAGACGCTTTCCCGATTCACCATGTGTGCTGTCCATCCCTGGAGTGGTATTTATCTCTATTATATAATATCAGAGGGGTAGCTGTGTTAGGCTGGATCTGTAAAAAGTGACAAAGAGTCCTGTAGCACCTTATAGACTAACAGACACATTGGAGCATGAGTTTTTGTGGGTGAATACCCACTTCGTCGGATGTATGCATCTGATGAAGTGGGTATTCACCCACAAAAGCTCATGATCCGAAACGTCTGTTAGTCTATAAAGTGCCACAGGATTCTTTGCCCTATTGTATAGGTATTGCCAGGCCCCTAGAGCATGAGGAAGGGAAGAAAACCCTCCACCACCACAAAAGCGAGCACCATTCATTTTTGTTGCTATAGTTAAAGGAGCATATAGGCATGACAACAATTAGAAATTTGTTGAATGGCAAATCTTTAGCCTTTCAGTGGTTGGGTGACACCCTCTGCTTTTCCTCCTGATTGAAGAAACTTCCCCTTGCAATCTACTTCTCCCCCCCGTAAATCTTATTCCATTTTAAAGTATGTTCACATACAATGAAATACACGTATAATTCAGTTATGGGAGCTCTGCTTCTCAGGCATTTCAGAAGTTGAGAAGCACCTATTTAAATATACTGCAGTCGCTCATATCTTTCAATTGCACACATTCTGCGGGCACTGCAGTATGTCTACTTCTTTTCAGGGCTTATGTGGGATTCTTTGGTAAACATATCAGGTTCCCAATGCTCTAAGACATTGGATCCCCTACCCAGGCTCAAACACATGCAAATGTTGGATTTATTTGGGTATCCCCATGTTTAAAATGTGCAGCTTAGATTGCAGGACATTGCATATTTTGAAACTAAGGATTAAACATTTTCTTCACCTGAGAATGCCTTTTGAAGAGTTTTGCTCACTTAGCATAGACCCCCCCCCCACAAGAGGTGCTACCTTACTATTACTTGTATTACCATAGTGCAGGGGTAGGCAACCTATGGCACGTGTACCGAAGGCAGCACACAAGCTGATTTTCAGTGGCACTCACACTGCCCGGGTCCTGGCCATTGGTACGGGGGGGCTCTGCATTTTAATTTCATTTTAAATGAAGCTTCTTAAACATTTAAAAACCTTATTTACTTTACATACAAGAATAGTTTAGTTATATATTATAGACTTAGAGAAAGAGACTGTCTAAAAACGTTAAAATGTATTACTGGCATGCAAAACCTTAAATCAGAGAGAATAAATGAAGACTCGGCATACCACTTCCAAAAGGTTGCTGACCCCTGCCATAGTGAATAGGGGCCCTAGTCATAGTCTGTGCTAGATACTGTGCACCTATTAATAGACTTAAGCTACCTGTTTGATAGCTTACTTTTATAGCCATTGTGCTATGTACTATCCAAATATAGAGAAAAGGAAATAAATTGTCCTCATTTTACAGATGGGAGGGGCAGGGGGAAAAGCTGCAGTGTGATTTGCCTAAGATTAGGTAAAAAATTTAGGAGAGGGTAGGGAACTGAACCCACCTCCCCAAAGTTCAAGTCTAGTGCTTTAATCATATAGCTATCTTTTTAGTCTCAAAATGATTGGGATGGAAACAATCTATTAGATTACCTAGTCCAGTGCCCTGGCAATGCAGGTCACTGTCAGATACACATGAAATGTTAGCCCCCTATAAGGAGCAAAATGTGTAGCATGTATGGGGGGTCTTTTATTTCAGATTAAGAAAGAAAAACAACAAAGAAAGAAAGTTAATAAAATCCCAAGGGGAGAGAGCAGACTGTCTCCCATTCTGTAAACTGCTCCATCAGCAGTTTCTACACAGTTCTAAGCTTAGTAGACATGCAGGCAGACCTCTTACAGTTAAAGACAAATATATGACTATCATCCAATTTCACTGGTAACTTAGATCATTTTTTCTGTACAAAGTACCCCTCAGACACACTTTTTCATGAGATTTACCACTTACCAGAACTGCAGCCAAGATTTTAGTCATGTACTCTTCATGTATCATCAAGACCCAGACACAGCTGTTAATCAGGAATTTGAAGGCTCTAGCATGGCTGCTAGGTTAATAGACTTGTAGAAAGGTAAGGCTGGAAGGGACCTTGAGAGGTCATCTAATCCAGCTCCCTGCACTAAGGCAAGACTATGAATATCTAGATCATCCTTGACAGATATTTCTCTAACCTGTTCTTAAAAACCTCCAGTGGTGGGGATTCCACAACCTCCTTGGAAGCCTATCCTTGTAGTTGGAAAGCTTTTCCTAATATCTAACCTATGTCTCCTTTTCTGCAGATTAAGCCCATTACTTCATATCCGCTGAAGATAAGGCAAGGAGAACAACTGATCACCGTCCTCTTTATAACAACTCCTAGCACCAACTCAGAGCAGCACCAGACCCTAACAGAACAACAGATGCAAAACCTGCAGACATATCTCTACAGCTACTATGATTAACAACCTTCATAACACACCTTTCAAGGTTTATGGGTCCCACACATGCCTATTACAACATGTGCTCTGGATGCGGTACACCACCAAATGCCCCAATAAATACCATGTGGGTGAAACTAGACATTTACTCTGCTCTCGAATGAATTCACACAGGGGACTGGTAAAAGACAAAAAAACCTGATCACCTGTGGGTGAACACTTTTTCACAAAGTGATTACTTTATATCTGGCCTATCAGTCCTCATCCTCACAACACTTTCAAAAGATGAGCCTGGGAGCTTACATTCATAACTTGGCTAGAAACTAAAAATCATGATCCCAGTAAAGAAAAAGAATAGTTGTATGCAGTGTTGCAGCCTGTTCATCCCAGGATATTAGAGAGACAAGGTGGCTTATTACAATAAATTGCAACCAACTGACCCTCTTTTTTGTCCTATGACTACAAGGATGTTAACTGGCCACTTCACCTTGAACGGGGCTTTGAAATATATGCTCAACGACCTGTTCCACCTTGTATTTAGCTGTGACGCTCTGAGTACATTTTCCAGACCTGAAAGAAGAGCTCTATGTAAATCGAAAGCTTCTCTCTCTCATTACGAAAGTTGGTTCACCTTGTCTCTCTAATATCCTGGGACCAACATGGCTACAACAACACTGCATACAACTATTCTTTTGTACTTCTCCTTAGCAATTCATCCATGTTCCCACTTTTTGTAGGATACCTTTCAGGTCATTAAAGAGTTCCTGATGGAGCCATATTGGCTTCTTACTATTTCTTATCTTCACATTGGAATTTGCAGTTGTGCCTTTAATATTGTCTTCCTGAGAAGCTGTCAGCTGTTCTACAACTCTTAGGCCACGTCCACACTACAGAGTAAAATCAAAATTAATAAAATCAATTTTATAAAACAGGTTTTATAAAATCGATTTTAAGCGTCCACACTAGGGCACATTACTTCAGTGATGTGCGTCCATGGTCCGAGGCTACCATCGATTTCCGGAGTGGTGCACTCTGGGTAGCTCAGTAAAAGAATGGGACCAATAACTTCGATTTCCGTCCACACTAACCCTAAATCGATATAGTAATATCGATTTTAGGGTTACTCCTCTCGTTGAGCAGGAGTACAGTAATCGATTTTAAGACCCCTTAAAATCGATTTTAAGTGCCTTGTAGTGTGGACGGGTACAGCATTAAATCGATTTAACGCTGTTTAAATCGATTTAACGCTGTAGTGTGGACCAGGCCTTAGATTTCCTTCCCTTGGGACCTTACCTACCCGTTCTCTGTGTTTGTTAAACTCTGCTTTTTAAGTCTATTGTCTATATTCTGCTGCTGTCATGACTTCCTTTTCTTAGAATCACAAACTCTATAATTTCATGATGACTTCAACCTAAACTGCCTTCCACCTTCACCTTTATAACTCATTCCTCTCTGTTGGTCAGAATCAAGTCTAAAATGGCTGAGTGCCCTGCTACTTTCCCCACTTACTGAAACAAAAAGTTGTTTCCAGCACATTCCAAGAACTTATATTTTGCCACTTTACTTTTCCAACAGATGTCTGTATAGTTAGAGTCCCCTATTATTACCAGTCTTGTGTTTTGGATATTTTTATTTTTTCTCAAAATGCTTTATCCACCTCCTCTTCCTGATTTGGTAGTCTAGAATGGACCCCTGCCACAGCATCATACTATAGTTTTCCCCGTTTTATCTTTACCCAGGGACTTTGAACTGGTCTGCCTCATGCCTCCTTCTGCACTTCAGAACATGTGTACTGTATATATTCTTTCTGCAACATCTTCCCCCCTTCTTACTCTGCCTATCCTTCCTGCACAAGCAATATTCCTCTCTACCAATATTCCAGTCATGACACTTATCCCCCCTCAGTCTCTGTGAAGCCAGTTGTCATAACTGAGATTATCTACTAATACTTCCTTTTTATTCCCCATACTCTTTGCATTTAATATTGACATATAAGTTGTGGAGCAGATTCCCCCACCGATTTTTCCCTCTTATTGCTTCTATGACCCTATGATTCCACTTCTCCTCCACCAACATCTATCCCTCTGTTAAGTTCACCTTATTGATGCTTACCTCTGTGATTTAGTCACCTGCCTGCTTTGAATGTAGTTTAAAGCCCTCCTTACTAGGTTGGCAAGTCAGCATGCAAAGATGCTTCTCCACTTCTTGATTAGGTAGATGAACCTCTCTTTCATTCCTAAACCAGAATCCCATGGCCAAGGAAGCCAAAGCCCTCCCATCGACACATCTGCCCAGCCATTCATTCTTCTGCATTCAAGCCAGCAGAATGTTTCCCAAAGTGCACAAGGATATCAGGCTGTTGTTGGGTGCATTTCATTTTCCCTTTAATTATGCAGTCTAATCTAATACCTTCATTGTTTAATCAGTGATTTATCTGCAGAGAAGTTTCCTTAATAGAAGAGGAATAAAATGCTGATTTGTTCTAATCCTGCTACTTTAACAGTTGTTTTGCCTTTGGCCATTTCCATTTATACCCGAGCTCACCCATCTACGACCGTATTTATATTTAGAATTCTGCTAAGCTAGCTGTATGTTAAATTTTAAAAAAAATCCTTTTAATTAGACATATGTCCCTGGTGCTGATAGCACTGCCATGCTGAGTTTTCTGTATGACACTGGGTGGTGAATGAGACTGGCACTGCCTTGCTTGCCATTTTCCATTGCCATTTTTGTTGGGTTTGTTCACTATGTAATATTGAGGTGGTTTTCAGCATGTCATCTCAAAGTGAATCAAATGAAATAGGATTTCTTGCTTTGTTTAAGTGCCATTTGAGAAAAAATATCCCTTTGCGGTAGGGAAATGACTAACCTGAATAATTAATTTTAAAAATGGTTAGGTATTTGCAGACAGCAAGAGAAGCTGTGCGCTAGGATAAGTACTCAAGGCATTATTTTTTAAATGTAAAAGTCACATTTATGAAAACAATAAAGATTTTGTTCATCACATCACAGTGCAGGGTTACTTAGGCTCCGATCCTGCAATATCACAATGTTGCCATCTCTCAGGAATTTATTCACGGCTCATGCTATTTGATATTTTCTTAAAGCCCCAGCTCATAATTTTTGAATGTTTGGGGTTGGCAAACCTATAAAGAGGTCCAGGAGTCCAGATCCCTTCACCCTCAGAGCTTCATTGACTCCTGCAGTGATCTGCAGAGGGGTCTGCCCATCAGTATCATAGATCATTTGTTTTTGTTTTTGTTTTGTTTAAATGTACAAATTTCAGAATTACATTATGCTGGTAGGGTCACACAGGTTTCTAAAATAATACAGGTAACTTTCATTTTCTGTTTTATAGACATTTGATCATCATAATAAAACCTCCCTCAGAAGACAGTTAACAGTCAGATCTCAATGAGGAGTTAGGGGGCATGAAAGTAGTTTTTTGTGAAGTTTTGATGGTTACTAAGCTACAACCAACACAAATGCACATGCTTCCAAGTAATCCTGTTTGAAATACAGTAAAATATGAAAAACAGTAGGTACCATAAAGTATGTTTTCCAAAGCAAGTAAATTTGTAATTAGTGGGAAGAATAGTTACTTATTTACTTCAGACTGAATTGTGTTAAATGAAATGTTACTGAGCAGGTAGATTGGGGTGCTCCTTGGTTCTGTTCCTGTCTTTGCCACTGATTGTTGTATGACCCTGGGCAAATTACTGAACCTATAATTGGAGATGATCTAGCAGTCAGGGAGCTAACCTGGGACTTCAGAGATTTAGATTCAGTTCCCTACTTTGCCACAGACTTTTAGGATCACCTTGGGGCAGTCACTTAGCCTCTCCATCTTTGTTCCTTATCTATAAAATGGCATAAATATACCCTACTTTATAGGGGTGTTGTGCTGATAAATACTTTAAAGATTGGAGATGCTGAGATATTATGGTAATGGATATTATGGTAATAGGAGCATGTTAGATTCAGTTATGCTTGTAACTTTCAGCACAGGAGTAGTCTCATAGAGTTCAGTGGGATTACTCCTGTGCTGAAAGTTACATACATGCCTAAGTACTTAGCTGAAATGGGATCTTGAAGACTTTACCTCAGTATTCCCACACAGGGATGCTATGAAGTTTAATGTTTGTGAAAGGATCTTGGACTAAAGTCCTTCAGGGAATTACTACTGTACATAAATGCACTAATAGAACTTTTCACAGGTGTACAGAATTTGGAATTCTGAGGTAGCTGTTCCCTTCTTCCCCTCTCCCATCTTCATTTCTTCTTCCTCTGCCCTGGCCCTCTGCTGTCCTATGAACAGCACATGGCGGAGTGTTTTGGTTGTGCTGTCAGAGCTCAGTGGATATTGCAATGCAGTGGGGAGATGCACAAACAGACTGAAGGATATATTTTGTTCTTGCTCTGGACCAGCTATGCGCTATATCATTTAAAGGTGCCATTACTGTCCTGCAGCTGACTCAAGGAATCCCTCAGTGCATATACAAGGTAGAATTACTGTAAATGGCCCTGTGTTGTTCCCCTTGAAACCTTCAGGTAATGGGTAAGGATGAGGGTGGGAGAGGGTAAATTGAGGGGCAAGAGATGTCAGGTAGTAATGCATGTGGCTATGAGGATTATGAGCTGCCATTAAGTTAGAGGAGCTGAAAACATCTTTCTACCTTTATTGGTATCAGAGGGGTAGCCATGTTAGTCTGGATCTGTAAAAGCAGCAAAGAATCCTGTGGCACCTTATAGACTAACAGACATTTTGGAGCATGAGCTTTCGTGGGTGAATACCCACTTCGTCAGATGCATGTCACCCACGAAAGCTCATGCTCCAAAACGTCTGTTAGTCTATAAGATGCCACAGGATTCTTTGCTGCTTTTACCTTTACTAGGTATGCAGTTTTCAACGGGAACGCCCGGCTGAAAAAGGGACCCTGGTGGCTCCAGTCAGCACCGCCGATTGGGTCGTTAAATTCCTGTCAGTGGTGCTGCAGGGCTAAGGCAGGCTAGTCCCTACCTGTCCTGGCACCTCTGTAGTCTGACCCAAAGTTGGGTATATATAATTGTAACTTGAGGATACACAGGTTCTTGTCCCAAGATCAGACCCAGTAAGATTATCATAAAATTATCATAAAATTTGGCAACCCCAATGTGCACAGGTGCAACACTCACACCATAGGAACTATTTATATATATATATATAAATATATATTAATAATTTAGCAAAGATTATACACACACTTAAACTCAGCAAGGCAGATGGAGATAATACTGAAAGTACATTTGGACATCCATACTTAAACCCTTCTCTTTCTTAACCTACTTAACCATTATCTTACATACTTTACTGTGATCTCTCATACTTAACCATTATCTTTCTCCTCACCGTCGTCGTCCTCATCTTCCCCAGTGGCCATCATTCTGGTCCCTCCCAAGGTTTACATCTCTCCAACCTATCTTCTGCCTCTGGGATGCTACCCCTACATTCCAAATCCCTCGGCCCCACCCCTAGCCTGGAGCTTCCTCCTACACCCTGAATCCCTCATCCCCAGCCCCCCCCCAGACTCTGCAACCCCAGCTGGAGTCTCATGCACCCCAACTCCCTACCCCAGCCCGGAGCCCCCTACCACACCCTGACCCCCTCATTTCTGGCTCCACCCCAGAGCCTGCACCCCAAGTTAGTCCTCACACCCTACTGCACCCCAACCCTCTGCCCCAGGTAAGTGAAAGTCACCAAGGGTAGGGGAGAGCAAGCTACCGAGGGAGGGGGAATGTAGTGAGTGGGGGCGGGGCCTCAGGGAAGGGGCAGGGCTAAGGTATTCAGTTTTGTGAGATTAGAAAGTTGACAACGCTACCTCTAACTGCTCTGTTGTCCTGCAAGTGAATCTGATTCATTATGGCCTTGCCACCTCTTTGGGCCAGCTAGACTATCTCAGGAATACCCCGTTGCAGAGGACTTGGGATAAAGACCCTGTATGGTCTGTGGCATAGGGATTGTGGTTGGCTGGTGTGGGAGTAGGGTTGAGGCACGTGGGCCCAGATTGAAGAGTTGCCAAGTGTCCAGTTTTTGACCAGAAAGTCCAGTCAAAAAGGGACCCTGGCAGTGTCTACTGAAAATCTGGTTACTGAGGGCAGGGCAAGGGAGGGAAGTGGCAGCCTATTGCCCAGCCCTGAAATGGCAGCTCCCACAGCAACACATATGCACCGGCTCCAGAAGCCCCTTTGAGAAGCACAGTTTGCAGGGCTGCTGCTGAGGACAGAGTGCAGGGGCCCATGGCAAGCAAGGTTAGGGGCTCCCAGCAGATATGGAATGTTCCCCGGAAGGGAAGCAACGTGAGCTGCCCTGCCAGCCGGAGTGTCCACCAGCCGCACTCTCAGGCAGCTCGGAGGTGGGGAGGGCTCAAGCAGGCGGGAAGAGGGCTGCTGGGAAGGCAGCACATAGAGAGGCAGGAGGCTGTCATGCAGGAGGGCTGCCTGGCTACTCCCATGTGGCCTCAGTGCTTTTCTGACCTGCATTCCCAGGTGGTCTGCTGGGGTTTGCAAGTTCCTTGAGGCTGCTCACACTGGAGTTGAAGGGGGAGAGTAGTGAGCACGGGGCAGGGCAGTTTTAGGCTTCACTATGGTTCACAAAACTCTGGTTGAACCCTGTAGGCACCTAAACTCATTGAGCACCTAAGTTTTTACAGTATTTCTGTGTCTGGACATGCACACTGCTGCCCCAGTCTATGTGTCCAGACACTTCTCTTCTGCCTAAGAGTGATTTACACACTGGGGAAGACAAGTGTTCAGGAGCTAACTTGTGAGTCTGGCTCTATCCAGGAGGCATGTTCAGAGGTCCAACTAGCTTGGACCCCTCAGGTGAGTTCACATGAAACAGAACCTTCAAACAAGGCTATTGGGGAGTTTCCTCAGAAATGGATCTCTCTTGTTCTAGCGGGAACAGGGTCACCATATTTTTATAATAAAAATACCAAAGACTTTTTTTCCTCAATGATCAGCAATGGAGTAGGGATTATGACAAGTGGAAGGGTCGTTAGCAGGTCAAGGTATGCACAAAGCCTCATCTACAGTGGGATTTTCCCCCAATTACAGCTTTCCTTGGCCAGGCACCAATGCAGCTGCAGTGGTGCAACCCCCTAATGTAGACAAGATAAACTTGTATAAGCCATGATTTGCATCAGCACAGCTTACTCCAATTCCAACTGAAGCAAAGAGCAGCTTTGCCTGTTGACGTTAAGCCACTGGTGTCTGGCTACTGATTATTGTAACTGGGGCCATAGGCACTGTCTTTCTTTGATACCGGGGTACTTGACCCCTGCTCTGCCTCAGGTCCTGCCCCCACTCCAACCCCTTTCCCAGGCCCCACCCCACCCTGCCTCTTCCTACTTTGTTCTGCACCCCCCTCCTGCATGCTACGGAACAACTGATTGTGCCAGGAAGGGAGTGCTGGGAGGGAAGGGCACTGATTGGTGGGGCCCCAGAAGGTGGGAGATGCTGGGGGGAGGGGGAGGCACTGACTGGGGGGATGGGGTGCTGCCAGTGGGTGCTAAGCACCTACTATTTTTTTCTCATGGATGCTCCAGCCCCGGAGTCGGTGCTTATGACTGGGGCAAATTCCCAGGCTAGAGGTTAGGAGGAGCAAGTCTTTGGAGCCGGCTGGGTGGAGAATATGTGGAATATAGAAGGAATTTGGCCTAGTACTTGCAAATTAGGAGCTACCCTTTATTTTTTTAGCACCAGTTTGTGTATGTTCTGAGCAGAATAATTGGCAACACTGCCCCATAGAAAAGGAAGGAGACTAGGGCTGAATTTGGCCTCAGGACTATTTCCGAGACAATAAACAGTTTATTTCCTGTTCTAGTAATGGTCATCAACATTTTAACACTTTAACAATTTTCAGGCTAGGAATGTATTGAAAAATTCTCTGCTCTTTTCTGCAAAGTAGGTACTTCTAGTTCTCTGCTTTTAAACTAAATCGGCTTCTTTGATAGGAAGCATGCAGTGTTGTTGTAGCCGTGTTGGTCCCAAGACGTTAACGACACAAGGTGGGTGAGGTAACAGCTGTTAATGGGCCAACTTCTGTTAGTGCTTGTCTACACTGTGAAGTTGTCAGCAAAACTTTTGTCTTTCATGGATACTTGAAAAAGGCCTGCGCCACCCCCACTCCCGGTACACAAGTTTTACCAACACAAGCGGCAATGTGAACACAGCTTTGTTGGCAGGAGCGCTCTCCTGCTGACAAAGCTAATGCAGCTCATGGGACTAGAAGTATTTTGTCGGCAAAGGGCCGACAAAGTACTGAAAAAGAGCATTTACACATGCTGACTTTTAGCGACAAGGCTGTGTTGACCCTGACTTATCGCTAAAAGCTGCCTGGGGTAGGCAAGCCCTAAGTGAGACAGACAGCTTTCAAGCTAGTTAGAGCTCTTCTTCAGGTCTTAGAGAGGTACTCAGCTAATTACAAGATCAAACAGGTAGTTCAGCGGAAGTACTTAGCACATATTCTAAGGGATAATTCAAGGGGAAGAGCCACTGTCTGTTCAATCTTGCATTTAGTTGTGACATGTGAGTACCTTTCCCAGACCTGAAGATGAGCTCTGTGTAGCTCAAAAACTGCTCCTGTCACCAACAGAAGTTGGTCCAATAAAAGATATTACCCCACCCTCTTTGATAAGAAGGTTCAACCATTCTCTGCTTTCAGGCTGTCATGTGATACAAACACTTACAAATAGAAGGCACCACCATTTCAAGGGCGGGGCAGAGCTAATACTCCTTGGGCATCTTCTTCCAATGCTTCCACTCCTATGACTGTAAAGAAAATAAAGAGCAGCAGGAAGTGCTTAGAAGAGCTATAAGAGCATAAAATATAATTTAACAGGTGGCTGGAAAATGGCCCTTCATGTTTAAAGTCACCTTTGAGATAGGCAGACTTCACTTCCTAAAAGGACTGATCTGCTACGTCCTCCTGAATCCTAATCTTTTATGCCAGCAGTAAATTTGACCTAAGGAAGAAAGAGAAATAAGAATATTTTGGGTGTGTTTTAATCATCTTTGTTATGGTGACATCTTCTACCTCTGCTGTGTGCAACCAAACAAAGGCGTTGTTATCCTCTCAGCGAGAGCTGTGTTTATACGCTGTGACACTGAGCTCCCCTTTCTGCCAGTACTGTATCTTGGTGTTCTTCCATCTAACCAGAAAACAAGTCTGGCTAAAATGATTAATGAAAATGAAGCTATTATTGTTTACTTACATTATTCATACCATGAATATGGGGAAACAGAAAACAGAGCCAAGCTCTTGTTGACCTCCACATCAAGTAACTTTTGTTTTTGCATTCATTAAATTTACACTATTTTTTTTAAAAAGGAGGGTCATTCTCCTGCTGGGGAAAATCAGATCTATCTTTCAGGAAAACAAGGTCTCAATGTTATGGCCAAGAAGTCAGTGAGGGGGCTCTGACTGTGCCTGGGTCTCAGAAACATAAACAAGGCCATGATTTCAGACTGTTAGCTGCCCACGGCAAAAGAATTAGCAGTACAATGCTATCGCTTCAAGGTATTCATTGAATTTCACCTCCACTAGAGAGATGTCTAGATTCTTTTAGCAGTTCTAGCTTTCCTGACTCATCTGAACTTGTTTCATGTCAAGAGGATGCTATTTATTTGCATTCGGACCTGCATCCAATACTTAGTGCTTAGTGGAATATCTGGAGATATCTGGATCATATTGTTCATGATGACCCCGCTTTGGAAACCATACTACTAAGTATCCACTACGTGCTAAACTACCTAATGCCATTTACAGACTTTAACACTGAACAGATGTCTGTTTTTCTATGTAAGCGTTGTAAGTTGCTATTTGTTTGGTTCTGTCATTTAACCACCATAGTCCAACAGAACAGCTACCAGTCTTCCATAGAGGCAAAGAACTGGCTTCCTATTGTAATGAATGATGCATATCCACAATGGTGTATATCCCTTTGTAATAAAGGAAAGGAGACTTATTTGCCCTCATTCCTCCCTCTGCCTCTGACTATACAGAAGGAAGTTGCCAAGAAATCTAGTAGGAGTGATAAAGCTTTGGATGCTTTGATGTGGAGAAGTAGCCTTCTATTTATTACGGTCTGTTAAACATAGTAAAGATGGAAAGAATCGATCAGTTGAGTTATCTGTGCTGAAAGAGATCCAATCAATGAATTGGAAATAGGAATATCTTCTCTTAATCATCACACCTTCTGAGAAATACTATACTTTGCTTCTTTTAGTGCCTACTCTACAACATTCTGCATAAGAGAGTAGAGTTGTACTGGAAGAGCCAGGAGAAAGATGGAATAGCAACTCTAGAAGTTCATATGGTGTCTGCCCTGGTCCTCTCCGACTATACTCAATATGATCCCATGACAAATACTACCACTGTCCCCAGGCTGGTCATTGACACAATCCTCTCATAAGTCTACAGTGGTGTTACAATATTTATCTCATCCTTTGCTCACAAAGTTGGGTTCCTGGTTAGGTGTCCATCTGGGACCACCACTTCATTGCTCAGTGCTGGGTTTAAAAAAAATGCTTTTTATTATTACTGGTTTTGCTGCTCCAGCATGCAATGATTCCTAGATCATCATAATCCAGTACAGTATTGCATACTCCTTTTATTTGTTAGCTCTAAACGCAGCCCCTATTTCAAGGCTGTTCTCTAACTGCAACACCTGCCCATCTTTCTTGCTGCCTAAGTCTGTTCTTAGCACACACTCAAGGCAAGAGAGTTCCTTCTCCTTTCATTTTTAAGGCACACTACATTTAATGACAGGCTTCAGAGTAGCAGCCGTGTTAGTCTGTATCCGCAAAAAGAACAGGAGTACTTGTGGCACCTTAGAGACTAACAAATTTATTTGAGCATAAACTTTTGTTGGCTACAGCCCACTTCATCAGATATATGTGTTCTCTGTGTATATATATATCTTCCTACTGTATTTTCCACTGCATGCATCCGATGAAGTGGGCTGTAGCTCACAAAAGCTTATGCTCAAATAAATTTGTTAGTCTCTAAGGTGCCGCAATTACATTTAATCACTCTTTGACAAGGCATTCGACTATCCCATTTCTTTTCATTTCCTGACTTCATTGCCTACAGAGCAGCATTATGCTGCATGAGAACATGAGTCATTGGCCTGCTTTTGAATGGTGGCATGATTCCACATAAGGGTTTGATTTTTGTGTTACATACTTTCCACCAAACCCTCTGTGACATACCAGGGTACAATAAACTAAGGACTAGCTGTGTCACCCCTGCCTTGGAACCCTGGGTGCCTTATATGCCTTGCTAAGTAGCTCCCACCTGGGCCAATCAGAAACAGCCTTCCATCTTGCAAGCAAAAACCTGAGTGGCTGTGTAACTGCATCCTACCAGCCATACCTGGGTTACACTCTGGGTCTCACCAGTCTTGGTTACACTGCAGAATGACCCCAACACTCCCGTAGCCCCAGAAACCTACATCCTGTACTGCCCAGCCTTCTTGTGGACAGTACAAAATATTTTAAGTCCATTATTCTTTAAAGGGAATAATATGCCAGTGTATTGGTCAGACATTTCAATTTAAACACACTGGATTAGATATAACAGTAAACCAAGTTTATTAACTACTTAGACATAGATTCTAAATGCATACAAGTAATGAGGCATAAAAGTCAGAAACAGTTTTAGAAAAAATAAAGCTAAAACATTCACTGATGCCTAACTTACACAGTATATCAGATTTAGGCAAAGCTTCTCACCACGTGCATTCAGCAGTCTTACTGACCAAACTTGGTAGGTCAGGACCCCCAACCCCCAAAGTCCAACAATTGCTTTCTTTTACTCTTCATGTGCAGTGAATGAGATGGATAGGGAGAGAGGGGGGCCTGCCTAGGATTGTTTGTCCCTCCTTTTTATAATTTCAGTCCCCCTCTTGAAAAACATTTCCAGTACTAGGAGATTAAAGGCATTAGGAGACTATGAGTCCATATGGAAGCATGTTCCCTGCTGGCTTTTTCTCACTTGTTTGAACCATCTTTGTTTCCCTCCCTGCTTGATGACTCCATTTACTGCTTAAAAACAAATTAAGCAGAGTGCACATTCCTTTGATTAGGACAGACCTGTTTGCCAACTTCTGTTTGGACAGGGCTGTGTGGTTTGGAACATATGTCAATAACACCATATAGGGGGATCTCATAACTTCACATACAATGTTGCCATGCATTTTATTAGGACAATACTGACCAGCAAATTATGAATTTTCAAATGATACTTTACAAGCATACCTTGTACAAAGATTATTACAACAGTGTGTAGGAAGTGAACCCAGGTATTTTCTATCACACTCTCCAATTCCTGTTTATTGCTTGTGTTAGCGGTTGAAGGTGAAGTCTAAAGCCCTAAATATTTGCTCTGCTGGATGTTAGTCTGTGCCAATATTCATTTAAAGCCCAATACCTACATAACAGGTGTGCTAACTAGCTGCCCAAGAATAGCTCAGGTGTAGTTTCCAAGCAACAAACTGCTTTTTCACTACAGAGGGAATCTGAAGTATTCTGAAATCCATCTGAGGTGGTGGTGGTTACATCTGAGGCAGTGGAGAATGAATAAATGCAAAACCCGCATAACCAGAAGGTCCAGCACTAAGCTTGGGATGGATGACCTCACCACCAGGGCTGGATTAACCTTTTGGGGGCCCAGCGCCAAACATATTTATGGGACACTTGGAGGCACTGAAGCATGGCGTGGGGAGGTCAGGCCCCGGAGCAAGGAGCCAGCCAGAGGCAATGGGGCGTAACATGGCAGGGGTGGCCCCACTCCACGCAATGCAAGGGCACTATTTACAAACCGGCAGTTGCCAGACACACAGTGGCCTGCTTGGCCCTGTGTTGCCAGCATGCCCCTTCCCCTTGGGTGTGGGTCTATGCCACACCACACAACTCTGTCCCACCCAACACCCCCTGAGTCCCAATGGCCAGAGGCCCCCTGGAATGACTATGCCTAGTACCCCCCTCAGACTCACCCACAAATGCACAGCACCCTGCACAACACCAGCTCTGCCCACAGCCCCACTACAACTGCCCAGCACCCCCCACAGAAGCCCCACTCCCTAGTGCCCCAACACACATAGATCCTTCAGCCCCTTCACAGCACAGCACCCCTGCATACTTCCTACAGATCCACTCCCCCAAGCCCTGTCTCCTGACCACACTCACCGGCCTTGCTGCGAGGCAACTGTGTCTGCTGGGCTGAGCCAGCACTGCAGCCAGGGCTGATCCCAGGGCTGGGAATTGCTCCAGTCCCTCAGGAGTGATGTGATCAGCCTGGCCGGGACCTACCCCAGCTGGGGTCCCTCAAGACTCACTTGCCTGGAGAGGCTCAGCCAAGCCCTCCACACTGTTTCCACCCACACACGCACCATGCTGAGACTGCACCAGTCTCAGGTGGCTCAGCTCTGGGGTAACAGTGGGGCCCACAGGTGGTGGGAAGCAGAGACTTTCCAGAGCCAGAGGTGCACCCGGGTCCAGCCATGGGGGGTGAGAGGAGCAAGGGATGGTGTCAGGGGGTGGAGAGGAGCCCTTAGCCAGCTGGTGGGCAGGTCGAGAGGAGCAAGTGGTAGGCCTGGGGAACCAGCAGGGTCTCAGGGTGCAGTGTAAGCAGAGCAGGCTGAGACCTCTTCTGAGCATGGGCCCAGCTCCATGGAGCCACTGGAGCCATTGTGAACCTGGCACTGCTCACCACATCCCTACAAACCACTGCTTGTTACTAATTGTAGAAAGAGCTAACACCAGCAGAGGGCTCTAAATTACTGGAGAGTAGAAAATTTTGAGGAACTTTGACCAAAAATACTCAGGATATGTCTACACTTCGGGATTATTCTGCTTTTACATAAACCTGTTTTGTAAAACAGATTGTATAAAGTCGAGTGCACACTTCCACACTAAGCACATTAATTCGGTGGTGTGCGTCCATGTACCGAGGCTAGCGTCGATTTCTGGAGCGTTGCACTGTGAGTAGCTATCCTGTAGCTATCCCATAGTTCCCGCAGTCTCCCCCTCCCATTGGAATTCTGGGTTGACATCCCAATGCAAAAACAGCATCGCGGGTGATTCTGGGTAAATGTCATCACTCAATCCTTCCTCCGTGAAAGCAACGGCAGACAATCATTTTGCGCCCTTTTTCCCTGGATTGCCCTGGCAGACGCCATAGCATGGCAAGCAAGCCTGTTTTGCCTTTTGTCACTGTATGTGTACTGGATGCTGCTGACAGACGCGATACTGCAGTGCTACACAGCAGCATTCATTTGCCTTTGCAAGGTAGCAGAGATGGTTACCAGCCCTATTGCACTGTCTGCCATGCCATTGTAAATCGGTGATGAGATGACTGTTATCAGTCTTTCTGTACCGTCTGCTGCTGTCATGGGTACTCCTGGCTGGCCTCGCTGAGGTCGGCCAGGGGTGCATGGACAAAAATGGGAATGACTCCCTGGTTCATTCCCTTCTTTATGTTTTGACTAAAAATAGAGTCAGTCCTGCCTAGAATATGGGGCAAGTGTACTAGAGAACCAGAGAGCACAGGCGCTCCGTGTCAGAGGCCCAGAGATCCTGCAGAAATGATGAGCTGCATGCCATTCTAGGGAGTGCCCCCGCAACAACACCACCCATTGCTTCTGTCCTCCCCCAACTCTCCTGGGCTACTGTGGCAGTGTCCCCCCATTTCTGTGATGAAGTAATAAAGAATGCAGGAATAAGAAACACTAACTTTTTAGTGAGATAAAATGAGGGGGAGGAAGCCTCCAGCTGCTATGATAGTCCAGGCAGGACATTAAAGGATGGAGGGGGAGAGGAGCACAGCCTCCTGCTGCTATGATAGTCCAGGCAGTACAGAATCTTTTCTTTAGACATGAAAGGGGGGGAGGCGGGTTGATGGAGCTCAGCCTCCAGTTGCTATGATGTAGATGGTTACCAGCTGTTCTGTGCCATCTGCTGGGAATGACCGGAAGTAATTCCCATTTTTACCCAGGCGCCCCCGGTCAACCTCACCGAGGCCAGCCAGGAGCACTCACAGGCTGATGATGACGATGGATAGCAATCATATTGTACTGTCTGCCATTTTGAGGGGGATGCTGGTGTTCAGCGCTGCAGCACCCCATCTACCATCAGCATGCAGTAGACATAGAGTGACACTGAAAAAAGGCGAGAAACATTTTTTCCCCTTTTCTTTCGGGGGGGGGGGGAAAGGGTGTAAATTGATGACATGTACCCTGAAACACACGGGAAAATGTTTTTGACCCTTCAGGCATTGGGAGCTCAGCCAAGAATGCAAATGCTTTTCGGAGACTGCGGGGACTGTGGGATAGCTTGAGTCCTCAGTACCCCCTCCCTCCCTCCATGAGCATCCATTTGATTCTTTCGCTTTCCGTTACGCTTGTCACACAGCACTGTGCTGTGGACTCTGTCTATCATAGCCTGGAGATTTTTTTCAAATGCTTTGTCATTTCGTCTTCTGTAACGGAGCTCTGATAGAACAGATTTGTCTCCCCATACAGCAATCAGATCCGTATCTCCCCTATGGTCCATGCTGAAGCTCTTTTTGGATTTGGGACTGCATCACCACCCGTGCTGATCAGAGCTCCACGCTGGGCAAACAGGAAATGAAATTCAAAAGTTCACAGGGCTTTTCCTGTCTACCTGGCCAGTGCATCCGAATTCACATTGCTTTCCAGAGCGGTCACAATGGTGCGCTGTGGGATACACCTGGAGGCCAATACCATCGATTTGCAGCCATACTAACCCTAATCCGACATGGCAACACTGATTTCAGCACTACTCCTTTCGTCAGGGAGGAGTACAGAAATCAGTTTAAAGAGCCATTTATATCGATATAAAGGGCCTCATTGTATGGACGGATGCAGGGTTAAATCAGTTTAACGCTGCTAAATTTGGTTTAAAAGCGTAGTGTAGACCAGGCCTCAAAAGTAGCATTCAGAGGTGCAGCAAGGGAGACCTGATGTGCAGGCTACAGTTCAGAGATGCAGCATATTAATTGTTGGTTGGGGATTTTGAGGCATGCCTGCTCTGTAGCAAACCACTCAAGACATGTCAGGTTCCCTTGGTGCTCACACAGAGGTCACAGTGCCATGGCAACCATATTCAGTGGAATATTTGTGGGGACAACAGTGGCTCCAATTAATAATAGTCTAATCCTTATAACATATCACTTATATTCCAAAGAGCACCTGGAGCCAGATCACTTAAAAAAACTATTCCCCTGTGTTTTGGGTGCTGTATATGATTACACTGGATAAGGGTCACCAATGTATAGTCAGTGAATTCCACATTTAAATAACCGAGCTGGTCTGGATTAACCAGGAAATGGAGATAGCTATGAATCCTCAGTGTGGAATGTGAATCCATCCTGGGCCAGTTGTGCAACCTCTTTGATGAAAAGAAATCACATTTGTTCACTGCCAAAACATAAACTGAATCTTTCTTTGAAAGAGATAAAACAATCATGCCTTGTTTGAATGTATAAGTAGATACAGATGGTTACCTCTACTGTAATATCTTCCCAATCCCCCATTTAATATACAGTAACAATCTGCTTGAATTTGGTTTAGTAAAGAAGCAGTAGAAGAAATCTGGGGAATAGTCTTGGTTTTATTGTTAGAAAGAACAGAATAGTATCTTTCCTCTAAATCTTTAAATAGAGTATAGGGGTGAAATCCCGGCCCCATTAAAGTCAATGGGAGTTCTGCCCTTGATTTCAGTGAGGCCAGGATTTCAACACAGATATCTTTCCAAGATATCAGATTGCCATATGAACTTCCTGTAGACATCAATGCCATATACACTTAACTCACCCTGTTTTCTTTTTTTCAAACCCTTTACTAAAGTGAGTAAAGGCTTACAATGAAAAGGTTGCAGTGCATGTCAGAGTTCTTGAGTTCATTCGCACCAGAGTGATGTGGATCACTAGGATTCAAATGGAGCTGGAGAAATTTTCCTGTATCCAACACACCTCTAGCTGTGCATGACTTCCCCCACATCAGAGGCTTATGTGCTGCTGGAGAGACTTAGCAGAAAAAAAACAAAACATCAAGGTCCCTTCCTCAAGTGTGTATAGTAAAAAAGTAAAATGATATGAAAGTAAACAGAAAATCTCCCCTGGTCTAGGGGTCAGTCAGGTCTCGTGAGCTGGGGTGTGCAGCTTGGCCTCCCCATGTATATTCTCTTCCCAAGCAGGTACTCCGTTAATACTTTCTAGTATATGTGGAGAGGAGAGCTGAGTTGGAGTTAATCCCTTGTTTACTGGGGATCAGGTAATGCAACTGCACCCTTTCACAAGGTGTTGCTGCTGCTGCTTCAACATGAGCTTTTATATTTCAACAGTTCTGTGTCACGAGGTATGTTGCCCATTGAAGTCCTAATCCAGAGTACAGCATCAGTGTTACACAGAGCTCTTAAATTTCTCTTCAGTAAAGTCAGGCTTGGTCTACACTAGAACTGATGTTGGTATAACTATGTTGCTCAGGCATGTGGAAAATCCACACCCCTGAGCAATGTAGTTATATCGACCTAACCCCTGCTGTAGACAGAGCTATGTCAATGGAGGGCTATCTCCTCTTAAGGAGGTGGAGTACCTACAATGAGAGAAGTTAAGTGCTAAACTGGCGTAGCTGCAGCACTGTACAAGTATAGACAAATCCTCAGCCTCCCTGGATACAGCTTCCTGACTCACCTTGTGGTAATCACCTTAGGAGCCTCCATCCATCGTTCAGCACAACTGACATGATAGCATTCAGGAACAGACTCAGTCTTGAGGAGATTGGAAAGCTGCCTGTATGTCAGATGCCCAACTACTATCTGCAGAGTTAGGGAGGCATACGTCACTGGATGCATCAAAAACATAGTCCTCAGAGAACAGCACGGTGCCAGTACTAATGGCCAGCCTGAGAACACAGCTGGTGCTACTGAACAGTACAAAGAACTTAAGGGTTTGTCTACACTTACAGTGCCGGCTGGTGCAGATGTGCCATGTTAGCACTTAGTGAGGATGCCAGTGGTAGAGCTTCTCCTGTTGGCGTATGTACTCCGCCTCTCTGAGATGCAGTAACTATGTCAATGAGAGACGCTCTCCCGTCAATGTAGCGCTGTGTACACTGGTAGTTAGGTGGATATAACCACGTTGTTTGGGGGCGTGGAAAATCCACATCCCTGAGCGAAGCAGTTGTACTGACATAATTTTGTAGTATAGACCAGGGCTCAGTCAGTAAATATGGTGCTAAAAGACTAAACCCTAGTCTAGAGGTAAAAAGTGGGTTAAAGAACTTCTAGAAGGTCTCAGACATAAAAATGCCTTTCATGGAGGATCTTCATTGTTTGTAGTATTATCAGGTGTAATTTATGGGTCACAGTTTCCAAGTTGAGCACAGGCCTAACATTTGAAAGCTGGGATTTGCACATACCAGTGAGATGCCTATTTGGCTCTGGGCATATATAGCTCCACAATTTGTGTACAATCAAGGTATTGGCACACAGAAACACGGCATGTGAGTTAGACTGTAAAATCTTCAGGGCAGGGCCCTTATCTCTCATTTATGTGTATGTAAAGCACTGTACACATTTACAACATCTTATAAATAATAATAATAATTTGGGGCTCAGCCCCTTTACCTCCCTCAAACAATCTCCTTTGTAGGTGTAGTCAAAGATAGAGCCCAGTGGTACATTAAGATTAAGCTTGGACTGAATGGTTTGTCTGATCCAAATGGTTTGTGCTCTGATGGGACCCCAGATTGGGAGTAAAAATCCTAGAGCATGTGTATTCATCAGCTGAAGTGCACCCATATTTTTATTTGGGGCAGGTTTATACTTAAAATGTTGCAGCAGCACAGCTACAACTGTGCAGCTGTGTTGCTGTAGTACTTCAGTGAAGACATCACTACACTGACAGGAGAGCTTTTCCCATGGCAGTAGTTAATCCATTTCTACAAGATGCAGCAGCTATGTTGATAGGAGAAGACCCTCGCATTGACATAGTGCTGTGTGGATTTTTCACACCCCTGAATGATGTAGTTATATTGATGTAAGTTTATAGTGCAGAATAGGCCTTGTTCTCACCCAGCCACTAGAAAATAATAAAAAAAAAATGACCTGGGAGCTGGTTTTCAATTAAAAGTGTGACATAAAAATGCTGGCAAGAGCCTAATAATATTTATTTCCTGGCATCAGCCACATTACATAGGTCAGGGTTACAACCTCACTGATAGGGGTCAGCGTCCACTGGCTACTGCTGCATCTTCCTTTAGCTTGAACATTTGTTTCAAAGACTCATAAAATATTAGTAAAAAAATAACCACAGAACCATTACAGCTGTTTAATAAAACATGCAGATAGACTCATTCAGAATGGAGGTCAGGGTACAGAATGGTAACATCTATGTATCACAGTGGTTTTCTGATCTCATGGCCATTTAGTCTCAAAGCTGTTCTTTCTGTCTGTTTAGCTAGGGATGTGGATCCACTTCCTGGTGCTTATGCTGCTACTCCTGGTGTTTTTCATGGGCAATGTCTGGGTGGGCAATAAGTGTGTGTTACTTCTATTAGCATAGGAGCACTGTCCATAACATTGCAAAGGTCTTCAAGAAACAGAGAACCAATGTCCTCTGTGGGCTTGTTTTTGCTCATCCAATGAGTTTGGGCCTTGGGGGTAATTATGACATAATACTTTGGTGTATATGGCATATCTATTACCTTGGCATGTTCCCACTGCTTTCTGTTTGAAATTTAAGATTCTCTCCCATTTGCAATGGGATTAACTGTTTAGTATTCTTGGCATAGTCTTTATTCTGTTCTAGTTTCCTGAGATTTAGTTCTTTTGGACCTACTTCAGGTGAATAGTCTTTGGCTGAAGAAGCCAGTGATTTTGGGACTTAAGTTTTTGTCCTTCTGCCCATATGAAACATGAACATGTTTGGTTTATTTCAGATTGAAAATTTTTATTTCAGTTTTTGAAACTGATATTTTAAAAACTTTTGTTGTTTATATTGCTCCCTCACCCCCTTCTCTCCCACTTTTCTAGGAAACATGGCCCACACCTCGGGGGCAAAAAAAAAAAAAAATGGGGAGACAAAGAGAAGGAGGCCACTGAAAATTAAAAATATTTTGGTTCTTAAAAAACAACATGAAACAAAATGTAATGATACAAAACAAAAATCTACTTTTTTCTTTTTGTTTGGTATACAAATTAGAGTATTTCAAAAGAAGTGAAACATTTTGTCTCATTCAAAAAGAATTTTATCTTTTAAAACATTTTCAACAACAATGATAAAAAAATGTAGACTGCCTCCAGTTATGCCTCATTATGTGACAAGGTCATCAGTCACTGAGTCTAATTGCTACTGTTATAGCTTTCATGGCTTTAGTCAACTTGGGCCACTTTTGTCCTTAATTTGTTCCTGGTGTTTTTTCATAGTGACTGAGTTAGGATGGAGAAAACTGTCCTTGGGCTGGGCCTGCTCCATCAGGTACCATCTCTCTTCCTGCAGTCAGGTTCTGCTGCAACAAATGCATTTACTGGGAACTGAGAGATATGGTGGGTGAGGTAATATCTTTTATTGGACCAGCTTCTGTTGGTGAGAGAAATCAAACTTTCAAGCCACACAGAGCTCTTCTTCAGATCTGGGAAAGGAACTCCCAGTGTCACAGCAAAATGCAAGGTGAGACAGATTGTTTAGCATAAATCATTAGCACATATTGTAAGGGACCATTCAAAGTAGAGTGGCCTATTAAAAACTCTGCAGTCGTAGGACAAGAAGGTAACAGATTGTTGTAATAAGCCATAAATTCAGTGTCTGTGTTCAGTCCATGATTTTTAGTGTTGAGCAGAGTAATGAATTTAAGCTCCCAGGCTCATCTTTTGGAACAATCAAATAGCCAACAGCAAACATGAGTGAGATTACAAGAGCAGGGCATCATACTGTCTCAGGAACTGGCCCATCTTTGTATAACTCCTCCAAGAGATTAGAATGACAATGAATTTTATTCCTTTCAGGATGAAATGCAAGGCCTATCTCTTTACTATGGCTTTTCCACACCATATATTATTAGCAGCGATGAGCTGCCAAAATCTTAACAACCGGTTCCCTATAAAAAGTTCTGATTTAAGGGGGGAGAGCAGGGGAGGAGCAGGGGGAGACATACCAGTGGGGCCGGGGGCTCCTGCAGGGCCCGGGCCAATTGCCCCACTTGCCCCCTCCCCTCTCCTCTGGCCAGCCCTGGGACTTGCAGCAGGACCCCCACACACACCTTGCCGGGCCTCTCAAAAAGTGGCAGCAGGATGACTCCAGAGCTCAGCTGAGCTGCCCAGCTGATGCTGGCGGCTGGCCACGCCGCAGCTGGGGGGAAGCGGGGGAAGGGCAGGGGGAGCCTCAGTCTCCCCAGCTGGGAATCCTGGGAGCAACAGGATGGTCTAGCCCACAGACCAGAGTTCTTTGCCCACTCCCAGGCCCTTTAACAACCAGTTATCCACGGAGGTCTAATTTTAGCAACCGGTTCTTGGGAACCTGTGAGAACCGGCTCCAGCTCACAACTGATTATTAGTAATTACGAGGACAAAAAAATACCCTTGCCTACCTGCCAGGAAAGGGGTGGAGGGTGGGGGAAAAGTGAACTATAATTTTACTGTGTTTGTTGTCGATTAGAAAGACAAGGTGGGTGAAGTAATATTTTTATTGGACCAACTTCTGTTGGTGAGAGAGACAAACTTTTGAGCTTACACAGAGCTCTTCTTCAGGTCTGGCAAACTAGTGTCACTGCTAAATACAATATTTGAGCAGATTATTTAGCATAAGTAGTTGTTGTCTATGTAATTGCATAAGTTGCTGCGATACTACAATGATGAACCCAGAATAGAGAGAGAGAGCTAAAAAAGACACAGCTGTTGTGCATTTCACTCCAAGTTTCCAGAGGGGAGTTAATTTTCTTATTATTCCCTTTTTTACTCTTTCTGTGTTTTTCTCTCGCTCTTCCTCTGTAGTAGCTAGGCTTAAGGATTATCTCCACTTACTGGGGGATCAAGGCATGGTGATTGATCTACGGGGGGTCGATTTAGCAGGTCTACTGAAGACCTGCTAAATCAACCACCAGTCGCTCTCTCGTCGACTCTGGTACTCCACTGGAACAAGAAGCATAAGGTAAGTTGACGGGAGAGTTTCTTCTCTCGATCCAGCATGGTGTAGACACCACAATAAGTCAACCTAAGGTACGTTGAGTTGCATAACTTAGGTCAACTTAGCCCTGTAGTGTAGATCTGGCCTTAGTGTCCATTCCACAACTGTTTGCGATTCCTTCAGTCCCCAAAATCTGAATGCTTCTGATGAACAGGCAGATGCTCAAAGTGTGCTAGACACACATGCTGTGTGTGCACTGCTCACCTATTTGTAGCACTAACCACATGCTTTCCATAGGGTGGCTCTGTTATAGCAGTTATTTTAAACCGTTATAGCAGCAGTGCTGATGCTACATGGACAACATAGGTAAAAATAGGGAAATGAGAAGTAAGTGTAGAGTAATTGGTTCATCCTCTGCCAGTTATCTTCAGGTTAATAGTTTGTTTTTTCTCTATCTCTTTAAGAGGGCTAAAACTTTTAAAAGGTAACTAGTAGGTTGGGACATCTGAGTAGCTGGGAGTATTTTCTTGATGGCTAAAGTAGTATGTATATTGGGTACTGTGATTCTGACACATCTCTGTAACCCTTCGCTGCTTGTTTGTGAATTCTGCCTCTCACAGTGCGATCTGCTCTACAGGTGCAAGGTACTGTGGCTAATAAGTAACCAGAGCAAATTTTTACTTAGCTGCAATCACTTAACACAGTAATTTAATTGCCATTACACAAGTGAACCATGTAATCACAAACTACCACCTGATGTCTTGCTGCCTTCTACAAAGAATGTGCACTTGTCTGGGATTTTTATGTTTAACCTTTGCAAATACTAAATCAAAGAGAGAAATTCTGGCTAGGGTTGTACAGTATATCATTTTGTCAAGGTACCCTCACTACTTTCTTTCCATAAGGGTCTCAAATCCATCAATTGATAAATCAAATCTACTAAAGGCCTATATGGATCATGTTCTCGTTTAGTATCCCAGCAACATGTATCATCAGCCAATCCATTTTCCATTTGGAATGACAGAGCTTTGTTACTCATGATAGATGAATCATTGCTTGCCTTCTCTTTGGTTTTAATAATGGAATAGTTGGATTTATACTGGCTAATTTGTAATTCTATGTACCCCTAACACCACCCCTTTTTTCTGCCTCCTGAAACTTGGTAGCCGCTAACGTGTAGTGAAGATTACACCTATCAAAGGATTCATTTATAAAATTCAGTTCTGGAAAGCTGCTATGCAGCACAGTCCAGTCCTCAGAATCACTGATGAACCAAAGAGTTTGTTGTGATAATATTCTTGCTAGAGAGCGTTTGCAAAAACTAGTCTGAATGGGTTCTCTTTAGATAAAGAATATGTTGCTTTTGTAAGTGACTTAATCTTCCTTTTTCCATAAAGAACTTGATTTGATAGCCTTTTGGAAAAGAAAGAAAGAACATGGTAAAAGTAGGGGAGAGGAGAAAGAGATTAAGGGGTTGATTTGGGTTCTCGGATACCAGAGTAGTGGGCAGGGGATAAGAACTTGAAGGTGCTAGTGGTTAATTACCTTCACTATTGAAATGTTTTCTAGTGTGAATTTTGTCTAATTTTAGCTTTCAGACATGGCATATCATTGTGCCTTTTTTTGCTAGATTAAAGGACTGTTTGCAATCAGAAACCTCTTCCGTAGGTAGGTGCTTGTAGATAGTGATGAAGTGAGCTTTTCATCTTCTCTTGGACAAGCTAAATAGATTTAGCTTCTTTAGTGTCTCACTGGAAGGCAGGTTTTCCAGACCTGAATGATTCTGGTGTAGCTCTTTTTTGAACCCTTTCCAAAGTTTCATCAGAGAAGGAGATTTGTAATCACGCAAGAAAAATATCTAAAATCAAAGTTTTAGCTTCTGAAACAACTCAGCATTCAGGAGAAAATGTACCTGAATTTATAGCAGATTTAAGAGGCCTGACTTCCATACGTGAGGAACCTGGTCCAAAGCCCAGAGAAGTAAATTAAAGGTCTCTCGCTGACTTCAGTGCATATTGGATAAGGCTTTATGGTGCAGTCAAAAGGATTTATTTGTATATGGTATTGACAGCAAGGAGCTGTGCAGCAAGTTACTTAGTACAGTCTGTGGAGTGCTGGAAGAATCCTGGATTCTATGAAGTATTTTGAAAGCAATGCACTTGGTATAGAGAAATTTAACTGCTTTCTTAGATCAACTACTTGGGGGCACTGAGGTTTCCATTTGCAAGGTAAAGCCAACCAGTCACTTCACACAAGCATCATCATAGTCGGCGAGCAAAACAAGTGGAAAAAAAATTAGCTTTTGTAGGTTTTTTTCTGTCTGGGGACTGAACGCTTAGGGCTTGACCTTGCCAATGGCTTAAGTGCCCTCAGCTCCCAGTGAACTCAGCTGGAGTTGAGTGGGCTCAGCACCTTGCAGGGCCAAGCCCTTCTTGCAGGGGGGGCAGGTTTAAGAAGTTACAGAAATAGGTGTGTTCATTGTGGGAGACACTGAGCAAGTTGGTGTGATCATAGATTGATCCCTGACAATGGCAGGATTACCCAGACATGGCTCTCAACCATCTCTCCTCAAAATCATTTACCAGACACAGCAATACTGGGTGAGGGCTTACTGACTGCTAGTTCTCCATATCCCCCAAAGCCCCAAAATGGGAACTGTAGAGATAGCAAAAACAAAATATGAGAGTGTCTTCAGTGATTCTTCTTCTCAGGATAAGTTATAACTCCCATTGACGTTGGAGTGAGCTGAGAGACAGGGTTTATTCTTTCACCCACCCTATAATTTCAGGTTACCATGTTCCTATCTATACAACAGTTCTGACACCATTGGTCAAGTTCTGTTCTTATCAGAGATTTAGGTTTTCATGTCCAAATCATGTTGATAGGACTCTCCTGCTGCTGCTGCTTGTGAGAACAAACAGACTCAGATCCTTATAGGTATTTAAGCTCCTACCTTCAGTGGAAGTGGCCACATTGATCAGGAATTTCATTTACAAACTGTGCTGCCAACTGGCTGACCTTTGTATAAGTCATTTGCCCACATATGAAAAGGTTTATTCTGAATGGCACTTGTAAACTTTTCCTTTTTTACTATGTGAGAACTAACTGCCTCCAGCTCCCACAAGCCTTTTCTAACTTGCATTGGTTTTAGAGTGTAATTCTTTCAGTGGATTTACTTACGACTTGCACAAGTGAAGGCAAGAGAAGAATCAGGCCCTGAGTGCTTCCATCCCACAAGTCTCTCAACCTTGGTGGGGGTATAATCCCAAGGTCACGCTGAACACAAACACTTTCCTTTAGCCACTGATAAAAGTGAGAAGTGGACTGATATTTATGAGATCAAATGAGTGCTAACAACAAGCCATCAATCACCTGCCATTTACTAGGACTATCAATTCATCTTATAACCTTTATAAAGCTTTCTAAAACCCAGGAAAGGTTGTGAGAAACAGCCCCAGCTTTCATCAAAAGCCCAAGAAAAATGTAAAGGTTTGATAGTTGTTTTCATTGTCCAAGTCTTTCTCATTCAGGACCTTTCTACTATGTATTCCTTTGTAAGGTGCTAGTCTGCACACATTCTGAATGTTCTTTGAAAGCAGCTTTTCCATTCTGTGAAACCTTGTGAAAATTTAGCGGGGGATTCTGATGGCCCTGTAATAGGTTCTGTAGTGTAAGTCATCACTGTCCTCATCTAGAGGGGCTATCAGACCTGATCAAGTGGGAGCGTTGTCCTTCTCTAGTGTCACCTTCACAGAGGTTATGGTCACTGATCCAACAAAACATTTAAGCAAGTGTGTAACTTTAAGCACATAAATAGTCCTACTACCTATGTGCTTAAATACCTTGCTAAGTTAACATGGACATATTAATCATGTGAATTCAGTGCAGTGGCAGCTCTAGACATTTCACCACCCCAAGCACGGCGGCATGCCATGGGGGGCGCTCTGCTGGTCGCCGGGAGGGCGGCAGGCGGCTCTGGTGAACCTCCTTCAGACGTGCCAGCGGAGGGTCCGCTGGTCCTGCGGTCTGCAGGTCCCGCGGCTTTGATGGACCGCCCGCAGGCACGTCTGCGGGAGGTCCACCCCAGCTGCCTGCCGTCTTCCTGGCAACTGGCAGAGCACCCCCTGCGGCATGCCACCCCAAGCACGCGCTTGGTGTGCTCGGGCCTGGAGCTGCCCCTGCTTCAGGGGCTTAAAGTCATGCATAGCATGACCATATTTCCCAAAGAGAAAATGGGACACCGCGTGGGGCTAGCCCAAGCCATTAGCTCAAGCCCTCCTTGCCCCCTGTGCAAGCCTGGGGCTGGTGTTGCTGTTCGCCCGAACCCTGCTTCGCCCCTTCCCCCCCGGGGAAGGCCTAGCATCGCCACTTACCCCTACTTCCCACGTTCCTCTGCACTTCACTTTTTTGACAAAAGTGATCATCTGATCAAGTTGGCAAGAGCAAACGGGACAAATGCCCACATATGCCAAAAAAGTTGGGACAGGGCTTAAAAAAGGGACTGTCCTGGCTAAAATGGGCCATATCTCCCTAGACTCATGCATGTAGTTTAGTACCTTGCTGAAGTGGGGCCATGAGCCCTAAAACCTGGGGGCAGAGCCTCAGCTGGTGTAAATTGTCATAGCTCTATTGAAGTCAACGGAGCTATGACAATTTACACCAGCTAAGGATCTGCCCCTATACTCCCTTATACTTAAATAACACCAAAGTGTTCAAACCCTATATAAACCTTGCTCTAGAGGTAGTGACGATTCCTTTCACTAGAGTGGTAGGGCTACTAGTTTTGGAAGAAGAGTCCTGAAGTCTAGCCCCTGCTTATGGCTGAGAAATTGCTGTGGCCATCATTTTCAATATAGCCATTGACTGAGAAAACCTGTGCAGCTGTTGAATTTTTATATTATCGAACCACTCACAAAGGCTTTTTGAGGGCACAGTTTACATGGAAGATTGTGAGGTGCTCAGGTACTATGGTAATGGGGGATATATAAGTGCCTTAGATAGAATAATTTTGTTACTGTCTTCAAGCACAGATTTCAAGTAAAGTATCATACGTAGCGTATACCTTACATTTGTAGACAGAAGAGAACTGTGCCTTCCACACAGCCCTCTTATGCTACCCTGTAAATTAACACTAAGGAGCAAGGAGGGGACCCTAGTTCTGATAAAATTAACAATACTTTGCATTTATACAGTAGTTTTACTGATGTATCTCAAAGTGCTCAACAAGCATCAATTAATTAAGTCTTACTACATCTCTGAAAGGTAAGCATATCTATTTTATAATTGACCATGCCCTGGCAGGGCCGGTTTTATTAACTGCGGGACCCAATTCAAATACCTGGTGGTGGTCCAGGGCTTTGGTGGCACTTCGGTGGTGGGGGGTCAGCTCCAGATCTTCCGTGGCACCGAAGGACCCCCAGCCACTGAAATGCCGCCAAAGACCCCTGGAGTGGACCGCCGCTGGGTGAGTAAAAAAAAAAAAAAAAAAAAATTTAAAAGGCGCTTAAGGCTCAGGGGTCTGGTGCTGGGCCCTCTTAGGCGCAGGGCCTGATTCCGGGGAATTGGGCAAATCAGCCTAAAGCAGGCCCTGTGCCCTGGAGAAGTTAAGTGCTTTAACTCAGGGTGTGTCTTCACTACTCACCGGATTGGCAGGCAGAGATTGATCCAGTGGGAGTCGATTTATCATGTCTAGTCTAGACACCACGGTAAGTTATTCACATACCTGAAGTTGCATAACTTAGATCGATTCCCCCATCTCCCAGTGTAGACCAGGCCTCAGGGCATCTGACATCTAGTCCTACTAGATTACACTGCCTCATTGGTACAATTGTTCATCCAGAACTCAAACCAAAAGAGAACCAAACTTTTGTTGAAGTTCAATAAAGTTTGGATTAACTATGTTTTCAAATATTTTTCACTTTTTTTTGCTCTTCTAAACTTCCTAATTAGACACAGTTGAAAGTAAAAGTGCAAGAATACTACTTGATAGGCTGCTCTTGTGATAATTTAGGAAACACCAGAAGCAGGAAGTGATGAAACCCTGTGACAGTGACAGGGGCGGCTCCAGGCACCAGCATGCCCAGCGCGTGCCTGGGGCAGCACGCCACGAGGGGCGCTCTGCCTGTTGCCGCAAGGGCGGCAGGCAGGTTGCCTTTGGCAGCATGCCTGTGGAGGGTTCACTGGTCCCGCGGCTTCGGTGGACCTCCCACAGGCAAGCCACCGAAGGGGCGGCAAAATACCTAGAGCCGCCCCTGAACAGTGAGTTTTCCATTCCTAATTGTCAGACTTGGGAATTCTGTGTAATTTGACAAGAAACGAAAAAACATCCAAACTTTTATATTTATGTGAATCAAAGCTCCAACTTTTTTCTGGGGGGTAGGAGGAACGTTCACCTCTGTTCACTAATTATAATTTACCTCTTTGTCAAACCAGGACCTAGTCATTCATTCCAAAAATGCCAGTCAGTGTGATCCAAAAGCATGAAATTCTTGGTCTTGTTCACAATTCCCAAAAGGGTGACCTCCCAAAGACTCAGTCAATCAAAACTGTATAATAAAGCATACTGTAAAGATCAGGGCCTGCAGCAGAACAAGTCTGGATGAAGTCTTGGCAACCTAAAGAGTGCAGCTGCCTGTAGTAGGCCATCTGATCCGCTATGCCTCCTGATTGATTTCAAGAGCCAGTAGACTGGCTCCTAAACCCCAGGAGTAGCATTAGCAGCAAAGTGGCTGCTCAAAACACTTGACCGTGACTGCAGTAGCTTCTGTGCCTGCTTGTTCCTAGCCTTGGGCCCAGCCTTGCCATACTCCAGGTAACATGACTCTGACCCTCGGCTCCATTTCCTGACCTCTCACTTTGGCTCTGACCCTTGGTTTTAGCTTTGGCTCTGATTCCTGGCCTCTGACTCCAGCTCTGACCCTTAGCTCCAATTCCTGACTACTGACATCTGCTGTACCCATGAGGCCTGGCTGCTGCTCTAACCACTGGGTACAACTGCCTGCCTCCCAGTCATGAACACCCAGCAGAAGGTATTGTTTCACATCCTCAAATGACGTGTAAGACCAAAATTTTTGCCAGCATGACCCCATTTTCAGACTTTATTGCTTCCTGTGACCCCAGGCAGCATGGAGAACACCATTTGTAGAGATGGGATTGCAGCCCCATCCACTGATGACGGTGGAGTTGTGACCCATAGTTTAGGATCTGCTGCATTAGACTATTCTTTAAAAAAAAAAGACTAAGGACCAGCTTTTTATCTACTTTTCCAGCAGATTTAATAATTTACATTCACTTTTTAAATAATTTCCTCAGTGTTTGGTACTTTCAAAATTCTTTTTGCATCAGCAGTTTCTCACCTTTTGCCAGAAGCATTGATCATTGCAGAATCTTTTACTGGAAACAATTCTTTAACAATAGCAGAAGCAGCCACTACTATCAGAAAGTCCATATAAATAGCTCCCAAGCATACATTACATAGGAACAGTCCTAGTGGAACAGACCATCTGGTCTGATATCCTGGCAGCCTATGCTAGATGCTTCAATAGAGTTTTCTGTAGTTGGGGACTTGCAGAAGCTGTGAAACTGCACAATGAAGTAGGAAAAACTGCATGATGGTATAGTGTTTCCTGCAGTGAGGTCTTTGCAGGACTAGTAGACTCAGGCAAAGCACACTGCTGTTTGGGGTCTAGATGTGTATTGCTTTAGTTTTTCCTATATTGAGCATTCACTAATTTCAGATCAGACCCAGACTGTATGTCAGGCTGCTTCTCCAAAGGAGACTTTCTCACCATTGTTATTTTTCCATGCATAGGTTTCAAAACATGTATTTACAGGCTAAGAACCTGATCCTGCAATGGAATTTATGTGGGTGGAAGGGTCCATCCCTGTTGATTCCAATGATAGGACTGGGACCCCAAATGGTTTATTTTAGATTAAACCAAACAGCAGGAAAGCACAAAAGTAAAGTTTCTGTGTTTGTGTGTCTCTCCTCCAGAACAAGCTCCAGCAGCTGAGAACAAAATGGCTGCTGATCTCTGCCCTGGGTGAGAATTCTTAACAATGTACAAATGCAATACACAGAAACAAAAAGGTTTTGAAACATAATAGCTACATCCTGTACATCACAGTCAGTCAGTAACAAGAGGAACAAGGCCTATGTGGATGCCTTATTCCAATTTGGCAGTTTCTCTGTCTTGTGATTTGTCATTTTGCTAACTGTATCTTCCTTCAAATTTGACTGGATTAAGTTCATAATGAGATTTCTCTTGCAATGTAGTGATTGGAGGATGTGAAGTTATATTTAAGAGTAAAAGCCAAATGCTGAGGTCAGTTAGGGTGTAGGTACAGTAGTTACCCTCAGTCAGAACCGTAACATCTATAATGCAATTAAGGCTTTTTTGATTCCATGCAGTGTATTATAAGGCAGGCTAAGGCTGTGCAGATTGCTGGCAGGTGTTTTTTTGTTTTGCTATATATATATATATATTGTTAAGAATTTCTGGAGTTTTATAGAGATTTTATAATACTTCTGTGGTTATTACAAGTAGGCAATTACTATGGAAATTATAGACTATGCTTGAATGTCTGGAGTGAGAAATTATAGATAATTCCTGGTATGTTGGTCCAGTTTCTATGGTAATCTGAATAATTGTGAATTAATTGCCTGTTGTTGCCATGGTTCTTTATGATAATTTCAGGCTGTTAATGTTTGAAACATTCAGGGTTACACTTTATGCTTGTCTTTGCTACTTGTTACCCTGCCTCCTCAGATGTTTCAAGACAATTATAGTCAAAAACAGGAAATAAAACTATTTGGGGACGTTAACATGAAAATCTGAAAGGTAATTTAAAAAAATTCCTCTTGCTGTATTGGTTGGTTCTAGATATGACCAATCTGAAGTCTGTCAAAGACAGTGGGAGCCTTTCCATTAACTACAGTGGCCTTTGAATCAGGCCCATTATTTTTCTTATTCAGTAGTGATTGACAGGTCATGGGTTTTGCTCTTTCTTTCCTTATTGCTGCTGCACAGACTAAACCACTAACTAACATGGAAAGTAAGGAGAGACCACAAACTTGGATGAAGTAAAAAGTAACAACCCTGTTCAAAAGCAACATTCAGACCTTCCGTAACAGGAATCCAGGGAAAGCTGAAAACCGCAAGGAAAGGTGAAGGCATGAATCCCTCAGGACTTTGCTAACAGAAAGTGATTCTCCCAATAGCACCAACTTAACAGCTGTTGATGGATGATACTATGGAACCACTGCAAAGTTACATGACGTTAAATAGTAGAGATTGTTTTCTCACTGGAGTCACTGTAGGATATGATTGGACTTCATGGAGAAACTAGAGTGTTCCCTAAGGACAGGAAATATACTTCAGTCTGTCTTGTAAAAGGGTGTGTTGAACTATGCTGCTGTGTAAATGACTACTGTGCTGCTATCCAAACATCTATTTATTCTAAGCCCTCTGTTTTCCAAAACAGGGTCATGCCCCATGATGTTTGTTAATATATTCACCATTCCCTAGATTACATAAATGAATGTAATCAAGGTTTTATATAATCTCTCCACACACCATGACGTTTGGCTTATCAAAGCTGTGCTGTATTATTAATTATGATTATATATCATTAATTACACACACAAAACTACGTTAAAAGAATATAATTAAGGTTGTGAAGTTAAGCTCTCAAAAGATAGGGAATGCCAGAATTACTGTCATCTGTGCAATAAAGCAGCCCCTGCATCATGATACCATCTTTAATTACTTGATCACACACTGTTTTTCCCACAGGACTCCTGTGCACAGAATGGACGGTGCTCACTTTATGAGCAGCTATTCAGTATTTTGTAGTATTCTCATGGTTTAGTGCAGGGATCAGCAACCTTTGACATGTGGCTCGTCAGGGTAAGGACCCTGGCAGGCTGGGCTGGTTTGTTTACCTGCTGCATCTGCGGGTTCAGCCGACCGTGGCTCCCACTGGCCGTGATTCGCTGCTCCAGGCCAATGGAGGCTATGGGAAGCGTGCGGGCCGAGGGATGTGCTGGCCTTCACTTCCTGCTGCCCTCATTGGCCTGGAGTGTCCAGTGGGAGCTGCCATTGGCTGAACCTGTGGATGTGGCAGATAAACAAACTGGCCAGTCCCACCAGGGTGCTTACCCTGGTGAGCTGTGTGCCAGAGGTTGCCGATCCCTGGTTTAGTGTGTGGCCCCCCAGGGCTATTTATTGTACTCTGTTCAAACCCTGTTCTAAAGACTGATTTATTGATTAGTTTATGGGCTTTTCTATGGCACTCATCAGTATATATCTGAGTGCATCACAAATATTATTTTACTTTCACAACACCCCTGTGAGATGAGGGGGTGTTATTATTTCCATTTTACAGATGGGGAACTGAGGCACATGGAGATTAAGGTCAAAAGTATCCACCAACTTGGGGTGACCGATCTAAGATGCCTAGGACCTGATTTTTCAGAGTACTTTATTTGTTCAAAGTACAGCTCGCATAGACTTCAGCGTCAGCTGTGAGTGCTCAGCTTTTCTGCAAATGAGACCTCAGATATCAAGCTGGGTACCCAAAAAATGAGGAACGCAAATTAGTGTGCACATGTGAAATGTCTGGATTAAATGACTTGCCCAGAATCACATAGGAACTCTAGCAGAGACAGGGATAGAATCCAATTCTCCAGGGCAGCATTCAAGTACCTTAACTACGAGACTTTCCTTTCTCTTCCTACAACCCCCTGCCTCATTCACTACACACCTTTCAACTTTTGCCAGAAATGCAGGGGGGGGGGGCTACAGACAATGGCCTCTGGCACTAGCAAACTTTGATTCATTCTGTGGAAAAAAAAGATAATATATGATAATGTAATGAAAGACTATATCATAGCACATATGCACAAAGAGTCACTCGCTATCTTTTGAGAGCTTGACTTTACAACCGTATGCTTTTTAAAATATTTTTTTGCGTGAAATTTCCTAAACATTTCCTAAAAAAGCAAACTGAAAAACTAGAAATCCCACCACACAGATCTCACCACTAGTGCTAACAAAGTAACTGATAGTAGTAGTAGTAGTAGTAGTAGTAGTAGGTTGTCATCCTCTACATGGGCCAGTACTGGAGGTGGATTAGACATACACAATGCCAGTGGGTTTCACAGATATTTGCTGACAGCTGAGGAATGCTGGATTCCTTCCCATGCTATGCAAGGAAATGTTCTCTTGTGGCCACAGTTTCTTCTGCTCATTCCTCCCTATGCTTGATGCTTTCTGCCCTATTTCTTCCAAGTCGTCATTGTCCAGTTCTCATCCCAGTCTCATCTCCTTGCAGATCCAGTCCTAGTTTCCCATTCCTGGCTTGCTGTCTGAGTCCCAATCTCCCCACTCACTAGGTCTCTCCTTCCCACACCTAGCCCCAGCTGTCTTGCACATCCAGTTCCAGTTTCCCCTTCCTGGTTCTTCTTCAGTCTATTTCTCTCTCCTTCCTTCCCCCTCCCACTACTTTCTAGTCCCAATCTTCCTCCCACCTCATTTGAGTCAGTGGGTATTAGAGGCATGGTTGTGAATCCCACTTCCAGAGCCATGTAGTAAGGGTCAGACACACACTACTGCTGGTGAAACCCAAAGAAATGAACCTATTTCCTGGCCCATGTGACCAAGATCGAGTCTCTAGCGTTCTAATGTGTGCAGACGTGTGTTACTGTAGGACAGGTTATCTGTGATCCAGGGAAAAACTCCAAATCAAGGGTCAGGTTCTTCCTTCCATTGGATGATATAGGGGGAGAAAGACAATGTCTCTGAAGCTGCAGCAGCAGGGTTTTCTGGCTTTGTAGCAGGCTACCCCAGAACACTCAAGTCTTCCCTCTTGATTCTGCAACATTAGAAGGGGTGAGGCTAGATTGGAGCTGGGGAGTCCTCCGCCCTGGTCCTGAGCATTTCCTATCAGACATCCAGGTGGGAACTGATGTTGATCCAAACATACAGCTGCTGAGGATTGTGCAGCTTCTTGCCATGCTATGCACAATGATCAGTTTGCAAATATACATAAAATCATACACTGACTGACTGCACTGCAAGGACTCCCCTGAGCAGTTGTGGGGAGGCAGAAGCTCATTCCTTACCTTCCTCACAACAGGGCAGGGGGAGTGCCTGAAGAGAGCCAGAAGCAGCCTGTACAGGGGGAACCTGGAATAACCATGGGAACCTAAATCATGCGGCTTATGGCACAAAAGTGACCAGGTGATTGTTGGTGTGTATCTACAGGGGATGCTATTGAATGGGCAGCTGTTCTCCTCTTTAACTTCTTCCTATGTTTAGCTCTAGGCCAAGTCCATCACCCACTCCTTACCCTTCTACACTCCCTGTAGGCTGGAAACCAACAAAGGGGGCAGAGAGGTTGCCTGCTCAGCAGGTGCACAGGAGAATCAATTGCAGTTCAAGACTGCCTGCTTTTCACAGCCCAGATGAACACTTGAACTCTCTGAATATGTCAGTGACCTGCCTGTGAGTGTTACAGGAGATGACACTTGACACATCTGCAAACAGCTTCTTCTGTGCTGCTGGGTGAGGGAGAGAGTCCAGATGCAATTTTAGAAGCTCTGGGGAAGTTTTGGAATCTGGAACAGAGGTCTCTGGTTCTTCAAGATGAGCAGGTTTGGAGGACCCAAGCCCCAGCACCCTGCTGTGCTGTCCATGAGAGCAGCACTAACAGACAATTCTGTAGGGTGACTCTTGTGCTTCTCTGTTTCCTCAACCACACATATCGTATCCTTCTCTGGCAGACAGTCCACCAAGAGGATAACAGCTCGCTACTACTACTATCCGATGAGTTCATTTGGGTGAGCTGAAGTGGTAGAAGCATGTGCCTAGGGCTTGAATCTGAGCCTTCAGGCTCCTAAAGGGACCTACTACTTTTATGGATCTCCTTCCTTCAATTATACAAAGATAAATTAAAGTTCCATTTGGTGGTAAAGAAACACATTTTAAACCCTTCATGGTTAGTCTCCTAGCAGTCAAACTGCTTTTTCTCAGGGTTGCTGCCCACCAACTTAGAGTTTCCCGTTGTCTCTTTCTTGGCTGCGGTCACTTGATTGCAGGAGCTCAGCAGATATTCTACCTTTGCTCTTTTATTGACATTCTTCATTTCTTTGCACAGAGCTGCATGTGTCATTGATTGGCCTCATCAAAACACCCAAGTTCTCTGTATAAACAGACAGCAGCAGCCAAGTCCCTAAGCCAAAGTCCCATTGAGAGCAGTGGGAGACTAGCCTGGGTTATTAGGGACTTCAGAGTTTGGCCCATGGTAACTTCAGGCGCTGCAGCTGCTGCCACCCACATGGTGAATCATCCAGCCCATCACCAAATGGCTCTTCCACATCCTGCTAGTTGTGTCACTGGCTGATTACCTGGAGAACAGAAATCCTTTGTTACAGGCAGAATTTTTTCCCCTTTACATGGCTCCCCAGGGCTTCACAATGAAACCTGTCTATGAAAGATTTTCTCCAAGGAGTTCCCAGATCATCCACTTGCAATGGTCTCTGACAGTGACAATGGGTCTCTGCAGGCTGTCTCTTCTATGACTGTCTGAATGGGAGAATATTGGGTCTTGTGATTTAAGGCACAGGTTTGAGTCAGGGCTCCTGGGTTCTACGGCTCTGGAAGTGGGTGGAACTGGACTGGTAGTCAATACAGAGATTTAATCCTATTTGTGTCAGTGATATTGTGTATGATCTTCCTTGCACCCACTCACTTTCCATCTCTCCACCCTAGATAATGGGGATTGTGATGTTCTGTATCTTGGGGGAGCACCCTGTAACCTCCCATATTCCTCATCTGAACATAATTATGATCTTACATATAGAGCATTCCTTGTAAGTTATCAAGGGAAAAGTTACGATCTGCTGAAAGTCATTTCTCTATCCATATATGTATATCATTAATGCATGTGAAGTTATGTGTTGTATGGTTGTCACTAAAACATGCTGTAAATTGGGAAATCAGCCAGATATTAGCTCTCCAGAAGCAACAGCAAGGAAAGTAACCAATGCCAGGGTAGGATGTCAAATAGCCCATCAACAGCCATTGTCCAGCAAGGGAGCTACAATGCAGTGACTCACCTGCATGAGGCCACACCAGGGGAATTGCTCAACCTTGCTTGGAGAGTCTCAGCAATACCCCCAAACATGCCTGGACTTGTGTTTTGCAAGCACATGGACTGAGGGTATAAAACAGAGTGGACACATATGGGGCCTTTCTCCTTCAACCCATGTACATTGCAAGCAACAATGATGCTGAAGACTTGAGATTCCAACTGAAGGGACTGGCCCAGATTTCAAAGGTGAAATCTGTATACTATGGACTGCAATATCCAGTGGGATGAGAAAAACTGCTTAATCTAGTTCCTGCCCAGTCTAATAGAGTTGAGAGTTTAGACTGCGTGTTTATATTTTATTTCCTTTGGTAACTGACTCTGACTTTTTGCCTATCACTTAATATCACTTAAAATCTATCTTTTGTGGTCAATAAATGTGTTTAACTGTGTGGCAAATCTGCTCAGGTTGACAAAGGCTGGTTTATGTTCACTGTCCATTGTTGAAGTGGTGAACCAATTAATAAATTAGATGGTATTAGAAGGTATATTCCTGAGGTACAGTACTGGGAGCTGGGTGGCGGGGTGCTCCATATACTCTTGTGCTGAGTGATCACAGCACCTGGAGGAGCTTGCTGCTGGTCACTAGCAAGGCACTGTGAGAAACAGCTCAGGCTGGAGAGAGAGAGTTAAGGGGGCACAGTGGTCCCACAGTCCCAGGTTGCACTCCAGGGGGATCCCGTCACAGGGATAACACTGACCCACCTTAAGCCAGGGGAGGATGTGGAGGGGTGAGAAGTTGGGCAGGGTATCATGAATTACTCATCTCTAATGCCGTCCAACAAAATATCTCAAAGTTAATAGGTTTAGCTCACCCCTCTGCCCCCGAAAACTGACTGCCTGTGCATCTCCATTGCTGTGGAACTGCTTATAGAGGCTGAAGTTCTGTCCACAAGGTTATATTTATGTAAGAATCCCTCTTAGATGGGGACTATTCCTGTTGACCTCACTCACACATACCTGCCCCTGACTGCTATCACAACAGTGTGAAAGGTTTGTAGTATCTGGCCTTGCAATCAGAAACTCAGACCCAAACAAACTTACCTTGTCAAAGTGGAGCAACAGTAGGAGTTGCAAATGATTTCAGATCCCAGATGCGTGCAGAGAAAGGGCTCCAGTGCCACAACGCAGGGCAGGTCAGTTGCCATCAGGACTTTCATGATGAAACACAAGTCTCATTAGGCAGTGCCTTGCACACTGGAAGGAATTTTGCTGAGCAGCCCCTATGCCCTCACATGAAGCAGTCATAAGAGGCTGCTTCCCAAATGTGAGTTGGATGCTCCAATAGTCCACCAGCCTTGGTGGATGCTGGACATGAGTAAACTCCAGCCAGATCCTCAGTTTTCTGCTCCAGGCCAGCAGGTGGCAATGCAGATTGGTCACAGTTCAGTTTTGGCATCAATTCATGGTATGTTGACCTGGAACAGGGCATGGGCTGGGGGTCAAAGCATAGGATGTAGAACCAGAACAGAATTGCAGTCAGACTCCTTCTTAGATGGGGCTGCTTATCTAGTGGATGGAGGGAAGTAGTTGACATGATATATCTTGATTTTAGTAAGGTTTTTGAGACCTTGATCACATTGGTGTACATCAAAGGCAGGCTCAGACCCTAGATATTTGTAATTGAACTGAGAAATTTTAACTCAAAGTGACCACTTGGCATTCTCAAAAGCAAACTAGGGAAATGTGGGCAACATGAAATTATTATAAGCTTGGTGTACAGCTGGCTGAAAAACTGTACTCCAAGAGTCGTTATCAATGGTTTGTTGTCAAACTGGGAGGTTGTATATAGTGGGGTGCTGCAGAGTCAGTCCTGGGTTCAGTACTAGTTAATATTTTCATGAATGACTTGGATAATGGAGTGGAGAGTATGCTTATAAAATTTGCAGATGATGCCAAAGTACTTGCCAAGAAGGGGTGGCAAGTACTTTAGAGGACAAAACTCAAAATGACCTTGATAAACTGGAGAAATGGTTGAAATAAAAAAGATAAAATTAATTGAAGTGCAATAAAAGGAACAATCAAATGTGCAAATACAAAATATGGAATGACTGACTAGGTGGTAATACTGCTGAAAAGGATCTGGGGGTTATGGTGGATCACAAATTGAATAAAAGTCAATACCGTGATTCAGTTTAGAAAAAGACTAATATCATTCTGAGGAGTATTAGCAGGAGTGTGTAAGACACAGGAAGTAACTGTCCCAGTCTACTCGGCATTGGTGAGGCTCCAGCTGGACTACTGTATTCGATTCTGGGCACCACATTTTAGGAAAGATATAGATAAACTGGAGAGAGTCCAGAGGAGAACAACAAAAATGACAAAAATTTAGAAAATCTGATGTATGAGGAAAGGTTAAAAAAACTGGGCACACCATGTATGATTGCACAGTCCAGGAAAAATTATGACAACATGCTGTATAAATTATACTTGAGAAATACACATTCAATCAAACTTCATCAAAATTCCTTGATTTAATCCAGTCCCTGGAAGGCATCAAGATGGATCTGCGCAAGGTGCAGGCTGTCCGCAAGTGGGCAGCCCCCTGTGTTATGTGTGACCTATAACATTTTTTAGGCTTCCTGAACTTTTACCAGAAGTTCGTTTTGAATTTTTCAAAACAAGCCAAGCCTCTCACTGCTGTAGACCAGAAAAACACCCAGTTCTATTGGTCGGCCAAGGACCAAAATGCATTTGAGCAGTTAAAACTTACCTTCACCACTGCTCCAGTACTGGACAACCCAGATATAATGCAAACTTTCAATGATGAAGCTGACCCCTCTAGTACAGTGATTGGGACAGTCTTCCCCCAGAGTCATGGACCTGAGCAAGTACTACATTCCATTACCTACTGCTCAAGGGAGTTTAACCCCTGCTGAGTGAACCTATGAAATCTTGGACAAGGAGCTCCTGGCAATTAAGACCTTCGAAAAATGGTGACACTACTTTGTGACATGGGAAAAGCAACCTTTCCCCCCTCTGACCTCTTTCTCAGAAACAGCTGAACTGTTTTGACTGTAGTTAAAAAAAAAAAATCAGTTGGAGGTAGTCACTCGGCATGGAAAATTCAGCCCAAAAGGTTAAGAGTCCCACAAAGTTGAAAGCAACCCATAACCAGGGTCTTGCAATGGGAAGCTTTGGGCAATCTTAATAATTTCAGCATCTCCATAGTGAATACCATCCAATGGAACTTTATTCTTGTTTTTGCAAAGATGATTTTGGCCATTTCAAAAGCTGCCTTATTTATGGAGAAATCTCTAGCTAAAATATAGGAACAATTTTGTTGCCCTTTGGTGGAAAAAATAAGGGTTAGATTGTGATAAGGTTATTATTGATTTCAAAGGGTTCCAGACTGAGCCCTTACTCATGTTTCTTTTACTATAGAAATGTTTCTCACATTATACAAGCATGCAGCTTAGGATAGCAAAGAGACAATCTTATATAAGCATTGACTAAACCATGTTAATATAAAAATTTCAGACTAGATCCTCAGCTAGTGTAAATCAGTGTAGCTATCATCACCTCAATGGAGCAATGCTGATTTACATCTGGCCTGAAGACCACTTTTATTAGTGACAAGGGACTGTGTATTTTGGAATCCTTGCTGAATGTCCTAGAATTAACTTCTGTGTATGAATCATAGTAAAAAGCCTCCTGTATGCAATTAAATTAATAATATATCATCATATCTGGGAATGTTTTGGTTTTATACTATTAAAGTTTCACATCTGTGATGAAAGAGAAAGTTGTTGTCTGGCTGACTAATCTCTATTGCATTTGTCACTGCACCTGAGTGCCTAGTTCAGCATTATGGTAATTATTTTGTGCTACACTTTCAAAAGGGTGGATTCCATACCTTGACATCTGTGAGGTTCTTTTACATTTGACTCTGAATTTCCTGGTTTCCAAATGCTTATTTTTAGGATGAGTGCAAAGTTCTTGCAATGTTTTCTTACCCTTAAACTAGTAGTATGTGCTCTCAACATCAGTGCCAGCTTGACAGTTTTTCCTTTGAGAATTTGTGTTTCAGTGATGTGTTTTAAGTTTTTCCCAAGGTTTCCCTACTTGTTTGGGAGCCTGGTTCTGCTATTTGTGTGCAAAACTTTTTTGCCCAAATTGTCTCCTGTGCCAATATCTGCACAACAAAGAGAAGGAGTGGTGAGCTAGGAAGATGGGTATGGTTGCTTGGGCTCAGCCTTAGCATAAGGTAAAGCAACCCAGAGCTGGCCAAGGTCACAAGCTAAGTTCCCTGTAAGATGAGTGGCTGCGCAGCCTATTAAGTGCCACAGAGGAACTCAGGGCTGTGCCAGGGAGGGATGCCTCTCCTTCAGCCCTGGACCTGCCATGGCTGGGGCAAGAGGCACCCCCTCCCCTGGCCCCAACTCAGCCCCAGCCTGGACCTGCTGTGGCTGGGAGGAGAGGCACCTATCCCATGCTCCAGTGCCAGATCTGCCATGGCAGGGAGAGGCACCTCTACCTCCCGGCCCCAGGCCAGGTGCTGCTGCAGGGAGAGAGAGCTGGGGGGGGGGGGAGTCCTCTCTCCTCGCTGTGGCCCCGGGGCAGACTGCACCCCAAACCCCTCATTCCCAGGCCTGAAGCTGGAGGTTGTGCCTGGCTTGAGAGCAGCACATAGCCCTAAAAATATCTTCTTAGAGCGAGACACATTTGTGGCAAGATCTGTGAATTTCAACAGAAGGGTTAAGTAATGGAGTTGGAAAGAGAATAAGGTTCTTTGGAGGAGGAGGAAATTAACTAGACAGTGGATAAGGTCATGATGATGCTAAAAAAAGGAAGAACCTTTTAATAAACTATTGTCAAGAGTGAAATAAAATATTCTGTTTCATCTACTCTGTGTGAAGCCTGTTATTATCCAGCATATCAGCAATCAGCAAAGAAAAAATATAAACACTCGTGTTATTCTTGAAACAGAAATGGAGGCATAACTCAAGGAAAACATGCTCTTCTCTTCAGGAGTGGGGATGGTCAGAGAGATTTTCTGTTCCAAGCTGGTTATGATTCTAAAGCTACTTGCAGGAACATAACAAGGTCAGACTGACCACATTATATGAGCACTGATGGGACTCTCCATCTGCAGATTTCATTCCTTTCAGTTCACCTCTCTTCTCAGCACTCCTCCCAATTCCCAGGATACTTAAAGATGCTCTGCTTGGTATGGATTCATGGCCGAGGAGAGGGAGGGGCTGGGAGCAATAAGAGGGCTGGTGCAGGGCTTAGGGAAGGGAGGAGGAGACACATCGTTCTGCCACCGTTCTTATGGCGAATGTGCTTTGAAGCTTAGGGCTTTAAAGGGTAGTTTCAGGGGCTGTTACTCACAGACAGGACAATCCTGTCAACATGACTTCAGTGAAGGTGGGATACAAGGGCAGGGAGATCAAAGAGAGAGAGGCAAGGAGGCAGTGTGGAGACCCATGATCTCTGTGCAAATAACGCTCTGCCTTTGCTTGATCACTGTAGCTTCAGGGCTTGGGGTAAACTCCCTGCTTCTTCCATGGCAAGGAGGGATTGCAAACCCTATTCTTCTCCCCTGATTGGGAAAACAAATCTCAGGAAATACTGCACAGGAGGACCAGGCTGAATATATTCCCTACCATGGGAGGTGACAACTTTGTTATGACAGGAAAGTGCTTAACTCCCTATCTTGAATAAGGGGGATTTTTTTCTCAGTCCTCCAGCATCTGATTAGAGAAAAGTGTGTGTATATATGTAAAACATGCTATGTGGTAAGACAGAAACATAGGCAATGTCACAGATCATTGCACTGACTTCAGAGCTGGGTGGCCCTGTGGTGTGGCAGAAAAATGAGATGCTCCACGGTGCTTAAACTAGTATAAATAAACATACCAGGAAAGGATTTGCTGTGGTGTATCAGACCATTTGTCCAGCAAAGCTAGAAAGGACTATTGATAGTGGCCTCTCATTCCATAAATAGGAATATCAGGCCTTTTTACTTAGGGCCAATCTGGAAATCATTATACAGACAGCCTGACATTGTCTTCAATGGAAGATTTGTCTGTGTAAAGTTTATAGGTTCAATCCCTTATATTGCAAAGTAAAGATATTGTAAGCAAGGAGGGGACTGAGCCTTTCAGAGAGAGAGGCATTATGGACTTTATCATTTACATACCGTTTCATCCTAGCATCAGAAGTAGAATCTGGGCCTCAGTGCTTTCTTTCTAATGAAAAAGGCTGAAATAGAAGATTGATTTTTGCCTTTAATCTCACATTTGACTGTGCAAGCATTATATTTTCTTTGAGCCACTGTGTTTCAGTTTCTAAAGGGATTACCCTCAAAATACAGAGTTTAGAAATAATTAAAGAATTCTGATGATGCAATGATGATGCTAGACACGGTGTCCACTCTACACTGGTATAATAATTAAAGGCATATGAATTAGATATGGTTTATGCATTCTGAGGCCCTAGGGGAAGCCTTGTTGATGCTGAAAAATCCCAAATGCTAGACCCGATGGCCAAAGACAGCTTGAACATGTCTTTATTTGAACAAATAATCTTGCATAACAAGATTCTAGTGTTTAATCTACAGATTGTAGCACAACATCATCGCTGACCTAACCCAGACAAGTATGAAAATATATCACTGGAATTCGTGCTTCACTGGGAGAATGTTGGACAAACAACTGGAGGAAAAAATAGTTAATCTAATGAAGTGATCCCTGGGTGGGCTGTCCTGAAGAGAAGGTACATGTGACAATGGGTCTTTCTGATATTAGTGCAGTTGCAAATAGTCCTAATGGAAGCATCTTATCTCCCTGTTATAAAGGGTTATTATTGGGTCATTGTCATGGGGTGTACAGACTCCATGCTGTCTCTGCCGCTGAATGGTTAATAGGGAAACTGATTGCTGCCTCCTGATGGAGCTGACTGGAAGCCTCACAATTGCTGCAGAGATAAAAGGGCTGCAGAGCAGCAAAGAGGGGAGGATGCCAGAGAGTCTGAGGGGTCACAAAGAGGAAGGGCCTTCAGCAAGAGATGGATGAGAAGCTGCCCAGGAAACCAGACCCTCTGGAAGAGAGGACCACAGGGTGTGACTCTGAGAATGGCCTGCAAGAGAAGCATGGCAGGAAGCAGAGCAGAGACACAGAAAGGAGCGGGGAGAGATTGATGCCAGACACTTTATAATGGGGTCCTTGCCTGGAACCCAGAAGAGTGGGTGGCCTGGGTTCCCTTACCAAACCCAGCAAGGAGAGAAACTGAGGCAGAGTTGCTGGGTTGCCTGATCTTGCTGCAAGGGGGCACCAAAGATCGAAGGCGACCACTGACAGTCCTCTTTTTCCAATACCTTGGTAGGCTGATCACTTACCTAGCAACTCTTCTTTTGGGTAATGACAACCCAGCAACATCTGAGGGAGAAGGAACAGAGACTAGCAACAGCTGTTTCATTTCTTTGACAGGGTGGTCACAGATGAGGGCAGTAAAAGGGATGGAAGCGTCTGTTTTGAGGTGCCTTATACATCCATCCCAGCCTCTTGACAATCCTTTAGCTCTGTGAGATCTGGGAAGTAGGAGCATCAGTTCTGGTCCCTGTGCTTCCTCCAACCTTCTACAGCTGTCCTGGGTCAGTAAGAGATGGGTGTGCTTTCAGATCCCTGGTCAACGAACAGTGAGGCAGCAATGAAATGCAAGCTCAATTTACCATTGACTGTATTGAGGAGAATGCTTTATTTTCATCACAGCAAAGCACAAGTCTTCAGCTGGAGCCTAGCAGCTAAGGGGCACAGATAACAAAGCACAAAGCTAGCGAGCACAGTGAACCAATCTGAAAGTAGACCATCATTGTCTTGTTCTCCAACAGAGGTTCAACCACTGCCATGAATGTTAAATTTTAGACCAAATTACTCCATCCACTATTTAAGCTAAGAGAAGGAAGGAAGAGAAGTCTCCACTGGCTGCTTTGATGTAGGAAAAAACATTATAGTTAATTCATTGTTACCTAACTTTATTTTACCAACCTATTATGCACCAAGTGCCAGTAAATTCCTCTGCCAAACACAGATAGAGATATCTGACTTTAAAGGTTTCACAAATCCTCATAGCTCAGTATAGCTGAATTACATAAAACTACCTTCAAAGAACATTATTAAGGTTGCAAAGTCAAGCACTCAAGAGGTAGGAAATGCCAAAATTAAAATGGCTTGTGCAACCTTAATTCAGTCTGTGTTTGCAACAGTCTTTAATGACATGATCACATGCTATTCTGTTCACAGAAGGAATGTTGAGACTCAGGAATAATCAGTTCCATTGCAGGTTTTGGAGGAGAGTATTCTCTAGTGGTTACAGACCCTTTCTACCCCCTTTCCTCCTGAGCCTCTCTCTGATCCCTTCTGCACCTATTGCTTCCTCCCCCCGCCAGATCCTGCTTCTATCTTCCCCATATTGCTTCTTTCCTCCCCCCCCCACTTCCAGGAACTATCCTCCCCCACCCTGCCCCTTTCTTCCAACCCTCTGGCTCTGCCTTGGCCCATTCTTGTGGCTCCTGCTTCTAATACCCCTACCCCGGGATCCTATCTCTCCATACCCCATCCCCTCTACATTTAAATCAGGCTGCGTTCACCTTTCCCTCCACACAGGGTGGGTGTCAGCTGGGGGAGCACTGAGAGCATAGAAGAGACAGTTTCCCTGCTCCCAGTTCCTGTGTTTGGTCCCATAGTGGCTCCTAGTAGCCAGGAGGAGCCATTTCTAGGAAAGCACTGCTCAGTTTCCACTCATTTACTGTGTGGGGGATGGCACATGCGCATGTTAATGTGGGCAAAACAATGCATTTTTCCCTGTGCTCAGCCTCAGAAACAGCAGAACAGTTTTAGCTGAGATTTAAAATATTCAGGCTTGAGGCAGACAGCCATTATGGAAAACTTCAGCCTAAATGGTTAACATTTGGTATAGTGATAAGAAACTCATCTTTAAATTCTTATAATTGCTATTCCCTTGCTGAACACTCACGTTTTCCTGTCTGATACTGCTGAGACCTGAAATCTCATCATCCAGGCTGGATTCACTGTGCCGACAAGCCAGGACTCATGCAGTGCTGATTTCCTGTTACTGGAAAGTGTCAGCAAGTCTTAACGAGAGGAGTCACTACTTGTCATTGGAGCAGGGGGAATGGTGCTTTTGTACTCCAGCCCCAAGGCTACCAAGTCACTCTCTGTCTCACTCTGGCCTAGAGACTCTTTAAGCATGTATCCACTTCAATGGGAGCTTCAACAGGAAAGACTGAGAGAACAGTGCTGATTCCAACTGGCTGTCCTTTTAAACAAACAAATCTGGGGTTAAATCAACCAGTGTCAAAAGAAAGTTCTGCCCAACCTAGGATGATAGGTGCATATTCATATCACTTAGTCACCAGGGGCCAGATTTTGAGTGTCCCCAACTCCTATTGGCAAGATCCTGAGTACTCTGCAGCAAGCTGGATGTATCTTCTGCAGCAAGGCCCCCAAACTTCTGTAACTCGATGTTACAGTGAACTGGAAATTTGGTAGTGGCTTCAGGTAACTTAAATAGAAGATTTTTTAAAACTGAATTAAACCAGTACAAAGTTAATTACTAGGGCCCTACCAAATTCATGGTCCATTTTTGTCAATTTTATAGTCATGGGATTTTTAAAATTGTAAATTTCATGATTTCAGCTGTTTAAATTTGAAATTTCATGGTGTTGTAATAGTAGTGGTCCTGACCCAAAAAGGAGTTGTCAGAGGGTGGTGTCACAAGGTTATTGTATGGAGGGGTTGTGCTGCTGCTGGTGGTGAGGTGGTGCCTTCAGAGCTGTTCAGCTGTCTAACAGTTGCCACTCTCCGGCCACCCAGCTCTGAAGTCAGTGCAGGAGTAAGAGTGGCAATACTGTGACCCTCCCCCTAAAATAACCTTGTGATCCCCCTGCAAGTCCCTTTTGGGTCAGGATCCCCAATCTGAAAAAAGTGCTGGTAAAACCCATATAGAATAAGGTAAAAGAATATAAAAGATCAGATTTCACGAGGGAGACCAGTTTTCATGATCTGTGACACATTTTTCCTGGCTGTGAATTTGGTAGGGCCCTATTTTTATTTTGATGTTTTTTGGGGATGAAATTGGGGGTTTTAGCAGATGGGTAGGGACCTCTTGGGAATTTTGACAACTCAGATTATGGGACAGGCACACCATCTGGATGTTGCCACTAAACTAACCAGCAGTTAAATGGTTAACACTATAGGCATTTTAATGCTATCATTAGGTCTCCTAGTTGACGAGCCAGATGGGATGAATGGGCCAGTTCACACTGCTCTTAAAGCTATTGTTTTAGGCTTTCTACAGATTTAGGAAGAAAATGTTCTACTGGTTTGCACAGGGTTCTGATATGAAAGGTTTTCATTGCTTCTAGAAGATATAGGTGCATACTTTGTTTTTTATACAACCACTTGAACTCTGGAGCAGAGTTCTGGGCAAGTTCAGGGTAGGGACTGACTTTGTGCAAGGTGCCATGCAAACACATGACAATGGGGCTGGTGCCTTTACCATAATGCAGATGACAATTAATAATAATGAGTGCTGTACCTATTAATGGGGGCTGTACCTATTAATTTCATGGGGGAATTGAGGGCACTCATCACCTCAGCCCCCAAATATGGTTTACATGTCATCAACAAGGTTAGTTCCTGCTGAAGCTGAAAGGCAATTCTATTGGAAGGTCAGGAAAAAATGCACAAGTCTTTCATAGATGCCTTGTTTAAATCTTCAACACTCAAGGCCTGATCCTGCAAGGTGTAAGAGGAGTGGAAGATGAGGCTGTAAAGCACCCAGCTGGATCAGATCCTAAGTGAACAAATAACTTCCAAGCCTACACAGTGGTCTTCGGTGTTCTTGCAACTTACTGCCACCATACATTTCACTAAGCAAGAGTTCTCCAGGTGCAGGTAAAAAAGATGGTGGTGAATTGCTATGATGAAAACTCTTCTATATCTCTGTGGTATGACTGGGTACCTTAATGATAGACAGAAAAGGCAACTACTAAATTTGAAGGTGACCTGCAAACATTTAGTACCAAATTCAGGAACGTAGCCAATATATGCTGAATTCCCCACCTCCCTATAGGTAATCTAAGAGTGCTATCCAGTACATTATTTATCTTTCTTATCTCCAGCTACCTCTATCAAGGCTGTCTGGCTGTCTGGTAAACTCCTTTTTTGTTGAGAGGTGCTATGCTAATCATAGACACCAAAAAACCTTGCTGGAAAACAGAACCAGCTCATAGAAAAGTGCCCCTAAAAACACACGCATATAATATAATTCAGTGTGAATATATATATATACATTTCCCCTTCCTTCTATCCATCCCCCCCAAATCCCTGAGTTGACTATGCCTCTGAGCCTGTGGGAACATTCAGATCATATTGGTACAATTACTGCATTTGGGTATTACCCTTTTTATAGGTCTCTTTTAAATTGAACAGCTGGCCTTGCACAGTGCTGTAGAGCTATCTAATTTGTTTCCCTAGCCACGAGGCTGCAGAACTACATCTGAGTTGACTCTGAACCCTTATGAATACAACAATATATAACATCAGCCAGAAACAAAATAACCAGCTGCATGTTCATATGTAGACATAATTGTAATGTTCTGAAACACTACCATCTTGTGGCAGCTTGAAGAGAAAATAGATATCTTTTTTTTGTACTTTTCATGGCTGGCTAGGACACGAGGGTGATGTTTATTTGCTCTGATAATTGTTTGTAATTTATGTGTGTTTTGGCATTCATACATTAAATAGTAACAGGAATTCAGAAAATCACACCCCATATTTAAACAATGTTCCTGCAGCTATTTAATAATTTTAAAAAACAATGCATTGTTTTCTCTGCTTCTCTCCCCAGCAGATATACTGCATGAACAATTCTTCTCTGGGGGAGAGGATGAGAGAGGACCACACAACAGATGTTTGTCATGTTGCTTAACGCACTACTGGAAGGGGCTCTGATACCTTCTAGCTAAGGTCCTTTTATGGCCCCCATCATCATAGTGATGTTTAGTGCTTCACACTATATTTAGCCTCACAATGCCCCTGTGAAGTATGGAAAGTGTGATTATTCACATTTTACAGATGGGGATATGAGTCACAGAGAAGCTAAATAACTGGCACAAAGTCACACAGGAAGTCTGTGGCACAGCAGGGAATTGAAGGAGGATGTTAAACAGAAGCCACTAAAGTTAGATTTTTTAAATCAGCAGATCAGATAACTTGCAACAAAGAGTTTCAGAAGAGCTTGCTGGACCATTAACGTTGATTTTCAATAAGTCTTAGAGCATTGAGGAAGTTCCAGAAGACTGGAAGAAACTTAATGTTGTGTCAATTTTTTAAAAGGGTAAATGGGGTGACCCTGGTAATTATAGGCCTGTCAGCCTGACACTAGTCCCTGACAAGATAATTGAGCAGCTGAAACAGGACTCGATTAATAAAGAACTAAAGAAGGGCAATTACTCCTGGGAGGATTCTGCACCAAAAAATTAAAAATGTTTTTTAAATGGGTAAGCAAAATAAATCCTGAGCTGTAATCTAAACCCATTGTGCCACTTTGGCACAGGAAAAAAGTGAGAAAGCACATAGATCTTCCTAGCTGATTTGTTGACAGTCACTTATAAGGCTTTACATCACTTTGGCAATGCAGGAGCCTTAAAACTTTTACAGGTTTTATGCTCCTGGGGGAGTTGACTGAGAATGGGAACAGTTAACTAACAATAGGAACATTAACAATGTTACTACTCAGGCAGGCTGCTACATTTTTGCCTTAGAGAATGAGAACAATTAACTAGCAGGCAGGTTGCTACATTTCTGCCTCTGGGACAGAGCCTTCCTTGTACACAATAAAAAGACCTACCCCTCCACAACCCGAGCAAGCCACAGTAGCAAGTGAGAGGGACAGAGTCTCTCTTGCTTGTTGGCAGGCATGCACACCCAGTCCTGTCCCATGATGGTGATCAACATCTCCCCTGCAGGCCTGCATGCCCAGCCCTGTCCCCCTGCACTGATTTGCATCTCTGAGGCTGCTCCATGCACACTGGAACAGATGCGCTGCCTGGACTGCCGGGAAGAGGCGAGTGTCCACCCACAGATTTCTTTTGAATTTTTCTGTGTGGGGGCACAGAAATATGTGGGTCATATGAATTCTGTGCCCTCACAGGGGCACAGAATTCTGTGAGGAGTCGGTGATGTAATTAATGAAAATCAACATGGGTTTATGGAAAATAGATCCTGTCAAACTAACTAGATTTTTTTTGATGAGATCACAAATTTGGTTGATAAAGTTACTAGTGTAGATATAATAAACGTAGACTTCTGTAAGGCATTTGAGATGGTACTGCACAATATTTTGATTAAAAAACTAGAATGACATAAAATTAACATGGCACACATCAAAGGGAGTAAAAACTGATAGGTCTCGAAATGTATCTGAAAATGGGGAATCATCATCAAGCAGGTGTGTTTCCAGCTGGATGCCACAGGGAATGGTTCTTGGCCCTTCACTGTTTAACATTTTAATCAAGAACCTGGAAGAAAACATAAAAGCATCACTAATAATGTTTGCAGATGATAAAAAATTGGGGGAATGGGAAATAATGACAAGGACAGATCACTGATTCAGATCCATGTGGATCGCTTGGTAAACTGGGCCCAAGCAAACAATAGGCTAAATGTAAATGTATACCTCTAGGAACAAAGAATGTAGGCCATACTTGCAGGCTGGGGGACTCTATCCTGGGAAACAGTGACTCTGAAAGAACTTTGGGGTCATGGTGGATAATCAGCTGAATATGAACTCTTGGTGTGATGCTGTGGCCAAAAAAGCGAATGCAATCCTGGGATTCACAAACAGGGGAATCTCCGGTAGGAATAGAGATTATTTTACCTCTGTATTTGGTACTGCTGCTGGAATACTGGGTCCAGTTGTGCTGCCCACAGTTCAAGAATGATCTTGATAAATTGGAGAGGGCTCAGAAAAGAGCAATGAGCATGATTAAAGAATTAGAAAACCTGAGCTCCTTCAGTCCATTTTAGAAAGAGAAGAGTAAGGAGTGACTTGATTACAGTCCACAGATACCTGCATGGGGAACAAATAGTTAATAATGAGCTCTTCAGTCTGACAGAGAAAGGTAAAAAATGATCCAGTGGCTGGAAGATGAAGCTAGACAAAATCAATTTGGAAATAAGGCAGAACGTTTTAGCAGTGAGAGTAATTAATCACTGGAACAATTTACCAAAGGTCATGGTAGATTCTCCATAACTGACAATTTTTAGATCAAGACTGGATGTTTTTCTAAAAGATCTGCTCTGGGAGTTATTTTCGGGAAGTTCTATGCCCTGTGTTATACAGGAAGTCAGACTAGATGATCGTTATGGTCCCTTCTGGCCTTGGAAACTATGAATCTATGAAATCAAACAGTACATTGATGATTATACTGGTCATCTGATTACTGGTAGCATAAATACAAGCTGTTTTCAAAGCCAACCAGAGCGCAGATTTACAATAATGGTACAGCAGGCAATTGTCATGTACACTTGAATGTTCATCAGGCAAAATACCAGTACCTACCTGATAAATCATGTGGTATAATGGTAGTAAAGCCTCTGGACACTATTTAGGAGCAGAAGACCATTATCCTGTGACAGCATGCTAGTCCAATAACTATCTTTTAAATATACCACTGATTGGAAATGAAGTAGTTATTGTAAAATTGTTTTAAGGAAGAAGTGATTATCATGAATAATTTTTAATTGGAGTGATATTGTTTCCAAATGTGCTGTTGCTCTAGATGTTTTTTATTTGGCTTTCTAGTCTGTGAACTGATTGTGATACCATCCACAATGCTTTTCTGTGCTTACATGATTGCAAGTTAGAACACTGTAGACAGGAAAACTCAGTCATGTTTTTAAGTACCTTCTTTTGGGTAAGAAGTAAAACCTTTGTGCCACTGATTTTTTTGTAGAATATGGATGGGAAGTTAACTCCCAAAAACCTGGCCAAATTCTGTTTTGTGTAAAGACAATCTGTCTACTGAAACTCCGCATCAGTGTCCATTAATTATGGTATTCTTTTCCACTTCTTGTCCTAAAATGATGACTATCGATGCTATGTGTACCCACTCCTACATCACAAAACAAGGGTGGCTGCATTTCAGGGTGGGTGAAGTGATTCCTGTGTATACATTCTGAAAATTCACAAAGGGCTGTTGGGATTCTTTGGAATTAAAAAAAAGCTATATACAAAATAATCTATTCCGTTCTCCCCTACTACAATTTTACTGAGTCAGGTTTTCCTATGCCCATGCAGGAGTGGGCAAAAGTTGGTGTCCAGGATATGAGTGAACTATTATGGGTAATAGCAACTGCATTTGTCTATGCAGTCACTGTGCTGCCAGAAACAGTTGTGAAGAGCTTTGAGGAACCTTGACCAGTAGTGAAGAGTGGTAGTGGTTCAGCAGTGATTAAATCTACCAAGTTGACAGTTAAACATTTGCCATCATGTTGCCAGTATAGAAATTTGCAGGGGAAGGGAGGCATGGCTGTGAAAACTTGGAACAATAAAGTGAGAGATTTGTAGAGGAATGTGATTTCTCTTTGAGAAGTTTTCTGCCTGCAGGAGCTGCTAAATTATGTCTAAGTGGCTTCAGCAAACCCCACTAACTTGGCATGACAGACACTGGAAGACAGTGAAAGAAGCATTCACTATGAAATATAAAACTAATTAGCTATCTGATTACCTTAGTGATGCTAATTCATATAATTGGTTTCAATGAAGTTAAGGATTGACCATAGGGAGGTGGCCATTGACAAAGGAGGACAAAACAGGAGCACACATCAGAAGAGTTGTTCCTTCCTTCCCCGTTTCTTTTGGTGCTCTGAGAATTACTGTTTGGTTTCAGGCTTCTGAAGTACCTTGCTGAAGTAGGTAACTTATGCTTCTGATTAATTTTATATAACCCAGTAAGCTGTAAATAAATAGATTAAAGAGCCATTTGATCTTCAAGAAGAGGTTTAAAATTGCTTTAAGTACTATGGGGATACAATGGATTATTATGGATAGTGGGTTAAGACAACAGGGGATATTGAGCTAATATTGTATAATATGTGTTTATGTGCGTCTCTGTGTGTGTATAATATACAGTTTGTGTGTGTGAGCATATCTGTATGGGTGAGGTGTGTGTATGTGTAAGCAGAATCAGGATGAGCTCTACCCTGACATCTGGTGGTGAATTATGGGAAGTGTGGAAAGAATTTCAGGAAGTGTGGAATCTCAGGTATTTGCATGGGACCACCCAGCATAGCCCAAGGCAGCCTGGGATGGTTATTTTGACAGTTCTGGGATCCCCAATTTCTTTGTTATTGGGGCAGGATAAATAAAGTGTTGCTACCCGATTATGTGAATGAGGAACTACGAGACTGCTTTATGACAGAGATGTCTCAATATAAATTAAGTGACACTTGCTAGACAAGGGACATGGGTTCCAACTCCCAGTGAATGGAAAGAGGTTGAGGACTAGTGTGGGTACCTGATGGTATGGGCCCCTTTTGAGGGCCTGGAACACCAATTGCACATCCTCCTCTCTCCACTGTTAAAGAGTAGAGCTAATTTTGATTCCATCAGGGCTCCATCTAGAGACTGCTGAGCTAAATTCATGTTGGGCCAATGGTGCACCAGCACCAGGGCTCCCCTACTAAGAGCTGAAATCACTGAGTGCTGTGTTAGCTAGTGAGGGAGCCTGAAGACCTATGGGCAAGCAGCTGGCAGAGCGGAGCAGTTTGCAGCATGTTGGAGCAGCCCATGGAACAGTGAGTGGAGTGGAGCGGTTTTCAGGGACAGCTGGAGTGACTCATGGATTGGCTGGAGGAGCGGCACAGCTGGTGTAGTGGAGCTGGTCATGGTGACGGCTGCAGCAGAACTCCACAGAGAGGCAGAGCAGTTGGCCCTGGCCCATGTAAGGTGCCCCACACCCTGTGTGGGCTTTCCCTCCCCCCATTTCCACCCAAGCTGGGGGAGGCGTAAAACTCTGCCCATAAACTTTTGAACTCTGAGATGGCATGGACCAGAAACTTTTGGGTTGTTGGACTTTGAGGTAATTGGACTCAAGACCCTAAGGGGGAAAGGACATTGCCAGACGTACTTGGAGGTAGGTTTTTTTTTGCTTATGGTTTGTGTTATAATCCAGTTTGTGATATTTCTTCAATGTGATGCCACATTGTTTCCCTCCTTTATTAAAAGGATTTTGCTACACTCAGACTCTGTGCTTGCGAGTGGGGAAATATTGCCTCCTAGAGGAGCCCGGGGACGTGGGGGTGGTATGTAAGTGTCCCAGGTCACTGAGTGGGAGCTTGAGCCGGTTATGCATTCTGTTATTGAAACGGAACCCCTGGATACTGAACCCAGCCCTTGTTGCTGCCAACTCAGAGGGGCAGAAGGGTTACATATGTATAAGCATATGTATTTATACATATATGTATATAACATATATGTGTTTTACTCTTTATGGAATAAGAGGTGGCCTGTGGATCTGTTAAAACTGAATTGAGTTTGGATATTCAGCAGTGTGCAGAGAAGCCAGTAAGTCAAGATACCGAACTTGAATTTTCCTCTGTTCATGCGACTATGGTGAAACTGTTTCAGTTTAAAGTGGCAGGATCTTAGGCAAATGACATGTGTTACCTGATTGGATTGGCATAAGGGTCTTATACATGTTATGAAAAAAAATATTTAAAAGCACATATATTTAGTGATGGTTGGGAAAAGGTGTCAGACTGACTGTCCTGGAGACTTGCCCTCTCTATCCACATCAGTGATAGTACAAGCTTCCATCACTGTTCACCAATATGCCTCAACTTAGACTACCCCCAGCTGCTCTAGGGATGTAAAAAATAGATTTTGAGAGAAGGATAAGAGATATGTGAAACTGACGGGAGGGGGAAGAAAAGACTAAAAGATTATGGAGATGCAGCCTTCAGCCCTCTCCTTGAGAGAGTCCAAAAACTGCAGCCTTGGCTTTTAAAATGAGAGGCAGCCAGAAATTAAATGAACCTGAAAAGACCCCTCCAAACTATTTTCTTGACCTCTTTAGATCGAAAAATTGGCCTCTCTTGGTTTGAAGCCAGATTTCAGCCTGGAGTGTATTAAATCAGCAGGGTTATATAAACCTTGGTGAATGGGAGGGGTAATGGAAACAGTAATTCAGTCTTGGCCTTACCCCTATGAATGGCAGTCTACAGAACCCAAATTCAATTTATATAATTTGCTTTCAATTTCCTTTTTTTGGGAGGGGAAGAAATTTATTTATTTTTACACAAATCCTCCCCAGCTCCTTCTCTTTCATTTCATTTCCCAAGGATTCATGGGGAAAGGTGAACTTTGTTGCACAAATAGAGAAAAGTCTAGGCACATGATGTTTCTATTATATGTCAGTTCTCTGCAATGTGACTGATGGCATTTTTAGTTCACTAGTTTTATAGTTTAAATAATGACCCTGAAGAAAACACAAAAGCAACAGCAGAAACAATGCTCTGCTCCCTACCTACCAACAGGACTGGCTCTAGACATCAGCAAACCAAGCACATGCATGGAGCGGCAAAATTCCAGGGGCAGCATTTCGGGAGGTCTTTTTTTTTTTTTTTTTTTTTTTTTGCTTCGAGAGTTGCGATCTCTAAGGTTTTGGGGTTTTTTTTTGCTGGGGGGGCGGGGGCAAAAAACCTAGAGCTGGCCCTGCCTACCAACCACACAAGAGTACCTGGTCCTTCAAAGTAAGTGGGGATGGAAGGATTTAGTTTGCATTGGGGCCTTGGGAAATAGATAAGACAGCTGTTCACTTCTACTAGAGCAACAGAAACAGCACAGCCTGTCCTCTGGGAACTGAATTAGAGTACAAAGTTGCATTATAAATATCATTACCCACATACAGATTGGGTTCCCTGAGACTGCTGAATGGACCAGTGCTGCCTTACTACAGCAGGTTAAAGAACAGCCCTTTCTCCATTCACTGTCAATGTTGGGGGGCTAGGGAGGAGGACTATTGCACTGTTTCTGCTACTTAATTGAGGTTGTTTCAGTCAGATGGACCTTTAATAATCAACTATGGCCTGATTTTTCAGAGAAGCACCTGCAGCTCCCACTGAAGTGAGTTGTATGTGTGGGTGCTCAACACCTCTCAAAATCAGGCCATGAGAATAGTGCTTTGAACAAGGCACTGGGACTTTGTTTAGACTCAGTCACTGATTTAATGTGTGACCTTGGGTAAGTTGCTTCATGTCATGTGTGCCTCATATTACCCATCTTTAAAATGGGGCATAATGCTACCTACAGTACCTCACCAGGGTGTTGTGAAACTTAGGGTATGTCTACACTGCAGCTGGGAGGTGTAAATCCCAGCACAGGTAGACATAGGTGTACTAGCTCTGCTCAAGCTAGTGCCTAAAAATCGCACCATAGTTGCAGCAGCACAAGCAGTGAATGGTGTGAGCCCCCCGAGTACAGTTCTGCCCAGGGTTGGCCCTAGACCAAATTGTGCCCCAGATGAGGAGTATCTTCAGTGCCCCTCCTTCCATTTGCTAAACCTTTGAATACCTTATATTTTTTAATTGCATTTGTAGCCCATTTCATTACTTTGATGGACGATTTGCATGCCTGATTTATCCCTCTCATATAAGATGATAAATTTGCACTCTAGGATCTGTGAATCTGTATTTATTCATTCCAAATATAAGTAAATAAAAATTAATTTCTTCTATGCTCATAGAAATGTTTTAATTAAATTGTGCATCAACGTTGGGTGGGCCAGTATTAAATAGTGTTACAGTAGGTGACACCCTTAGAATGTTGACCCTTGTCCTTTAGTCCCACAGGTTTCTTGCAATTATATAATAAAACAAGGTTCACAATATCATAACTAGGTTGTTACTTCATTTCATTCTTATATCTCATGGATTGGTGATGCTTAGCCCCTTATATACCCATGAGGGCATGGCTGACAACATTTTAAAAGGTTCAAAGAAAATATAGTTCTCAGAAAGTCTAGAAGGTTCCATGAGATTCTACAGAGGTCTGGAACATTCTAGGACAGGGGTCGGCAACCTCTGGAGTGTGGCTCACCAGGGTAAGCACTCTGGCGGGCCAGGCCAGTTTGTTTTCCTGCCACATTAGCAGGTTCGGCTGATTGTGGCTCCCACTGGCTGCGGTTCCCCATCCCAGGCCAATGGGGGTGGCAGGAAGTGGCATGGGCTAAGGGATGTGCTGGCCGTGGCTTTCCCTGTTCTAGGAGGTTAGGGGAAAACGACTCCACATATGGAATATCTGAAACATTTTATTTCAAACATTCAATTTTCCCTTTTGTCACTAACCATAAAAACAAGACCCTAAGCCCTTCGCCCCCACAAACCCAGCACCTCAGGTGGTCACTTGGGCTGCCTGCCCCTAAAGCCGGTCCTGATGCTGCCTGACCTCCTTGTAAGTATTCAGAGAGCTAGTGAGAACCACTGCATATAGAGCTGCAGCCTTGCTGCTATTTTTAAGCACTGGCTTGAACAGAGTGTGTATGTCTACCTGTGCTAGAATTTATGCTTCCCTGCTGCAGCATAGACTTACCATGAGTAAATTCACGATTTTTAACCAAGCTCTACTAAATGGTTATCTTTATCAAGCTCCTGGGCCTTATCTCATTTTCCTGAAATTACATTCCACTCCCACTAGGAAAACAAAACACTCCTGTCCCAGCCTGATGGCTATAGTGTAATCATCACATGACTAATTCCATCAGAAGGGACCATGCCACAGATCCGATTCTTGCTCTTCATTGCCCTTCTTCAAGAATTTCCCTTGTCTTTATTCTCCCCTATGAATGAAGAGTTTTACTCCACACACATTTAGATTTCCCAGAACCTTCATGCAGTGAGGTTCAGCCTGACAAGCCACCAAAAAAGCCAAGTAGGAGATAACTAATGATTTAAATTGTCGGCTGTGAAAAGTGCCTCTCAGGAAATAAAATGATACTTGGGCCCTTTTCTTTCTTCTCCTTTTGAAGCAAGCAGTAATTTATTACAAATGAAATAGATGCAGCATTTTTTTTTGAACTACACCTTTACTGCAGCTTTACTTCTCAGAGAAACACTTAATTCATCACCAAATCTAAAATGGCTGTTAATGCTTTGGGTTACTTAAGATCTGAAGGTACTGTAACTAACATTGAGCCAATTTCTCCAGCCCTAATTCAGCTCTCATTAGAGCAAAACTGATATTGAAGTTATCATATAACTATGCACTAGAAACAAATGCCAATAGATATTTAACACAAATTCATCAACCTGTTTCAAAAGAGAGCAATAAATACAGCTACCCCACACTGAGCAGTGAGGTGAACAGTATTGCAAGTTAAAAGTAGGTAGGGTGACCAGATAGCAAGTGTAAAAAATTCAGACAGGAGGTGGAGGGTAATGGGTGCTTATATAAGAACCCCACCCCCCAAAAAAATCAGGATTGTCCCTATAAAATCAGGACATCTGGTCACCCTACAAGTAGGAAATACTGATTTTTATTCCATAGGGAAAAATCAGCTCCTGGAATAAGTAAAATTTCTATTGAAGTTAATGGACATTGCAGCTACTTACACTAAGTCTTAATTAGTTTTGGGGATAGACAGGTGAGTTGGTGCTTATATCTCACTCTCCTGTTAGATGCTTTTCTTCATACTTTTCCTGCTCCCTTGGCTAAAAATGAATGCTGAGGGTTAGGTTTTAAATTCCATATTTCAACACCTGAACATTAGCCCACTGATTTAGAAGTGCTGAGCCCCCACTAGCTCTCCCTGAAGGAAATGACAACTCGGTACTAAGCACTGTTGAATTCCTTCTGTGCGGGAGGATTCTCCTAGGGACAGATCTGCTTGTGTTTCTCCCCGACTCCTTCTCCCTCCCCATTAAAGCACCAGAGTAATGTAAAGAGACCACAGCACAACAGAGAATCAGCCCCACTTAGACTCCCTTCTAAATCTGGCCCTCAGCCTTTGTTTTTCATCTGTTAAGAAGAGGTGATTGGAAGGACATGTTAGAGCAGTGCTGTTTGGGAATGGATTCTTAACAGTGGGAAAACTGTAATATAGATTCACTCTTAGGGTATGTCTGCACTACGGGATTATACAGATTTTACAGAAACCGGTTTTTTAAAACAGATTGTATAAAGTGGAGTGCATGTGGCCACACTAAGCACATTAATTTGGCAGTGTGCGTCCATGTACCGAGGCTAGTGTCAATTTCCAGAGGGTTGCACTGTGGGTAGCTATCCCATAGTTCCCGCAGTCTCCCCTGCTCCTTGGAATTCTGGGTTGAGATCCCAGTGCCTAATGGGGCAAAAAACATTGTCGCGGGTGGTTCTGAGTACAGCCTCACCCCTCCCTCCATGAAAGCAGCAGACAACCATATCGCACCTTTTTCCCGTGTGAACTGTGCAAACGCCATAGCACAGCAAGCATGGACCCTGCTGAGCTCAAGACAGCAATCATGGACGTTGTAAACACTTCGTGCATTCTTGTGCAGTCTGTGCCGAACCAGGACCTGCAAAACCAGGCGAGGAGGAGGCGGCTACGGCAGCATGGTGACGAGAGTGATGAGGACATGGACACAGAATTCTCTCAAACCGCAGGCTCCTGCGCTTTGGACATCCTGCTGGTAATGGGGCAGGTTCTAGCCATTGAACGCCGATTTTGAGCCTGGGAAACAAGCACAGACTGGTGGGACTGCATAGTGTTGCAGGTTTGGGACGATTCCCAATGACTGCGAAACTTTCGCATGTGTAAGGGCACTCTCATGGAACTTTGTGACTTGCTTTCCCCTGCCCTGAAACACCAGAATACCAAGATGAGAGCAGCCCTCACAGTTGAGAAGCGAGTGGCAATAGCCCTCTGGAAGCTTGCAATGCCAGACAGCTACTGGTCAGTCAGGAATCAATTTGGAGTGGGAAAATCTACTGTGGGGACTGCTGTGATGCAAGTAGCCAAAGCAATCATTAAGCTGCTGCTACGAAAGGTAGTGACTCTGGGAAATGTGCAGGTCATAGTGGATGGCTTTGCTGCAATGGGATTCCCTAACTGGTGGGGCAATAGCTGGAACCCATATCCCTATCTGAGCACTGGAGCACCAGGGCACCTAGTACATAAATCGCAAGGGGTACTTTTCAGTGGTGCTGCAAGCACTGGTGGATCACAAGGGAGGTTTCACCAGCATCCACGTGGGATGGCCGGGAAGGGTTCATGACGCTCACGTCTTCAGGAACACTACTCTGTTTAAACGGCTGCAGCAAGGGAATTACTTCCCAGACGAGAAAATAACAGTTGAGGATGTTGAAATGCCTGTAGTTATCCTGGGGGACCCAGCGTACCCCTTGATGCCATGGCTCCTGAAGCCATACACAGGCAGCCTGGATAGTAGTCAGGAGTTGTTCAATTACAGGCTGAGCAAGTGCAGAATGGTGGTAGAATGTGTATTTGGATGTTTAAAGGCGCGCTGGCGCACATTACTGACTTGCTCAGACCTCAGCCAAACCAATGTCCCCTTTGTTATTGCTGCTTGCTGTGTGCTCTACAGTCTCTGTGAGAGTAAGAGTGAGACCTTTATGGTGGGGTGGGAGGCTGAGGCAAATCAGCTGGCCGCTGATTACGCGCAGCCAGACACCAGGGCGATTAGAAGAGCACACCAGGAAGCGGTGCACTACAAGGTCACATTTTGCATCTTAATAATGAGTGCCTGCGGCTCTGGTGTTAGAGATCTCACAGACGCAGGTCTGGGCAGCAGAATTCAGCTTGCATGTGGCCATGGTAAGCCATTATCTTTCGGCTTCTGCAGCCTTCATATATCCAGTGCCCTCCTTTACCAAATAGCAAGCAAAGCCCTTTCAGTGCTGCTTCTTTCCTGTTAACATGCAGCAACAGAAACCACCCCCCTCATCCAATTGTCTGGGATGATTGCTTTACCCCTCCCCCCCACCGCGTGGCTGGTATCAGGGAAGATCCCTGCTAGCCAAATGCGAAAAAGCTCAGCGCCAATCACCCCCCCCTTCCCCCTGCTTGGCTACCTGCAAGGAAGGATTTCTTTTAAGCAACAGGCAAACAGCCCAGTAGGAATGGCCATCTCTGTCCCCTTAATTAAATTCCGGAATTTCAACCAGGTTACCATGAATGATATCACTCTCCTGAGGATAACACAGTGAGATAAAGAATGGATGTTGCTTGAATGCCAGCAAACACCGGGACCATACGCAGCTAGGCTTTGTCATGCAATGATACTTAGCGAACAGGAGCTGCTAACAGGGAGTTTTGCAAGGGAGTTCTCCAGGTAAAGGAGGAGCACATACAGCATCTGTGGGCAGAGCAGAGCGGACAGGGAGCTGCAGACGGGAATTTGAGAGAGTTTGACAGAGGGAGGCTTACAATGGTGAGGAGGACCCGCAACACCTGTGCCAGCACTGCTTCTGTCTCCTCCACCTGCGCCTGTAGCCAGACAGAGCACCAAAGCATGGATGCTTTTACCCAGATTCTGGTGCGGGCTTGCAAAGACTGTAATTTGCAATTTCCACTTCCTGATATCCAGGCTGGGGGTGGCATCCAATGTGAAAGGTGCCTACTGGTGGAATCTCTCAGGCAGCAGGTGGGAGAGCTACAGGAGGAGGTGGCTAGGCTGAGGAACATCCATATCCATGAGCAATTCTTGGACAGTATCCATGTGGAGACAGCTGACGTAGCTGTCCCAGTTGACGGGACTACTGACACACCAGTGGAGGAGGAGATGCCTCAGGGTGTATCGGACACACCAGTGGAGGAGGAGGCTCAGGGTGGACACAAGCAGCTGGTTACTTCTAGCAGCAGGCAGTGCTCCACCCCTGCTGCAAACCCTCCTGCTGTGGTAAAAGATAACCATTATGCTCTTCTTGATACAGGAGAGAAGGAATCACCCCCAACAGTTAAGGAGGGGAAGCCTCGTACCCCTAAGGCTGGGAGGTCTGCTGCCACCACTGATAAGAAACGTAGGGTAGTGGTGGTTGGAGACTCTCTGCTGAGGGGGACGGAGACACTCATCTGTCGCCCTGACCGTTCATCCCGGGAGGTATGCTGCCTGCCAGGGGCCAGTATCCGAGATGTTACAGAGGCATTGTCGAGGATTATCCGGCCTTCTGACTACTACCCCATGCTACTCATCCATGTGGGCACAAATGATACTGCGAGGTGTGACACTGAGCAGATCAAGAGTGACTACAGGGCTCTGGGAGTACGGGTTAAGGAGTTTGGAGTGCAGGTGGTATTCTCTTCGATTCTTCCTGTTGAAGGTAGGGGCCCGGGCAGAGACAGATGCATTGTGGAGGTGAATGCCTGGCTGCGAAGATAGTGTCACCAGGAGGGCTTTGGCTTCCTCGACCACGGGATGCTATTCGAGGAAGGACTGCTAGGCACAGATGGCATTCACCTTTCAAAGAGGGGAAAGGCCTTATTTGCACACAGACTGGCTAACCTAGTAAGGAGGGCTTTAAACTAGGTTCGACGGAGACAGGTGAGCAAACCCCACAGGTAAGTGGGGAACAAGACAGGAGCACGGGCTATAATGGCAGTGAGGAAGGAGGGTCAGGGCAAACCTGGAAGGCAAGATCAAACCAGTATCTTAGATGCCTATATACAAATGCAAGAAGTAATAAGCAGGGTAATAAGCAGGAAGAACTGGAAGTGCTAATAAATAAATACAACTATGACATTGTTGGCATTACTGAAACTTGGTGGGATAATACACATGACTGGAATGTTGGTGTGGATGGGTATAGTTTGCTCAGGAAGGATAGACAGGGGAAAAAGGGAGGAGGTGTTGCCTTATATATTAAAAATGTACACACTTGGACTGAGGTGGAGATGGACATAGGAGACGGAAGTGTTGAGAGTCTCTGGGTGAGGCTAAAAGGAGTAAAAAACACGGGTGATGTCATGCTGGGAGTCTACTACAGGCCACCTAATCAGATGGAAGAGGTGGATGAGGCTTTTTTCAAACAACTAACAAAATCATCCAAAGCCCAAGATTTGGTGGTGATGGGGGACTTCAACTATCCAGATATATGTTGGGAAAATAACACTGCGGGGCACAGACTCTCCAAAAAGTTCCTGGACTGCATTGCAGACAACTTTTTATTTTAGAAAGTTGAAAAAACTACTAGGGGGGAAGCTGTTCTAGACTTGATTTTAACAAATAGGGAGGAACTTGTTGAGAATTTGAAAGTAGAAGGAAGCTTGGGTGAAAGTGATCATGAAATCATAGAGTTTGCAATTCTAAGGAAGGGTAGAAGGGAGTACAGCAGAATAGAGACAATGGATTTCAGGAAGGCGGATTTTGGTAAGCTCAGAGAGCTGATAGATAAGGTCCCATGGGAATCAAGACTGAGGGGATAAACAACTGAGGAGAGTTGGCAGTTTTTCAAAGGAACACTATTAAGGGCCCAAAAGCAAGCTATTCCGATGGTTAGGAAAGATAGAAAATGTGGCAAAAGACCACCTTGGCTTAACCACGAGATCTTGCATGACCTACAAAATAAAAAGGCGTCATATAAAAAATGGAAACTAGGTCAGATTACAAAGGATGAATATAGGCAAATAACACAGGAATGCAGAGGAAAGATTAGAAAGGCAAAGGCACAAAACGAACTCAAACTAGCTATGGGAATAAAGGGAAACAAGAAGACTTTTTATCAATACATTAGAAGCAAGAGGAAGACCAAGGACAGGGTAGGCCCACTGCTCAGTGAGGAGGGGGAAACAGTAACGGGAGACTTGGAAATGGCAGAGATGCTTAATGACTTCTTTGTTTCGGTCTTCACTGAGAAGTCTGAAGGAATGTCTAATATAGTGAATGCTTACGGGAAGAGGGTAGGTTTAGAAGAGAAAATAAAAAAAGAGCAAGTAAAAAATCACTTAGAAAAGTTAGATGCCTGCAAGTCACCAGGGCCTGATGAAATGCATCCTAGAATACTCAAGGAGTTAATAGAAGAGGTATTTGAGCCTCTAGCTATTATCTTTGGGAAATCATGGGAGACGGGGGATATTCCAGAAGACTGGAAGGGGGCAAATATAGTGCCCATCTATAAAAAGGGAAATAAAAACAACCCAGGAAACTACAGACCAGTTAGTTTAACTTCTGTGCCAGGGAAGATAATGGAGCAGGTAATTAAAGAAATCATCTGCAAACACTTGGAAGGTGGTAAGGTGATAGGGAATAGCCAGCATGGATTTGTAAAGAACAAATCATGTCAAACTAATCTGATAGCGTTCTTTGATAGGATAACGAGCCTTGTGGATAAGGGAGAAGCAGTGGATGTGATATACCTAGACTTTAGTAAGGCATTTGATACGGTCTCGCATGATATTCTTATAGATAAACTAGGAAAGTACAATTTAGATGGGGCTACTATAAGGTCGGTGCATAACTGGCTGGATAACCATACTCAGAGAGTAGTTGTTAATGGCTCCCAATCCTGCTGGAAAGGTATAACAAGTGGGGTTCCGCAGGGGTCTGTTTTGGGACCGGTTCTGTTCAATATCTTCATCAACGATATAGATGTTGGCATAGAAAGTACGCTTATTAAGTTTGCGGACGATACCAAACTGGGAGGGATTGCAACTGCTTTGGAGGACAGGGTCAAAATTCAAAATGATCTGGACAAACTGGAGAAATGGTCTGAGGTAAACAGGATGAAATTCAATAAAGATAAATGCAAAGTGCTCCACTTAGGAAGGAACAATCAGTTTCACACATACAGAATGGGAAGAGACTGTCTAGGAAGGAGTATGGCAGAAAGAGATCTAGGGGTCATAGTAGACCACAAGCTTAATATGAGTCAATAGTGTGATACTGTTGCAAAAAAAGCAAACGTGATTCTGGGATGCATTAACAGGTGTGTTGTAAACAAGACACGAGAAGTCATTCTTCCGCTTTACTCTGCGCTGGTCAGGCCTCAGCTGGAGTATAGTGTCCAGTTCTGGGCACCACATTTCAAGAAAGATGTGGAGAAATTGGAGAGGGTCCAGAGAAGAGCAACAAGAATGATTAAAGGTCTTCCAATGATAGAACAAGAAGCAATGGGCTTAAACCGCAGCAAGAGAGATTTAGGTTGGACATTAGGAAAAAGTTTCTAACTATCAGGGTAGTTAAACACTGGAATAGATTGCCTAGGGAAGTTGTGGAATCTCCATCTCTGGAGATATTTAAGAGTAGGTTAGATAAATGTCTATTAGAGATGGTCTAGACAATATTTGGTCCTGCCATGAGGGCAGGGGACTGGACTCGATGACCTCTCGAGGTCCCTTCCAGTCCTAGAGTCTATGAATCTATGAATACCACATTACTTGCTATATGCATGACTTGGTCAAGTGTCCTACCATGGAGGATGGAATAAGGCTGCCCTGCCCAGAAACCTTCTGCAAAGGCTTTTGGAGTACCTCCAGGAAAGCTTCATGGAGATGTTCCTGGAGGATTTCCGCTCCATCCCCAGACATGTTAACAGACTTTTCCAGTAACTATACTGGCCGCGAATGCATCTCGAATTCTCAGGGCAAATTAATCATTAAAAAACACTTGCTTTTAAACCATGTTTTATATTTACAAAGGTACACTCACCAGAGGTCCCTTCCATGGCATCGTTGTCTGGGAGGACTGGGAGGGTAATTCTGTCAGGATGAGAAAAACTCCTGGCTGTTGGGGAGAACGGAGTGCTGTGTGCTGTCTGCAAGCTCATCCTCCTCTTCCTCCTCCTCATCTTCCCCATCCACAGAATCCTCAGCCATGGCTGAGATTACCACCCCTAGCTCAGAATCCATGGACAGAGGTGGGGTAGTGGTGGCAGACCCCCCCTAGAATTGCATGCAGCTCAGCATAGAAGCGGCATGTTTTCGGCCCTGCCCTGGACCTTCCCTTTGCTTCTTTGGTTTTCTGGTAGGCTTGTCTGAGCTTCTTAACTTTCATTTCGTCTTTTGGAATGGAGTTCTGTTAGCACGGAATCCTCTCCCCATACAGCGATCAGATCCAATACCTCCCGTGCGGTCCATGCTGAAGCTCTTTTTCGATTCTCAGGAGACTGCATTGTTACCAGTGCTGAGCTCTGCGTGGTCACCTGTGCTGATGAGCTCTCCACGCTGGCCAAACAGGAAATGAAATTCAAAAGTTTGCGGGGCTTTTCCTGTCTACCTGGCCAGTGCATCCGAGTTCAGATTGCTGTCCAGAGCGGACACAATGGTGCACTGTGGGATAGCTCCTGGAGACCAATACCGTCGAATTGCGGACACACTAACCCTAATTCGAAATGGCAATACCAATTTCAGCGCTACTCCCCTCGTCAGGGAGGAGTACAGAAATTGGTTTTAAGAGCCCTTTATATCGAAATAAAGGGCTTCGTTGTGTGGATGGTGCAGGGTTAATTCGGTTTAACACTGCTAAATTTGGTATAAATGAGTAGTGTAGACCAGGCCTTAGTGTAGTTAGCTGGGAAATGTTGGGGACTTTTCCTCCTAACTCCCGAAAATTTTGATTATAATGAAAATTTTGTTGTCATTTTCAATGGAAAATTTTTATTTTCTATTGAAAATTCAAAAACTGCTGTAAACTGACTTTTTTTTTTGGCTGAGAACTACCAGAAACTAATTTTTTTCCAATTAAAACAAAAATTAATCAAGGAAAGCAGCCACTTTGTCAGTGTTCTTTTAATCAAAAGTCCCATTTTTGGGGGGAGGGGCGAAAGAGAAGGGAAAGAGAGGGTCAATAGAAAATAGCTAGCCTAGGGTTCCAAGCTCTGTTTAGCAATAAAATTACCAAGCCATATACAGGGCAAGCTCAGTATCTCCATCTAAAACAAACTCCAAATGAAATGACTCCCAGATGGATTCTGTGCCTATGGAACAGTGCTAGGCATTGTACAAACACTGAGTAAGAGAGTCCCTGCCGTTACGATCTTCTACTCTAAGCATAGCAATAAATTGGTGATATTGGAACTGAGTCTCACCAAAGATATCTCAGTTGAGGACTATCAAATATCCGTTAAATGGTAACAGCTTTTAATCCTTGCTGAGCTGGCCAGGGTTCAAACTACTGACCTACAGGTGGAAGATGTTTTAGCTCATTAGCAATGCCTGAGGCATCCAGTACCATAAGTGCTAACAAAACAGCTGTGAGAATGAAGCTTATTTTTTGTAAAGATAAGTTCATTAAGACTTTTCTCTCACTCTGGATGTCTGCATCTTTTTGCATCATCATGCAGTAGTGGCCAAACCTGTTGCACTCAAGATATAATCTTAGGAGTAGGAAACAGGAGTTGATAACAGATCTCTTTAGACACATAGTGCAGTATGCAAATTATGCTCCTTCCGCATGTTTCTTAAGTAACCTCTTAAAAATGGTGTGGAAAAGAAGTGAATGACTTTCTGCTGTGGAGTTAGATGGAGCAAAGGAGCCTGATTCTCTTCTCTACCTGGTAAGAATATAATTTCTTACAGCATTTTGAAACCTTAATTTCTGTCCCAGGTCAGTACTATTGGCTGACAAGAATAAAAACTGGAATCACTTATTTGGCTAAGTAGGGTTTCAAAATTCTTCCAAGTATTGACTTTCATGTGACCAGAACTTAGCATTTTCATTCCTGAAAATATTGTCTGATCAGGATTTTATTTATTAGTATTTTAGTAGCTGCAGTTAAGTATTTGGCTTCCTTGAACATTGTACAATGACTAGTATTACTATATGCTCTTGCTGGTTATTGAACTTAAATTTGAATCTTGAAATGTATTCCTACTGGGAGGACCTCTCCCCCCCTCCCTTTTTTTTTTTAACCCACAAAAAATAAGTACTGTACTTTGGGTAGTGGCTTACCTTCTTTCTTCCACAACTCCTTTTGTTTCCTTTTGGAGCTCACAAAAAATCCCCCCAAACAAACCCACAAACCTTTGCTTTTAAAATAGGTCTGGGTGGCTGGGAGATATGTTTCATAGTTGAACCATCCTTGATAGCAGGAGTCCCAAATTATTAGATTGGGGTAGGAATCTTGGCTTCTGTATAGGTTCTTATTTCACCCTATTTCAGTATCGGAGCACTTTGCAGTAGTGCATTATGTGATGTGACTCAGGGCTTGTCTATGTTTTGTGGCAATGGCAGTGTGGTTTCTGAAGCACTATGTTAATGCACACTAGGTAACTTTCAATGTGTGCTCACAGGTCTAGAGTGGCTAGTGAGCATGCAACATATTGGTTAACTTTAGAAATGACACCCCTCAGTACACACTACTGCACCACGAAGCAAGCTTTCACACCCATCATATGTGATCTGTTCTGTCTCCCATCCTCTCATCAAAGTGAGTTGTGTGTGCAGGTGTCATAAACAGATAGCTAAGGGTTAATGTCTCTTTCACCTGAAACACCTGACCAGAGAACCAATCAGGAAACCGGATTTTTTCAACTTTGGGTGGAGGGAAGTTTGTGTAAGAGGTCTTTTGTCTGTCTGCCTGTTTCCTCTGAGCTTTGGAGAAGTAGTTCTATTTTCTAGTCTTCTGTTTCTAAGTGTAAGGACAAAGAGATCAGATAGTAAGTTCTATGGTTTCTTTTCTTTGGTATTTGCATGAATATAAGTGCTGGAATGCTTTGATTTGTATTCTTTTTGAATAAGGCTGTTTATTCAATATTCTTTTAAGCAATTGACCCTGTGTTGTATCATCTTAATACAGAGAGAACATTTGTATTTTTTCTTTCTTTTTTATATAAAGTTTTCTTTTAAGACCTGTTGGAGTTTTTCTTTACTTCAGGGAAATTAAGTCTGTACTCACCAGGGAATTGGTGGGAGGAAGAAATCAAGGGGAGAGCTGTGTGTTGGATTGCTAGCCTGATTTGGCATTTCCTCTGGGTGAAGAGGAAAGTGCTTTTGTTCCAGGATTGGGAACGGAGAGGGGGAATCACTCTGCGTAGTTTCACAGAGCTTGTGTCTGGGTATCTCTCCAGGAGCATCTGGAGGGGGGAAGGGAAAAAGGATTATTTCCCTTTGTTGTGAGACTCAAGGGATTTGGGTCTTGGGTCCCCAGGGAAGGTTTTCCAGTGGGACCAGAGTGCCCCAAAACACTCTAATTTTTTGGGTGGTGGCAGCAGGTACCAGGTCCAAGCTGGTGACTAAGCTTGGAGATTTTTCATGCTAACCCCCATATTTTGGACGCTAAGGTCCAAATCTGGGAATAAGGTTATAACAGCAGGGTAGGGATTTTTTTCTTTTTTTAGATGTCCACTGCTGTGTGTTTATATTTGAGAAGGCAGGTTGAGGCAGTGTGCCTTGCATTTAGATCAGAAGGTGGTGATGGTCCTTAGTCCTAGGGGAGCTCATCCCACAGACTAAGGCTAGGCCCTGAGAAAGCTTTGTCTCCTGAACAGACAAATTTTGACCTTGTGGTAGATAGTTCCATGTTGCCTAAGAAGCGGAGTTGTGGACTGCAGTCTTTGTCCCTGAGCTGTAGTCAATATTTTAGATATCTTTGGTGCAGGTCACTGAGTGCCTTGAAGATAAGGACTGACACCTTGGATTTGCCTTAGTAGTCTATGGGAAGTCAGTGTATAAAGAGGAGGATGGGTCTCGTGTGTTTGTGGTAGTCACTGGTTGCTGAGATATACTGCAGCATGCTGTACTATTTGCAGTTTCTAAGGGCTGATGACTTCATGCATGTATATATTGCATCCATTGCCTCCTGATTTGTTACCTCCTCTTAAAGCATCACATCTAATATTAAAGCTTGATTTTATCAGTGATTCTGAGAACCTAAAATCCCCCTTAAGTCACTGGGACATGCAGGTGCTCAAAACGTAATAAGGCCTGGCTCTCATAGCACTTTTCATCAATAGAGCTCAAAACACTTTACAAAAGAGGTAACATCCCCATTTTACAGCTAGGGGAGTTGAGAGGTGAAGTAACTTGCTGAAGATCACCCAGAAGACCAGTGGCTAAGTCAGGAATAGAGCTAAGGTCTCTGGAGTCTCAATCCAGTGGTCTAGCCGTGTAAGAAAATCAGCTCCATTATAACCCCCCATGACAGGAACCTTGTCTTTTAAATTGTACTGTAAAGCATCAAGCACACTTTTATGCAGAATAGTCCCTGATGTTGACATTTAAATTTTAGTCTGAAATGCTTGTCTCCTCCCCTCAATAATATTAGGCTGCTATTATGTTTTCTTGCGAGAGAGAGAATTTTTTTAAGGAAGCCCCAATTTTGAAAATATGTTGAGTCCACCCAAGATTTTAATTTTAATAAAATTTGGCTTTCCCTGTAATAACACCCCACAGATTTTATTGTATTACAAGGATAGTGTTGTCTACGGCACAGTCAAGTGCTTCTAATTCCACTTGGGTGTGTTCATTTGATAACTACCATGAGGTTTTTCTTTATTAATGATCTGGAATTTCTTTCGGCTTTACATACTAATCACTCTTTCTCTTTGTTTTGCTGGGAGTTAACTAATTTATCTCTGGGAGCTGCCAAGTAATCTCTGAATGTTTCACTTGTGCAACTATCCCTCTAGAAAGTGAATGACCCCATCAGAATGTTCTCTCATTATATGTGTTAAATGATGCATGTATTACAGTGGCAGATGCCCTGATGTCCTGCTGCATGAAAGGTGGATTTGGACCAGGAAGAAATGTCTGTTACAGTGTTCTCTTTATTTCAACTAATGCTCATGGAGCTTCTAGGTGAAATTCAGCCTAACCTTGAATTTTCTGAGATGTCAATGTACCCCTATTAATTTCTAACAACTGGGGGGCACTTGAATGGGAGTACATAGAACCTGTAGCCCAGTGTATAACTCTGCTACATGAGAAACCTGGGTTTGATTCTCATTGTGTTTAACAACCCTTGGAAGGGGAGAGAGACATTTTGCAGTGATTACACATCATTTGGCCAAAGGAATGTTGCTAAGACGCTTGCTCAATCCCTTACTTAAGGGAAGGTCATTGCAATGTGGGGACTTATATGGTTAGGTGTAAACCAGGGAAAATAGGATTATTTGGGCTCCAAAAGGAAAGGGGACTAGATGACCCTCTCCCTACAAATCTATTGGGATTTCTCTGGACTTTGTGGCTAAAGCTTTAACTTTCTGTATGATCTTGAGGAATAATAATACCTAGCTCTTATCAGTAGCTTTCAAAGGGAGGTCAGTGTATTAGCTATATTTTACATATGGGGAAACTGAGGCACTGGGCAGTGAAGTGGTTTGTCTAAGATCACCTAGCAGGCTAGTGGCAAAGCCAGGAATAGAACTCAGGATTCTGGAGTTCCAGTCCAGTGGTCTATTCTCTAGGTCACATATGACCTTTATCCCCCTGTCATTTGCTAAACATCAAAAAGTGTACCAGGTGCTGGATAGCACGATTAATCCATGCTTATTTCACTTAGTTACAGAATTAATCTCTTCCACCTCTATGAGCATTTCCTTGTTACTTTGCAGATGAAATCTCTCATTCCACCACATCAGAACAGGGTCTTGACAGACAAACGAGTCGTCTTTGCTTGAATTTCATTGTATTACTCTCCGAGGTTCTGGATATACCAAGGCAGTTCAGACTACTTGTTAATTGGATCCATTTCCTTACCCATCGGTCTTTGTCAGTTGGAAAGTGCTAGGTTCTTTATTAAGGGAGGTTGCTAATGCCTCCCTTCAGGAGGGCCATGAAAACAGGTCCTTTGCCCTACCAGGACATACATGATTCCCAATCACAAACTACAGGAGGGTAATGATCGAGGTGTACAGAATACAAAAGATTTTTTGCAATGTAAAAATTTTGCTGGTACTTATTTAAAATGACCTACATAATTGTTGGCATCATGCATTAAAAAAATAGAAGGAATTAATTAGTTAATAAATGAAGTTAATGGAGAAAATGACCAAGAATTAAAAAAAGTACAATTAACAGGAATGGAACTCATTAAGTTTTGAAACATGAGGCAGCCATTCTACAGCTGTGATAACTAATGGGAATTCAAAGGAATTAAATTGGCTGTGTGAGGGTTCTTTAGCTGGCCAATAAACACAGTTAGAATACGTGGAGTATTACAGGGGAAAGATGGTAAGATACTATAGTGACAACAAAGGCTACAAACTTAAAATGAAGTCTATTCTCTAGGTCAGAGGTTGTTAAACTGTGGTCTGCAGCCCACCAGTGGTCTGCGAGTTCCATTCAGGTGGTCCGTGGATAGTTCCCTCTAAGGGGTGTACCTGGATGGCTGCACATCAGAGAATGAAGGGCCACCCACCTAATTAGTGGAGCCATGCCTGCGCACATGTAAGGTGAGGTGGTGGCCTGGGGGCGGGGGAGGGGAGGGAATAGGGGACAGGTGGGAGGGGGCAGTGGGGTGAGAAGTAGGGGTGAGGAGAATTTGGAATGTGCAGGGCTGCAGTGATCAGAGAAAGAGGCGACTTTCCCCAGCTCCAGGGCTGTGGCTGCCGGAGAGATGGCCCTCCTTCCCAGCCCCAGCTCTGTGGCTGCTGTGGTGGGGGAGAGACCCCCGTCCTTCCCAGCCCCAGCCGGGTAGAAGGCACATCCATCACATTAGAAAGGTAAGACTATTGATATTGAAATATAAGTTGTGTGCTTTTATTTGTAGAACAAAAAAGTTATTTATTTATTTATTTATTTTAAATATATAGTGCTTTTATCCAAAGCGCTTTACAATATTTAGCTAACAATACAAACATTTGGAAAGATCATTAAGTGGTCCGCTGAGACCCTCAGTAATTTTGAAGTGGTCTGTGGGAGGCAGGGAAACAAAGTTTGAGAACCACTGCTCTAGGTCATATCAAGGTACATGTTCACAAAATGGTTTATAGAAATCTCACTGATGGGTTTTATTTCCCCAATAGCAAAATGAGAAGAATTTTCTGACTTTTTGTATGTTTCTCTAGAAATGATATCTAGTACAATGACTTTCCTCTCCTCAAACTGGGGTCCGTGTGAGGCACGCAACAGGACAGCATTTGCATCACCCTAGAAACACTCAAGTGGTTACATTGGGGCTATAGGTGCAAACGTATTTTAAAAACAAACAAAAAACAGGATAAGGCCAAGTGTGAGAAAATGAGGCCAGTGGTCAAGTTGTTGGGGACCTCCCTAGCATAGTATATTGAGGTGGGAGTAAATAGCTACCCCTCTAGGGTTTGTGCACTGGGGTGTCTTTTCAAAAAAATTTGTGAGGAGCAGCAAAGTTGTCAGCCTATAGAATGTTATATGGATTATAGTGTATCCTGCAAAGTCAGGAGGGGGGAGTGGAAGACATGAGAGAGCATATAGATCTATGAATAGGATTTGGGGGACACATCAAGGTCTGGGGGTGTGGGCAACAGCCACCCTTGCCCCATAACGAATGATGCCCGATTTGTGCATATGAGGCCACTGGATCTGCATAAAGTTGGATCTTGTGACCATTTCCCCATAATATCCCCAGCCCAACTGTATTACCATCCTCCATCCCTGCCTAAGCAGGGCCATGATTGTCATGGTATATTTCCTCAATCTGAACCTTAGAGTCCCAAAGATGGGGTACTAGCATGAATTTTCCTAAGCTTAATTACCAGCTTAGATCTGATAGCTGCCACCAATTAGGACTTGGAGTGCCTGATACACCTTGGTCCCCCCAAAACCTTCCCTGGGGGAGCCCCAAGACCCAGACCCCCTGGATCTTAACACAAGGAAAGTAAACTCTTTCCCTCACCAGTGCCTCTCCTAGGCTTTCCCTCCCTGGGTTACCCTGGAAGATCACTGTGATTCAACCCCCTTCTCTGGCTTTCCCTCCCTGGGTTATCCTGGAGAGAGTCAGATAGAATCATAGAATCCTAGGGTTGGAAGGGACCTCAAAAGGTCATTTAATCCAACCCCCTGCTCAAAGCAGGACCAATCCCTAGATTTTTACCCTGGTTCCCCAAATGGCCCCCTCAAGGATTGAACTCACAACCTGGGGCTTAGCAGACCAATGCTCAAACCACTGAGCTATCCCTCCCCCTGTGCTCTGTGAACCTAAAACAAAGTGATTCCACCCTTTTTCCCCTCCCTTCTCCTCCCCTGTTAAGTACAGACTCGATTCCCTTGAGACTCAACAAGGGGAAAAAATCAAACAGGTCTTAAAAAGCAAAACTTTTAATAAAAAGAAAGAGAAAAAAAATGTTTCTGTAATTTAGATGGTAAAAGTTACAGGGTCTTTTAGCTTATGGACACTAGAGAGAAGCACCCCCCTCCCCCAGCAAAATACAATTTAAAATACTTCCAACAAACTACACATTTGCAAATACAGAAAACAATCAAAAGACTATAACCGCCTTTCTACTTAATACTCACTATTCTGAATATATAAGAGACTGTAGCAGGGAGATTGGCAAGAAACCTGGTTGCATGTCTAGTCCCTTTCAGGACTCAGAGAACAAAGCAAAACCCAAAAACCACAAACAAAGGCTTCCCTCCACCGAGATATGAAAGTATCTTGTTTCCTGATTGGTCCTCTGGTCAGGTATTTTTGGTTCCCTGTTTGTTAACCCTTTACAGGTAAAAGAGACATTAACCCTTAACTATCTATTTATGACATGCCCCCCAAATCGCGGACAGTGGGAAATGTCACTGGCGGTGATTTCTTTCTAGAACTTTAGAATAAATAAATTAATACAACACATGCACCTTTACATATACTACTAAGTATGTAAACTACAAGACTTTCTACATTTGAAGGACCAATTTTAACCAGTGGATTCTGGGAAACTTTCACGAGAGAGTGCATCAGCTACGTTGTTAGAAGCTCCTGAAATGTGTTGAATTCCAAAATCAAAATCTTAGAGAGCTAAACTCCATCGAAGCAGTTTTTTGTTGTTCCCCTTGGCAGTATGAAGCCACTTTAGTGCAGCATGGTTGGTTTGTAGCTGGAACCGCCGTCCCCAAACGTATGGGCGTAGCTTTTTCAGGGCGTACACAATGGTGTAGCATTCCTTTTCACTGACTGACCAGTGGCTTTCCCTCTCAGACAGTTTCTTGCTGAGAAACACAACAGGATGGAAGTTGTGATCTGGTCGTTCCTGCATGAGAACTGCTCCTATACCACGTTCAGATGCATCTGTGGTTACTAGGAATGGTTTGTCAAAGTCCGGGGCCCTTAGCACAGGGTCAGACATGAGTGTCGCCTTAAGCTGGGTAAAGGCCTTCTGACACTCATCAGTCCACTTAACTGCATTCGGCTGGGTTTTTTTGGTCAGGTTGGTCAGTGGGGCAGCGATTTGGCTGTAGTGTGGTACAAATCGCCTGTAATACCCGGCCAACCCTAAGAAGGATTGGACCTGTTTCTTGGACTTTGGGACAGGCCACTTTTGGATAGCATCCACCTTGGCCTGTAGGGGGTTTATGGTTCCTTGACCCACCTGGTGTTCCAGGTAAGTCACTCTGTTTTACAGAGAAAAAAGAAAAATAATAATCTTACTGGCTTTTTGGGTCCTACTTTATCCAATCTGCTGCCACCATGTCATGGTATATTTCCCCAATCTGAACCTTAGAGTCCCAAACATGGGGTACCAGCCTGAATTTTCCTAAGCTTAATTACCAGCTTAGATCTGATAGCTGCGACCAATCAGGACTTGGAGTGCCTGATACACTTTGGTCCCCCTAAAATCTTCCCTGGGGAGCCCCAAGACCCAGACCCCCTGGATCTTAACACAAGGAAAGTAAACTCTTTCCCTCACCAGTGCCTCTCCTAGGCTTTCCCTCCCTGGGTTACCCTGGAAGATCACTGTGATTCAAACCCCTTCTCTCTCCTTCTCAGGCTTTCCCTCCCTGGGCTATCCTGGAGAGAGAGTCAGATTCAAGCTCCGTGAATCTAAAAACAAAGGGATTCCACCCTTCTCCCCTCCCTTCTCCTTCCCTGTTAAGTACAGACTCAATTCCCTTGAGACTCAACAAGGGGAAAAAAATCAAACAGGTCTTATAAAGCAAAACTTTTAATAAAAAGAGAGGGGAAAAAAAAGTAAAAGTTGTTTCTGTAATTTAGATGGTAAAAGTTACAGGGTCTTTTAGCTTATAGACACTAGAGAGAAGCCCCCCCCAATAAAATACAATTTAAAATACTTCCAGCAAACTACACATTTGCAAATACAGAAAACAATCAAAAGACGATAACCGCCTTTCTACTTAATACTCACTAGTCTGAATATATAAGAGACTGTAGCAGGAAGATTGGCAAGAAACCTGGTTGCACATCTAGTCCCTTTCAGAACTCTGAAAGAACAAAGCAAAAACCACAAACAAAGGCTTCTCTCCACCGAAATTTAAAAGTATCTTGTTTCCTGATTGGTCCTCTGGTCAGGTGTTTTTGGTTCCCTGTTTGTTAACCCTTAACTATCTGTTTGTGACAATGATAGAGACCCCTTCCATGGTCTTCTGAGAGCATGAATGGGCTCCTGCATAGCTGCTCCTCCTCCTCCGCCCTTAACTACCCCTTCCACATATACTGCCTCAATGCACCACTTCAGCAGATGAAGAACTTTGGACTGGCTTTTGCACCAGGGAAAGCTTCACCTCTCAGGGGTGTGTGTGTGAGTGAGTGAAGAGGCTCTAGTGAGGTTTCATTGATGTAGAAGATCTTATCTGGTCCTTCTGCCTGGGAGTGAATGTCCCCGCAAATGAATAAAGCTTACACCATAGTGTGTTAGAGGAAAACCTCACATTCCCTGTCAGGGCTGGACAGCTAATAAGAGGCATGACTGTCTTGTTTACTCAATTTTAGTAATTGATTTAACCTTTTTCTCCCCTCCCCCTTTTCATTATGCTCAAACTGGTCACTCATTTCATCCCTGCAGCATATACAATATGAATTCCTGCTCACCTTGAATTTTCAAAGATGCCCGTCTATCCAACGACCATTCAGTGGGTGTTTATGTTATATTGCCTTACGTGTGCAATATTTTTTTCTGATTCTTGACGTTTGGAAATTAAGATTTCACCTTCTTTTGCCTATTCCTCCAGCCTCGTATTGAGAGGAAATTTCTTGTAGTGTGTTTTGTTTTGTCGTTTTATTTTTTGGTATGTCTGAATTGTTCCCGAACCTGGTTCATTTTATATATGCTTATTCACCTTACTTTCTAACTGAACTTTTATCCGTCATGGGCTGAAGGGCAGGTTAGATTGCAGGTCTTTGGTTAATTGCAAGTGCCATTATTTTTTATTTGCAGTACCTGAGCAAGCAGGAAAACAGCAGGTTAGGACTCATTTGCAGTGAGATCACTACTCAATTAGTGGGTTTTTTTTTTTTTGAGTAAAAGGATGTGGTAATTAAGAGCATGGCAGTTGCAGCTTTGTGTGTCAGCCCAAAAGCTGAGAAACCTATTTGAGCAAATTCCCAATGGAAGAATCAAGGATTAGAAAGAATTTATGCAAGTTCTGAATGCCTCCTGGAATTTATGTGAGAGGATACAGGCACCAGCGAAAGGTAAAACTAGGCATGGCTCTGCAAAACTTTATCCTTCTGGGTTTGCAAAGTCAATGCCAAGGACTCTTTGGATCCAGGCCCCAGTTTATCCAAAGAGTCCCTGAGCTTTGGAAAGGTAAGTGATGTGGGTAACATTTCATTTTTGGAAACAATCATAAATACTCCTATACATTCAAGAAGTTTCCTGTAGTTCAGAATGGTGCACTGCAGCCTCAAACATGCATACCAGACTGCAATGTCAAAGGTTTGCTTATAAGTCTCCATGATCCCTTATTATGAAAGATGTCTTACCCTTTGGACTCATTGCCTCTGTCCCCACACTGATTTCCTGTCCTCCTGCTTTATACTACTGTAAATCACAGACAGCTGTAATGCTGAATTGTGAAACTGAGTTCCTAGAGAACTTCATCATACACCACAATGAAGAAACTCGTCCCTCTCCATTTCTAAATTTTTCTCTACTAGCCTGTAATTTTGCTCCTCATTTGGATCTATCCACCCTGGGGCACTGAGGAGTCAAATCCTACCTTGATGCAAAACCAAGCATAGCTCCAATGATGTTAACAGAGCTAACTCAATTTTACAGCAGCTGAGGATCTGGCCCATTTATTCAAAGTGCAGCCTGGGTAAATGCATTCTTAAACATTGATGGGCATGTTAACAACACATTTTTTTTTTTTTTTTTTTTTTTTTTTTTTTTTTTTTTTTTTTTTGCTGTGTGAATATTTTTAAATGACGGACATGCTAAAGGATTTTAAGTTTCTCTAAAGAAAATAATGCAGTACACAGAAGCAGGGATGCTACAGCAAAGCCTTCCTTGATTACTTCTGTGCCTGCCAAGCTCTCTTTTTGTGTGTGTATATAGCTTTTAATAATTGAAGGTTTTTTCCTGTGCCATCAAAATTAATGGCAATTTTTCTATTTACTTGAATGGAACAGGATCAGTGCCATATGAGCATCCATCATTGCATTAGGGCACTTTGTTTATTTCTGTGTTCCCACCAGTGTGCTGGGAGGTCAGAGAGAGGTTCTGTCCCTGCCCTGTTGAGTTTACAATTATAGCTGGCTGGAAATGTTCAAAAACTGTCAAATTTCATATAAAAAGAGGGTGGAAAAAAATCAAACTTTTTTTTTCTATTTTCTGACCATCTCACAAGTCCTTGAGGCTGCAAACATTTATACACATGATTAACTTTAGGCATGTGAGTAACTTAATTTAGCTTAACTTTACCCATGGAGCTGAAGGAGACTGCTTCTGCATCTAAAGTTAAACATGTGTCTGACTCTTTGCAGAATCAGGGCCTAAGTGTAACATGTGACAGTGAGAAAACAGAAGGGAGAGGAACAACCAGTGTCAAAACCATGAGACCATGTGGTCACACATCTTAAGCATGGATGAATCAGTGATTTTTTTTTTTTAAGCTATATGATAAAGATGTTGAAGACTATTATATTGCTTATTAATGAACACTGGCACCGATGAAACTTGGCAGAGGGGCTAGCTCCAGCTGGGGACACTCCATTGAGCTGCAGCTTGTTGAATTTCTAATCACAAACAATGGAATTTTCAAAATAATCTAACAGCAGTTGCTATGGCCTTTGAGTTCCCTTGGATACTTTTGAAAGGCTCTCCCCAAATTCTTTATATCCCAAATCCAAATTTTGGGGCAAAATCACATCTCACTTCATATATTTTTAAAAGCACTGAATCTACAAAACTCTTTTAGGAAGCATTTATATGCATGAGTGAAAAGTGTCTGGTTCAGTGGAATCACCAGGAAGCTGATCTTTTTGATGCAACTTTCTAAATCTGCTCCCTCTCTTTTCCACCTGTATTCAGGATTCCAGTTTTGTCCATTTCTACTTAAAACTGGAATCAGATTCACTCAAAAGGGTCATGATTTCAGTTTGTAATAACAATGTGGGTATTGTGAAACCAGTGAGTGTAGCATAGTTTTTTGCAGTGTATTGTTAAAGGTTTCTAGCTAATTGTTCTTGATGACACTTGTGGTTTGACATTAAATATGTTCAAGAAGCCAAATAACCAAGCTTAGCCAATTTATTGTCTAAAGACCAAGTAGTACAATACAGAGGAAGTATACATACCACTCCCTCTGGGAAGCCATTTCTCACAAAGCACAGTTCACCTTACATAGAAGGCATGCTCCAAAATATGCATTCAAAACCAGACATGTATAGCATGTTTTTTAATGAGATAAAAGCATGCTATATGTCACCCTAGAATAAAATTTACCAATCTGCTTTTTATCTTCTTGTTTCTGGCACTATGATGTACCTTTTTCTTATCTCTATTTTGGATACTACATTCCTAACTAGTTGCCCATTAATGTGCCTTCCAAGCTTGTAGCAGGGTGGGACATTAATATACCTCCCAAGCTTGTGGCAGGGCAGGACATTAATGTATATTGTTTTTGACAGATTTCATATTTTCCAAGGCCAAAGCTGACTTTAATTTTGCAAAGTGTTATGGGATACTTGGCATGGGTGAAAAGAACTGTGGGAAGAACATAATACCTTGTTAACATAACAATTCAGTGCCTACACACAATATTTTAACACCATGCACCCTAATACCTATTAATGTGTGTGTAATATGTGTGTTAGCTAACCCAGCTATAGTTAGAAGAAACTACTGGGATCCTATTTGTTTTACTTGTAGAAATGTTTGCATCAATAACTGCTCTTGAAGATAGTATAGAAGTAGAACAAGCATTGTATAATGGTCTAAATCTGAGAACAGGGCTAGAATTCAGATTGTTCTCTGAGCATATGCTCCAGATTTGACCTTCCATTTAGTGCATATCTTCAGGGATGAGGATATGGATTTTGTTTATATTCTGCAGAGTGTACAGCAGAGGTGCCTTCACTAAGTGTGGTGAAAAGAATGTTACTTCCTCATAGCTTTTTAAATGAATGACAATGCCCCAGTCTCTTTTAATGGACTCGCATAGGAATGATTTTTAAACTTAAATGAGCAAATGTGGAAAGTACATCTCCTTGGAGCCATATAATAAGGGATGGAAAGCTGTTAGGTAGCTTCACACACATGAATCCAGATAATGAGACTAGAGATTTAAGCTACCTCCTGGCTGCAAAGAGCATGAGTCTGTTGACCTTCGGGGCATGCTGCCAGATTTAGTTTTCTCCTTAACGCCTGGGAAGAGTGTGGCTTGAGAAATGGGTTAGGTGTCTGGAGTTTATTAGTCTCGATGGGCTGGGTGGGTCAGCAAACTTTTGTTGTTGACATCAGGGAGTTGTTATATTAAGGGTACATTTTATAGATGGAGTATAACTGAGTAAAAGATATTTTAATGCGTGATTAATCCATTGTTAAATATTATACAGGCCAATGGATTGCTTATAGCCATCCATAGCATCATCTACTGATGGATTCATAATTGTCTATAACACATACTGTTCATGTCTGTAACATGTTTATAACCTCTATTAATCATTTACAAACATTCCCTTAAATGGAAAGTGTGACTGATATGGGTTTCGTTCTAAAACAATGTATAAGTTTTTTTGTTGCTGTACATATGGCTAGAGCATAGAATAGGTGCATTCTAAAATTCCAAGTCATAAAGCTAGAGAATCATTTTCTATTTGTTTTTCTTTACTCTCCTCCAGGCTTTATTCCTTGGTTTTGAAATAAATGTTCCACTGCATTTAAACATGCTACCCAATGTCCATCAAAGTGAACTGTAGTGCATCTTTTGCAGGGGTGGTATTTTGCCGCTCCAAGCACAGCAGGCAGGCTGCCTTCGAAGGCTTGCCTGCGGGAGGTCCCCAGTCCTGCGGATTCAGCGGCATGCGGGAAGTCCACCGAAGCCATGGGACCAGTGGACCCTCTGCAGGCATGCCCGAAAGGCAGCCTGCCTGCCGCCCTCACTGCGACTGGCAAAGCTCCCCTTGCGGCTTGCCGCCGCAAGCACACGCTTGGCGTGCTGGTGCCTGGAGCCGCCCCTGATCTTTTGCAATTGATTGGAGCAGATTCATTAGCTAGTTGCACAGGAATTAACTGCTTTTGGGGGGCTTTTTCACTTGAGTGGGAATAGAAATGCTCATACAGTGTATTAATCTGGCATTTGCACTGGAAAAATAGGGGAACTGACACAACAAAGGGGTTGGTTTGTGCTTTATTCTACCTTTTTGTAGTCCTCAATTGTGGGGCTGGCTGGAGTCTAGTTCAGCCTTCTGGCACCGTAGAGCAGCTTTAAGGCTGCTCTACTTTGTACCAAGCTGCCAATGGCCCTGCAGGGCTGTTTCAGCAGCCAGGGGTCACTGGTGTGCAGAAGTGAGCTGACAATGTGCTCATTCATTCAGGAGTACCCCATTTGCCTGAAGCTGGAATTGCTACCTAGCTCTGTGCTATCCAGGAATATCCACATCTCTGGGGAAATCTTCCAGAGGCTGAGTAGGAGGATTCATGGGTCCTTTATACCACTGCTGTAAGGCTATTTACATTGCTATGACCTCTGACATTATCTACGGAGTCCAGTATTCCATATGTGAAGTAGTACTCAGCTGAGACTTAAACTGTAAAAGACGCTGCATCCGGAACAGTGATGTAGAGAAGACTCACAAAAGCAGTCACTTGAATTTCCTTAACAAAGTAATTTAACAGTTTATTTAAGCACAGGAGAATGAGTCTCATGGGCTAGATATCGACAATCATCTTGGAAACTAGCATCCCCACCTCCCTGACCACAGCTCTGTGTCCAGACATAGATGGAGATTCAAGGTCAGAATGCCATAACATATGTATCCTCTCTTGCCTGTTCAAAATACTAGCTGAGAAGGCCTCCACTTACATATCCATGTGCCTCTAGTCTGGGTATCAATGAACCCTTTATTACATATGCAACAAATAATTTGTCACTTTTTGGCACGTGGGGAAAAAATTCTGCTGCATTAGCTTCCACACTGAGGGCCAAGAAGTGTCAAATAATTTAACACTCTACTGTCATAATTCAGAGTGTCATAAGCCTGAAGAATGATCCAGGCATTAAAAATACAGTGGGAGCATTTATCTTAATTTCTTTCTACCTACTACAAAGACACAGGCCATTCTGCTACCGCTATTTGGTTCCTCTTGTATTAACTCCCCCAACTCCTAGCTTGGGAACTTGCATCTGGACATTAAACTAACTGGCCACTAGGAGACACTGTGGCTCAACAAAAATAGAATTTAAAACTCACATACTTGCCTCTTCAAAAATGTACTGAATTGGAGAACTTGGCTGTAGGTGCTGACAGTTCTAAAGTGATAGTGGGGTAACCAGGCACAACTGAAACTTGCTGAAGGATTTTTTTCTGCTCCAGCTGCAGAGGTGTCCTCTAGCATAATCATTGCTGCTGAAAAGATACTCTTAGGTATTTTTATCAAGTTTAAAATATTTTTCCTTGCTGTTTATATTAACTTTGGAAAATGAAATGGAATCTTTTCTTCCCCAGTTTTACCCCATCTATTACTTGTGCATTTTTTTTTTTAGACAGTTTGTTATTCATGCAAAAAGTTTTGGGGAAAAAATAAGCTACATATGAACACATACTATGGAAAGAACTGCACAGATGTTGGAAGTAGAAAGGGAAGGAAGGTCAAATTTTGGGCACACCAGAACAGTGTGTGTTCCTTTAAATGAATTTCCCATAAACTCTGCTCCAGCAGCACATGATGACATTGAGGCTTAATATCATGATATTGTCTCAATACACTGTGCTATTGAATCTTCACATCATGGTGCTGCCTTCATGCGTGACTTGTATGCAGTGTCACGTGTTGGTCCTAGGATATTAGAGATGAGGTGGGTGAGGTAATATCTTTTATTGGACCAACTCCCCAATAAGTAGAAGTTACCTCACCTAATTTCTCTTTTTAATGCATGATGTCATTTAGAGTTCTTGATGTGATGTTGACTCAATCTGGGCCTCTTCCTAGAGTCCTTTCTCAGGCATTGAAATTAGGGGGCTGTTTGCACAAGTAAGCCTGATAGGATTAGATAGTGTTCTTGATTTGTTTCTTTCTCATGTTTCCATTCTCTCTCTCTCACCCCTCCCTCCCCCTTCATGTGGTAGCCACGTATTTATTTGTAGGGAGAAGAAACTACGGAAATCACCCCCTTTGTAAATGCTTTCACTGGCTGTAAACTTTCAAATAACTTTCCAACCAGGGACTGTAATTTCCTCTGCTAACAAATATCCGACACATGGGACAGCTGGTAAGAGCCGTGCTAATGGTTCTGAGATTGGTTCAGCTAATTCCTAATGTACCGTAGGATGAATTTCAATGGGCCCTGCCAGTTTGACTACATCTAACTTATCTAAATCATTTTTAACCTGTTTTGGCTTGTGTTCCTTCCTTCTTGTTGTTAATATTAATTATATTGAGTATCTGGTCATCATTGGTCCCATTCCCCCTTTTTTTTTAAGTGAAGACTTAAATAGGCATTAAACATCTCAGCTTTCTCCATGTCACCAGTTATCAGCTCTCCTCCCCTGCTAAGTAGAGGACCTACACTTTCCTTCTTCTTTTTTTTTTCCCCTCTTCCTCCTAATGTATTTAAAGAACTCCTTCATACTGCCTTTTAGGTCCCTTGCTAGGTGTAACTCATTTTGTGCCTTAGCCTTTCTGATTTTGTTCCTACACACTTGCATTATTCTTTTGTGTTCTTCCTTAGCAATTAATCGATGTGTCCACTTTTTGTAGGATTCCTTTTTGATTTTCGGGTCATTAAAGAGCTCCTGATAGTAAGAGGCCAATATGGCTGTCTTTTTCCTTTACATCAGGATAGTTAGCAGTTGTGCCTTTAATGTTGTTTCTTTGAGACATCGTCAGCTGTCCTGAGCTCCTTTTCTACTTAGATTCTCTTCCCATGAGGCATTATCTACCAGTTGTCTGAGTCTAGCAGTATAGACGTTCTAGCATAGTTGACATTCCTTCTTAGGCTGCAGTGTTGGCTCTGAAACCCGGCAAGGGAGGAGTGTCTCAGAACTCAGGCTCCAGCCCAACCAGGAACGTATACATTTTATCCATGTACTGTGAGCCCAAGTGAGTTGACCAGGGCTCTGATACCTGCTGCTGCAAGTTCTTGTTGTGCAGTGTAGACTTAACCAGAGGTGCCTAGGGAACATATAATGCAAACATTTAGGCACCGAGCAAGCTTAGATGTCTACAGGGGAAGCTGGCAGCTGAGTAGGGGTTTTGTGAATGCCAGTAGTGCCTGAATCTTGGGTTTAGGCACTTAAAATTGCAGTCAGGCACCTAAATCCCTCTGTGGAACTAGCCCTAGGTTTCTAGCCCTCATGGCTGTAGGAAAAAATGTGAACCCCAAACATTCCAGAAGGGAAATAAAATGAACCTCAGATACATTATTTATTTTTTTTAAATCCCATGATTATTTAAGCCCATCTCATGATTTTTTACACTTGGAGTTGGCAATACTATCACAGATAGAACTTCATTTTCTGGCCTCAGGCACCTGACCTGTTATACCATGGTGAACATCCCTGTTAAGTCTAGCACCTACTGATTACAATGGTTAGTGTTATCCCTCATCCATATGCTTTTCTGGGCTTTGTATTAGCATATGTTAAACACAGGGTGATGCATTCTTCCACTTGTGAAACCTTTACTCCTGGGGGGAGCACCTACCCATGTGGGGAGTACTAGGGATGTCGATGGGATTGCTCGAGTGAGCAAGTCCCCACAACCTTCAGTAAGGATGCAACAGTCAGGCCCTTTGTCTTGGCCCATGGTTTTGAGACTGGTGTGTATGTGGCTTCCCCTCTTCCTCTAGAAAGAAATCTCTGCTACAGCCTCCCCTGATGCATTTCCCATGCAATACTTTGTCTGCCTGTCCCCTGCCACTCCCACTTTCACCCCCTTCAACTCGACAGATGGAAAGTGACAGTGCTGGTGCTTCCTCCACCATGTTTTGCAACAGTGATTTCAGTGTTAAACTGTGACTCTGCAGCAGGGACATCACCCTGCCAAACAACTTCTTCCCACTCCCTGATCCCTCAGCGCAGTCTAATGGACTGCGTCTACCAAGGCTGCAGTTTCTCCAGTTATTTATGCCTTGGAGAGTGAGTACACAGCTGCAGCAGTGCTTCAGTTAGTGGTCGCCCACCTTTAGAAACCCTGAGACAGCAGGAGCTCAAATGATAGTCCACCAGTCTGGTGAAATCCCAGGGAATAAATTAGGCCTTGCTAGAGTATTATGAAAATTAACTGATTATTGTGCACAGCGAACTCTGTGCAGCTTGAGCATCCCCTGCCATCGTGACCTCTTATCGATGCTGGAAGTAACTTGGCACTGATGAAATCCTGATCTCACAAACCCAGAAGAACGTAGCCTACAGCCATGAAAGACTTTGATTTTTAAACTCCTGTTGTCAAAATATCTTTTAAATGTCAACAGTCTCAACAAACATCGATGCACAATGTCATTTCCGATCACTTGCCAGAAGAATCAGCGTGTTCCCATGTTTGGACGGATGTCATTTCAGCCACTGTGTTGTGGCTATGGCCCTGAGGCTGCAAGTTTTGGTGGTGGGCAGGGGTGTATGTCTGTGAGGCATGCCAGTGAAGTGAGTGGGGCCTCTGCACATCCAGCAATGCACCCACGTGCAACAAGTTGGTCCCTAGCTAGGTTGGTCCCTCAATACCAGGTTAAGCCAGCCATTTTGTCTCAGGGATATGCTCCTGCCTTCCATATTGTGTTGATTGGTGTGGAAAATAACATATGGGCAATTCTTTATCATCGCTTTGCAACTGAAATTAGGTCAAGTTTAAGAAAATATGGTCACTGAAGCACAAAGGTAGAGAGACTAGGTGTTTCCAGTAGTGATATCTTAAATGAAACAAAAAGGGAGTCCTTCTGTTTGCCTACTGGAAGCAAACTGATCATACATTCTACTACAGCTGGTTTGTTTGCAGACACTATCTCAGTATTTACTTTGGGTCAACAGCATGAGGGGAGCAGTGAGTTTGTTGGGGAAAATGTTGCCCAAAACTCTGGCTAAATCACCTGATTTTTTTTTTTTTAAAACAATTGAGCCTAGAAGCCTCAAATGAGATTAGGGCTGTGCAGTGCTAGGGGCTGTGCAGTGCTAGGCACTGTGCATGCTCCAAGGGGGAGAGATTGCCTGTGCACTTTGAAAGCAGATAAGACAAAATAAGAACACATTATCCCCATTTTATAGATAAGGAACTGAGGTAGAGCATTTAAGTCTGTGGCAGACCTAGAAATTGGACCCAGGTGTCCTGAGTCCCAGCCTCCTCTCTGAACCAAGGGCGGCTCCAGGCCCCAGCATGCCAAGCGCATGCTTGGGGCAGCAAGCTGTGGGGGGTGCGCTATGCCAGCGCCGCAAGGGCGGCAGGGAAACAGCCAGAGGCAGCCTACCTGCCGTGTTTGGGGAGGCAAAATCCCTAGAGCCGTCCCTGCTTTTAACCACAAGATCATCTTTCTTTTAAGATTTTTTTTTCTTTCCACTAGTTTCCTGTGCTGATTCGTCATCCTTCCCAATACATCCCATGCTGGAAAGACACTCTTCACTGTCCAGCTTCAGCAGGGATGAAAAGTCCTGTCAGGCTGAAAATCCCCTTGAGAATTCATGGATTATATGACTACTGTGACAAATGAAGTCAAATTATGAATATTAAAGTCTGTGAGTTTGCATCAATTACTGCACTGAAATTTCTCTCTGAAATTAATATTCATGTGTATTACTCTGAGGGCCACTGATTACGTTCTCTGTATACATCACAGGGATGTTGTGCTGCTCCATTAATTAATGGTTAGTGTTTTTAGAGATCCTTGGATGAAGGGCAGTACAGAGGCGCAAAATAACATTATGAATGCAGCATGGAAACTGAGAAAAAGGGAAATGATTAGATTCCATTAGTCTGCCCTACGTAGGTTCTTATGCTGCCCTCCTCACCATAGTATCTCAGCACCTTCCATTAGTCGGTTAAGTGACATGACCAACAGCTGTCACAAGTGGCAGATTCTTTCTCTCTTATCCTTTCCCATAATGGGACAATTATGTGTGCAGCCTTGCTTTGGGCAGGTTTTGATTTGGGAGAGGAGGGTTTAGAGAGCTTAAGCCTTCACTCTCACGTTTCCCTGGTCCTTTTCGCATGAACAGGGAGCAACAATATCTAAAGTCCAAAGGTGCAAATAATTCAATGTTTATTGGGGTAAACTTCCAGCAAGCTTAAATTCAAGTTCCTTTTTCCTTATTTTCAAATCCCAATTTACTTTCTGTTTGCCCCTAATTTATATAGTAATTCTCAGCTATACCTTAATTCTACTAAAATTTACCTAACCAATCCTAACGTACTGTAACATGATTAGCTAACCAATTATATCCTACCATCTTAATTAGTTTACACCCAGTAAAATTAATTATACAGCAGACAGAAATAATTATAGAACCAGACAGAGACCATGCAAATAAACATACAAAAACAATACAGAAGTGGGAATTTCACAACTGCATCTATACAGACATAAGGGTTCTCCAGCTGTGTCTATTGATAAGTGAGTTCTTACCAGACAGAAAACTATCAAACTAAATTTGGTTTTACGTGTTTTAGGCTCTTCCCTTTCTCTGGAAGTGATAAAATTAAATCACCTTCCTAACAGCCCCCGATTGCTTTATTTTAATATAACTAGTTTGAAATGTAAGACTGTGACCATACGTTTCCCAGTTTATGGCTGCTTAGCTGAAGAACCAGGCCTCAAACTTGTTGCAGTAAGAAAAGACCATTACACAGACAGACAGTATTTTTTTATTCTTTCTTTTATACCTCTATAACTAGCTAAGTAATAAAAATACACCTAAATTCTTAAAGTATAGGCCTTTGCAGACAGATCTAAATATCTATATCCTAATGGGGGATTGTTCAAGTGTTTTTAAAGGTACACAGTTCTATATGACATCTTTATGCTCCTGGTGTCTTAAAATGTCTTCCAAAATATGTCAATAAACAATATATTACTTTGCACTGGCCAAACTCTTTAAAGAGATAGATAAACATCTCCTCTGTTATAGTGATTGGGGAGCTGAGGCTCAGAGCAGTCAAGTGAATTCACCAAGATTACATGGGGAGTCAATAGCAGAGCCAGAAGCGGAAAACCGAGTTACTCACCTTGTGCAGTAACAATGGTTCTTTGAGATATGTGTCCCTGTGGGTGCTCCACTCTAGGTGTTGGTGCATTCCTGCTCCGGAGATCGGAGATTTCTCACAGCAGTACTTGATCAGGGGAAGGGCATGCACGGGAGTCATCTCATGCAGCCGTTGGCACTTCCTGTAGTGCGCACTCCCCCAACCATCCCCTCTGTTCCTTCTCTACTGCAGAGCTCGGCTGTGTGAATGCTGAAGTAGAGGTGAGGAGGGTGGGTAGTGGAGCACCCACAGGGACACACATCTTGAAGAACCATCATTACTGCACAAGGTGAGTAACTACTTCTTCTTGTGTCCCTCTGGGTGCTCCACTCTAGGTGTTTGTAGAGCAGTACCCCACCAGTGGTGGTAGGGGTTTGGAGTTGTGTGAAGAGAGCACTGTAAGGCCAACAATAGAGTCTGAGACAAGGCCTTGGGTGATAGCATAATGCTTTGCAAAAGTGTGCTCCGATGTCTAGGTTACAGCTCTACAAATATCTATTAAGGGGAAGTTGTTCAAGAATGGAATCGAAGTTGCCATGGCTCGTGTTGAGTGGGACCTGATGCCTATGGGGGGTTCTTTGTGATGCAGGTAGCAGCAAGTTTGAATTCAGGTAGATACCCATTTGAGAGGCTCTGGGTCAGTATCGTAGAGCCCTTGCAGCACTCTGCTGTAGATCCAAATAATCTTTGTGACTTGCGAAATGATTTAGTTCTGTTCAAGTAGAAGGCTACAGCCAGTCTGACATCTAGCATGTGCAATGTTGCTTCCTGAGAGTTATTTGGCTTGGGATAGAAGGCAGGTAAGTGTATGGTTTGGTTAATATGACAATTTGTAGCCACTTGGGGCAAGAATTTTGGGTGAGGACATAACATGATTTTGTGTTTGGCAAATGCCGTGTACAGTAGTTCAGCCATCAGTGCTCCTATTTCGCTGATACATCTGGCAGATGTGAATGCCACTAGCAATGTGACCTTCACTGACATATGAAGGAGAGAGCAGGTTGCTAGAGGTTTGAAGGGTGGTCTTGTGAGACACTTGAGCATAAGATTGAGATCCCATGGTGGTGCAGGTTGGCATCCTTCTGGGTACATGTTCTGTATACCTTCTAGAAAGTGCAATGTAATCGGGTGAGTGAATACTGAAGCCCCTTCTATTTGTTTGTGGAGGGCCATGATGGCAGCGAGGTGTACTTTAATAGACCTTATGGCTAACCCCGTTTCCTTCAGTTTTAGTAGGTAGTCTAGGATCATAGATAGAGGCACCTTGATTGCGTCCAGCTGTTTTTGCTGACACCAAAGAGAGAATCCTCTCCACTTGTGGCAGTAAGTATTTCTGTTGGTGAGGCGAAGGCTATTTAGTAATACCTGTTTTACTTTCTCCAAACAGTTCCGTTCCCCATGTTGGAATCGGAGAGGAGCCATGCTTTGAGATGGAGTTTCACTGGGTCTTGATGGAGCGTCAGGCCCTTGTTCTGGGACAGGAGGTCGGTCCAGAAAGGCAGTGTTTGTGGGGCACAGACTGCTAGATGTGAGAGGTACAGAAACCAAGTCTCTCTGGGCCATGTGGGAACAATGAGAATGATGTATGTTCTGCCAAGTTGTATCTTGCAGATGACCCGTGGGATCAGAGGTAGCAGCAGGAAGTTGTACATGAGTGACGAGTTCCAAGGGATGAGGAAGGCATCCCCTAATGATACCGGTGCCAGGCCTGCCCTGGAGCAAAATAGTGGATGTTTGTGATTTGTCACTGAGCCGAAAAAGTCGATTACTGGGTGACCCCATTTTGGGAATATTCTGTCGAGAACACTGTCATGGATTTCCTACTCATGTTCCTATGAGAAGTGCCTGCTGAGATTGTCGGCTGTAGTGTTTTGGCACTCTGGTAGGTAGGGTGCTGTGATGTTTACATTGTTGCGTATGCAGAAGTTCCATACATTCATGGCTTCTATGCATAGCAAGTGATACCTGGCTCCTCCGTGGTGATTGATGTAAAACATGCACGCCACATTGTCAGTGAGAATAGAGATTGAGGTTTCTCATATGAGTGGGAGGAAGTATTAGCATGCATTGTGTACCACGCAGAGTTCCAGGAGATTGATATGTAGTCGGATTTCTGTCGCAAACCACTTGCCTTGTACATTGTGGTGACCCAAGTGGGGGCCCCAACCTATCAGGGAGGCATCTGTTGTAGTAATCACTGATTTAGGAAGGGCATGTCTTGTTGAAAGGGAATCCTGGAGCATACGTTCCCTGGCTGTGCCCACCATTGTAGGGAGAGGGTAACCCTTGGTGGTAGTGTCACACGTCTGTTGAGAGAGTGTTTGCTGAGTGCATAGACTGTGCTCAACCAGTGCTGCAGACAGTGCATATGGAGTCTGGCATACTTTACTACGAAAGTCATAGCTGTCATATGCCTTCAGATTCTGGGATAAGTCCTCACTGAAGTTTGCAGGCTGATGGTCACCATGGAAATAAGATTGGTCAATTTAGTGAATCTATGCTTTGGCAATATTGCCTTGGCTTGTATGGAGTCTAGGTCAGCTCTGATGAACACCAATCGCTGGGTTGATTCCAGGGTGGATTTCTTTTTGTTTATCTGTGGACCTAGCTGATGAAACAGGTCTATTGTGGTCGTCAGCATGCCTGCTGTTTTTTGTTGGTAGGCACCCTTGAGAAGGCAATCATCCAAATAGGGGAAGATTATGACTCTTTTTTGCATCATAAATGTGCTGCTACTACCACGAGTGTTTTTGAGAATACGAGGGGAGCAGTGGACAGTCGAAGGGAAGGACCTGTATTGGTAGTGGTTGGATCCTATTGTAAACCTCAGGAACCATCTATGGGCAGGATGTATTGTAATATGGAAGTATGCATCTTGGAAGTCGAGGGCTGCAAACCAATCCCTCCCCATCTAGAGCTGGGATTATTGTGGTCAGAGTGACCATTTTGAACCCATGGTTGCATATGAACCTATTGAGTTTTTGGAGATCTAAGATTGGTCTCCAAATATTTCCTGACAGAGAATGGGATGGAGTAAAAACCCCTTCTTTGGTATTGATGTGGTACTGGTTCTACAGCACCCAGAAGTAGAAAGTGGTCTACTTCCTGTTGCAGTAAGTGCTCGTGAGAGGGGTCCTTGAGGAGGGACGGGGGGAGGGCGATAGCTGTGAAAGGAATGGTGTAGCCAGATTGTATGATCTCCAAAACCCATTGATCTCTGGTTATTGGAGCCAAGGTATGGTAAAATGGGCATGGGGTGACCAAAATTGTGGGATGGGGTATCTGTTGGTGCTAGAGGTGTGAGGAGGTCGTGCATACCCTCGACCAAGACTTTAAAATTGTGGCTTAGATGTAGCTGAATGGGTGGACGAGGTCTGGTTCTGTGGAACTCGTCATCTCTGAGCCCATTGTTTGGATCTGTTCTGAGTGAAGTATCATGGTGTTTGATGATTAAACGAAGGGGTAGATGACGTCACCGCTTTGTCTGGCGCAGAAGATGTGTAGGGCAGGTGGTGAATCATCCAGGTCTGCCCGAGATAGTACCTCTTCCTCTTCTATCTCTGTCTCAGGGGAGTCAGAGGTTTCTCTGTGTGGTAATGATGGGTGTGCTCTGGAACCTTTTGTTCCCCCTTCCCCAGCAACAGAATAGGGATTCTAGTATGTGTGCCTAGGACCCCACTGTGGCCGTTGCATGGGGTAAAGTGGTAATGGGTAAGGCCAGGGCTGTGAATGCTCGCAGGGATGTGGCTTAGGCATCACAGCATTCCATGTAGGTCTCATTTGTGATGGGGATAACACTGAGAGGAGAAGCAGTTGTAGGGTGGTAGATGAAGGATGGTACCATACTATGTTGTTTTGGGAGTGTTGAGTAGTTGAGTGGTGCTGAGTAGCGGTGACTATGGTGCCAAAGAAACTATGTCAGCAGGATGCAGGAGTTGCGCTGGTCCCACCTTGGGGTTGCGGTTGACCGTAGTAGCACTGACTGGTGCTGGATTTGGCTTGCTAGGCAGCAGCCAGTTTTGGGTCAGTGCTGGTGGTGGCAGCATTGATCACAGTGCCACTGGGGTAACCGTTGATGTGGAGGAGCGTTGGGGCTCAGCAGGGGTCTGCTGAGGGACAGTGCAGGAGGAGCCCAGTGCCTTGTAAGTACCCTCAATGCTCCACTCATCCAGAGTGAGCAAAGACCTGGCTGGCGAAGCTCTCTTTCTGAAAGACCCTTGCTGGAGAGGTTGATGCTCACTTCCTGACAGTTTTGGAAGTCAGAGCGTTATCAGAGCTCAGGGATCTCGGTTTATGAGACTCCCTGGAGGATGTCTCTTGAGGAGGCTGGAGGGATTTCTCCAGCAGAAGCATTTTCAAGCAGAGATCCCTGTTGCGTCTTGCCCGTGTTGTTAAGTAGGTGCAATGTATGCATTTCTGAGAGATATGAGCTTGTCCCGCATTCGCTGTCTGGGTGGTGTGGCTGTCAGAAGCCAGCATCAGTTCACAGTGGGAGTCACGCTTTTCAAATCCTGTTGAGCCCAGTATGATTGCAGCTAAGCCTCTCCCATCTCTCGAGAGACAGGGCCGGCTCCAGCTTTTTTGTCACCCCAAGCGGCGAAGTGGGGGAAGAAGGGTAGGGGGAGCAAATCGGCAGCACTTCGGTGGCAGATCAATCGTGCTGCTTCATTCTTCTGTGGCAATTTGGTGGTGGGTCCGTCACTCCCTCTCTTCCTCTTTGGTGACAGTTTGGCAGCAGCTCAAAGAGTAGGAGAGGGACTGAGGGACCCACCGCTGAATTGCCGCTGAAGACCCGGACATGCCGCTCCGCTTTCCATTGGCCACCCCAAGCACGTGCTTGGTTTGCTGGTGCCTGGAGCCAGCCCTGTCGAGAGATAAGGATGGGAGTTGATTGTAATGGTAAACTGTTTAAACTGTTCCCAAACAGGGAGTTAGGGAGAGGAAAAAGTCGTCGTCTTCCTTCTTTTCCTTTTTATTTATTTATTTATTTATTTATTTATTTTATTTATTTAAGAAAATCCTCTAAGAGGAACTGACAAAACTATGTATAGACTAACAAAACAATGTAACTAAGTATAGACTAAAAAATTGTTCCTATGTAACTTGTAAATAACCCCACTCGTTGCTTCCCTACTCCCCCAACCCTCCTGGGCTACCGTGGCAGTCCCCCCCCCCATTTGTGTGATGAAGTAATAAAGAATGCAGGAATAAGAAACACTGACTTTTTAGTGAGATAAAGTGAGGGAGAGGCAGCCTCTAGCTGCTATGATAGTCCAGGGAGTACAGAATCTTTTCTTTAGACATGAAAGCGGGACGGGCTGATGGAGCTCAGCCTCCAGCTGCTATGATGAGGATGGTTACCAAGCCTTCTGTACCGTCTGCTGGGAATGACCAGGAATCATTCCCATTTTTACCGAGGCCAGCTAGGAGCACTCACGGGCTGATGATGACAATGGATACCAGTCATTCTGCACCATCTGCCACCGGGAAGGGGATGCTGATGCTGCAGCACCCCATCTACCAGCAGCATGCTGTAGACATAGGGTGACATTGAAAAAAGGTGAGAAATGATTTTTTCCCCTCTTCTCTCGGTGGGGAGGAAGGGTGTAAATTGAATATATACACGCTGAAACACCCGGGAAATGTTTTTGACCCTTCAGGCATTGAGAGCTCAGCCAAGAATGCAAATGCTTTTTGGAGACTGCGGGGACTGTGGGATAACTCGAGTCCTCAGTACCCCCTCCCTCCCTCCATGAGTGTCCATTTGATTCTTTGGCTTTCCAAAACAGAGTCCCTGCTGTGGACTCTGTCTATCATAGCCTGGAGATCTGGCATGCAGCTCATCATTTCTGCAGGATCTCTGGGGCTCTGACCCGGAGTGGCTGTGCTCTCTGGCTCTCTAGTACACTTGCCCCATATTCTAGGCAGGACTGACTCTATTTTTAGACAAAACATAAAGAAGGGAATGAGCTGGGGAGTCATTCCCATTTTTGGCCATGCGCCCCTGGCTGACCTCAGCAAGGCCAGCCAGGAGCACCCATGAAAGCAGCAGACGGTACAAAAGGATTGATAACCGTCATTGCCAATTTCCAAATGAAAACGGTGCAAAATGACTGATAACCATCATCTCATCACCAATTTACAATGGCAGATAGTGCAATAGGGATGGTAAACGTCTCTGCTACCTTGCAAAGGCAAATGAATGCTGCTGTGTAGCACTGCAGTACCGTGTCTGTCAGCAGCATCCAGTACACATACAGTGACAAAAGGCAGAACAGGCTCCTTGGTTGCCATGCTATGGCATCTGCCAGGGCAATCCAGGGAAAAAGGGCATGAAATGATTGTCTGCCATTGCTTTCACGGAGGAAGGATTGAGTGACGACATTTATCCAGAATCACCCGCGACACTGTTTTTGCCCCATCATGCATTGGGATCTCAACCCAGAATTCCAATGGGCGGGGGAGACTGCGGGAACTATGGGATAGCTACCCACAGTGCAACGCTCCAGAAATCGATGCTAGCCTTGGTACATAGACACACACTGCCGAATTAATGTGCTTAGTATGGCCGCGTGCACTTGACTTTATACAATCTGTTTTTAAAAACTGGTTTCTGTAAAATCAGAATAATCCTGTAGTGTAGACATACCCAAAGAGAGCTGAGGACAGTTGAGAAGGAACTGAGGGGAATGCCGGGGGAACATGCACTACAGGAGGTGCCAACAGCTGCATGAGACGATTCCTGTGTGCGCCCTTCCCCTGATGACTGCTGCGAGAAATCTCCAATCTCCGGTGCAGAGATGCACCAACACCTAGAGTGAAGCACCCACAGGGACACCACTCGAAGAAGAACCCAGGTGTCCATGGACCACAGTGTCATCTTGCTGATGGGTGTCTGTTTAGACAGTACGCGGCTGATAGATGGGTGGTGGCAAGAATGCCCATGGAAGAAGACTCACTCTGAATAAACCACTAACAGCATGGAAAACTTTAGTTTTTATGCTGTGATCAATGTGGAAGCTAAAATTTTCCTCTTTTCGTCTGCCAAAGTACCAGCCAGCAGAGCTGTCCAGAATGTGCTACATTATTTAAGACAGAAGTTTTTTTTTCTCACTTTTGAGAAATTTTCACTTTAAATTGTGGCTAGAATCAAAGTTAGTTGGGCACTGACTGCAATATCTAGTCCTTATCTGGAAGCCTGGGGTAAATTTGCTTTCTCATAATATGGGTAACGTTGGTTACTTACTACAGTGATGAGTGTGCTGTGTATTTATCAAATAAACCCATTACACAGCTGATATTTTCAAAGGAGATAGAGCTCGGAGTGAGATTCAATCTCTTAGGAAAGGATAGTTGAGATGAATGTGAAGATCCAGCTGAGAGTGATTGTCTAGAGTGTTTATACCAACACTTATTTCTCAAAATTACTATTAATTGATGCTGTGGTTATTCAGTGCCACATTAGTGTAGGAAAACACTTCTTCTCAAATTAACTCTGAATATCAAAATTAATTAAGAGTTGTTACAATTTTTTCCATCCAACACATCTGTTTGGGTTCTAAATGCAGTGTTGACTTTTGATTTTCTTCAGTGGCTGAATAGTAGTTAAGAGTTTCAAATATAGAGGAATCACTTAAATGAAGGTTCTTTGGATCAACAGTATTGTTCACTTTCTACCATGAGACTGAATTACTCATTTTACCTGCAGATGCGTTTATTTAATCAGAAGAAAAACTATTCATTTAAAATAAAACTCAAATGTCTATTTGCTACTTGTGCTGTAAGCAGAACCTGCTAAATTAGAAAAAGAACCATTGTATCCTATTAGAGCAATGGATTGGAAGTCAGGACTCCTAGGTTCTGTTACCAGTTCTATGTTGACTTTCTGTGAGACCTTACACAATTTGATTTAACGTCTCTGTCCTTTGTTTACTCATCTGTAAAAATGGGTGGGTAACATTTACCTTGCAGGGATAGTGTGGGCTTATTTGTTTAATGTTTGTAAAGCACTTTGAGATCCCAGGATAAAAAGTACAATATAAATCCTAAATATTACTGTGTATTTTCCTTGTAGGTGTGTCTGTATATATTATATCATCCAGTACTAACATCTCGAACACTAAAAGCTCTCTATACAGAGGGGCAAGTCCAGCAATGATTTCCACTCAGATTTAGTATCCAAAGTCAAAAAATGACACATTTTCTTGAGTAGAAGAATTGGCTAGTGGTTAAAGGAGGAGGAATTGTAAGTTGAGACTTCTGTGTTCTACTCCCTGTTGCCACTGACTTCCTATGTCATGTTGAGCAAGTCACTGACTGCTTTGTGCTTCAGTTTCTCTGGCTATCTACGGTATGTGGTTACTTCACAGAAGGATGGATGAGCGCCTCAGAGAAAAAGTGCTACTGGAGTGTTGCTATACTTTGGGCACATTGTATTTGTTAATGTTCTTTCTGGGGATGCTACACAAGTACCCTTGAAGACAGGGCACATTGTATTGCATCCTGGAAAGGCAGTTCTTCATCTTTGGATTATGCACTAACATACAGGGAGTCTATAATCTGCCTGGCTCTTCATTTGGTGCCTAGCTCTTCATTTTACATGCTGGGAGGTAGAAAATGTATCTGGAGCCTGATTCTTCCCTGCCTGGCATCTTGTGTAGTCATTTACACTTGTGCAAAGAGGGCATAAAAGGCTGCCATTCTGATTTACACCCATGCTGCACAAGTGTAAATGATCTCACAAGCTGCAAGACCGAGAACATGGCCCTTTGTTAATCAGGCAGAAAAAGGACTGAATTAAGGAAATCAGGGACCCAAGGCACATTAAGATGTGGGACATGTGGCCTCAGCCCATCCTGGAGTGGTGGTGACAGTTGAGCCCTCTTCCCTTCCTAAAGAGCCACTATACCTCCCAGAAACAGCAGTAGGGTTGCTTGTCTTGGAAGCAGCAAAGGGGACACAGAGGCAGAGCTGGCAGAAGGGGGACACCCAATACTTAACCAGCAGGCAGGGTGCACCTGCCCAAGAGGCTGGGAAAGGCCTACACACTGAGGGGGTGGTGTTAGCAGGGCCTCCCAGAGCACTGAGGCTTAAAGGTAACTCTGCACTAGGATGAATGGGGGCAGTTCTCAGAGTTACTGATTCAGACTCTCTGCAGACTCAGGCAGACACAACTGCATTGGGTGCACTCTGGTCATACTTTCAAGGTGGTGGTTTTCCAAGCATATGTGCTTAGAACAGTAGTTTCTCAAAGCCGGTCCGCCACTTGTTCAAGGAAAGGCCCTGGCAGGCTGAGTGGTTTGTTTATCTGCTGTGTCTGCAGGTTTGGCCGAGCGTGGTTCCCACTGGCTGCGGTTCAGCACTCCAGGCCGATGGGGGCTGCAGGAAGGTCAGCCAGGACATCACTCGGCCCACGCTACTTCCCGCAGCCCCTATTTGCCTGGGACAGCGAACTGCAGCCAGTGGGAGCAGCGATCAGCCGAACCTGTGGGCGCAGTAGGTAAACAAACTGGCCTGACCCAACAGGGGCTTTCCCAGAACAAGAGGCGGACTGGCTTTGAAAACCACTGGTTTAGACCTTTTATAAGAAATATGTATTTGAAAGCTCTTATTCTGACCTCATCCTGTGACTCAGAAGCTGGGTCTCTAAGCACATTGCTATAGGCCCACACCTGCATCCGTTGCTATCTAGAGCAGAGGTCGGCAACCTTTCAGAAGTGCTGTGCCGAGTCTTCATTTAATCACTCTAATTTTAAGGTTTCGTGTGCCACTAATACATTTTAAATTTTTAGAAGGTCTCTTTCTATAAGTCTATAATATATAACTAAACTATTGTTGTATGTAAAGTAAATAAGATTTTTAAAAATGTTTAAGAAGCTTCATTTAAAATTAAATTAAAAGGCAGAGCCCCCCGGACTGGTGGCCAGGACCTGGGCAGTGTGAGTGCCACTGAAAATCAGCTTGCTTGCTGCCTTCGGAACGCATGCCATAGGTTGCCTATCCCTGATCTAGAGGAAACAAGACACATGTTGTGGGTATGGAGATCACATTTCTTCCAGTTGTCTGTTTCCAAATCTCAATGACTGCAACAAATATCCAACTTCACTGAGCTAAATGTCCTTCTTTTTTGTCCTGTGCCATGACAAGCATTTGTCTCTAGTTATAAAAGCTTTAGCTCATGCACCCTTAAAAATCAATCTTTGCAGGATTGGCTTATGGCTATTAGGGAATATAAATTTTCAAAATACCTTCTTAATCCGCCCATTCCTTAATGGTGGCCAGGAAAGTGGGATTCCCACAGAATATTCCTAACTTTACTTTTTAAAGAGCCTTTTGTTCTGTCTTGTCATCAAAGTAAACTGCACCCAGTGTCCTACTACTCCCTCCCTTAAGAAATGCAGGCCCAGGATTACACAGTTACTCATTTTCTGAAGCAGGGCTTGCTGACGGAGGGTCTGATTTTGCTCCCTCTGGCACCCATGGCAAAATTTGCTTGGATTTGAGCAGGAGCAGGCCCAGCTTTATTCCTTTATCCATAGATGGTTAGCCTGGAGGACAAAGTTCCACAGTCACTGGGGCTTTGTGCAGGGGCCTGTCTGCTTGGATCTGGTTGCTGGATCAGAGCCAAAGAGGTGCAACTGGAATTTCCCCAATATGGGAAGGGGAAATGCTGCACCGTATCTGGGTGAGTTCATGTGAAATATCAGGAACTCTTCAGTGTTTCTGGACTTTAAGTAAAACTAAAACACCTTTAACCTTGTTGTCAGAGTCCCTGAGAAAAAGAACTAATGCTTGTACCCCAGCAAGCCATTCTCTCCTTAGGAAACAGGTTGCTCCATCCGATCACTCCCTGGGTGGGGGGGAGAATCTTCTTTAGACTTTCAGAACTGCAAAAGCTCTTCACAAGCAATAATTCATCCTTTCATAATTAGCCCCATTTTACTGATGAGTAAACTGAGTCACAGAGGGGTGGAGGGTCATAGACTTCACACAGAGATTCAGAGACAGAAACAGATTCCAGGAGTCCTGACCTACTGTCTCCATCTCTGTCTTTCAGAATGTAGACTTGGAGCCAAATCCTCAGCTGGTGTAAATCATAGCCCTGCTGAAGTCAATGTCCACAGCAGTTGAGGTGCTATCTGTAGGAACCCTAGCTCCCAAACCCTTGCAATAGCCATAGACACTAGGGGTCTTGACTTCCAGGGCCAGGTTTTTCAAAGGTCTTTAGGTGCCTAAAGATGCAGATAGGCATCTAATGGGATTTTCAAAGGCGCTTATGTAATACCAACAGATCCTAGTTATCATCAGGATCGAATCGGGGACCTCTGCAGCTCAGTCCATGAGCTTGTACCCCGTGAGCTAAAAGCCAACTGGCTGTTAGCTAAGGTTGTAGAGGAGACTCATTTTCTCCCTCTTTAAGCTGTCTCAGTGCTACTAGATGGGACAGAACACCCCACCCAGAAGGTGTGCGGGTTACACTTAGGGCTAGTCTACACTGGCAACACTAACGCGCTTTTGCGGCACCGCTTTAACGTGGCTTGTGTGGCCACAGCCAAGCATTGGGAGAGAACTCTCCCAGCGCTCTAAAAAACCCACCTCCATGAGAGGTGCGTCTCCCAGCATGGGGAGCGCAGCTCCCAGTGCTGGTGCAGTGTCTACATTGGCACTTTACAGCACTGAAATTTGCTGCGCTTAGGCCCCCTGAGCAAGAAAGTTGCAGCGTGGTAAATTGCCAGTGTAGACAAGTCCTTGGGCACTTAACTCCCATTAAAATCAATGGAAATTACGCACCTAAATACCTTTTAAAAAGCTGGCCCTCAGGCCCTTATTCTGTGCAATTACCATTATCATAAACATTTTTCCTTGTCCTGTACCATATTACACCTCCGGGGCATCTTTAAATATGAGACCGAAGACAATTTTGTTTTGTTTTTAGGATAAACACTGGGGGTGGAATGTTTGGTTGTGTATATTTAAGTCTCCGTTGCTTGGGAAAATGTGTGGGAGGGTCCAAATAAAGGTTGTAGTGGCAATTAGTTAGTATTTGGATGAGTGGTGTGGAGAGAGCAATTCTTGTTTTCATTTCTTTACGAGTACTGGAATCCATTTATTAAGCCAGCTTGCTGTTGTTCGCCTAAGCCAGCTGGGGAGATATAGCAGTGGCATGAGCTATTTTTTTTTTTCTGTTATAAGGCTGGTTTCTCTCTTCCCTTCCTCCTCACCTCCCCCAGCAAGCTTTAAGCAGTCCTCAAGGAAACTGGAGTACTGAATTTTCTGGAAAAAATGGTATGTGATCACATAATTAAAGACTCTATCATCATGTACTGATTTGCTGGGTCCTTCGATGACTGTATTCACTCTGAAGACCTGGATATCATGATGGGGAGCTCAGTGAAAACCTCTGCTTACAGCAATTATAAAAGCCAATGCAAGAGACAGTGGTTGCCTGGATGGTTTTACAATTAGAGAGGAGAGACTCCGAAGAGCAGGAATTGTGCTTATTCATCAAATATCTCCTTGGCATAGTCTCCTGCTGGGGCTTCTGTGAACATGCTTTAAAGCTGCTCTCCCCAGGCAGAACCCCAGCAAAAGCAGCCATATAAACACCCCTTGTCTTTCCCTGTGAGGACCCCTGGTGCCGGGTGCCAGTGGGCGAATCAACTAGTATATAGTTGTGAAAGGAAAGGAAACAAACCACAGCTCTCCTGGAACATGGAAAACAGTCACATTCTGCAATACTAAAATGTGGAGCTATATCTAGAAATAGGCAGCCCATTGTAAGCCCATCACACTAGTGTTGTGTGCTCTGCACTGCTTGTCTGCTCCCTCGTGGGTGTAGTTCAAAGTCTTGGTTATGACCCTTAAGCCTCTCAAAAGCCTGTGAATCGCTCACCTGCCCAAATGCTTTTCTTTCTTGATGGCTGGGTTTCTCTGCCATCAGTTCCTATGGTTAATTCTGCAGCAATAAGGCTTCCTTGGTTGCCTACCAGAGCCTGAATATGGAAAGCTGCAGGCGGGCTGGAACAATTTGCATAGTGGGGGTGCTGAAAGCCATTGAACCACACTGTAAACCCTGTATATAATGGAAACCACTTCAAGCCAAGGGGTGCTTCAGAAGCCCTAGTACCAGCACCTAATCCAAAGCCCATTAAAACCTTTTCCATTGACTTCAGTGCAGTTTGGATGAGACACTGATGTACAGTGTAGGAACTGACATTTGAGTGTTCTAGCAGCAAGGAGGGAACAATGTAGGAACAGACCTTTTTTGATCATTTTAGCAGCAATGACTGATGGCTCCATTTGTTCTCTCAAAGGATGTGAGCCTTAGTTCACTTATAGTAGTTTTATACTAATTAAATGGCATTAATGTTAGGGGAGTTACTTCAGATACACACTGAGCCGAGATCAGAATGGGGTTATTTGCCAATGGCTATTTAATTTAAGGTGTGCAGGTACTGGATTGCAGCAAAGAATCCTGTGGCACCTTATAGACTGACAGACGTTTTGGAGCATGTGCTTTCATGGGTGAATACCCACTTCGTCAGATGCCCGAAGTGGGTATTCACCCACGAAAGCTCATGCTCCAAAATGTCTGTTAGTCTATAAGGTGCCACAGGATTCTTTGCTGCTTTTACAGATCCAGACTAACTCAGCTACCCCTCTGACACTTGACAGGTATTGAATTGTTACCAGTGTAAATACACGGAAATATGTAATCATCATTGTTCACCCCAAATAACTAACTAAATAAATAGACAGACCAACAACATATGAATGAAAAGTTGAAGTATTTGTGGGGAGGAATTATTTTTCTGTTTGCTTTTGTCAATGCTGGTAACTAATATTCCCAAGATACTACATGAACATATGCAAAAATTTGACACCCCACAGTAGATACTCAGTGCTATACTGGTGTAGCTTTGCCTTGACAAGTAGCAGTTTTATTCCTGCATATCATTTGGTCTTTTTTTCCACTTTTCTGACTATTCTTTTGCTTTATTTACTCTGCGCTTGTTGCTTTTCCCCTCTCTGCCAGCCCTTTCCCTCCAAATCATCTCTTTTGCTCACTCTTTCCTGGCCTGCCTTCTCCAAAAATCACTCTGTGCTCCCCTAGTCACTTGTCTTCTCCTCCAGATTAGCTCCCTCTCTCACCAAAACCACTGTGGGCAGATTGTGACGCCCTCAGTCATAATGAGAGGTCGCCTCTGATCCCCAGTAGGAGTAAGAGCTAGATTTTACTATCCTCTGTTTGCCCGCCTCGCTAATAGTCTTTCTCCTCTTTCTTTGGATGAGTTGCTCTTCCACTTCATATGGTCGTCTTCTGGCAGTTGCCTGTACTCCCAGTGAGAAATTGGCCTGAGGCCTACTGGAGCCTCCTCACATCTGTCCATAAATATACCATATAAAGAGCATTCTGTAACTATCAAGGAGGCTGAGTGAGGGCAAATGTAGACATGGGACTGCAAAACTGTTCACATTCCACAGCAGTTGAACATCACAGTCATGAAAGTTAAAGACTATGAGGAACTATGAGCAGGGCTTCATAGAGCTATTTTTAGGGAAAACCATTTTTTTTTCTCTGTATAAACAAACTGTCATAAACATACAGCTAAGGGTAGCATAAAATCCCTCCTTTACCTGTAAAGGTTTAAGAAGCTCAGATAACCTGTCTGGAACCTGACCAAAAGAACCAAGAAGGGGAGAAGATACTTTCAAAGCTGTGGGAGAAGGTTTTGTTTTGGGTCCCTTTTGTTCTCTCTGGGTCAGCGAGGAATCAGGGCAGGGAAAATACATCTCCCAAAGCCATACCTTAACTAAGCCTCTAAGATTACAAATTGTAAGTAATAGGAAGGATATGCATTAGATTCTTTTGTTTTATCTTGTGAATTGTCCCTACACTATGAGGGAGGTTTATCTCTGTTTTTTGTAACTTTAAAGTTTTGCCCAGAGGGGAATCCTCTGTGTTTCGAATCTGATTGCCTGTAAAATTACCTTCCATCCTGATTTTACAGAGGTGCTTCTTTTACTTTTTCTTTATTATAAAGTTCTGTTTTTAAGAATCTGATTGGGTTTTAGTGTCCTAAAAACCCAAGGGTCTGGTCAGTTACTCACTTTGGTTACTCTCAAGCCTCCTCAGGAAAAGAGGTGAAGGGACTTGGGGGGGATTTTGGGGGAACAGGAACTCCAAGTGGTCCTTTTTCCTTGAATCTTTGTCTAACTCACTTGGTGGTGGCAGCATACAGTCCAAGGGCAAGGAAGGATTTGTGTCTTGGGGATGTTTTTAACCTAAGCTGGTAGAAATAAGTGTAGAGGGTCTTTCATGCAGGTCCCCACATCTGTACCCCAAAGTGGGGAGGGAACCCTGACACAAACAAAATAAAATACACTTAAAGGTCTAATAGGGTTTGAATTCTAGAGCCAATACATAAATTATAGAAGGGGTCAAACCCTGAGTTCTTGCATCTATAATTAAAATATTATAAGCCTGATTCTCCATGTTGTTAAAATTATTTTATGGTATTATTACTTCACTCATTTAGAAGAGACTTACAATGCTATAAAACTGCTATACTAGAAAAACTGGTGTATGGACTTGGTTTACACTATAGCCACTTTTACAGAACACATTTCTTTGTTTTTAGGGGGTCTTTTCCCGCTTTAACAGTGAAGGGTCCAATCCAGATGTGGAACTGAACCACTGGCATATTGTATCTAGTAAAACTCATTTTTTCACACCTGATTAGCAAGCATATGAGAAACTCTAAAGCACTTTTATTTGCTGTTTACATAGTGCCATAGGAGTGTAGGCATCTGAGATGTTTAGTTCTTTGCTGGAGAGCTTATAGTCTAAAATTAGACTAAATAAAGACAAAGTGTGTGTGTGTGTGTGTGTGTGTGTGTGTGTGTGTGTGTGTAAGTAAAATGAAGATGGGACAGTGATGGGGGGGGGGAAGAAAGATGAAATAACACAATCATGTTGTTTTTAGGCCTGGCACATGTTTCAGCACCTCCTTGTTCGCATAGCCTCTTTATATATAAAGATCCTGTAGATGCAATTTTAGATCTGTATTACATCACAAGATTCCAGTAAAGCATGCACTGAGATGTTTGTTCACTTCTACATGTAATTTTTGTGTACTGCCTTTAGGGTATACAAATGAGAGAATCTCCAAATTCTATTTGCACAGGAAAATGAGTAGATTCCATCATTTGTGTGAACCAATGAGTGCATAAGTTATGCATGCAACAAGAGAAGCTGGGTTTAAAACATGGCTTGAAATGCTTCATAAAGTGAGAAATGACTCTCTCCTAAATGAACTAATTGACAAGGGTTCCACTACTTAGAAGTGAACATTTAATGGGCTTGACCCTGAAGATTGAAAGTTCGGTTCCATTACACGGCTCTGACTAACCACGTTTTGCCTGTTTTCTACAAGCACTAACTGTGTACATAAAGCATCCAATAAATTGTCATCAGACTATCTCTTCAGTATAACTTTTATTAAAAGAGATGCTAAGGTACTGTATGCAGTACATGATATTTATTACCAAAATTATTAACAAATATACAAAACTTATACATGTAATTTTCTTACATCCATTTATTCTTCTATAATACTGCATTTGTTCAAGTAGGTTATCTACAGTATGTAAACATCCCTTGGATTGACCTCACACAGATTAGGAAGCCCCTCTAACCCATGTATTTATCAAATTTTTTTTATTTGGCATTCATTGCTAGCATCTAACCATCACATTTGGCACATGGAAGAGACATCTACAGTGCAAAAGAGGCAGATTTTCTGGTTTTGTTCTGAGCAGTTCCACAGTGCCAACATTTTAAAGAGCTGAGAGGAAAATAAATTTACACTAACTTGACAGGGGGTGAATTAGTATTTAACCTCAGTGACTCACGTATCAGCCATTAAACTAGAGCATAAATCCAAAGGTCTTTCCAAGCCGTCTCCTCTGAGCAACATGGAAAAAGTCAGGCTTGTTTTTCAAGGGTTAAAAGGACTCTTAGCAACAAAAGAAGAAGGATGATTTTTATAATGAACACTCTTCATGATTCCAGTTTCAGTTTTCTGCTTTCTGTTTTGTTAGCAAGAAATGGGGGGAAATAACCAATTGGGGATCCTCTTTTACTGGCAATTTCCCTGTGAGCTGAAGATTACTATTGGACCCTAGGCATTTTCATATACAGATGCAAAGAACTCCATAAGCTGCCATGTAAAAAAAGAGTAATATATTCCAGGAACGAAGCTTTCAAATGTAACTATAAAAATCAGGAAATACTTTCCTCTTTTTGTTCTCCATTGTTTAAAAATGTAACTTAATTTAACTGAGTAAAGCTGAGCCAGAGAGAGAGAGAGCTTTGTTTGCATCCTTCTCCCTCATTCTCATTCAAGCACCATACTGCTATTTCAGGAGGTCTCGCCCTATGTCCATACAAGCTTCTGATGAGAACAGATCTAGATTAGGACATTTGTGTCATGTAGAAAACACTCTGCTCTTCATTCGTTACCACAGAGCCCCGTTGCCTTCTGTGATGCCGTACATCTCAGCCAGCTTTTTAAAGCGAGGTCCCCAGTCTGTCAGGTAGTCATAGCTCTGGTCTGAGTCTGTAGTGACAGACTGTAATGAACTGAGTGACTCTGCCACTGAGCCGTTCCCTTCAAACATGTATGTTTGGAGGGAGTCAAAAGGAGGAGCCCAGAGGTCCATATCAGCTTCGTACAGCTTGGCCAGCACATAGTTGTGAACATTGTTGTCCGTTATGCACATCTGAGACACGTATCGGGAGAGGCTTTCTATTTCAGGCAGCATGTCCTGCCTGCTTTTCACCACTAGCTGGGCCTCCCGGGGATTCCACATGGCAGCAATGTCAAAGGCCTCAGTGTCTTCCTCCCCGCCCCCTTCATCATCATACCTTACGATATTCTCATGGATATTCTCTTCTTCATCAATGATGTAAGGCTGCTTCCTGTACCGCCTCATGGATAAGATGAGCAGCACGAGCACTGCAAGGGGCAACCAAAACATACGGGCATTAGAAAGAGCAGCTCTCTGGCATCTACTCTCCTCAATCACTGAGAAAAGGAACAAATGTGCATTTCTAACAGAAGGCATGGCCGAAAGATGCAGTGAAAATGTAAATACCAACGCCCAGTCCAGGCATTGTCCTTGGTGTTTACAATCTCTATGGAATCAGTATGACAATTTTGTAATGCTAATAACTGAAATACCTCATTTAATGATTTATTCTAGATATGAGCCCAAATCAGTGGTCCATAGAAGTCAAATACTTCTGAGCTTTGGGCAGCTGGGATGGAGCTAAGAAAATTAATTTAAAATTTTTGGTCTGAATATGGCTACTGGATCCTTTTTCCTATAATAGACCAAACCAAATTCCAGGATTTAAACAATCCAGAACTTTGGAGTGGGGAGAGGGTCTGCTGTAAGCTGGACCCATACCCGAATGTTCTGGTTTGGGCCCATCTAATCTACTCCCTTTCTCTCATAAATCCCACTGATTTTTTTTAAATGACACTTAGATTATGTTTATGCTATGACTTTAGTTGGTATAACTTATGTTGCTAAGGGCTGTGAGAAAAACACCTGATTGAGCAAGATAAATTACACTGACAAGCACCAGTTTGGTCGGCTCTATGTCAACAAGAAAGCTTCTCTCACCAACATAGCTACTGCTGCTCATTGGGGATGGCTTAATTATGTCGACGGGCGAGCTCTTGCCCATCGGCATAGAGTGGCTACACAAGAGATTTTACAGTGTAAGCTCTCTAGTATAGACATGGCCTTAGGCTCCTAATTGCCTAAGTCACTGTTGAAAATAGGACTTCAGTGCTTTTGAAAAAGTTAGCCTGTGCCTCTATCCCATTGCTTCTCAGACTGAAGATGAACTTCTGAAATGTTAGGGAATGTGTGGCGATCAAGGGTAGGAGCAATCTGACCCAGATTCCTGTTGATCCCAATATCCGGGGCAGAGTATAGGGGAAATAGGTAGGGAAATAGACCAGATCTGTAGGTAAATGAGAGCAAGAGAGATATTAAGCACCTTAGCTCCCCCTGGCGATCAGATACTAACCTCAGATACCATATCTAAGTAAGTAGATATTTCTGATTAAAACAAAGAATGGGAGCAGAGGTGCTAAATATCTGGAAGATTCAGAACCAAAATAATGAAATTTACAAGTTTTCATTTTTTTCCTGATTTTTGTGTGTGTGAGAGAAACTTAGACCATTTGATCGTATGACTTGACCTCCCTTGCCCCATTGCCCTTCTTTGTCTCATAAAATCTTGGGGGAAATGCTGACATCAATAAAGAAAAAGCTTTATATATATATTATACACACACTTCTATTTTATGCACACTATAAAATCAGCCTTAGTGAGGCTAACAGTCTGCCAAGTGTCGTGACCAAAATAGATGAGTTAAGTTCCTCATTAGGAAAGGCAACACAAGTTTTACCTAACAAGACAAAGATGCAGGCTAGGATTGCAATGAGTGCTCCTCTGCTCAGGCTGACAGGGAGTATATAGGCCTCTGCATTGCAAGACATCACCACACCATCGTCATCACAACTGCACACATGCACGGTCAGAGTGCCAGTACTGCTCAACATGGGGCGCCCGTTATCGGCGATCAGGATGGGAAGATAAAAGATGTTCTGCTCGTGCTGTCGGAAGCCAGATCTCCTGGTTAAAATCCAGGCGGTGTTGTCTAGGGCAGGAAATTAACAAAGATTTATAAGAATTTATGATGCAAACATTTTCAGCTGGAAAGGGAGGTTAAAACCCCTCTCCCAGCATTAGACACACATCTGTGATATCCTCTCCCTGTTTTCTATGCTTTTCACCAGTTTGTCACTAATCAGCATTTTGCCTCAGCCTCCCATCCTAACTCCAACATGTTTTCAGGCTAAAACCTATAGACCTGTAAGGCGTACACCTTATGAGACTCTCTTACCCTTTGTGACACTAAGTGCCTAGAGCAAACTCTCAGCCTTCAGATCTTGCTAAAATATCTTTCAGAAAGCAAGATAGAAATGAACAGTTGAGGGCAACTTCTTGTCCCTGTTTGTTCCTGCTCAGCAGCTTTTCTAGGCCTTGTTGTTTCTTTGTGTTTCCAGTGAAAATGCTGTGGAAACCTCTTTGTGTAACCCTTGTGGACATGTAGTGTTCTCTTATTTTTGATGTGTAGCTGTTTTCCCCTACATCTGAAAGACCTCTAAAATCAGCTGAATCAATCATTCTGGGCTATATAAACTGTCCACTGGGGGCACCGAATGGATAAAAGACACCAAAAATAGTCTCTTTCAGTGTCTCGTGGGGGGGCGGGAAGGATGGCAGGCTTTTTCAGCACTTACCCCCCACCAAATAATCAAAATTGCAGGAATATGTCCATTTTGACAAAACTTTAGATGGAAAAAGGTAGAAATGTGTGGTTTTTTTTGACAATATCAAACATTTCATTTCTATTAATTTCATTTAGATGATATTAATTTATATAATATAGTATTTATATATTGTCAAATTTTTAATGTAATATAAAAGTCAAAACTGAATGAAAACAAAGTTGAAACAAAATATTTCAACACTATTGAAATGAAACATTTTGGTCTCAATTCAAACATTTTGGAATTATTTCACAGGAAATTGAAATTTCACTTTTTTTTTCCTAATTCAGAACAATTCCACCTCCATCCCCTGCCAAAATGTTGGACTTTCCTGCAGAACAGAATTTCCAGTTCTCAACCAACTCTTCTCAAAACACAAAGGCCACTATCCACACTACAAACTTCACAGAATCAGGACTTCCAAATTACCCTGGGTGCAGCTGGCCAGAAGAGTTGGGGTTCAGGCAGCAGTTCTTCATAGTTCTATCCTCAGGAAAACCTGCAGAGATTTCCTGTGGAAGTCACTGCTGATCTTATCAGCGCTAAATTGGTGAAGAGGAATTCTATCTATTACTAGACTTGTCTACACAGAGGTTGGGGTAGGGGATTGATATGACATGCATTATTTAACTCACAGGACATGAGCTGAACTAAGGTGCGCACAGGCTGGCGGTGCCTCTTTCGATTTGCATCATGTGCACACAGTGGCAGCTTCGTGAACAATAATCATGTAGCATTCTTTGAGGGTATCCCATAGTCCTTTGCTGCTGAGCAGTGTGCATGCTGGGATTTGTCTCTCTGTGAATTGTGGGATGCATATCAGAAGCCAGGGAAGTTCGATCAAAAAAAACCCCATTTTTTTCATTCTCTCTGCCTCATGTTTCCTTTTCTGGGCAGACTAGCATTGTTTTTGAGTTGCTGTCAGCCAGATGGACTCTATAATGCTGGCAACTGCAAGCACACAGAGGTTGCTTGGACTCTATGTCACACTCAAAGCTGGATGACTTTGGGTTTGGACTTTGCTGGCCACATCAGCTTCAGAGGCTAAGGAAGAAGAGGAGGATGGCGAGAAACTGATATGAGAGAAGCAGTTGCTGAAGTAGCTTAACAGCCTGCAGTGCTGTTTCTGGGCTTGGGAAGCCAGCGTGGATTGGTGGGAAAGGATCATTCTGCAGAGCTGGGGAAATCAGCCATGGTGAGAGAATTTCAGGGTGGTGAAGGAAACCATTTTTTGAGATCCTTCAGAACTGGCCCTGGAGTGGCAGCATACCAATACCCGGAGCCCCATACCTGTGGAGATGTAGGTTGTAATTGCCATCTGGAAGCTGGTCACCCCAGAATGCTACTGGAACACAGCCAACCAATTTGGCCTGGGGAGATCAGCTGTGGGGGCCATTGTTTATGTGTGGTGCCATGGATGAGGCACTGTTACACCAGGTTATAAAGCTTGGTAATGTTCATAATATTACTGATGACTTTGCACTCATGGGGTTCCCAAACTGTATTGGAGCAACTGATGACAGCAATGTACTTATTATTTGGCTCCTCCCCTCCCTTCCCCCCCACTCCCGCAGCTCAGAGTTTATACACAGAAAGGGGTATTTCTCCATGGTGCTACAAAGGCTGTCGACCACCGTGGCAGGTTTACAGACATAAATGCAGGGTGGTCTGGAAGAGTCTATGATAGGATTTTGGAAACTCAGCTCTGTTTACCTTAACGCAGTGGTCTCCAATGCGGTGCCCACAGATGCCATGGCGCCCACAGGGGCATCTTAATGTGCCCGTGTCCTGGCCCCTGGGAGAGCACCTGCCGAAATGCTGCCGAATTTCAGCGGCATTTTAGCGGGGATGCCTCTCGCTGACACCGCTTGCCGTCAACAAGTGGCATCATCGAGAGGCGTCGCCCAGCCAAAAAGGTTGAGGACCACTGCCTTAATGGCTCAAGAACAGTTTGCCTAGAGGATGATTGTGGACATCATGGTGTGCAGATTGCTCTGGTTATCCTAGGAGACCTGGCTTGTCCTTTATTTCCCTCAGTAACAGCAGTTCACAGTCGGTTTGGACAGAAGGAAGGAATTGTTTAACTATTGTGTTAATAGTTGCGGAACGACAGCGGGTGTGCATTTTGCCGTTTGAAAGGAAGGTGGTGCTGTTTGTGGACTAGGTTGGAAGCTGGAGGGGAAAAAATAAGTGCCTTAAAATTATTGCTCCATTTGTCAGAGTAAGAGAAAAAGCCTTCCACCCGGGATAAGGCTGTGCCTTGAGCAGCCAGCAAGGCATCCAATACAAAAGAGAAACGGCCAGGGCAATGTTGTCATAGATACCTCTTGATCTTAATTTGAGTCTCAGGCCTGAAAATGTGCAGCTGTTACCCAGTTGAGGGTGTGTATGTGGGATGGACTGTGAGCAGTGCAATATTGTTTATGGGTAGTGAAGTGAAGGACAATGTCGTGGCAATCCTCATTTTATTCTGTGTCTGTGCTTGGTTCTTCTGTAAAACACTAAACTATGGTCTATGGATTTGCTATATAAAATGCATTGACGACTCTTTTTACAAATGATTTTTAATGAGTTTTATTATATAGCAAACAGAAACAGGCCTTATTTAGAACAATAACTAAATAAAAATTCAAAGTGACATCGTGCAGTGGAGGCGGGACTCAAGTCATAGGTGAGCATATGCCTTGCCTCTTCCTCCTCTTGTTCTTAGGCCTTCTGGTGTTGAATGGCAAGGCTCAAAGTTATTAAGGATGGTAGATGGCTCAAAAAACGAAGGCTCCCAAGTAAAACTGTTCTTGCTGCCCTGAGCCTGGGTCTGTGAAGGAATGACGGTTTGGGGTACTCTGTTGGGTGTACAGTAGTACACTCTGTTGCTAGTGTTCCCAGTACCCTGTATTGAAGGGGCTGCATAACATGGCTGGGTCTGGGTTAACAGAAGCTGCAGCAGACCCTTCTGGCTCTCTATAGCCTCCAGGAGTTGCCTTTATATCTCCATGTCTATTTCCACAGCATCTTTTGCCATGGCAATACTGTCCCTGGCCACTGTGACCCACTCTGTTCACCCTAATGGTCTCTCTAGGAGCTCCATTTCTATTTCCTTCTCTTTGCCCAAGTACAGCCTCCATCTCTCCACTATTTTTATTTGTCATTGGGCCTCTGCAATGCTGCTTTTTAAGTCTCTTTCTGCATTAGGTTAGCCAGCAACTCAGCCATTGATAAAGGCCTTGTCTTGGAGGGTCTGGCCACTGCAAGTGCTGCGACTGTGGGAGGAAGGAAAACATATAAGTAGTTATTTTTCATATTCCAGAGAGGCTAAAATAGCGTTTTTTTCTTTTAATATGGAAATGGTGACATTCTTCCCAGGCTTGGGGGAATTTCAGAGCTGGTAAGTGGTGTGTGAATGAGAACTATACGGGGATTTTTGTCTGTGTGGTATATGCTGCTTGGGTTTGCCGTTGCCCCTGAAGAGGCTAGGGAAGGGTTGGGAATTTTGCATTTTTGCTTATACAGTGTGGCAGAGGTGAGTAGAGGCCCTGTAGGGGAGAATTGGATAGCAATCCCCTCTACATCACTTTTAGGCTGTCCTGATTCTCAGTGATGTTACATAGAGATGGTTGACTAAAAGGCAGAGAATGGCCTTCTTGAAGAAAGCAAAGGGCAGATCAGTGAGATATGCTGTGAAGTTATTCACCAAGATGGCTCTTCCCCACAAAATGCTTCAGAAATGGAAGGGGAATGACTGCATAGCCATCCTCTATAATGCCCAGACCAAAGTCAGGCAATTTCTTTGGCTTCGATTGTGCTTTATCTTCCTTGCAGACATGGTGAAAGTGCAGAGAAAAACAGGGTTCTGCAGTGGTTGTCTGAAGCATTCACTGTTACAGAGCATCTATACTTCCTTGAGGAGCTGTAGCTTTTGTACCTGTAAAGGCATGTGATGTCCATGTCTACCTCATGTAAACTCAGAAGAGTAACCAAACTTCCTGTAACCAAGCATTGATAAACTGTTGAATTTTGCATAAATGAATGTTTTCATTATTTGAATAAGCTTGGGGAGGGGTGTGTCTGTGTGCGCGGGAGATGGGGAGTGCAGGTGGAGACTGTGCCAGGCTGCTGGCTGCCAGTTTCAGCAGGCAAATGGGGTTGCCAGACAGGACAGATATGGAGAGAGGAAAGAAAAATAGGTGGATGGGTATGCGCCCTCTATGGTCAGGACTTTAGCATGAGACAGATGCAGGTTGCTTGGCCAGAGCAGCCACCATTTTGAAAACTGTATGGAGGGGCCAAAAGCACAATGTGGGCTGAAATGAGGGGTTGGAGACTTGGAAAGGCTTCTACTTCACATCAAACTAAAATGTCATGTGGCACCCAAAATGAAGCTAGCACAGCAGCATAGCACATTAATAATAATAAATTATAAAGATAGATACTTACATGACAAGATTCCCTTGAGAGGATCTGCCTCCTCAGTCCCAGCCTGGATTTCTGGCTAGGAATTGGGCTTGATTGCTGCACGTCAGGAATTGGGCTCACTTTCTACTTGGCCAACATCATGATTCGATGTCCTGAAGAATTCTTGGCATTCTGGAGATGTCTTCACTGGCTCCCTCATGCTTATCCTCCAGTGAGTCTTGCAGGTTGTCTTTGGGGTGGGGACAGAGCAGGTTCCATAACCTTCCTGGTTTGGGTGGTAGGGTACCTGATCAAAATTCTGTCCAGCTCTTCAAAAGATGGACAGGTCACATTGCCACTACTGGACCTTTTCCTGGTATCCCTGGTGTGAATGTAAGTCCTCCTGGGCTGTTTGCTCTTTACCTTGCACTGGTTGGTGTGCTGGTTGAGGCCCTGCCTGGCTATGTGCTTAGCAGTGCCTACAAAAAGAGCTTGATTTTGGCGGGTGTCCATAAGAGCTTCCTGATACTTCTCCCCAGATGGTGATGAGATTCAGGGTCTCAGCACAGCTCCAAGCAGCTACTCTAGGCATATTTTAGGGCTTCTGGACTAATACTGCTGCAATGCCAATATATTCAAATCGAGGAGAAAATGGACAAAATCTGACCCTGTGACAGTTTTTAAACAGGGACAGGGGCATCTGGTCAGCTTGACACCAGAGCAGTGGAAGGCATAGAGGTAAATAGACAAGTCATTTAATGGTTGCCTGCAAAGCAGTGTGGGATAGCAGCTGGAGGATTGCAAAGAAGTGCACAACAGCTTTGTATGAACACAAACAATAGAACAAACTGTATCTGAGTCAAATTTCTTTCACTTTGAAAGAAGATTCCAGAGTTAATATGCTATAATGAATTGGAGCATCTGTACTCAAGTATTTCCCCACCAGTTTAACTTGATTTAGTCTAGTTTAAACCTCCCATTTAGACAACCCCAATGCCTCTTGGAAGGCCCATGAATAAGTAGGAAAGTATGGTAGCAGGGCTCTTAACCAGTCTGTGCTGCTAAGGGGGGGGAGGAACCTGAAGGAGTAGGGCAGACGACTTGGCCCTATGTACAAATGGCCTAATCATTACTGCAATTTATTTGCAGATATTGGGGCATCCACTTATTTGTAGGGCTACAGCACCTTTGCTCTTCGATGGGCCAACAAACTCCACCCCCAACTCCCCTGGATGGAATGATGCGGTGGGATGTCTGAATTTCAGCTTGTGGTTTCCTATTTAATTTTTGCTACCTCCCCTCTGATTAGTTAAAAGGAAATAATGAGCTGGCCATCTGTGCTTTTGATTGGTGAAGCAGGTGTATTGATATCCTTAGAAGTACCTGGTGCTGTCAGTGTTTACAGGGTAGGCTGGCATAAAAGACACCGCTAGCTAGGAAAACTTCCATTTAAAAATAAAGGGGGGTGGGGTGGGGTAGAGAGGGGAAATTGACATTTTCCTACCTGTAAAATGTGGAATTTATATAAATGTACTTAGGACAGACAGTTGCTTTGTTTGCAGTGGAAACAGTTTTATTGTCAGTTTTAAGCTGAACATTTCGTCCCCAACCCCAATTTAACAGCACTGATTATGTGGCAATTGATTACCAACTCATCTGATACACTGCGTAGCTTTAAAAAAGGGAAACAGAGGCAGCCCACAGAAGGAGGCGTCTGCCATCCTTGGCACCAAAGCAGAATTCTGTTTCTGTGCCCATTAGGAGCTCTGGAGCTGGGGCAGGCTTAGGACAGGGGCAGTTAATTGTTTTTTCAAGGTCCAAATTTCTTGGTCAAGGTATAATCAAGGTCCAGACTCCAGAGAAACATTTTTCATACTGCATTAACGATGATAATAAGTAAATATATTCTACAGTCCACTCAAAAGCATCTGGCAGTCCAGATTTGGCCCATGGTCTGCCTAGTGACTACCTCTGGCTTAGGAACTGCAAAATGGCAACTGCCTTCTTCTGCAAACCTCTCCAAACTCTTTCTTGTCTCTAGGCTGCCCAAGTGCCCTCTGACATCTCCTCTCCAGCACCTAATACAATGTCCTTTCTGCAGCACGTTTAGTAGAGTGGGTGGAGAAGCTGAAGTAATGGCAGGAAATGGCAATTTAAATTTATGCTGTGCCAACAGATAGCATACATGGACACAGGAACGGCCTGTTTAAAGTGAACAAGAATAGAAGTCTTGTTCATCCCTTGCTCCTCCTGGTTGGTGCCCCTGATAATAAGAGGATTCTACTTTATTCATAAAACAAATAACTTTTTGATACAGGGAGTGCATCTGGCTGAAGCTGTGCAGCATTAATTACTGACAAACCCTAGGTTCCTTTTCAAGATGAAACACAGACTTTTATAGTCAAATGTTGAAGCAAATTTTTTGTTTTAATTGACTGCAAATATGTCTCCCAGATCTCTCTTAACTGTTGTGGTGATGCAATTCCCTTTGGTGTTTCTCAGTGTTGTGTATCTGCCACCCTTTTGTTTTTGTTTAGCTTAATACCAGGCAGGGATCCAGTTCATCCCTAAAGAATAGCTGGACTTATTGCATTGTAACTGCAATATGTTTGTGCCATATCGTGTAATCAGGTGTCTCATCAAATGTCAATGGGATTTGATACAGTACTGCTGGGTGTATAATATGATGGAATGTGACCCGGCATGTCAGAAATTTGAATATACCACTTGCCCAGATTGGATACCTGCTAGAGACTAACCCAAAAAAGAAGTTCTGTGAAATATGGATGATACAAAAGCACAGGTAGTGTTGACCTCACTACAACCTCATGCAGCTTCTTTTAATCACAGAAGGACAGACTGTAGTATTTAGCCACAACCCTGAATACAGACAGATGTAGCTCTGTACCACTTCTGGCAGAGGAACTGTCTCCTCAGTCAGCCTTTGGGCAAACAGAAGGAGCACACATGATACTCCATCCCATAGGATGGAGCATATGCCATGTCATGCAGGATCGGCTGTGCAGGAGTGTGTGTGTGTGTGTGTGTGTGTGTGTGCACGAGAGCACACCATAGTTGTTTTCTCCTGGTCCAGCTGAGATGATTGCTCACGCCTAGTACTTTCAGGGAAGTAATCACTGAACTCCACTAAATTCAGGGAACAAAACAAACCCTGGCATGGGGCCTGGAACAATTTGTATAGTGGGAGTGCTAAGAGCCATTTAACCAAACTGTAAACCCTGTATATGATGAAAACAACTTCAAGCCAGGAGATGCAGCACTGCCCCTAGTTCCAGCATCTAGGCTTGTGGGGCTAGGGAAGGCACCATGCATCTGTGCAAGGACCAGGGATAATCTACCTCACAATTTGTATTGGTTTTCTTAAAGTAATTACCATAGTTAATAACTAATGCAAAAATAATTTACCAGAGATTGAGGGAGAGGGAGGAGAAGCAGCAGCCATCTTTGATAACCAACCATGAAGTAGGAACTTTGATTTTTCTCAGGATTTTCAGCTTTTTGGTTTTCTCTCTCATGTCTGAGACAGTAGTAACCTCTCATTTAAGGAAAAGTGTCTTTAAGAACCCACAAGCCATAAAATACTGTGTGGAGAGGAGGTGGATGTTTGAGATTGCAGATGAATACCCACACACCAGTATACAATTGGTGTCTGTACCCATCATGGTTGCTGTTCCTTTTCATCATCAGAAACTGGAGGCCAGAGGATTGAGTCAAGAGACGACTGTACTGAAATCTTCCTTGTGAACTGAGAAAAGTATCCACTAATTTGTAGATCCTCCCATCCAAAACACTTAATGCCTTTACCCTCTATATGTTCTCCTGAACTGAGAGGGGGTGTTAGAGGAGCTCTCTAGACTGCAAACTGACTCTTACAGTTTTAATTGGTGCTAGAGTTCTACAGCTTTGATAAAGAATTACTCCTAATCACTGCAGTGGCTAGCAATGTATTCAGCAGCATTGGTAATCTTGGCATTTGTTCTCTAGTAGCTAAAGAACAGGACCTGTGATTTGGGAGTTCTTTGTTCTGTTCCCATCATTACCGCAAAGTGACTTTAGATAAGTATCTATCCTTTCTGTGAATCAGTCTCCTAATTTATAAAGTAGTGTGAGATTCCCAGATGAAAGTATCATTCTGAAGTTTTATTACTATTTGTTACTACTGAACTGCCAAGGCAGTAGGTTCTTACGAATTGCAGGCAGGACTGGAAGGGACCTCTTCAGTTACTGAAATAGTACAATCCTGTTCATAAACTACTCCATGTACATTTCAGATTTGTAAGCAATACTATCCCTGTGTTTGCTAGGATATATGTCTCTCTGAAAAACTGGCATTCTAAAGTGATAAGGAGACACAGCTATTCGGTCACTGCTGCCACTATACATTTTACCAAGCGCAGCGCTGGTCTGAAAGAGTACATCTGATGCTAAGAATTTTCAATGAGCCTAGTTTGCCAAAGGTTACAGTGAAGGTTGCTTTCAACTTTATTGGCAAAATATCTCCTGCCTCCCACCCCAAAAGAGAGACAAGGTCACAAAATGTTGCACGGGGAAACCTTTGGGCCTTTCTCCAAATAACTGTTATGAGCAGATATAGCATTGGCCCGCTGTTGTGAAAGGTCATTGGCCTGCTTGCTACTTGCATTCTTTTTAAAAGTACCATTTGTTAGCCATGGCAGAAACTCTGTCTACATTTATGATTGACTTCAGAAACTTTCCTCTGTATTCCTGGAGAGAGATGGACAGATGCACGGTGGTGTAGGAAACAATGCTGTATTCAGATCATGGCCAATGCTGTTGCAGGTGCCTTTATTTTTATTAAGTTAAAAATATCCCCAGCCTCTCTTGCTGAACTGGGGCACCTTAAGTATTACAAAAAAATACCCCCCCCCCACAAGTCCAGTATATCATAAGCTATATTCACATCCATAGCTCACTGAATGTGGTCACATTAGCTAATCAAAGGCCTGCCTCATCTCCCTTTGAAGTCAGTTGAGGGTCTGACTTTATTACCTCTGTCTGCCAAGAGTGATCCTCTCACTGGTGAATTAATTGTCCCTTAAATGCCTGACTACAGGTGGGGCTGTACTCCATGATTTTGAAGGCCACCTAAGCCTAGTTAAGCTCTGGTGGACTCTCAAGGAAGTAAATTCCACACTTTGGGCCTGATCCTGTGTGCAAGGATTGCAAGATCAGGTTCAGTTCCAAAAGTTTTTCACTTTGAATGATCCCATTTGAACCATCCAGCTAATGTGCTTGATTATTTCCTTGTTCTTGGACAATGGTTTTTCACTATCTTCCCTTGTTACTCCCTATTTCCTTTTTGGAGTGTTCTACTCTGGCTTCTCCCTTTCTGCTCTGTGCATCCTAGATGGCTTCTTCCTCTGTGCCATGCATCTCCTCTGTAACTCTTACAGCTTTTTATGAGCAGTAAGTGAACAAGTGTAAAGAGCTTTGAAAAAAAGAGAGGAGACAGTGGAATAATAAGAGCATTCACTTTCTGTGCCTGGAAGAAAACATGTAGGGTGCAAAAAAGGGAAATTATTTTGCTCTCCATTTCTCCTAGTTCCAGTTCTAATCCTACCTTTAAGCCTTGCCTTTTGAACCAAGTCCCACACTTGAAATCTTAGATGCCTACAGCATGACCACAAGATCTGAATTTGCACAATGCTGACACTTTTCCGCAAAGAAAAGAGCCTAACACTGGGAAATGTTTATATAGAAGCAAATGTTGTATAACCTTCAAGTGTATAAAATAATATGTCATTTTATCACTGCCTTTAAGGAGCAGGTGTCACTTGGCATTATTGGAAATGGCAGTCTCATAGCGCACTGTGAGTCAAAGCTTCTCACGTCCAACTCAGGCTATAGAAATAAGTGTAACTAACTGACTGTGTCCACTCTGATTACCTTGATTGTCCCTTAGAGTGAAGTTTGGGTTGTTAGCTGCCTCAGGAGCCAAGCTGTAGTAGAAGTGTTGACCCTCTTGTGGGTCATCCTGGTCTACTGCACTCACTGTCTGAATCAGCTGTGGGATGCAAGAACAAAACAGTGGTAGCAGCCCTGCTAGGGAGAGACTGCTTAAAGAATTACACTCTAAAAGTGAAAGCAAATGCAGTGTTTGAACAAGACCATCTTGTGAGGGACAAGTCATGACTTGAGACATTGAAAGCCTTCTAGACTTCATTTTATTTCACTGCAATCATACAAATCCCAGTAAAACTAGGGATGGGCCAATTGGTTCGGTTAAAATAACAGACAAGCCACACCCCCGTTCCCAATTTAAATCAAACCTTTTTTGAAGGCTCTGAAATGCTCAGGAGCACATGCATCGATGTTACAAGAAAGCCCATTGTCAATAGATTTCCAACCTCATTTTCTACTACCAAGTAGATAACTTTCAGACACTTATCCACACTGAACCCTAGATGAGTATTTTGAACATAATTTTAAATAGTAAGGTATCTTTCACAGGGAAACATGTCGCTTTGCTTAAAAGAAGAAAAAAAAGGCAGTTCTGCAGCATTATATATGTAAATTTTCCATGCCTGATTTCCACGTGATGAATTCTCCCTTTCAGGGGTGTGCACAAGGGGGATGGCAAGCGGGGGCATGCCCTCCCCCCAATAACTGGCAGGGGCACAGAACATGCCCCTCCAAAAATGGTAAAATTTAAATTCTTGCCCCTTCTCCATTCATTGGTTTCTACTGTCTTTCATACAATAAGCTAAACGTGCTGTAAGTTACAGAATATAAACTTCCCTCCACATTCTATATATTCTGTCACCAAGGATGTGCACTAGAAAAATAATCTGGATTTCAGAAGAACTAATGCTCTTGATATTGTAATTGACCCACAGTTCAAAATACCTTGGGAGAAAGTCTAACTCAGCTTAAGTCAGTGGGAGTTTTGCCATTGACTTTAAACGGTGAAATCTAAGCTCCTTTAATTTTTTTAAATTAATTAGGTTTTTCCTATGAAGTCAACAATAAGAAAACAAACAAGCATTGCCTTAAGCAATGAATATAATAGGCTGTTTGGAAAGAAAATAGAAGCCAGATTCTACCACCTTTACTTCATAAGTAGCCTGTTGATTTCAATGGGGAGTAATAGAGTATGGTACTGCTCAGCTTGAGCATGTACTAGAATCAGGGACAAACCTTTTGCTTAGTTTTAATATAAGGAATAAACTTCTACTTGAATTCATAGCACTGAAGTTTGTTTTCTAAGTGATTAAGTGAGAAATGATAGGCCTGAGCAGCCTTAAACAGCACTTTGAAATTGATTCCAGGAACTTTTCAAAGTGGTGCAAAGCAATTTAGTCACATGACTCCAGTTATTCATAATGGCAGCTGCATGTCTAAATTCTCATGCACTACTGGGGGGGTGGGGGGAGAAAGGGATAGCTCAGTGGTTTGAGCATTGGCCCAGGGTTGTGACTTCAATCCTCATGGGGGCCATCTAGGGAACTGGAGTAAAAATCTGTCTGGGGATTGGTCCTGCTTTGAGCAGGGGGTTTGGACTAGATGACCTCCTGAGGTCCCTTCCAACCCTGATATTCTATGATACTTGGAAAGTTTGTCCCCTAGGACAGTGGTCTCCAAAGTGGGATGCACAGCAGCATGAGTGTTTTTTTGTTTTGTTTTGCTTTGGCAGTTTGGGTGGGAGTCCGAGTGTGTGTGTGTTTTGTTTTTTTTATTATTTACGGGTTCGGTTTTTTTTTGCTTTGGCAAAAATGGTAGAGCCAGCACTGCAGGGGGTGCGTGCTCAAAATTCTTTTACTGATAGGGGTGTGCGATCAAAAAATTTGAAGATGACTACCCTAGGAAACCCAAACAGTGGTTTTTCTTCTTTGCCTCATTCTGAGGCTCTGTGTGCATAGTTGTACAAAGTTATCTCTGGCATAAACCCACTGACTTCAGGGGAGTCCTATCATGAAGTTGGCCCAGTCACTCCAGGCTACTTTATAGGAGTAAATAGGCTTGAAGTAGATTTAGTGAAAGCTAAGGGCAGGTCTAAAATATGGAATGTCTATTTTTTCCTCCCCTAGTAAGAGATCGGCACCCCAGTTTTTAAATTTAGGCATCCAATTCTGATTTGAGCACCCAAACATAGTACCGTGGATACTGAATGCCTAAGGGCCAGGTTGAAAAACTGCTGGGGTTAGTGACAAAATTCCCACTGACATCAATGAGCATAGGATCAGACCTTAAATGCCGAGTTTGTGCATCTGCCTGTGGAATATAGAAACCCTAATAAATGAGTCCATATATGAAAGATGTGATTTGAGACAGAGAAGGGACGCCATTGTGATGTTAGCACTGCTTGCTTCAGTGGAGTGATTCTTGATTTTCATGGGTATCAGTGAGTGGAACCTAGGATCCCTTGTTAGAAATACTTAGACTTCCTGTAATTACATGATCAAACCCCTAGAGAGCTGACTCAGTCTGTCATTCTTCCTAGATGGATGTGTTCAATTCTATGCAGCTTACAGTTCTTCCTGCCTGGATTTAAAAACAAACAAACAAGAGCAAACAAAATACCCAACCCAACCCACTGCCTAACAACTCCAACTGTTCTTCATTAGAGGCACAGTTTGCCCCGTGGTCTCACATTTCCTCTTGTCATTGCTGCTGTGCAACATGCTGTCTGGTTATCTGCTGCCAGCCTCTCTAAAGATGGCTTCATGTCAGAAGTGAAGTGAATCAGACTTTGCAAAGTACTTTGTGATCAATAAGGAGGAGAAAGGTGCTATGGATGAGATTATTACTAGCATACTGTAACTTCCTTTGGAAAACAATGAAGTCATCAGAGGACACACATTGGGCCAAGAGCATCAGAACTGCTGAACAGAGTTCTGATGAAACATCTGATGTCCTGTAGTGCAAATCTACTTTGCCCCATCCCCTCCCTTTTCTTAATTGCTGGCTATGCCCATACAATGCAGTATCTGCATGTAAGTGACAACATTCATCTCACACAGACATATAGGATTTCTCACCTGTCCAGCGTTTGCATTTTCACACACAAAAGCTTCATAGAACCTGGAAAACTGAGGAGCATTATCATTCACATCTAGGACTTTTACTGTGACTGATACACTGCCAACCTGTGAGGGATTGTCTAAAAGAAGAAAGAACAAAATAATTACAGGGACTTTATAATCACAGGAAAAAGTAGCTGCTTGCTCTACCAAAAAGGCAAGCGAACTCTCCTTTTAAGCCTTGTTGCATTGAAGGAAATTATTCTAATTGTAACAGGTGTGGGAAGATAGTGGATACTATAAGCAAGATTGAGTTCCAGATTCCAGTCTAATCACCTTGACTCCTCACATGTTCACAGCTTTCTCAAACCTGGCCACAAACACAAGGTAAATTTCTGGGAAAGTTTGAGATGATGCCAAGAATTAAGGTAGGCTAAGGTTGGAAGGTGTGGTTCAATTAGTCTTGTTTGAGAAGGCATTGGGCTCAAGGAGCTGATAAAATTGTTTTTGAAATTCTGCAATTCTGATTTTTCTCAAAATTTAGAATTTCAACTATAAAACAGCTTGACATTTTGGACAAATATTTTATATAAAAATCATCCAGTTTTTTGATCAGCTATAGCACTGGTTGAAAAATGTAAAAATTTCTACAAAAGTTTTCAGTCAAATTTCAATGAGAAAAAGATGGAATTTTCATGACATCTTTCGTGGAAACCAAGTGGAACATAATTTATTGGCTTAGTAGCTCACAAATAGAAGGAGAGATGAGTTCATCAAGGTAAATATCTTCAGATCAAATAATATATAAACCCTGTGTCTTCAAGATGAATACATTAGCTTCTTTCTTCTTGTGGTGTTTTCTGGTCCCCCACACCCAATTATTCCACATAAAAAACCAAAATGAAACACCATACAAAAACAAGATGAAGATTGAGCGATCAAAGGTTCAAACGTTCATAAAAGTTGAGATTTAATTCTCAACTTTAACCCTGCTACCTTGTGCATATATTTAAAATACTATCTCTTTATAGCATTATGTAATGGTTTCAAATACAGTAGAGCATACATTCTGGAATTTTCATAAGTTTTTTATGTATGGTATTCATATTGCATGTAGCATGCCTGTACCACTGAGTTAATACTGTCAAATAATTTGATTATGTAGCTTGTCATCTATCCATATGTTTTATACTGTACCTATCACAGAGGCATATGAATATCTAATTTATAGACTGAATAATATCAAACTAGCTTTTAAAAATAGAAACTCCTAGACTTTGTGATGGTCCCTTCTGACTGTAATCATCCAGTCTGCTATCCTGCACATTGCAGGCCACAGAACCTCACCCCCCTACCCCTGTAATAGACCCCTAACCTCTGGCTGAATCACTGAAGTCCACAAACCAAGATGTAAAGACTCCAAGTTACAGATAATCCACCATGTACACTACTTTAACCTAACCAGGGAGCCATTCCCCATATTTCAAAGGAAGATGAAAAGCCCCCAGAGTCTCTGTCAATCTGACCCAGGGGAAAATTCTTTTCCAACTTCAAATATGGTGATTAGTTAGACCCTGAGCATGTCGGAAAGGCCCATCAGCCAGATACCTGGGAAAGTAACTGTAGTAACTCAGAGCCCTCCCCATCTAGCATCCCATCACTGGCCATTGGAGACATTTTGCTGCTAGCAGTCGTAGATCAGCTACATGCCACTGTAGGCAGTCTCATCAGATCATCCCCTCCAAAAACTTTTCAGGCTCAGTCTTGAAGTCAGTTAGGGTTTCTGCTCCCTTTGGAAGGCTGTTCCAGAACTTCACTCCTCTGATAGCTAGAAACCGTTATCCAATTTCAAGTCTAAGCTTGCTGATGGTCAATTTATATCAATTTGTTTGTGTGTCCACATTGGTACTTAACTTAAATAACTCTTTCCTCTCCCTAGTATTTATCCCACTGATGTATTTATAGAGAGCAATCATATCTCCTCAGCCACCTTCTGGTTAAACAAGCAAAACTGTTTGAGTCTCCACTCATAAAATAGGTTTTCCATTCTTCTGATCATCCTAGCAGCCCTTCTCTGCACCTGTTTGAATTCATCTTTCTTAAACATGGGAGACCAGAGTTGCACACAGTCTTCCAGATGAGGTCTTGCCAGTGGCTTGTATAACTGTACTAACACTTCTGTCTCTACTGGAAATACCTTGCCTGACGCAGCCTAGGACTGCATTAGCTTTTTTCATGGCTGCAACATATTGGTGGCTCATAGTCATCCTGTGATCAACCAATACACTCATCTTCCTTTGTCATCTCCAACTAATACATCCCCAGCTTATAGCAAAAATTCTTCTCATTAGTTCCTAAATACATGACCTTGCACTATTAGATGCCATCCCGTTTCACCTTATTCATCTATTGTATGCACAAGTGCATACAGACTCGGGCAATTTGGAAGCTAGAAACCTACTAGAAATGTTGTACTGCACATATAGAAAAGTGAAATTTTATTTGCTTCAGACAATATGGGACACTTCCTTAGTTACAGCCAACCCAGACAATGAGTCAGTGGGTGCTGTGCAAAGGAGTTTCACCGTATCTTTCTCTGATCCTAGTGCTACTGTAATGCACGGCTTTAACTGAGCCTGTGGGCTGCTTTGGCCACAGAAGGCTGAGCACACAGTAAGGATAGGTTGGGATGGTGTGAGGTCATATCAGGTTACGACCCCTTCCTGCAGCTATATAGGGAGGGGAGGTGTGTTATAAAAGCCCTTACATTAGCTCTCAACTACTCAGGTAGGTCATCCTTGCCCTTGACTTAGGTGAGCCTCCCTGGACTTATGAAATTGGATTTTTGGCTGCATTAGACTAGTGGTGCAGTAGTGCAAAGCAGAGATGAGTCAAGATGCTCTTGATCTGTCCCTCAATCTTTTTCAGATAAAACAAGCAATTCTTCTTCTTCGAGGATTAAGCCAAGGAAACGTTTTACACTTATATCTTTGAGCTGTGCATATTTTAAAAAAAACCCCAAAACAAAACAACAACAACAACAAAAAACCTTTGACACTTCTATTAAAGCGGAAATGGTATATTCTCCACCTCCGCCCTTCACCTAACTCAGAGATGGCTGGGTATATTTTGTACAAATATTAAAAAAATATATTCACTTATAGACTGAGGGTGAGTATATAATTTAACAAAATTCATGGCAGAGAGGGAGGCAAGCATAAGAATGATGCTGTGTAGCATGGTGGGCAGAACGCTCCCCTGGGACGTGAGACACCCAGTACCCCTGCTCTAATGGATTTTTTAAAAATTTATCCATAGATTGAATAAGACATCAGAATATCCCATAACACTATGGCTAAGGCATGCATCTGAGAGGTGGAAGATCTCAGTCCAGATTCTTCAGGTGTGTATGTGTGGGGGGATCTGAACTGGCTTTCCCACATCCAAGGTAAGTACTCTACCCACCAGCTAAAAGTTAGGAGTTGTCGCCCGCCCCTGGCTGTTTTTGTAAGCTTGTCTATTGGAGCCCAATGTGGTAGGCAAGTCTGTCTTCTCCTGGATCATGCATCATTGTGGGATTTAGCCAGCTGGATGCCTGGTGAGAGGCTGCAGGGCACATGCTCAACGGCAGAAATGTAGGCTCCTAGCAGCGGCGCCAACTTTCTCCGGCGCTGGGGGGTGCCCATGCCCCCCCGCCCCTGGCCCTATGCTGACTCCACCCCATCCCTGCCCCTGGCCCTTACCCCATTCCAATCCCATCCCCAAAGTCCCTGCCCTAACTCCACCCCATCCCTCCCCCTTTTGGATCCCTTCCCCAAATCCCCACCCGGCCCCGTCTCTGCCTTCAGCGTGCAGCGTTCCCCCTCTTCCCTCCCTGCCCTGCGAATCAGCTGTGTCATGACACAAGGGCTAGGAAGGAGAAGCAGGACGCGGCGGTATGCTCATGGCAGAGGCAGAGGTGAGATGGAGCAGGGGGGCAGGGCCACGGGAAGCTGCCGGTTGGTGCTCAGCACCCACCAATTTTTTTCCATGGGTGCTCCGGCCTATGCTGGCACCTATGGCTCCTAATGAACTTTTACTGCACAATTTTAGGCACAGAGTAAGTTTAGGTGCCTAAAAGATTTGAGGGCAGCTCAGCTGGAGATTTGTGAATCCCTGAGGGACCTGATTCTGGGATTTAGGTCCATAAAGTGGCACTTGTGCACCTAAGTCCTTTTGTGAATCTAGCCCTATGTGTTCACTGCTGCAGAAGTGACATTTACTTTTGAAGCCTTTTGACAGCACAGTTAGTTTGAGATTTTAAAAGCTGCCTAAAATAAATAGGAATTTGGTGTATAAATCTCTTAAGTGATCTTGAAAATCTCAACTTTATTCTTTTATCAGTTTTTAAGGACCTGATTCCTCCACCATAGTGAACTGAACCTTATGGGGCAGGTGGTCCAATTCACTTAGCAGTCTGGGGGTTCTGCTCCACAGAAGGGTGGCAGAATCAGCTCCTAGGTTAGAACATAAGAACATAAGAATGGCCACACTTGGTCAAACCAATGGTCCATCAAGCCCAGTAGCCTGTCCCCTGACATGGCCAATGGCAGGTGCCCCAAAGTGAATGAACAGACAGGTTATCATCAAGTGATCCATGCCCTGTCACTCAATCCCAGTTTCTAGTAAACAGAGGCTAGGGACACCATTCCTGCCCATCCTGGCTAATAGCCATTGATGGACCTATCTTCCATGAATCTATCTAGCTCCCTTTTGAACCCTGTTATAGTATTGGCCATCCCAACACCCTCTGGCAAGGAGTTCCAGAGGCTAACAGTCCATTGCATGAAAAAATACTTTCTTGTGTTTGTTTTAAACCTGCTACCTATTAATTTCATTTCATGGCCCCTTGTTCTTGTATTATGAGAAGGAGTAAATAACACTTCCTTATTTACTTTCTCTATACCACTCATGATTTTATAGACCTCTATCATATACCCCCTTGGGCGCGTCTTTCGAAGCTGAAAAGTCCCAGTCTTATTAATCTCTCCTTATACGAAAGCCATTCTATATCCCTAAGAAATTTTCTTGCCCTTTTCTGAACCTTTTCCAATTCCAATATATCTTTTTTGAGATGGGGCGACCACATTTGCATGCAGTATTCGAGTTGTGGGTGTATCATGGATTTATATAGAGGCAATAGGATATTTTCTGTCTTCTTATCTATCCCTTTCTTGATGATTCCCAACATTCTGCTCCCTTTTTTGACTGCTGCTGCACATCGAGTGGATGATTTCAGAGAACTATCCACAATGACTCCAAGATCTCTTTCTTGAGTGGTAACAGCGAATTTAGACTCCATCGTTGTATATGTATAGTTAGGATTATGTTTTTCAATGTGCATTACTTTACATTTATCAACATTAAATTTCATCTGCCATTTTGTTGTCCAGTCACCCAGTTTTGTGAGATCCTTTTGTAGCTCTTTGCAGTCTGCCTGGGACTTAACTATCTTGAGTAGTTTTTTTATCATCTGCAAATTTTGCCACCTCACTGTTTACCCCTTTCTCCAGATTGTTTATGAATATGTTAAATAGGACTGAGCCTAGTACAGACCCTTGAGGGACACCGCTATTTACCTCTCTCCATTCTGAAAACTGACCATTTATTTCTACTCTTTGTTTCCTATCTTTTAACCAGGTACCAGTCATGAGAGAACCTTCCCTCTTATCCCGTAACTGCTTATTTTGCTTAAGAGCCTTTGGTGAGGGATCTTGTCAAAGCCTTTCTGAAAATCAAAATACACTATATCCACCGGATCTCCTTTGTCTGCATGCTTGTTGACCCCCTCAAAAAATTCTAGTAGATTGGTGAGGCATGATTTCCCTTTACAAAAACCATGTTGACTATTTCCCAACAAATTATGTTCATCTATGTGTCTGACAATTTTGTTCTTTATGATAGTTTCAACCAATCTGCTGGGTACTGAAGTGAGGCTTACTGGCCTGTAGTTGCCAGGGTCACCTCTGGAGCCCTTTTTAAAAATTGGCATCACATTAGCTATCCTCCAGTCATTTGGTACAGAAGCTGATTTAAATGATAGGTTACAGATGACAGTTAGTAGTCCTGCAATTTCACATTTGAGTTCCTTCAGAACTCTTGGGTGAATACCATCAGATCCTGGAGATTTATTACTGTTTAGTTTATCAATTTGTTCTAAAACCTCCTCTAATGACACCTCAATTTGGGACAGTTCCTCAGATCTGTCACCCAAAAAGAATGGCTCAGGTTTGGGAATCTCCCTCACATTCTCAACAGTGAAGACCGATGCAAATAATTCATTTAGGTTCTCCACAATAGCCTTATTGTTTCTGAGTGCTCCTTTAGCATCTTGATCATTCAGCGGCCCCATTGATTGTTTATCAGGCTTTCTGCTTTTGATGTATTTAAAAATGACTTTGTTATTACTTTTGGAGTCTTTGACTAGATGTTCTTCCATTATTTTTTGGTCTTTCTAATTATATTTTTACACTTCATTTGCCAGAGTTTATGCTCTCTTCTATTTTCCTCATTAGGACTTATCTTCCACTTTTTAAAGGATTCCTTTTTGCCTCTCACTGCTTCTTTTACTTTGTTGTTTAACCACAGTGGCTCTTTTTTGGTTCTCTTACTTTTGTTTTTTAAATTGGGGTATACATTTAAGTTGAGCCTCTACTATGGCGTCTTTAAAAAGTTCCCACGCAGCTTGCAGGGATTTTACTTTTGGTATTGTACCTTTTAATTTCTGTTTCACTAACCTCCTCATTTTTGTGTAGTTCCCCTTTCTGAAATTAAATGCTACAGTGTTGTGCCACTGTGGATTTTTCCCTGCCACAGGGATGTTAAATTTAACATTTAAGTTACTGATTGCAAAAGGTGCCAGGTTAAAGAGCCCTGGAGTATGAAGTACTCCAGCTGTAAAGCAGGCACTGCCTAAATAGCAGGAGTGCATACTCATTCAAACTGCCCAGCTAGTCTGTTTCAAACTTGATGTAGCCCTAGATATGATCTTTCTAGATGAATCCAATCAGTTCTTGGACAACTGAGAGACTGCTGACAAAGATACCAGTTAATACTGAGTGGTGGCAGATTTTGTGATGTCCACAAGAAAATGGACTGAGATCATTAACAAAACCTTGTGAAGCACTGAGGTTTCAGCTCAGATGCCTGAAGCTCTGCTTTGAATTTCATGTTCATTTGTACCCCAAGCTAAGCGCTATCAAAATTGCAGTTTTTCATAGATTCATTTTAAAACTATCAGTGCCTCCTTTGCACCTAGAAGTTCACAATGGTGAATCTGGGCTGAGTTTTTGGTATGTAACTAAACATAGAATCCTAGCAAATTTCAACTGTTCTGGAGTTGTTAAAAGCAATTCACGCAGCTTCTGTGGCTTGTGCGAAATGACTTGGCTGTAAACAGCAAGCAGATGGCAATGACATTTGCTCTCTACTGACCTAGGATGGATTTGAACCAGTGACCCAGAAGGTAAAAAGCTCTCATCCTATTACCAATTCCCTCCTCCCTAGGAGCCTTGGTGTCTATTCTGATAGACACTGAAGCATCTATTTTTGTTAACTAGTTGTTCTGGGGAGACGGCTCTCACTGAATCATATTTCAAGAAGAGCTTTACAATAATTCACTTGAATACTAATGAGTTGAGAAAACAACACTCTGCATTTAATTGTAACCCTCCAAATCTCATCTCTTTACAAAAAAGAGTGTAAAAACTAAAATGCAATATTCACTCTGTAATGTGAGAAGTTCAATTCAGACAGATAATGTGACTTCCATTCAATAAATAAAAAAAAATCTGAATTGCTTAATTGAAAATAATCTATCACTGTACCTATTGTATCTCTAATCTATCTACAGTCTCCATCAACTTACTCAGCTCCACAGCCAGCACAGTGATATTGTGCCAAGAAAGGTCTTCCCGGTCAAGAGGTCTTGCAGTCATCAGAGCTCCTGTTGCAATGTCGACGTAAAAGAACCTTCCGGGATCACTGCTTCTATCAATTGAATATCTGCAAAAGTACATATTAAAAATATTATGCAACTCTTGGGGAAACATTGTGTTATAGCACATACAGCACATACAGAACATAAGAACGGCCATACTAGATCAGACCAATGGTCCATCTAGCCCAGCAGCCTGTTTTCCAATGGTGGCCAATGCCAGGTGTCCCAGAGGGAATGAACAGAACAGGTAATCATCAAGTGATCCATCCCCTGTTGCCCATTTTGGCTTCTGGCAAACGGAGGGCAGGGACACTATTCCTGCCCATCCTAGCTAATAGCCATTGATGGACCTATCCTCGATGAATTTATCTAGTTCTTTTTTTGAGCCCTGTTATAGTCTTGGCCTTCACTACATTCTCTGGCAAAGATTTCCACAGGTTGACTGTGCGTTGTGTGAAGAAATACTTCCTTTTGTTTGTTTTAAACCTGCTGCCTATTATTTTCATTTGGTGACCCCTAATTCTTGTGTTATGAGAAGGAGTAAATAACACTTATTTATTTTTCTGCATACCAGTCATGATTTTATAGACCTCTCTCATATCCCGCCTCAGGCATCTCTTTTCCAAGCTGACAAGTCCCAATCTTATTAATCTCTCCTCAAACGGAGGATTTTGGTTGCCCTTTTCTGTTCCTTTTCCAATTCAAATATCTTTTCTGAGATGGGACGACCACATCTGCACGCAATATTCAAGATGTTGGCCTACCATGGATTTATATAGAGGGAACAGGATATTTTCTGTCTTATCTATCTTTTTCCTAATGATTCCCAACATTATTAGCTTTCCTGACTGCCACTGCACATTGAGGGGATGGTTTCAGAGAACTATCCACAATGACTCCTAGATATCATTCTTAAGTATTAACAGCTAGTTTAGACTCCATCATTTCATATTCATACATATATATAAAAAATCGGGATTATGTTTTCCAACGTGCATTACTCTGCATTTATCAACGCTGAATTTAATCTCCCATTTTGTTGCCCAGTTGCCCAACTTTGAGCCACTAAAGTACCTCACCAACTATCATACAGAACATAACTGTATTCATCTAGGACCTGCTCCTGTTTCCATTGACTTCAGTAGGTAAGGATTGGAGCCTTCACTAACTGATAAATAGTTCAGTGTTGGCCTCCATTCACAGGGAACACTAATAGTTTGAAGCTGGAGGGTAGGGAATGTAATGCACAGTTCACCACAGACTATGTTGAATGCTGTACTGCCTAACTAACTAGTTGGGGTGGGAGTCCGTTACTGAGATAGTTATACTAGTACAACCCTTACTGGGGATGCAATTATACCAGGATAAAGGTACCTTGTACTAGTATAGTTATTTCCTGTCCTGTACAGGAATAAGATATGCTGGTATAAGCACTTTTATATTAGTATAAAGGTGTCCGTGCAACAGATTGAACTATTTTGACTGTACCAGTATAGTAACCATGTTAGTTTGGATGTTAGGAACAAGCACTGGAATGTGTCTCTCTGTGGTGAGCAGAGTTGTCTGACAGTACTCATTTTGGCTTTTTTTTTTTAATTCAGACATTTGATCCACAATTATCACCCTTCATGGAACACAGGGACAATCCTTCTGATGGTTGTCATGTATTTACTAGAGGTGGAAATTTTGCCATTTCTCTGCACATCCAAAACTCTCAGATGGCAATGGGAATATAGGGTGCAGAAGTGCATCCAGCCACTGCTGTGGAGGCAGTTCATCTGCCCCCTCAGTAGCATTCTGGCTCTGAGAGTCTGCAATGAACCAATAATGTGTAATCCTTTTTTGACTTCTATTTGCATCAATGATATCCTGCAGTAATGAAGTCCACAGATTCATTTTATGTTGTGGAAAAGAACATTTGGCCTTTGGAAGCAAAGACCACTTTCTCTGCAGTATTATGATGCTTTTCTGTAGGTGATAAATACCTTTAATTTTCACACTTAAAGTCTAGAGTAGACTCTTTCTGTCTTTGGAGGTTGCTGATGTGTAATGTATAATGTGTAACTGTAATGTATACTGTTAATCTATTACAGCTATTCATCTAAGATAGACACTCCCTCAAAAGATATCACCAGGCACCAATCCAAGCACTGTTCCTTAGATTATAGTTCAGACTCATTTCCACCACTGTTGGCCCATTCCACAGTGCTCTCATTGAATTGAATACGAGTTTATCCACTGACTTCACCAGAAGCAGAATCAGGACCTTTATTCTGAATGTTTTTCTGCTTTACAATCAGCAGAACAAACATGCAAGACTGTATAGCAGTGCTTCTCAAAGTTGGACCGCCGCTTCTTCAGGGAAAGCCCCTGGTGGGCTGGGCCAGTTTGTTTACCTGCTACGTCGGCAGGTTCAGCCGATCACGGCTCCCACTGGACAGCACATCCCTCGGCCTGTGCTGCTTCCCGCAGCTCCCATTGGCCTGGGATGGCAAACCGCAGCCAGTGGGAGCCGTGATCAGCCGAACCAACTGACATGGCAGGTAAACAAACTGGCCCGGCCCACTAGGGGCTTTCCCTACACAAGCGGCGGCCCGACTTTGAGAATCATAGAATATCAGGATTGAAAGGGACCTCAGGAGGTCATCTAGTCCAACCCCCTGCTCAAAGCAGGGCCAATCCCTAAATGGCCCCCTCAGAGATTGAATTCACAACCCTGGGTTTAGCAAGCCAATGCTCAAACCACTGAGCTATCCCTCCTCCCCCTGCTGTATAGCACTGGCAATACAAAACACTGTGGAGCTATGCACTTGGGAAAGAAACAGCAAATATTTCCCCCAGAAAAAGTGAGAAAAGGGGAAAAAAGGGTATTTTTTCTATTTTAAATAGAGATTTTTGAGGTATTAGATTTATTACAGAAATCTGAATGAGAGTTGCTGTATTTTTCTATAATAATCATTCTTGTATGAGGTCTATAAAAAGATTTTTCCTATGACAGTTTAAGGCTAGCTAGTATCTGAGAGTGAATATAGCCGTCTGATTAGTGGTTTAGCATTAATCAGTGATGTCACAAAGCACAGGTGGAGGCTTTGTACTGATTTCTCCACACACTGTCTCCTATTAATAACTAGTTTTCCACGTTCATGTCCATTGTACTGTTTTAATAATCTTCCTTAGTCAATCAAGTAATCAAGCCACATTTCCAACAATCGGAGTCTCTCAGTGGGGGAGTCCAAATGCCAGAAGCTGGGAATAAGAGGATTTCAGCATTCCCATGTGTTCAGTGGGCCCTTCTGAAACATGGTCTGGTGCTTTAAATTTATTTTCAAATTTGAAAAAAAAAGGCATTTTTGATTAATTTTTTTTTTTGGATTAAAACCCTAGTTTCTGGTGGAATCATTTCTGATGCACTGAATGTATGTTTTCCTCCTCCTTTAAATTTTGCACTACGAGGGCCAGATTCTCCCCAACCTTGCACCTTGTGCAGTCATTTACATCAGTAGAAAGTGACGGTGTAAAACACTACCATTCTGCTTTTGCTCTCATTAGACGTCGATGTAACTGGCCAAATGAGGTGCAAGGCAGTAGAGGAGTAATAGTTGATTTTTACATCTTTATTTACCCAAATCACTTGTATTTTGTTTCTCTCTATGTATTTACAATGCAGGAGGAAAGAGGGGCTGCATACAAGAAAATATGTGTAAGTAAATACTGGAGCATATTTTTAATTGTGCCTGAATGTAAATACACCTCTACCTTGATATAACGCTGTCCTCAGGACCCAAAAAATCTTACCACGTTATAGGTGAAACTGTGTTCTATTGAACTTGCTTTGATCCGCCACAGTGTGCAGCCCCGCCCCCCTCAGAGCACTGCTTTACCGTGTTATATCCAAATTTGTGTTATATCAGGTCGTGTTATATCACGGTAGAGGTGTAGTTGTTCTTGGCTTGCTGTTTGTATTTTTCCCCCCCTTAAAAAGCTTATTCTCAACTGAGTTAGCTGAAAAGTCCTGGGAAAAATTCAAAACCTCAGTAAAAACATGAACATATATCTACCTTTTGTGTCTACGGATATATTTTTTCACAAATGCACATGAACTTGTTTTCACTGCAAAGCTGCAGCATGTGGATGATGCCAGAAAATGATTAGAATAATAAGACCTTGAGACAGAGAGAGTAGAATGATGTAGTTTGATTGATACTGAAGGAAAGACTAAGATGAGAAGCACAGAGCTGAATGAAGGATAGTCTCATAATCTAGTTAGGAGTTAGAAACAATGGACATGATGTAGGAAAAAGGAAAGCATACATCTTAGAAAGAGCACTTCTAAGGGAAAATAATGTGCTAAGCAGAACAGGCTTTGTGTCTACCTGGTTCCCTCCCTATGTGAAGCCCATAAAGCCATATATAAGGATTTCACTGTCCCTTCAAAAATTGTAACAACTCAGCATTTAGCGTTCCTGCTGTGCTTTTCTGGAAAGATCCTGAAACCAGGCAGCTGAGAAGCTGAACTTGCACAGGGAGAGAGAAACAATATAGCAACTGCTTGCATAGATCAGAGAAACTTTTAAGGGTTATTTGCTGGTCTATGAAAATGCAATGAACCTGCAACTTTATGTAAGTTTCAATGCTGAATATGGTCTCAAAGAACATTGGTCTTTTCTGGTAAGACTTGGCTGCCACTCTGGAAATGAGAGTGATAATCATGCAGCTCATTCTTTTGGTTCCTGGCTGAATTGTAGACATGAAGCTTCCATGACTGTGAATGTAGTTTACCTTCCTTTATTACTTATGGGAATATCTAACTAAGCAGCTTGAATGTCACAATAGATAATTGAGTGGTCCAGGCATATGTTATTAGCATGCATTCTATTATAAATGTATTTGTATAGCTGAACTGTTGACAAAGATAGGTTGTGTGTAACAACATGCCTTGAAACAGAAGGGAGAAGAGAGTTGATTACCTACAACATAATATGAGGACAGATCTGCAATGGGGGTTTCAATTTACACCAGCTGAGTATCTGGCCTAAGACATACAGTAGAAAATCTCTGGATAACAAGAAAAGCTTAAAAAACAGTATGAAAAACCTGATTGAGTTGTTGGTCACATCAGGGTCCCTGGCAGAAATAATTTGTATGGTGGTTCCAATCTCCACATCCTCAGGCACTTCCACAAAGTAGAAGCTAGGCTCAAACACTGGTGGCTCATCCACATCTTCCACACTGATGTGCACAGTCGTGGTGTCGCGGAAGGGGCCCAGGTTCAGGAAACGCATTTCCAGGTGGGGATTGGTGCCTTCTACTTTTAAAGTGTAGCTTTTCTTGCTCTCAAAACTTAAGGACTGAGGAAGAGAAAAGGACTGTGTTAAGCCTGTTGAATTCAGTGTGTTAGGCTGCAGCCTCTTGTGTGCCTAAAATAAATGCTTCTCCCCTTTTTACTGCATCTCAGTATCTTTCCACAGATTCATCTCTATTACATGGTCAGTCTTTATGCCAAATATTGCATCTAAATATTTTTAGTTGAAAATAAATCCTGAAGGGGCAATTGTATCAGGAACATTCTATATTTAACTAAAAACCTAACATCTAAAGTGATGAGAGGAAGGGTTCTGTTTGAAACAACTGAAGGTCTGAAACTCGTTCACCCAATCAAGTGCTATCCATAAGTCTAGTGGAAGCAAAAGCAATTGCAAAGTTATACACTTCTACCCCGATATAATGTGACCCAATAAAATACGAATTCGGATATAACGCAGTAAAGCAGCGCTCCGGGGAGCAGGGCTGCACACTCCGGTGGATCAAAGCAAGTTCGATATAACACGGTTTCACCTATAACGCGTAAGATTTTTTGGCTCCCGAGGACAGCGTTATATCAGGGTAGAGGTGTAGTTAAAAGTTATGGGGGACCGTGCTGCCAATTTAATTTCCTGCAGTTCTCAAAACTATATGTTCACAAACCCTTAACATGTAGGGAGTTTTACAGTGGAAAACAGCTCAGTAGAATCCCCTTAATTGGTGCAGAGTCCAAGCAAAACAAACTTTGTGCCTATAATGCAATTGCCCAGTTTTCAGAGGCATACAGTTTGCTGCAAAAAATCATGGATTTGATGGTTTTTAGCCTGGTATATTGTAACCGTAGAACCATGAAACTGCCTTGCATAGAGCAGATCATTAACCCACTTAATTCACTATGGAGCTGAAGCTGATTGAGGCTTGCACATCTATTCCCAACCTCTAGGAGCACTACTGACTTTCAATCTTCGTCATTCTTTTCTTTTTGACAACTGAATGAAATTAGATGGGTAGTGGGATTGCAAGAGGGTTGGGTGGCAGGGCAACTGGGAAGCAGGCCTGAGTGTTTTGCACTGGAGTGTATTCAAGGAGAATGAAGGGGAAGGCCAGTTGTGGTAGGTATGTGGGAGCACACAGCATAAATGGCAGAAGTTCTCCCAGACCTTTAGACAGCAGAGATCATTGTGCACTTGTGCCCCCCACAACAAGGTGGAAGTCAGTAGTTTGCTGTAATTGCTACTCTCTGCTAAGACAGTTTGTGGCAACCAGAAGAGGAAGTTACTCAACTTGTGAAGTACCGATGGTTCTTTGAGATGTGTCCCCCTATGGGTGCTCCACCCTAGGTGCATGTGCGCCCCTGCGCCTCTAATCGGAGATTTTTGGGAGCAATGACAGTTGAGCCCGCGCATGTGCTCTCCCTTCCTCGTGGTCTGCCTCAAGACTATCTAGCACTGCATGGGCGAACCCCCCCTCTCTTCTTTCTCCACCACAGAGCCCTATAGAGAACTCTGAAGTAGAAGGGTGGAGGGCGGGTTGTGGAGCACTCACAGGTGGACACATGTCGAAGAACCATTGTTACTGCACAAAGTGAGTAACTTCCTCCTCTTCTTCAGGTAGTGTCCCTGTAGGTGATTCCTGAGCAGTAGCCACCACTGGAGTATGGGACTTTGGAGTGGAGTCTGTTACTACAAAGAGCACTGTGGAGTCAAAGATGGCATTGGGGGCCAAATCTTCAGTGATCGCATAATGTTCTGTGAAAATATGGGCTGAGGCCCAAGTCACTGCTCTACAGATTACTGAGATAGGAATGGTGACCGAGGTAGAAATTGACCTCATGGCATGCATATGGACTCTGGACTGCACCAGGTTGCACCCTTGATAACCATGATTAATGCAACCAGAGACCCATTTGGATAGTCTTTGAACTCATATCTCAGAGATTTTGGATCCTTCTGTGGTCAAAAGGAAGAGTTTAGGGGATTTCCTAAAGTCCTTAGTCCTGTCCAAATAGAATGCTAGTGTCCTTCTAACATCTAGTATACGCAGAATCATCTCCCTGTTGTCATAGTGTGGTTTTGGGAAAAAAACAGGAAGATGGATCTATTGATTCATATGGAAAGTGCAGAGAAAGTAGGGAGAAACTTGGGATATGGCTTTAGAGTTATTTTGTTTTTAAAAAAAAGCGGTGAATGGTGAGTGTGCCATCAGGGCCGCTATTTCTCCTATGTGCTTAGCTGAGGTGATGGCAATTAGAAATGCTGTCTTCATGGACAGGTGTGAGAGAGCAAGTTGTCATGGACATAAAAGGATGCCTAGTCAAAGCCCTGAGAACTAGATTAAGGTCCCAGGATGGAGTGGGTATATCACATGCGGGAAGAGATTCCCAAGGCCCTTAAGGAATCTACACATCAATGGGTGAGCAAACATCAATTATCTGTCTACCTGGCAGTGGAAAGCAATTTTCACATGAGATGTACCTTAAGGGAGCTGAGTTAGAGTTTTGACCTCTTGAGGTCTAAAATATAGTGCAAAATCAGAGAGAGGGAAGATGAGGTTGGGTCTATGTGTTTAGGTAACTATGTCAAGTCATCAACTTTTGGCTGTGTAGCAACATGTCTTTCAGCTCATCAGAGCATTCTGCCTCTAAGCTTGGGAACTAAGAAGGAGCCAAGCCTGGAGGCAGAGGACCTGCAGGTTGGGGTGAAGGATCAGCCCATTGTATTGAAAGAGCAGGTGAGGAATGGGCCGAAGAGGAACAGGAGGGCATATTGCCATTTGTGTCAGTGTAACAGGGTTCATGACCCCTCCCCTCTTCCTGGGGCCCACTTGCCCACCCCAATAAGTTTGGAGAGGCTTCAGGGTTGTGCAACACCCATGTCTTTATTTACTTATCATTGTCCCACCACCAGTGTCCATCTATATACAAGCTTTACAGGTTTGTTTACCTCCTTTACAGGCAGAGTCAGCTTTCAGGTAGGAGGCTTCCAGCTTCCTCCCTGACTTCTTCCTTGCTGCCTCCCTGCTTTCTGGCTCCTTCCCAGCCTTTATAGCCCTTGGCATGTCAGGCCAGCAGATGTTGCCAATCTTCAGGCCAGCATCAGGCCTTTTCCATCAGCCCCAATCTGTTCCCTTGATTGGGAAGAGGCTAATTAGGTGCTTCTCCATCAGCAGCCTGCTACAGTCAAGTAAGGGAGCCAGACTTGTCATGTCCAGGAGGAGCAGTCAGAATAACTCGCTTTGTCTCATTTAATTTTCAACAGGACCTTGGATAGAAGAGGAAACTGGGAAAAGGCAAACAAGAGGGCCCCGTCCACTATGATGGAGTTGGGCTGTGGATGTTGAAACAAAATCTGTCTCTGTGGGAGGGATGTAGTATTTTCTTTTTAATTATTTTTATTTTTGGCTCTGTTGCAGGATGGTGCGATGGAGGCTGGTGTCTGCCAGATGACTTTGGTAGGATCTAGAATAGCCTCATTAACTGGGAGGGCGATTCTGGATGAGGAGGTGGTGTGCAACATATCCACCAACTTGTGATGTGTATTTATCTGCCACCTTGTGAAGGGGAATCTGCATCTCATCTGCCACCCTCTCGGTAAGATCCAGAAAGTTCTTTAAATCATAGATTCATAGATTCTAGGACTGGAAGGGACCTCGAGAGGTTATCGAGTCCAGTCCCCTGCCCTCATGGCAGACCAAATACTGTCTAGACCATCCCTGTTAGTCATTTATCTAAGCTATTCTTAAATAGCTCCAGAGGTGGAGATTCCACAACCTCCCTAGGCAATTTATTCCAGTGTTTAACCACCTTGACAGTTAGGAACTTTTTCCTAATGTCCAACCTAAACCTCCCTTGCTGCAGTTTAAGCCCATTGCTTCTTGTTCTGTCCTTAGAGGCTAAGATGAACAAGTTTTCTCCCTCCTCCTTATGACAACCTTTTAGATACCTGAAAACTGCTATCATGTCCCCTCTCAGTCTTCTCTTTTCCAAACTAAACAAACCCAATTCTTTCAGTCTTCCTTCATAGGTCATGTTCTCTAGACCCTTAATCATTCTTGTTGCTCCAATTTCTCCACATCTTTCTTGAAATGTGGTATCCAGAACTGGATGCAATACTTCAGTTGAGGCCTAACCAGCGTAGAGTAGAGCGGAAGAATGACTTCTCATGTCTTGCTCATAACACACTTGTTAATGCATCCTAGAATCATGTTTGCTTTTTTTGCAACAGCATAACGCTGTTGACTCATATTTAGCTTGTGGTCCACTATAACCCCTAGATCCCTTTCTGCTGTACTCCTTCCTTGACAGTCTCTTCTCATTCTGTATGTGTAAAACTGATTGTTCCTTCCTAAGTGGAGCACTTTGCATTTGTCTTTATTAAACTTCATCCTGTTTACCTCAGACCATATCTCCAATTTGTCCAGATCATTTTGAATTATGACCCTATCCTCCAAAGCAGTTGCAATCCTTCCCAGTTTGGTGGTATCTGCAAACTTAAGCGTAATTTCTATGCCAATCTGTATGTCGTTGATACTCAACAGAGCCGGTCCCAAAACAGATTGCTGCAGAACCCCACTTGTTACACCTTTCCAGCAGGATTGGGAGCCATTAATAACTACTCTCTGAGTACAGTGATGGGTGGGGGAGCAGTACAGCCTCATCTGGTGGAGATGAGGAGAAGTGTGCTAGAGGGGTAGCTTCAAGTCCTCCTTCCTGTTCTGAAAAAGCTTCCTCCTCCCCTGGGTCAGGGGCTCTGGACAGCCAGGCTGTAGAAGACCAGTTGGTGGACTCTCTCTGAGCAACACTGGATGGCTGCGACATGTGTGTACACATTACCCAAGGATTGCAATATAGCCATGGGAGAGTGGGGGAAGGAGGGTGGGCATGGGCGGTGGGCTTACCCCAGGGTTTGTGGGTTGGCTCAGTAGAACTGGGGAGGACCCTTGTATTGTAACTGTGGGCCACAATGAGGGGCCAGGGAAATGACCTTCTCCTAGCCACTGTCACACTCATCACTGGGTAAGGGTGGCACTGACTGGAGTATTGGCGGTACATGGCCTGGTGCCAAGAGTGATTCCAAGTGCCAGGAGGTGCTTGGTACCGGGGCTCTGGTACTGAGTAATGGGGATTGCGGTTCTTCACCAACCATCAGGTCTCTAGGGTACTAGAGACTCTGGAGTACCCTGTGCTCACTTGGTACCACGGAGGAGTGTTCATGGTACTTTGTTTGTACCGATGGTTGAGAGCACTCCCTAGATGAGAGTTTTGTTACACCCAGTACAGAAGTTTTGTCGATGCCACTATTTTAGAGATGGTACTTTAATTGTCTTTCCCTGGGTACCAGGGTCATGGGTCTCCAGAGTACCAGAGCTCATGTGGTACCATGGGCTCACTTGGTCCTGTAGAGGTGTGCGTGTGGTATGTTGTCAGTACTGATAGTTGGGAAGGTGCAGAGCACTCCTTAGATGGGAGTTTTGTCACACCTGGTACCAAAAGGTTTCTCTGTGACGTTCTTTTAGAGAGAGTGTGGTAATTGTCTGTCTCCTTAGGGAGTGGTACCATTGCCTCAGAGCCTGACTGCCAGAGCCCCTGGCTTCTCCAGGTGGTGCTGCCAGCCGGTGCCACACAGCAGAGCTCATAGTGGAGGCCTCCTTCTGGGTACCATGCTACTGGTGCCATCAGTACCCAGGTGGCCGCACTGGGGAGCTCCTCTGGCTGGCCAACTACTTGGAGCCCTTTTAATGAGCCTTTTCTGGGGACGTCTGCTGTTTTTTCCCATGACTGTATGCCCTTTGATCCGAGGTCAGCACTGGAGTCCCCCTGGAGACTGAAATGCCTTCTCCATAAGGGGGAGTTTTAACTTCAGCTTTGAGTTCCCGCGAGAAGGCTGCTTTAGCTGTGGCAGGGGAAGCACTTCTGTGAGTGCATCTGGCCATTACAGGAATCAAGTCCTTGCAGGAGAGGCACCTCTTGGAGCAGGGAGAGCTGGGCATGGGGGACTATCATCCTCTGCAGTGAGGAATGCAGAAAAAAAGTCAACTTTACTCCTCTTTTCCTTCTTTTTTTTAAACTGAAAAAACAGAGTGTACTAAACACAGGCAGGAGGGGTGGTGGGAAATGCCCCCGGACAGGGCAGGAAACTAAAACATTTTTTCTTTCTTTCTCTTCTCTCTCTCTCTTTTTTTTAATCCCAAAGGAGTAAAAAAAAAGGAAACACTAACGATTAAGTAGAACAAAAGAAACAAAAACAACTTCTTATGCTAATGACACAGATAAGGAAGGGATGACTGCTCACTCCATCTGCTCACTCTGTTCGAGGTGGTGGAGAAGGAAATGAGCGGGGTTTGCCCACATAGTGCTAGAGAGCTTCAAGGGAGAGCACATGGGCAGGCTCAACGGACACTGCTACCAAAAATCTCTGATCAGAGGCGCAAGCGCACACGTACACCTACAGTGGAGCATCCAGAGGGACACTACTCAAAGCAGAACTACTTTCTCACACAAGGGGAGTCAGAGCCAGGAGCTCTGCTTTCCAGCTGAGAAGATAGATCCACCTACTTAGAGATGTTGAACTCACTAAAGTTTGAAATGCTTTGGGGTTTTTGCATGGAAGGTGCGATAGAAATACAAAGTATTATATTATTTGCTGACTCAAGCTATCTACTAGCAAGCCAGTAGGAGGTAGGATGGGGAAGGAGCAGTCAGATAAGGGGAAGATAGCTGGTGAGAAGCTGTGCCCCAGGTGGCTTTTAGATCAAAGTGTCATGGAGCTAATTCCAGGAGTCCTGCAAACCCTGTGATCTTACACTAGTGACTAGCTCCATTGTCTAGTTATTTAATTGCTGCTCATCACTGTTGTATCAAGTAGCAAATTACTTAGGCCTGGTCACACAGTCTTTATTTGGCAAAACTCCAATTGAAGCCAATGGTAATTTTGCTAAGTAAAGGTTTAAACAAGGATATTAGGATTTGGCCCTTTTCTCTATTCATATGGATCATCTGGTTTTTAGTGAAGTTCTAGGGCCAGAAAGAATGACTATTCTAACATGATTTCCAGATCAGTTTTACATATTGAAGAAGTTCAGCTAAATTTTAGTACATTTGAGAAATTATCCAGATTGAATTGGCACTCCAGACTTTTTGAGATTTACCCATAGCTACTTTTAAATCCAGTTTTACAGCTGGATTGATGCACACTTGTTCAGTGTCTCTGCATGCATCAGTGGCTGTCTGCATTACAACAGTTTAAGATTTTTTTAGCTCCCAATCCTTTGCCTCAGACACTGGACTCACTTGACCTCATGAAATTTCTATTTATTTGACTCCAAAGTTTAGGTTGCACTACAGATATGTTAGCCTTTGAGTCTGTTAATAGTGTGACAGGAAAACTAAATCCTTTGTTTGTTTGTTTGTTTGTTACTATAGACTGACTAGATTCTGTTTAGTAGAGATGGGTCCAAAACAAAAATACAGAGCTGAATTCTGGGTACAAACTTTATAGCTCTACAGAACAAGCAAAATACACAGTCTGTCACTTCTGCAGCCCTTGGGGGTTTGAAATCTTGATCTGAATGAGAACTTTTCCAAAATGGAGTGTGGCTATACACAAATGAATCATCTTATAAAATACCATAGGCACACACAGTTTTGCAAGCATATAAACTCTGGTAGCCTAGAATGAGAGTACCTTACTGTGTTGGTGTTAGATAGTCTTCTCATTCTGTATGTTCTAGAATGCATCTTTTATAGTACTGCATAATTATGCTTAAATGCTTTGCTGAACCTTGGCCTAAAGAACTAAAGTAGTGGTTCTCAGTTGGACGTACGCAGAAGTCTTCCAGGGGGTGCATCAACTCATCTATATATTTGCCTAGTTTTACAACAGACTATGTATAAAGCACTAGCAAAGTCAATACAAACTAAAATTTCATACGATGACTTGTTTATACTGCTCAATAGACATTATATACTGAAATGTAAATACAATATTTATATTCCAATCAATTTATTATTATATTATTATTTTCAGTAATAGTGTGCTGTGTCAATTTTGTATTTTTTGTGTCTGATTTTGTAAGCGAGTAGTTTTTAAGTGAGGTGAAATGTGGGGAACTCAAGACAAATCAGACTCCTGAAAGGGGTACAGTAATCTGGAAAGGTAGAGGATCAAATCCATCCTCTGTGTCAGTCCATTTTAGTGGATGATTTTGGCTCAGGCTATTTAAACAGAGACTGTATTTCATTATGCGTGCACTAGATATGCCTAGGAAAAGATATAACAATAGCTTCAGAATCTAGAACAGGGGTAGGCAACCTTTCAGAAGTGCTGTGCCAAGTCTTCATTTATTCACTCCAATTTAAGGTTTCGTGTGCCAGTAATACATTTTAATGTTTTTAGAAGGTCTCTTTCTATAAGTCTATAATATATAACTAAACTATTGTTGTATGTAAAGTAAATAAGGCTTTAAAAATGTTTAAGAAGCTTCATTTAAAATTAAATTAAAATGCAGAGCGCCCCGGACTTGTGGTGGCCAGGACCTTGGCAGTGTGAGTGCCACTGAAAATCAGCTTGTGTGCCGCCTTTGGCACCCGTGCCATAGGTTGCCTACCCCTGATCTAGGAAGAGAGTTCAACAACTAACATTTATATAAAATTATAGAATAAATATCCTGCAGGAGATACTCTAAGCAAAATACTATATTCCTTTCTGTGTAGCCTGTGGTACAAAATACTAGCAATTTCACAGCTGCCATTTTAAAGTAGAGCTTCTTCTAAGCTAATTAGCATTTATGGATCTTCAAGAAGCAATTAAAAAAACTGCCTGGTTTTTATTGGTTTATAAATAATTCTTCGGCTTGCTTTATTATTGTTTATGGAACACCAGCATGAAAAATGTCTACAGTTCAAACGCAAATATTGATCAGATCACTCACACTGTTGTGTAATTAAGCTACAAAGGTTATTTACATGGATAAATACTGAACAGGGACATTTATGTGCATATTTATTTATATCACACTACCCTCTTTTTAAGGTTTTTTCCTGAGAATACAGCCTGTTTTCATATTTTAGCAAAGAGTGTTAATGAAATGGTGCTTCATAACAGGAAAGAAGCTATTGTCATGTAATGGGAACCAAGTTACAGTAGCTATAACAGAATATTGCACCCATGAAATGTAACCGGAACTATTAGCTGTATAAATGGATATAAAAAGAAAACTTACTACCTTTCTCACAGTTATGATGCCAACTTGGTAATTAGGATCAGTGTTAATGTCAAAGACATCCAGTCCATCTCCATCTACAAAGCTGTATTTCATGTCAGCATTAATGCCTTCATCCAGGTCTTTAGCAACAACACGGCCCACAGTGGAGCTGACTGGAGCGGACTCCAGCACACTCATCTGATAATGTTCTGGCAAGAGAAGTGGAGGGGGAAAAAAACATGACTGGAACAAAAACTGTACAGGAATTCAGAGGACTGGCCACAGTCAACAAATCCAGCAGTCTGAAGAGAGGTCCAGTTAAAGGTTCTTTTTTCCAGGCTGAAAAGCAAAGGGTCATCTCCATTTAGGAAGCCATCACTAATATGGATTTGCCTTGCTGAATTTCAGTAAGGGGCCTGTTGGGGCATATTTAAGTGATTTTCATCAAAACACCAGTGCTTCCAATGGCAACTCAAAATGAAATGAGTGCAGAATTAGTGCATAACTGATCTGCTTTAACAGTAGGCCTGGGGAAAGAGAGAACTGCAATTTAATAAAGTAGTTTAAAAAAAAAAAGCACAAATACTGTGCTTATGATATTATCTGCCATCCTAGCTCAGCTCCATGCTTGAACAATCTCTCTTAACTATACCATTTATTTAACTCTATTGTAAAGGACAGCATCAATGATGAGGCTTGATGTCATTTATTACCATTTTTCCTAATTCATAGGATTGACACCAAGTCTCTCCACTTGATGTTGTTTTAAAAATAGAAATAACATCAATAACATGCATCAAGTCAGACTTTAACAAAGAGAAGAGGAGGAAGAAAATTAACAGCAATATGCAGTGATGGTATTGCTGGAGGGTGCTCTCAGTTTAGTTCGGTTTTAGCAAATCAAGGTATGTAAAGGGAGAAAGAGAAAAGGAACAGACAAAAGTGTTGAAAACATTAAAAATAACTAAAATATCAGACTGTTAGTCTAAAGTTAAAGGGAGTCTTCAATGGACTTTGCTTAGGATCAGGCCATTAGGGGATGCATTTAGAGAAGGGCATAAAGAGCCAAATCTTGCTTTGAGTTACACTGGTGTAAATCCAAACTAACCTTTTTGAAATCATCACGTCTTAGACTTTAAATAATCTTTTGGTGAGTTCAATTGAATTTTCACTGGGGAACAGTCTGCATGCAAAACTATTCCATACTATGCAGCACAAACAACAGACTCTCTCATAAAGAGGAGAGACTAAACTGAATTGCTGAATTCAATCCCTTTCTCTCTCCTCCTCCCAACCCTTGAGACAGACATCCTTCCATGCTAAAGATGTGAAAACAAAGTAGTACATGGAAACCCACTTGCCAAAGGCCTGCAGTATCTAATCTAGGGATAAAGGAATGCCCCTGATTTCCTAAATTTAAGAAGGAAAAACAAAACCATAAAAACCAAAAATAAATAGGTTTAAAAAGGGGGGCGGGGTCAGGAATACAGCTGGTCGAGATTTTTTTTATTTTTTGGCTTGGAAAATGTCAATTTGTCTAAACTAAAACTGTTTGCAGGAAAGGGTCTGTTTTGACAAATATTTTGATTAAAACTTCTTTTTGAAAAATTTTGAAATGTCAAAATGGGATGCTTTGACATTTTCTAAACAAAAAGTTTAGTTTTTCAATTTGAAAAAAACCTTTTCATTAAAATAAGACTTTAAAATATCTAAATCAATACATGTTTTGAAATTACTGAAACAATAACAAGATCTGATATTTGTTTTGGATCATCAGTTCTCAGAATTTTTTTGAGATTTTAACTTTTCATCCTGTTTTGAGACAGTAAAACATTTAAAAAATGCTCAGGGGGATAGGAAAATTGTGTTGTGCCCTACTCTAGTCATGGATTGATTCCATTTGAAAAGATCAAAGTAAGTGCAGATATTCATCATGCAAGTATTTCAACCCATCTTCCCTTTTCAGTAACACTGTAATGCAGCAGATACTCACTCTGTGGAAATCTGGGTGGATTGTCATTGACATCAGAGAGGGTGATGTTGACTGTGGTTGTCCCAGCTAATCCTCCCAGCTGTCCACCCATATCCTTGGCCTGGATAATCACTTCATAATAGTCTTTTGCTTCTCTGTCCATGTTCATTAGAGCTGTCCTAATTAAACCTGTAAGATTTTTTTTTTAAAGGTTTTAGGACAGAAAAGAAATTCTGGCTAAACAATATGCAAAACAGGACAGAGCTGGTTTTAATAAAAAACAAACAAACACAATTGCCTCTAATTTAAAAGAATGGGGTCAGACTATGCTCTTAATCACACTAGTGTAGATCTAGAGTGATTCAAATGAAGCCAATGGAGTTAATTCACATCAACTCCAGTGTAAATGAGAACAGAATTTGTCCCTCAGTCTCCATTTTGTCTCCTGTGGATATTCTGTTAAAAAAGACTGGTAGTTTATTTTGTAATTTACATCTCAGGGTTAGGAGGACAGAAACTGCGGTTGGTAATCACGCAAAAATCCACAGTTCAATGCAGTCCACTTTCTTCTATGGTAATATTACTGAAAAAGAACACGAGGTGGCAGCACTAGTTCTCTTATAGAGTCTGCAAAGAGCCATCCAATGCAATTACTGCCTTTGCTGACTAAAGGAGATTGTTGCTTTTGGTTATAAAAGCGGGAACTCACAAGGCTATAGCTCTCTGGACTTTTAGATCATGCTTCTTTAGCTCGCTCTTGGTTTCCTGCTTCCGGGATCCTGGTAGTGTAACTGACCTCTTATTCTCATCCACACCTCAGCACCCCCTTCCCTTCTTAAGGCTTTAAAGTCTTTTTCTCTTTTCTTTTTTTTATACCTGACTGCCCTTGCTGAATTCTACATACTTTTTAGTGGTTACTTCTAGCAGACACACTATGTGTGGGGCTTAATAAAACAGCACTAAAATGATACCGCAGTGGTGTCATAAACAGATAGCTAAGGGTTAATGTCTCTTTCACCTGTAAAGGGTTAACAAACAGTGACCTGCAACACCTGACCAGAGGACCAATCAGGAGACAAGATACTTTCAAATCTCAGTGGAGGAAGCCTTTGTGTATGTTTTTGGGTTTGGCTTTGTTCTCTCTGGGCTCTGAGAGTGACCACATGTACCTACAGGCTCTCTAATCATCTATTCCAATTTTGTGAGTACAAATGTAGAAAGGCGGTATAGTCTTTTTATTTGTTTTCCTTTACTTGCAATTGTGTAGTTTGCTGGAAGTATTTTAAATTGTATTTGCTGGGGGGAGGCTTCTTTTTAGTTTCTCTAAGCTGACAGACCCTGTAACTTTTTACCATCTAAATTGCAGAGATAGACCTTTTACTTTTTTTCTTTCTTGTTATTAAAAGTTTTGCTTTTAAGGCCTGTCTGATTTTTTCCCCTTGTTGAGGCTCAAGGGAATTGAGTCTGTACTTAACAGGGAGGGAGGGGAGAAGGGGGAATCCCTTTGTTTTAGATTCACGGAGCTTGAATCTGGATTGCCTCTGGGGGAAGGTATCATTCCTCTCTGTGTGGTGATTCAAGGAGTTGAATCACGGTGATTTCCTAGTGTACCCAGGGCGGGAAAGAGCTGGGAGGAAGAAAGGAGGGGGAAGGGATATGGTTTATTCCCCTTTGTTGTGAGACTCAAGGAATTTGGATCTTGGGGTCCCCAGGGAAGGTTTTGGGGGAGACCAGAGTCTATCAGGCGCTCTACTCTAAGTCCTGATTGGTGGCAGCATTACAGGATCTAAGCTGGTAATTAAGCTTAGGGGAATTCATGCTAGTACCCATATTTGGGACGCTAAGGTCCAGATTTGGGAATTATACTATGACAAAATGATACTGCAGTGGCAACTATCATCCTACATACTAAGAAAGAAATAGAGACTAAAGCAAACAATTCACAAGTGCACTGTTTAAATGGTGCCACCTGCAGTTTTTATGAGCCTGATTCTGCAAGAAGTTGAGCACTGCCCATTAAGTGCTGTGGATCTTCAATTCCCACTGGGATATGAAAATGCTTAGCATCTTTGCAAAATGGTCCCTCTGTGTGTGAATACTTTATAGACTGTGTCCCCCTCTGTCCCTTAATACAGCAAATGTCCTTATTTCACCTTCTTAGAAATCCTTAAGTATCTGAAAACAAAAATGATTAAGGGCTTACTCATTCTATGGTTTATAACCCGAATACTAAATAAATAGCTCTGTTTTATCTATGTATAATAGGGCTCAGGAAAGAGCAAACCGTATCTAAGTTTGTTCTTGGATAATGGACATATTTCATGTACTGGTAGCTTTCAAAAGTGAGTTATATGATATTTCTTTTTATTTTGTTTCCCTAGGGTTTAACAGTAAATATCCTCCGATGAGTTTCTGACCTTAACACTACAGTTGGCCCCTGGGAGTTGTCAAAAAATGTACGATTCCTCCTATGATAGACATTATGTGTGTGTGTGTGTGTGTGTGTTATATGCAGTGTCCTGTGCATAAATCTAGGGCTCTTAATAAGTAAACCCTTATAAAGGACTACTCCAGCTAACTGCATTTATTTGCTTTTACTTTCTTATCTCCATTAGTATTAAGATTTTTTTACATGTGGATTTGTGAACAACCAGATCTGCTGAAGACTTCATTGAAATGATAGTCTACAAGAATAGTAACAGCACAAAATAAAGCCAACTCCACCAATGCAGAATTTGGTAATTTAGATGAATATGCTACTGCAGAGAGCATATTCTTGCTCTGAAGATCTCTATTGCAATGATGCTTAACCTCCAACATAAAACTGTTATATCCTGGCTCTTACATATAGAAATAAGAGTTGGATATCATGCTTTATCTTTTAACTTTCTTTCTGCTCCAATAGTTTTGCTCTCCTGTGTCCATCTGATATTTAATACAAACTGGGTGTTTCCTTGGGGAGGAATGTGATCCGTAATGAATGAAAGCTAAGAGAAGTCATATTTTTTGGCTGATTCCTTGTTGAAATGAAATACCTGTTCTGGATTCCACAGAGAAATATGGTTGCCCCTGAAGAATACTGTAGACTACTCTGGCACTGTTTCCGTAGGTTGGATCATCAGCATCTGTTGCTGTCACCTGGATAACAGAGGTGCCTGAAAAAAACAAACAAAAAAAACCACAGCGGGGTAGATCCTTATTAAATTCATAACTGGGAAGAAAAAAACAGTTCTAACAAGTTTTAATCCATAACAAATGTTCTATTATATTGGATCTCATAGATTCATGGATTATAAAGCCAGAAGGAACACTGTGAGTATCCTAATCTGACCTCTAGTGTAACACAGGCCATAGAACTTTTCCAAAATAATTCCTAGAGCAGATCTTTTAGAAAAACATCCAGTCATTGTCAGTGATGGAGGCTCCACCATGAACATTGATGAACTATTCCACTGTTAAAAAATTATGACTTATTTCTGGTCTGAATTTGTCTAGCTTCAACTTCCAACCAGTGGATCATGTTATAACTTTCTCTTGATTGAAAAGTCCATTATTAAATATTTGTTCCCCATATAGATACTTATAGACTGAAATCAAGTCACTCCTTAACCTTCTCTTTGTTGAGGTAAGTATATTGAGCTCCTTGAGTAAATTATAAGGCATGTCTCCTAATTCTTTAATCATTCTTGTGGCTTTTCTCTGAACCCTCTCCAATTTTTCAATATCTTTCTTGAATTGTGGACACCAGAACTGGATACAATATTCCAGCAGCGGTCTCAATGCTGCCAAATATGGAAATAAAATAAGCTCTTCCACTGGAGATTCCCCTGTTTATGCATCCCAGGATCACATTAGCTCTTTTGGCTATAGTTCACACTGGGATCTGATGTTTAGCTGATTATCTCCCTCCTAAACCCCAATCCTTTTCAGAGTCACTGATTCCCAGGACAGAGTTCCCCATCCTGCATCCCCTAAATATGGCCTGCATTCTTTGTTCCTAGATGTATACATTTACATTTAGCCATACTAAAATCCATACTGTTTTCTTGCATCCAGTTTACCAAGCAATCCAGATCTCTCTGAATCAGTGACCTGTCTTTTTTCATTATGTACCACTTCCTCAATTTTTGTGTCATCTACAAACTTTATCAGTGATGCCTTTATGTTTTCTTCCAGGTCACTGATTAAAAAAAACATTAAATAGTGTAAGGCCAAAAACCGATTCTGGCAGGACCCCACTGATAACAAATTCATTAGATGATGATTCCCCATTTACAATTACATTTTGAGACCTCTCAGTTAGCCAGTTTTCAATTCATTTAATGTGTGCCATTGTAGTGAGGCGCCACAGCCTCCCTCTGAGATTGACCCCTGCCCACCTTCTGGTGTGTGGAACCAGGACATCTGCACCCACCCCACCAGAAGCAGAGGGGCGGGACAGGAACTATAAAAAGCAAGCCCTGCAGCTCAGCTGGGCTGGAGCCACCAGAGGAGACAGATGCCTCCCGCCTGCTGCTGGAGCCTGAAAAGGATCCGTCTTCCTGTTGCAAGGAATGATGAGGAATTTTCTGGGACTGCCGTTAGCCATGTATCCTGGCGAAACAGAGGATGAACCCGAGACACAGGCACACCATGTGGGGAATATAGGAAGTAGCCCAGGGACACCAGACTGTAGTCCAGTTTTCTTGTTGCCTGAATCCAAGTCAGCACGTTCTGGCTAAATCCCCACTGACCCAGTGGCAGAACACTCCATCACTTTTAGGGCCCTAGGCTGGGACCTGGTGAAGTAGGGTGGGCCCAGGTCCTCCTACTATCCTTTGCTGCCAGCTTCCCCGCCTTATGGTAAAAGGCCTGTGTTTGCCCACTGTCTGCAGAGCTAGGATGTCAGATTGTTTGGTGCTGCACCCTGCCTGAGGGCCGGTGCACCTACACTGTGTGGTGCTCTGCTCTGCCTGTAAGCACACAACAGATGATTTATCTTGCAGTATTTCTTTATCAGCATTATGCCACCACAAAACAATTGTTTCTTCCAAGGAAATGAAAAATTGACAAAATTGGAAAAAACACTTTCCATGTTTACTAGAAGTTTTACATAGAAAGGTGTTTTCCTGTTTTGCTCAGGTCCCAGGAAGCCTCCTGTTTGCATTCTGGCTGTACTGCAAAAAATATCTAATAAATTCTTCTTTGATCCCACTTTTTCTAACAGCATAAAACACATTATGTCAGATCTTTGGGTCCACTGAGATAAGCTTGGTGCAGGACCAGAAAGGAGTGGAAGTCAAAGGTAGCTTAAAGCTAGCTTTGCACACCTTCAATCCTAGGGGCAGCTGGAGCCAATTCCAACTTTTGGTATAAGCTAGATCAGGCACAGAGGTGCTCTAACCTTCACTGACTCGTAGTGGGTGTCCAAGAGAACATTACACACATACAGATGGTCAGAGCACAGTACATTCAAGCTATGCCCTTCCCTGCCCCCATCTTTCCATTGACATGCGTCCTATGCTGGGTGGGACCAGCAACTGCTGATGTAGACCAAGTACACTTGCTTGCAGCAGCCAGAGATGTTCTTGAGAAGCTTTTTCCCATGCTGCAGAACAAAGGACCCAAAGCAGAGGCCAAAAACTTGGGTAATTTATGTATTGGTGATTAATTGTAATTTGCTCATAATGAAAATTATGTTCTTAAATCCACCTTACCTACTGGTGACATTTCTGGAACTGAGGCTACATAAGGTCCATCCAGGAACTTGGGTTCATTGTCATTGATGTCTTGGATTTTGATGATAAACTCTGATTCTGGTTCCATTGGCCTGCCTGTCCGTCTGTCCAGAGCCTGAGCCCTCAGGGTATACTGGGATCTCTCCTCTCGGTCCAATCTCTGAATGGCATGAATGTCTCCAGTGGTATCATCGATTGTAAATACAATACCAGCTCCTTCTCCTGAGAGAATGTACTTGATTGATCCATCTCCTCTGTCCATATCGGAATGGAGCTGCAAAAAGTAACACAATCTACTCAGGATGCAAGCATGGAGTGTATGTGGAGAACACAGCTATGAAAATTAATTTTCAGAACATTTTGGTCTCCCTATTGAAATTCATCTGCTGTTTTTTTGTTGTTGTTTAATATGGAAGGATGCAAATAATTCATATAGCAGAAGTGCAAAGTTGAGGTTAACCTCCACCCATTTCTACCCCCAAATCTGTACTGTGGAAAAAGGAGGAGGCAACCAAACAAGAATGCTCTTGTGGTTTGATTTAAAGCTCTTAGAAATCTGTGGGAGTTTTTCTGTTGACTTCAATGGGCTTCAGCTAAGACCCATACGCAGCGAAGGCAATGGTCCCCAAACTTTTCAGGGTCACGCTGCCCCATACCCCTGTCGATGCCGCCCACCCTCTGAGCCAGGACAGGAAGCGGATAGGGGTCAGGGGGCTGAGTCTGGGCCCACAGTTGGGTGTATTTCTTGTCACACAAAATCGAACACCCTAGCTGTCCCCTCCCCCCTACATTCCCCCTCCCTTGGTGGCTCACTCTCCTTCACCCTCACTCACTTTCACTTGGCTGGGGCAGGGGGTTGGGGTGCAGGAGGGGGCTCCAGGCTGAGGCCAAGGGATGAGGGGTTTGGGGTTCAGGAGGGAGCTCCAGGCTGGGGGAGGTGGGGCCGAGGGATTCGGAATGCAGGAGGGGGCTGTGGGTTGAGGCAGGGAACTGAGGTGCAGGAGAGGGTGAGGGCTATGGGCTGGGGCCAGGGATGAGGGGTTTGGGGTGCAGGAGGGTGCTCTGAGTTTGGGGGGGTGCTCAGGGCTGGAACAGGGAGTTGGGGCTTGGGGTTGGGGTGCAATCTTAACTCAGGCAGCTCATGGTCAGTGGTGCAGCGGGGTAAGGCAGGCTGCCTGCCTGTCCTGACACTGCACTACACATGCCCCGGAAGCAGCCAGCAGGTCTGGGTCCTAGGTGGGGGTCCAGGAGGCTCCATGCACTGCTCTCGCCCGCAGGCACCATCCCCACAGCTCCCATTGGCCAGTGCTCAATGCGGAGGCAGCGCATGGAGCCCCATGGTCCCCCTGCCTAGGAGCCGGACCTTCTGGCCGCTTCCAGAGCACAGTGTAGTGCCAGCCAGGACAGATAGGGACTAGCCTGACTTAGCACCACCAACAAGACTTTTAACGGCCTAGTCGGCAGTGCTGACCAGAGCTGCCAGGGTCCCTTTTCAACTGGGTGAGGGATGTGTGGGTCTGGGGCCAGGGGCAGAGCTGCTGCTAGGGGGAAGCCAGGCGGGGGACTGGGAGCTGTGGTGGGGGGTAGCACTGGAGCAAGACTGGGTTGTGCTCCCTCTCCGCCCCCCTGGAGGCTGACCTGGGCCCTGCTGCACCCCCATGAATGTTCCTCTGCGACCCCTAAGGATGCACACCCCACAGTTTGGGGACCTCTGAGCTAAGGCTCAGGAAAAGATAAGGACAAAAAACATACAGAATGTCTTTACACTTTCTAATGAGGATTAAAAGGAATGAGACTGTCTCTTATAAAATACACCATGGGCAAAAGCAGTACTGGACTAGAGAGAAAATACAGTAAGGGCTTGTCTATAAAGCAAGTTACTACCCAGCAAGCCAGGGGGTGAATCTACAGTGCACCAGCTTGCCACATGTGGACACTTCTACATCACCCTGAAAGTTTGCCAAGCTGCACTCCAGATTTTTCACTATGTTGTATCAGTGTCCACATGGGATGTCACTGCATAGCTTCTTGGTGAGCTATAGGTTGGCTTGCTGGGCAGTAACTTGTCGTGTAGGCAAGCCCTCAGTCAACTGGTGAATGAGGAGTGGAATGGAGTGAATGACTACTCAATAATTGCTGTGAGGCAGAACTTCTTTAAAAAATTGTCTCAAACAAGAAAAAATAAAGCTGGATAGATAGGTATAAAATAGCTATTATGAAAGTTGTTTGCAGCATTGTAGCTATGTTGGTCCCAGGATGAGACAGACAAGGTGTATGAGGTAATAGCTTTTATTGGACAAAATCTCTTGTTGGTGAAAGAGACAAGCATTAGAGCTCCACAGAGCTTTTATTGTCTCTTTCACGGCAGAAGTTGGTCCAATAAAAGATATTGCCTCACTCAGCTTGTTTCTATTATTAAAGAACAGGTAAGGCAAGCAGTTTGGAACATTTGTGCATATACAAGCTAGCCCATGGATTTTAAATGCATCCCAGAGTTTTAAATAGAATTAACAAATGAATTTGCTGCATGACTGGTAAACAGTTTCGAGAAGTTGTGGATAACTGGAAACACAACCAAATACAGAAGAAAAGTAAATGTACGAATTATCTTCAAAACCAGGTACAAGAGTCACCCTGGTAATTACCATTCTGCTAAACACCTAATCCTAGTGAGATATTAGAACAAATATTAAGATCAAACAAATTGTTTAATTTCAATTTAAGCACATTCTTAAATGCTTTGCTGGATTGGGGCCTTATGGCCTGATGAAATCAATGAAACACGTTAGATCAGGACCTATGCATTTGGAAGATAATAGAACCATGAACAATAATCAGAATGGATTTATGAAGAATAGCTTTTGTTCGTCAAGCTTGATTGTTATTTTTTTTAAATATATTTTCAACACTGGTGGATGAATAAACAATGGTGGGCATAATAGCCTAGCTGCAACAAAGTAGTTAAGCACTTTCTTAACTTTATACATGTATAAATATTTTGATGAGGAGGGCTGAGTAAGAGCATCACTGAACTGTGACCAACAGGAGCAGCATTGGTCTAGCGGACTGAGCACCAGCAAATATCAAGGGCAGAGAGGAATTGTTTAGAATAATAAAATGGATATAAATAGGAGCAATAGGATGAAATTACTAAAGAAGAAATTTAGGTTGAAAAGCAGGAACCAAATCCTGATGGTGAGATTTATCAGTCAAAGGAATACTCTTCTGAGGAAAGTGGTGAAATCCCATCTCAGGGACATTTAAAATTAAACTGATAAAATTCTACCAATATATATTATAAAATAACCTCTGATTTCAATATAGAAGAACCTCAGATTTGTTGGGGGATGGACTAAGTCACCTTATACTACCGGTCTCTAATTCCTATGGGCCAGACCCTCATCTATTATAAGTCATTGTGGCCCCACTGCTTCAGCTGAGGTATGTCAATTTGCACTCAGCTGTGGATCTGGCCCTATGATTCTATAAGTTTTTGGAGGCTATTTTTCTCCCTAATCTGTCAGAGTACAATGTGTGACCTATGCAGACCTTGAGCCTACTCCTATTGAATTAATTTTGCATTAATTTAGATCAGAACTAGACTGATTCAGCAAAGCTGTAGCCACATTTGGAGTGCCCCCAAAAAACTGCTTAGAATATATGTTAGCTAAATAGAGGTCTACCAATCACTAGTGTTTCCTTTAAAGGACACTGAAATTACATTGTTGAGGCAGTAGATTTATTTTATAATCAAATCCATATTACAATATGAAAAATGTGTATTAAAACATGTAACTTCTATTTCTTTTAAAATGCATTAAAGCATATTTTAGGGTCCTTCTCCCTACAGACCACCTGATCCCTTTAAAAAAATCCACTTCTGGTGGCTTTACTCTGAATCACACTGGCTTAAAAGTTACAACTGAGCCTCTTTTTATTAAATGCTGAAAAACCTAAAGGTACAGGTGGTGACAGTGAACTTGTTTGGTAATTGATATTTCATTTAACCACTTTGCAGCTGGTCTCTAGTATGGCTACTGTGGAATCTAACAGTGTTCTTTGGAGTCTTCACTGGAACACTAGCGTTTCATAGCTGATACATCAGTTAAATGGGGGAAGAACAGGAGAACCAGTTACATTCTGCATAAACAAAGCAGTGAAATTCAGATGACTGTTACCAGTACAGTAACTCCTCACTTAACGTTGTAGTTATGTTCCTGAAAAATGCGACTTTAAGCAAAACGATGTTAAGCGAATCCAATTTCCCAATAAGAATTAATGTAAATGAAGGGGTTAGGTTACAGGGAATTTTTTTTCACTAGACAAATACACACACACACAGTATAAGTTTTAAACAAACAATTCAATACTGGTACACAGTGATGTGAAGCTTGGTTGAGGTGGAGGAGTCAGAGGGTGGGATATTTCCTAGGGAATGCCTTACTGCTAAATGATGAACTAGCAATTGGCTGAACCCTCAAGGGTTAACCCTCACACTCAACAGTGCAACAAGAATAGAGGGATGGGAGACAGCATCGCAGACAGAGACACACACTGTGTGTGTGTGTGTGAGAGAGATGCGCATTTCCCCTTTACTCTTAAGTACACTGCTATCCTACTCTTAAGTACACTGCCTTGTTAATTAGATCAGCTTGCTGAGACCACAGCTGCTGCCAGCAAGCACCCTCCATCCTGAGCTGAGCCCTGTTGTGTCCCCCACCCCGCTCTATGGAAGATGGGATAAGCGGGATGCAGGAGCAGGGGGAGGGGGACACTCTGACGTTAGCCCCCCTCTTTCCCTTCTCCCCCCCCAGCATAGCAAGCAGGAGTCTCCAGGAGCAGCTTCAAGGCAGAGGGCAGGAGCAGCACATGGCAGTGGGGGGAGGCACAGCTGAACTGCCCGGCAATTGATAGCCGCCTGGGCTGCTGCAGCACAGGGAGCTGAGAGGAGCGGATAGCGGGGCTGCCGGTCCACCCTGGTTCCAAGCCCCCACCGGCTAGCTCCAATGGGCTGCTCTTCCTGCAAGCAGTGGACAAAACAGGTGGCTGCCAAATGACATTAGAAGGGAGCATTGCACAACTTTAAACAAGTGTGTTCCCTAATTGATCAGCAACATAACAAGGTTAACCGGGATGACTTTAAGTTCAGATTTACTGTGTTAACACAGATGCCACCCTACAAACTAGCATATCTTTATAAAATGGTATCTGGTGATTAATTAAAAAAGACACTAGTTGTTACCATTTGCTCTACACACCCATTACTCAGAATATCAGTTTAGAAGCTAGTAAACAGGACTTTTCCAGGAGGAGGACTCTTTTGTAAATTTTGATTCAGAACTACTTAGCAACTTCCTACTCTTTTAGGGTGTTTGTATTCTGTGTTAGCATGACCTCTTGGTTAGGTGTAGCTCTCACATTTGACTGGCTATGGCAGAGAGAAAGAGATGTGTCTGGTACATTCATAAAAAAGTGTTCATTAAACAGTAAATCAAATAAAATATAGGAAGCTATATGGTGTAAATTTGGCCAATTAATAACAATTTTAGGATAGTGGAGGGTGTCCTACTCTGCAGTTGTGTGTTAAAAGTACTGTGTCCCAAGCAGGGCAGCTGTTATGTTGTAAAACTGCTGTTAGCATTACTTATCTCATATCCTATTTTTTCCAGGCAGAGCAAAGAGGAGGAGCATAAAAGTGAATTGTGTGTGTTTGGAGAGATAGTGTGAAGAAACAGATTTCTTCTGCAATACGTTTAGCATTTCGAAAGCAAAGATTCTATCATTTCAGCCTATACTATAAATCTAACACATTTCATCATTGCAGAGATGGAAGCTCACATCACTGCAGTGACAAACCAAATCCTCTGACACTGCAGTTTTATGAATAGGTGTGTTCAGTATAGCAGTTACTATGCTTGAAAGGAAATTTAGTTTTAAGTTGTCACAATGCTGTGGCTGCTGCAGCATCATGCTGCCATGTGACAGGCTTGGAGCTGGGAGGAATTTATTTGGATTTTTCTCTTCACAGTAAAAGATGTGCTACTGGAGAGATGAAGCAGGTGGCCCCTGAGAAAGCATTAACCATGTCAGTCTGAGTAGTCTTCTTTGGGCAGGATGGTAAAACCTGCGGGGGAGCTTATTTATGTGTGATAGACACAGGCTTTTGTAAGGGGCAGTGAGAAATCACCCCAGGAGTTATTTCAGGGAGGGAACTGTGCCTCAGGGAGCACAGCATGTGCTCCCTTGTGCAGCCGACCAGCTCCACTCACTGAGACATGGCCCTACCTCCCCTTGCCCCTTCCATTCCTTTAGAGAAGCTAATGTGTGCAGGGGCTCTGTGAGGGAGTGTAACTGTGCTGCACTGATGCACAATGGCGCACAGTGGGAGGTGTCCTGTGGCCTCCCCACTCCCTTGCACATTAGTTCAGCTGCCAGGCTCTAATGCCTGTTAACCTCTAAAACAGGGGTTGGGAGGAATGGTATGTGCAAAGAAGTGAGCCCTGAACTCCTCTGGAACCAGAGTTCAAACACTGGAGCATTGTAGGTTACTGGATGAAGTCAGAAAAAGCCTGACACTAAAAATTAGTTTTTGTCTCCCTAACTTACCACACTGGCCACTCACCTCTACCTAGTCTTTAACTTTAATGAGAGTCATGTAGCTGTAACACTTTGACAACTAAATGACAACTTCAGGCATCACAGAAAAAAGCAAGCATTATGCTGACTAAAGCCCTGGAGAATCTTTTCCTTTTTCTTGCCCAAAAGATATTTTCCCCATATTTCTCAGTTAACTATGAGGCATATTTTCCATAGCCGACAAGATCCACAGCGTAGATTGAGTCTCCTTGGTGCTGCTCCAGTGGCACAAAGGGGACTAGAATGCTGTTCTAAAGAAGCAGCAAGGGATTTCCCTGTTACAGGGGAACACTTCATAGTGTAAAGCCAATATAACTGGCTTTTTGGTATTCACTCTTTCCCCTTCCATCAGGGAGGGAGCATTGACAAAATATGTGCGCTCCAGCAATCTCTGGCCACCAGAACGATGCACAGAGGGCCATTCTATATGGCATAAATTAGAGCAGCCCTGTGTCTGTTCTGAATTGTGTCAAGGGCAGATCCTAGGATCAAGGCAGATAGAAAGGTGGCTAGGAATCATCTTTGTCACACTTTTCTCAGCTGTGCTGAGTGGGAGCTCAGATCATCTGAGGATTTTGCCTGCAGCTTTTTATATTTAAGTTTTCACGTGGTTAATTACACAACCTGGCCCAAAAAACATTAACCAGTTTTATATATGCATTTAAACCCAGATTCTGCTCCAAGTGCCCAGTGCAGATTTGAAATAACTTCAGTGTTACCCTGGTGTGACTGAGAAAAAACTGTTCCTTATTCTTAAACTTATGGGGGAATTAAATATTTACTACTTTCACTCCAAAAGAAATGGAGACGAAGAACAGAAAAGTTAGGCTGTGTGATGAAGCAAAAATGGTGAGACTCTCGAAGGGGGCTCATTTACACCAGTGTCAGTCAGGGGTAACTTCACTGGAGTCAACAGGACTGTCTTTGGTGTTAGTCACATTAACACCAAATCAGGAATAACTCCACTGAAGTCAGTGGAATTATTTTGATCTTACACCATGTAACCGAGAACCCTAAGTAGTTATACTAGCGATAAATCAATTCAAAAGCAGGCCCTTTGACTTTTGAAATTTTTTTTGCTGAGATCCACAACTTAGAAGAAAAGAATGAACCAGATATGTCTGACTTTCCCCAGGTCCTAATACAGCATGTCAAAACCTGATGATGTGGGTAAAAACCATAATGTAATCTAATGTAATCTTTCTACGTATCTACTTACCCATCTATTAATCTATCATATTTACCTGTATTTATAGTGTGCTCCTCACCACAGCATCGGATCATCCTGAGGTGTGGAAACCATAACTGTATTGTTCAAGCTATAATTATAACTTACTGCAATCAACATAGATTGGAAGCAAAGCTAGTTGCTGAAACTTCTAAAATAGCAGGGTCAAAATTGTTTCATCCACATCAGTCTCGATAAGCAGTGGTAAAATGGAGCAGAGAGGGTGGGTTATAGTGTGTGACAAAAGGTAAATTGTGACTGAAAACATCATGGGCTTGATTCTCTATTAGCCTGTACTTTGTGTAGCCTCTTGTACCATTGGATTTGATAGCATTTCACATCAGCTTTGCCCTGGCTTTGTACTGGTGGAGTAGTCTACACAAGGTGCAGGTTAATGGAGAATCAGGCCCCATATCTTTGAATTTAATGACCTGCTCTCACACTGGTATAAATGAGGCATTAGCTGCATTTAAAACAATAGAATTACACTGTAGTAAAGCCAGTGTAAATGAGAGGAGATTCAGACCGTGGAAGTCAACAGAAAATCATTGAAGTCTTGCTTTTCACAAGCCACTGGTTATTCTTATTCGAATGTAAATTTTAACTTTAACACCAGATTTGATCACAGACAGAAGCATGATCACAAGCCCTCTCTTTCTTCCCTAATCCTCATATGTCAATATAACCTTGCTTTGCCTTGACACTTTAGTGGTCCCTAGAAAGTCTGTTGCAGATTTTCTAAGGCTACCCCAATTACAACTGATAATTGTTAGAGTGGATCTTTCTGAAATACGCAAACACATTGATAGCTTCTTGAAACAGACATTCTTCCCTGTTCAAGGTGACACCAGTCAAAAGCACTCAGGAGCTCAAATAAATTAGCTGTGGATGAATTCATTGCCACAAGAAGGGAAGAACAGGTACTTGGGGAAACTTCCCATGTTTTGCCACATTTACTTACACACACACACACACACACACTCTCTCTCTCTCTCTCCCTGTTTGATCTCCCCTCTCCCTCTGATTTCATGGTTCTTACCTTGCCAACATAGAGAGGATCAGTTCCAGTGTATTCTTCAAGAACAAAAAACTGGTTCCACACCCAGCTCCTTTTCATTCGCTGATGCAGTAGCAGCTTGTCCGACAGGTTATCTTCCTGGCTTTTGGTGAGTGGCCTGGCACTCCCAGACAGTGCAAGTGTAGTAAGGTCCATCAGTCCCCAAAAATATAAGGATACACCAAGCCCAAGCCAGTTCTTTGCATTGCTCATTCTATCTGAAGTCCACATCTGTTTACCAGTTGTTGTTTTTTTTAAAGTCAAAACATCACAGTTTGGGTTTTTCAGGAAGAAAAAGGTAGGCCTTTGAAACTTCCAAGAGAGACTTTGACTGGAGCAGACAGCTTTAATAATGATGGTCTCCTGTAAAGTTAAGGATAATCTACAGTAATAAGAAGTTCATGTTTCTGCCAATGTAGAGGGAACATCTTTTTTCACAAAAGACAACTGTGTTGTAAAACATTCAATTCTCCACATAAAACTCTGATACCAGGGCATACATAACCTAGACAAGGAAGACTTGTTAATTTATTAGTTGTAGCACTGCACACTCACCAGTGGGATATAGTTACTAAGAAAGAGTTCTCTGCTTTGCTAACTTAAGAACCTGCAGGGTTCCAGTATATTATTGATCATTTTGAGTTAACAGGTTGCACTTTAGAAATATTTATGACCAGAAGCCCCATGAAAACATTTAAAAGATAGAAATTATGATAGATAACTAATACCTCTGTGCCAGTTGACTTTCTTTTTCTGTCTAGAAACCACCTTAAATATGATGGCTATATTACAAACCTTGAATTTCATTTCTAGCAACTGCAAATTATTTCTTTCTAATTATTTGTAATTCTTTCAAACCCTTGTTGCTTGAATTCAGGTTTCACACTCTGTTGCTTTCTCTCTAAGGAGCTGATTGCTGCTGCCAACGTAACATTTCTAGAATGTGAATGGTCAGTTAATCATTATATAATCCACAAAAGGTTTCAGAATGCTGATTGTCACATGCTATTGTGGGATATGTGTAAGCGAGGGAGCTAACACATTTTTTCTTCTTAAGCCTAAAAGGCTCATTTTAGGCAGATGAATGCAACCTCCATCAGAGTACACTTTCTCATCAGTCTAGGATCTTTTCTTGTCATGAAGTCAGATTAGCTGGTGACCTCACTCCAGGCCGTTGACTGCTGCAATCTTTTCTTTTACTGTTTTTCTGGGTTAAATTAAGTGACTCTGCACTTGAGTTACTCTGTCAAAATACACAGCACATCCTGTGAGTCTATTTCTGCTGTTCTTTTGGGGAATTCTACTTTCCCTCCCTCTCAGAACAAATGAACTCCTTAGTAAGGTGCCACAGGATTCTTTGCTGCTTTTACAGATCCAGATTAACACGGCTACCCCTCTGATCCTTAGTAAGTGTTTTTTCACTTGTGACACTTAACTAACACACACTTAATTTCATTAACGTTATACATTTATGGCATAGAGGCCTACTTAATTGTTTCATCCTGAGGAAAGAAAAACTGGCAGGAGATATCTGTCAAATTCCCTTAATTGAAACCCTTCAAAGGATTAAAAATCATTAAAAATTATTTTGCACAACTGCATAGAAAATTCTTTAAGTGGAAAGTAATATAATGTGATATTTTCAACATGAAGAAGTTACAAGAATGAAGTGTTGTAATATAACCATGGCTTTTAAGGGGGTATAATAGAAAGTGTCCTTATACAGTGCAACTGATGTACATGTTGTTGTACATTATGTGAAGTGTGGCAAACAAATAAGTCCATGCCCTGAGGAGCTTAAAGCATAACAGGTACAACAAACAAGGCACAAAATATAACAAATATTCAATGGTATAAATACATTATAGCCATAATGATTTACAGAATAGACGGGCCTTTATAAATTGTAGAGGGAGGGCAGTTACTGATGTTGGCATAATAAATCCCTTGGGTCCAAACTCTGTTCCCAATTAAATGAATCCAACTCACTGTAAAGTCAATGGAAGTTGCACCTGTGTAACTCATGTCAGAATTGGGCCCAGGATTGTCCTGTCCCTTTAAATATTTGAGCATTTCCCCTCATTCCAGTGCAAAGCCTCACTTTCATGTTAGTTTCAGTTTTGCTGCCAGAAGCATAAAGGGAGAATAGCAGACAGCTGTGTTTCTATCAGTTCCCTCTGTTTCTATTTCCTTCTCTGCCGGGTCTGAATATAATATTTGGCAATGGAAGATTTCTATCCCATGAATGTCCAGTGCTCCCATTGCCTGAAAAACAAGAGAAAGTACGCAAATGATACTGTAAAAAGGGGGAAAAGTTCATCTTTAGGCACAAGGTGATAGACTGCTGCTTTTGCTGCTGAGACAATATGAACTAGACAGCTAGAGAATGAGGAAATAGGCACTTAAAAATAGAATAAAGGAATAGGTTGCTGACTGGAGTATCTGAAAACAAAGCAGTGAGTGGAAATCAAGCAGCCTTCTTGGTTGACCTGGTGCAGGTAGACAAACAGACAAACAGTTTAGCCTGCGCTGAGGGTCTATAGCAAGCAGAGAAAAACCAAGAACAGGCAAAGAAAAAAATTTGTAGTTGACATGGATCCAGAAGAGGCAGGTCAAGCACAGATAGTGCAGTAATAGTTTTTCTGTGGCAGGGAAGACATCCACTAGGTGCAAAGTCCAACAGGAGAGCAGAGAAATGGCAACTTTTGTGGGGCATGTTGGTGAATTCGACAAAAACTGCAAAAGATGAGTGAATGTTTTGAGCAATTTGTAACCTGCAAACCACCATTTCTGATGGATGAGTTTCAACCTTATTGACAGTGATGGGTCCAAAGGCATACGGACTGCTGCATGAACTATTGTCTCCTACTGTGCACAGAACTGCCATGTAAGCTGCAATTACTGCAGCAATGCAGGAACATTTTCTCCTACCTCATGGCAGAATGATATTTGTTCCATCAGTGACATCAGAGAAGTGGAGAGTCAATAGCACAGTTTGTTGCTGCTCTAAGGAAGTTGTCAGAGCATTGTCATTTGGACAAACATTAAGTGATGACCTGTGGGACCAATTGCTTTCTGGATTACGCAATGACCAGGTTCAGAAGAAGTTATTGACTGTATTAGCACTTACATTCAATAAGGCAGTTAATGTAGCAGTTGCAATGGAAACCTCAGAGAAGGGTTCTCTGGAATTTAGTGTGAACCGAGAAGTTCATCTTGTGAATGAGCAACAGTGGGGAACATGGGAATGTAAGAAATTTCCATTTGGCACAAACTGTACATGCTTAGAAGGATTGCTGGGCACATCATTGTGACTTGTATCACAGTTCAACAACCAGAAACATAAGAGTAACAATCCATCCAAGAATGAACCTAAGAAAGGACGGAAGTTGAGAATTGATAATGTGGAAAAAGACAAGAGTTCTACTGACACTGACCAAGATCTAACATTACATGTTTTACCAGAAGCTGGAGTCAGAGATGGCATCTGGGTCACAATGTTGGTTGAAGGAGTTCCTATAAGAATGGAGCTTGATACTGGAGCTACTGTTTCACTGATTTCTGCATCTACTATCACCAGACTTTGTCCACCTCCACAATTTTGAAGACTTATACTGGGGGAAAGTAGGTCCCAAAAGGTATACTCCAGGTGAAAGTTCAATTAGATGGATAATCAGTTGTGTTATCTTTGTATATGATTGAAGGGAAGTATCTACTATTATTTGGCAGATCTTGGCTTGAGAAGCTCAAGGTGAACTGGACGAAGATCAAGGCAGTCACGAAAGCACCTGAAAATCTTTGAAAAATACTGGACATACACTCCAAAGTGGCCACAGACTCCTTGCACAGGTATTCACATGGCCTTTGCCAGACTTTTAGAAAGTTATATGATGTTTGTTGTAGTCAATGCCCAATTGAAATGGCCAGACATTTTCAGAATAACATCTGCTACAGCTATCAAGACGATTGGACATCTTCGCACCTTATTTAGCAATTTGGTTTATCATTACAGTTGATGAAGGACAATGGACCTCATTTCTGTTCTAAAGAATTTCATAAGTACCTAGCTTCAAATGAAATTCAGCACATATGCTCTGCTCCATAACACCCTGGTACAAACAGACTAGTGGAATGCTTTGTACTAACACTTAAGCATACCTTAAGAGCTAACACATCTATTTTGAGTCATCAGCAGAAATTAGACAATTTCTTGTTTGTTTACAGGAACATATGACATGCTAGTACCCAGGAGTCACTTACAATGCTTTTCTTTACATGATCTTTGTGTACCTATAGGGATCTGTTAGGTCCTGATGTTGCCTCACATGTAGCCAAATCTCAAGCTATGTAAACTGAACGATGATGTGAGACTTAGCATCATTCTTTTTAAGTCAGAAACTTAGTGTGGACTCCTAACTTCAGTTCTGGAGTGAAAGGGGTACTTGGAGAACTTGTAAAATGCAAGGGACTTAGTTTTACCTCAAACGAAACATCTGATGGTATTTTATGGAAATGAAATATGTACCAGTTGCAGCCTCAACTATTACTGTTGTCCAGGGATGTTCCACTAGGTCTCTGTTCCTCTGATCAAACCTCTTTCCATGACAACTCCTAATTTCAATGACTTGTTGGGAGAAACTTTGATATCAGATCCAGTTGATTCCATACTAGATCTAGTTGATTCCTTACCACAGATTGTTCCTGTTCAGGACACTGCCACCCCCCCCCCCCACATCACCATACTATCCCAAAGAGAGTGTGAAAACCAGTTGTGCACCTGAACTGATAAATTGTTTAGTTAGTCAGCTACTATTCCAGGTCAGAATGATTCCTTGCAGTTTAAGAGTCTGTAGTAGTCCATCCCTCAATTTATAGTAAGGTTATACAGTGTCTAATGTTAGCCATATAAATGACAATGTCTGTGCTTTTGTAAAGTTTTTTTAAAGTAGTGTGGAGGAATGTAATATGATGTCCTGTCCTTTTAAATGTTTGAGCACTTCCCACTCCCCAGTGCAAAGCCTCACTTTCATGTTTGTTTCAGTTTTGCTGTCAGAAAAATAAAGCAAGCACAGCAGACAAGCTGTGTTTCTATAAGCTCCCTCTGTGTCTTGCTCCTTCTATGCTGGGTCCAAATACAATAGGCCCCTTCAAGGCTCCATCCCTCTAAAGGGCCAAAATAGTGTGCGTATGCCAACTATGATATAGAGAAGATGGGAACTCTATGCGAGAGGCAGCTGAAGTGCAGCTTGCAGTACATATATGGCCCAGAGAATTCTACAATGTTGCTTCAGTTGCCTAGTTTCTAATAAGGTGCTGTGGCCCATGGGAACCCCTGATCAGAACATGCGGTAGTCATCTGTGGCTTGGGAAGTCAGGTGGCTCCAGTCTACTTGATTTTATGTGTATGGGGTACATCTGTCTGACTCCTGGGACCCTTAGTTGGGCACAGATAGCACAACACTATTCAATCTAAGGGTTTTGTGAGAGTTGAGATTGATAAGGCCCATTGAAAGAGAAAGACCCTTTGAAGATTTTAAGATCCAGTGGGAGATTCTCTACAAAAGGAAGTTGTTGTTTAAGAATTATATTTTGTGTACATTGCACAACCCTGCCTCAGTGTTCATAAGAACTCATCTACTACCTATAATGAGCAGGGAACCTAGAGTATGAGTCATCAAAGTTTCTGCTTGGAATTTTACTTGCCTGTGATCCCATTTACTGCACATCAGCACAAATCAGGTATGTTTATAGCTATAAAGAAAACAAATCATACATTATTGCCCTGACATACTGAACAGATTCCCATTATAATTAGAATTTTGTTTGTAAGTGATCTCAGAAAACATCAAACCATCCAAATCCAACACTGCCTAGCACTAAGTACACCTGGCAAGGGTTGTTTGCAGTCAGTCAAAGTAGTACCAGTTACATAACATCATATGGCTGAAGCTGAAGCAGCTATGGGGGATTAGAGCAGGGAATCTGATCACAGTAATCCTTCCCCCTACATCTGCCTATATGTGTACCAGCAGAAAGCAACAGGAAAATGAAAGGGGGAAGAAGTGAAATTCATGCTGCCATGCTTTCTGTAATAATACTGCTTTTTCATTCGAACATCGTTGGGCATTGCTTCAATTTCCATTAGAAACTCCTTTTGAAAATGTGCATGTTCGCAGAACATGCATTTTCTATGGTCCCCAACAGCCATATCACAGAGAACATTTATGATACAGTCAAAATCCCTTTCATAATAGTAATACCATCATCAGAAATTTAGCCATTAGGCAGAATATATGTAAATTAATGTCTTGACTAAGTGGAATGTGTTTCTAAATGTTTTGTCTTCCCACTGTGGGCAGACTAGAGCATTCAGTTGTGTAAGCTTTCCCATTCTAACCCCAGACTTTTCAATAGCTTGCAACTTTCCCAAACTTTGCAAATTTGGCTGAAATTTTCCATTCTTACTGTCTGCATAAATTATTATTAATTATTATTTAATGTAAGCAAGAACAGTGCAGCTATTATGTAACGCCATTAGGGTATATGGCACTCCATTGACTCTGTCTCATTGTGATCATGCATCTACTTGTGATCAAATCAGGTTAAGGTTAAAAGTAACCACAAGAAAGAATATGTTTGGCTAACAACTTTCTTACTATTTCTTTTTTTTTAATACCAGTGCTAGCAACAAGATGGCTCTATCAGAATGTTGAAATTTGGCAACAAAATATGCACCACTGAGAAGAGGTGCTTTTGAGTCTCCTAGTTTTATATTATGAATGATATGATGATATGTCTTTGGAAATTGTATTTACTGCCGGTGCAGCATATTGGAATGTTTTGTTTTTCATTTTTTAGTATTTTAAAATAATTTATTAACAATCACATAGCTATTTACATCGTGTTACGTATAGGGCAGCCTTTCCATTGAATTAACTTGAGTTTGGATCAAGCTCTTAGTGAATCTGGTGAAGATGCATAGTGAGTGAGGCAGGGTACTGCACAAGTAACAACATTATAGAGATGTCTGAATTTCTTCTAGTTTTAATGCTTCATTTTGGGGATAATTATGGGTTACTTAAAAGAAATCTAAAGATGTTAGGGTACAGAAATGCAGGGTAAGGTACCCAAATGACATTGGCTCTGCCCTGTAGTGATGCTGGAGAATAAACCTATAATTATGATTAGTACATATATGCTTGTAGTTCCAGATTAAATTAAACTGATTTTTAAAGACACAGTTTTTTTCCCTATGCTTTTTCCTCAAGGCATCTTCCACTGAACCAGTGGCTCTCTATGCTGTCATCACCATCTTAGCTGAGGGTAGTTTGACTTCACTCTTCCTGGGAACAATGGGAGGCAGTAGCCATTTTGAAACACGGCACTTTTATGAAGGGCAGCTGTAGCTCCAATCCCATTGAGAACAATGGGCAATGGCAGGCATTTTTTAAAGAGGAAAGCTCTTAGAATTCTCTGTAGAAGAAAAATTACCTGTCAGCCTCTACTGAAGGAGAAAATTTCAGCTATGAAGAAAAATGGTAAGTGATGATCACTAATCCTTAAATAAAACAAATTTCAACATAGCCTACACACTAGATTTTAATGAGTTTAACTATATGCAAAGTTTGTACTATTCCATTACTAAGATCATTTGGGACAAAAACATGGACTTTAAAAATATTATTTTTTAAGAACTTTATCACCTAAAGTAATTTTAACTCAAACTAATTATTTGATTTACTTGTAAATTTTCAAAAGAATTATTTGTGCCCAAAGAGCAAGTGTAATTTTGGGGAGGATATACTATATTCTTCATATAGAGCAAAGTGATTGAATCCCTGCTTTAAGTGCAAAACCAATTCCTTAACTCTGGTGTTGTGAGAGGCACTTCTATAATGTTGTTTCTCAGGTTACAGGGAGGACTACAGAACATTATGAAATCTAGTGCACGTGTACCTAAGGTTGTTTTTTTTAAAATGTCTGATATGTCATTGACTGACAACACAACTTTAGGATCGAATGCCATCCAGTCTCACGCTAAGTAGTACCTTACTATGTGAGTAGCTTGAGTAAAATCAATGAAATTACTCATGTAGTAAGGTCCTTAATATTCCCTTCCCTTAATGCAAATTGTTTTATCGACTCATGCAAGAGTTTTCAAGAGGCTTAAACATCTGAAAAGATGGAAATGATAGCTATTCTGCTTTCCACATGGAGTATATAACAAAAAATGACACTGGACTAGTTAGGATTTTGCTACTTAAAAAGTTTAAAAACCAAATAAAGGGTAAAATCCTGCTTTCTTTACTCATGTGAAGAGCCTCATTAAAGCCAGTGAGACTGTTTGCATGAGCAGGATTTGGCTCAGAGGAAGGTTACCACTGGCTGGTATTCGACTGGCTTGGTGCTTTTTTGTTGTTGTTTTTTAAATGGATTTGCCAAGTGCCAGAAAAATAATTTAATCTGGCATTGTTATCACACTACACTGGGATATCTAATGTTAAAAGTTTCTGTGTCCAGCTAAAGATGCTGCAGTGTTCCCACTTCCGCAGTATAGGCGATAACAGATCAAAACTATTGAAAATACAGCAGCTGTCTGCCCACGAACACGCAAGCGAACTGCAGGTGCATGTGAGAGAGGGTTTGAGTCACTGGAGAGTGAAGAGATGTGCAATGTTATCTATCTTATCTGTATGTGTTATCTAGATACCATAAGTGGCTGTTGAAGGGTGGTGGGTTTGTGGAGTTGCCATGTAACAGGGGGTTGGGTTTGTGGTGGGCTTGCCCTTTTGGGGGTGGGAGGAAAGTTTTTGTTTTGCATTTCAAAGGTGGTAACCCTACCTCAGATAGTATTTTATTTTTCAATTTAGAAATAAATGATGGAATTTAAAGCGTGTCTAAGAACCCAATTTGTTATCCACATCTGACACCCCCATGGTAACACCTTGGTCACATCAGAATAGCTTAGATCTCTGACCCAAAGTGCTCGACATGAACTCCTTTTTTGCTTGTCTTTTTGTGATGGCTATCTGGTCGCCAGTTCAGTTATCTAGGCGACCTCCTTCTCCTACTCCTGCCTCAGACACATTGTGGGAAAGTCTTTTTATTATTTTTATCAAACTGTTACAAATATGGCTTTTGGCATCATTAGGACCCGTGAAGCCCTTTTTGAACCTTGTGGAACCTGTGGTCTACAACTCTTTAGCCATTCCATATCAAGGGGCACAATTATGCATTCTCTACCATGTTTGAAATAACTCAACTCACATTCTACAACTGAAAATTAATGTGTGTTCTATGTAGGAGCTGATGTAAAACTCCCATCTTTTTAAAATTTACATTTATGCTTTAGTTAAACTACTGCTTATTCAATATCTGTTTCAGGCTAAGATTAAAAGGGAGAGAAATATCTGTAGGAACAAACTTGTCACTGGTCTTATATATGAACCACTTCTTATGTTATTTCCGCAGACAATGGTACTTCCAAAGAAAGAATAAAAATATGGTTTTTATTATAGAATGACATTGACACCCAGAGTACTCAGTCAGGGCTAGGTGCATTGTGTTAGGCACTTTACAAACATGAACATATGGAGATTCAGTGCACCAAGACCTCATTAGCTAAAGCCCAAATCCTGGAAAGATTTACACACTTCTTAACTTTATGCATGTGAGTAAGGTCAATGAATGCATTGGGGGTGAGCTCATCGAAGGCAATGGGATTACTCATATGCATAAAATCTTTTAGCTGGATCTGGGGGGGGGGGGTTGACCCCTGCACCTGTACAGAGCCCTCCTGACTTCATTGCCACAGGGGCTGACCCAAGGTAATTTGTTTGCAGAATGGAGGCCTTAAAAGACAAGCGACACAGAAAAGGTGAGGGAAGAGGGATACATTTATAATCTCTCTCTCTCTAGGAATAAATAGACACATACACTTGATTTTTTTTACATATACATGCAGAAATGGTTTTCAGTAGCACTTATCCTGTATTAAGACTACATTAGTGGAAATTGATTTCCATGTGTAATGATTCTTTTTAAAGGTTCTCCGCCACCCACCATCCTGCCTAAAGAAACCAAACAGCTTGGTAATGAACACAGTAGGAAGAAATTAAACTTGAGTGCAAAATGTGCTCTAAGTGAGCTGTTTATTTTGTTCCTTGAATTTCTTGTGATATTTAAAACACAGGGTGAGGGGTGACTACTTGTCTCCAGTAAATGGATTACCTTTTTATTCTTTCCCAGCTTACTTTCCAGTTGTACTGTCCCCTTAGTTGTTCATAATGCTGTCTTGTAATACTTATGCACTAGCTCCTACTGGACAAGGGAATAAATGGCTGCACCCCATGCTCATCATTACCAAAAGGAAGGTGGGGTGTTTTCAGAGTTGTTTGCACTGATCCCTGTTCTAGCATAATGCTACTGTTGGGGATTATTGCTACATATTGTGCAAGTTTACATTAAAAAACAAATTCCCCAGACATTTGTTAGTTTGGGAAATAGACTGGCTCTGAAAATGTGCTTTTCTTTTTCTCCCCCTTCCCCCTTTTTTTCTTTTTGTTAAGATCTGGATAAATACAATGAAACTTGACAATGCACCATATGGTGCGTAAGCATTAACTCAGAATACAGAGCAGTGTCACAAAGTTACATCCACAGACCAGTCAACCATCTCTCTTGGGACACATCAGGGAACTCATTTTACTCAAGATTTGAAGTCCTTCAAAACTATGGAATGCCTGCAGAATGAAGAACTCCTGCAGAATGACAGAGGGAGTCCCATCATATAAATCCCAGCAAAATGCTTACAGGACCATAAACATACCAAGAAGGAAATTTACAAACAATCACAAGGTAAACATTTCCAAATGGATGTATGCCAATGACTTACACCAGCTGAGGATCTACTCCAAAGTTTTCACTAAATGAGAGGTAATTGACAATGACATGCTATAATAAATAAAGATGGACTTTTCAAAACTGCTCAGTGCTGTCTGAAATGCTTCCTCTAAAGTCAACACCAATGGGAGCAGAGTTAGGCCAATGCTGAGTATATTTGAAAACCCCATAAATATAAATAAAACAATGCCTCTATAATTAAGGCAATGCAAGACTTCAGAATTAATTTGAAAATTAGGTAAATCCAGGTTTCATGATGGGTTCCCACAAACCTCTTGCCCAGATTGGCAAGCCACCACCAAGAGATGTTTTGTGAACGTGAACCTGATCTAGAGCTTTATGACATTAGACTAGAGGTCTGTGTAAATTTTGATGAGGACCCACTCAAGCATCTCTTCTCCCCTCAGCATGACCCCCACTCTCTTCCTTCAGCTGACCCAGGACCTTTTGTGTGCTGCACTCTTCTGTGTAGGGAGAAACCTAGCAGCCTGTGATCTCCTTGCTTCCCTTCCCTCTTAACGTATTTGGGGCTCAGTGAGATGTCCAGCTCCTTCATTTGCTGTGAGATCAATTATAACCTGTTTTCTACATCCACAAACATCTGCTGGGTTTTGAGCAGGTGACTTGCCTGCTCCCTCATTCAGCAGCAGTGTATTTAAAAACAGCTCCAGTTCCACAAACGGATAGTGCCTTGAATTTGAGATGTCCCAGCCTACACTGCATGGTAACTAAGGTAACTGAAGCATTCCCCCTATTTATCAAGAATTGTATTGTGGGTGCTTCAGCTCCAGAATGTGGTAAAGCTCCACCCAACAGTGAGAGATGGAGTCTTTCTTGTTCCACTGCTGCTGAAAGGAGGGGTGAGCAGGCAGCCTGTTCCCCAAAAAGTGCCACAGAGATTGGAGGCTATACATGTCAGCTTATCTGCAAACAATAGATATGGAGAGCAGGCTACCTGGCTGCCAGCAAAAATATGAGAAGATTGGGTTGGAGGTGTTCAGAGGAGATCAGAAAGAAGGGGGACGGGGGTCTGTTGGAGGCGAGAAAACTTTTTAGTTTCATTACAAAACCATTAAGTGTTGCCAGTTAGCTTGATATTCCCAGTGACATTTTGGTACGCATATGACACAAACTCAAAATTCCAGGTAAGAGTGAGAACGTATGGATTTGAAAAACATACGTTAATCCTAAAAGGTCGGTTTTATAAAATACATAGTATGATCCTAATCCCAGTATGCCAAAAATCCAGTCCAAGGATAAATGTAATATTCTAAAAATTGACCCAAAGCCACCATCTCCGAACAGCTTCAGGGTAAAGACAAAGATGATCACCAGCAAATTTTTGTTCCAAACAACAAGCATTTTCTAGCCATCTAGCAAGATACATTTATTAAATATACAGTCGTGCATGTATTAATTTCTTTTATTAAAACATGTCCACTTATAAAGTAGGACAGGTATGGCCACCAAGCTACAGGGTAGCTGCCTATGTGGCTATCAGTATTGTAGGATTTGGAAACCCTTATCCTAATTGAAACTTTCTTGGATCTGACATTTATATTGCAGGCCAACACTGACAGCTATATTATCTGGCCCTGACCTTGCTGATTGCCTCGACTCCAATACCAAGCATGAAGAAATACTATTAACCAACAAGATGAAGAACCTTTTGAGCCAACTTCAGGCTGCTGTCTATGAAATCAAACCAGAGTAAGAAATAGAGTCTTACAGTATGTATAACTATCTGAGGTGCTACAGAGCTATCTACCTCGTTCTTATCTCCAAGCTTCAAAGTGCCTCTGGGAATAAAAAATATGAGTGCATGGCCTTCACAGCAATCTTTCAGGCTAAAAGAATAAAGCAACAAGGAATAAAGACATACTGACCTCATTTGTCCCAGAACTGTTCTAATACAGCAAAAGTAACATTCCTAAACCTTGAAAAAAACAGTCTCAGACAATTTTCACATCAACCTCTAGATTTTGTTCCTCAGACCCAATTGTTACAATCTCCACAGGAAGTGTGTGTGGTACTATCTAATTGGCCTCCCTGAATGTGACATATACCAATAATACACTTCAAGAAGAGAATGCCATTGTCCATTATTATTGTCCTTCATAATTTGATGTTGGGACTCCATTCCCACCTTCACAAACCACCCACAATATGCAATATTCCTGTAGGTCACTTACTTTCAAGTTCATCCATCTGGATTTCTTTAAGGCACACCAGTCTTTGCTATTTATAATAATAAATAATATTGAGGTTGACTTGGGCCTCCATCACTTTTGGGAAAACTGAATTCATGCAGTTTATTTTATGTGGGTCTTTCAGAAGCAACTTCAGAACCCTAGGATCTGTGTGCTCAGAATTGGAGTTTGCTACAGTATTCTAGGTGAAAACTGTTGTGCAGTTTGCTGTGACCTAGTCGGTTGCTGCCTTCCATTTGAAAGATGGCTGCATTTGAATATATCTGTTTTTTGTTAATAGTGTGTCAGGATGACATATACTATCTACATGTAAATTATTATTATTATGCTCATGACGGACTTGAGACACTTCATAGCCTTCTAATGTCTTGGGCCTTGTATATACTAGGAATTCAGCCACTGATGGCTAGCAATTGGTTAATATATATCAGTGCAAATCCCAATGTGGACTTGAAAGGGGAATGAATTCAATCAGTACAAAACATGGCTTTCTTTATCTATGCTTGAGACTTGCTCAGTGCAGTTACCTCAGTTGTTAGCTACCATTGGCTCACTCGAGGGTAACCCTAAGTACTGGCCAGGCCTAAATCCCACATCTTTAATGTTTTCCCCCCACATAACATCTGAAAAGTAACTGGAAGTGCGGCACTGTCAGAAGAACTAAGGTGCCTGACCAGAACAGCACAAATATGGAGGGTTATGGATATCTTACAATTTCTACAAAAACAACTTGGCCAAGAAAATACAGGAAGACTTAAAGAAAAGCAAAACTGAGAACTGGACTAGATGACTTATTGCGATCCCCTCCTGTCCTACAATTCTATGAAATACATTCTCACTCACTATAGTCTTCTCCAGTGTATCTTCCTTGCGAGCCCACCTGCATATCCACTGCGGCAACAAAAAATGCTTCTTTTAAAGCTGCTATATTTATGCTTTGTTCACTAATTTTTTCTTCCTTATAATTTTGCCTTTTAAATTTTTTTTCTACTCACGGGCATTGTACCTTTAAGGAACATAGGAGTTCTCCTACCAGACAAGGTCACTGATCTGTTAAGTATGGTATCCTGCCTTTGGAAGTTGTCAATAACGGCCATGGCTACACTTACAGTTCTGCAGCGCTGGTAGTTACAGCTGTGTTCGTACAGCTGTGTAGGGCCAGCGCTGCAGTGTGGCCACACTGACAGCTACCAGCGCTGCAGTGTGGCCACATTTGCAGCATTTGCAGCGCTGTTGGGAGTGGTGCATTGTGGGCAGCTATCCCAGCATTCAAGTGGCTGCAATGTGCTTTTCAAAAGAGGGGGGTGGTGTGGAATGTGACAGGGAGCGTGGGAGAGACAGAGAGATTGGATTTTTGGAGCTGACTGTTCTCAGCTCTCTGCCTTGCAAGTTCTAAGGACTGGAAGACACACAGTGCCTACCTTCAATCATTTTAAAAGTTCTGACCCCTTCCCCCACCCCTCTCTCATTCACTAAATGCAAATTATGCACTCCTAAATAGCGGTCAGACCAGATAAGCATCTGCTCAACATGGACTTCCCCCTCCCCCTCTGCCGTGTGAGCGTGCTGTTTCTCTCTTCAAGCAAACAGCTGTGAACATTCCAAAGTAATTCCCCTGCCTGCCTCCGCTCGCTCAGCAAACAGGAGCTGTGTTTGTTTTTTAAATAAGCAGTTTGGCTGAACTCCGAGCTCCCCCTTTCTTCCGGTTTGTTGTGGACAGGAATTCTGGGATACCTCCTTATACCCCGGAGGTCAATAAAAGCACTGGTGGGGTCCACACTTGCTGACCAGCGCTGGATCACCAGCGCTGGATCACCAGCGCTGGAATCGCTACACCCGAGGCTCGACCGGGTGTACAGCCAGTGCTGCAACCAGGGAGTTGCAGCGCTGGCCGTGCTTTGCAAGTGTGGCCACATCCTAAGTTGCAGCACTGCAACCCCCTCACCAGCGCTGCAACTCTCTACTGTAGCCATGGCCAAAGTAAGTGCTCTCTTTCCCTCTCAGCACACTTAGGAAATGGTAGTTCAGAAGTGAAAAAATTTTTGACAAGAGAGACTTCGATACAGATTAGCTAAGATTCATGGGGGCAAAAAGGATTATATCAAGAAATTGGAAGGAGGGTGCTTTCCAAGTGGAAATAGAATGGATTTCTAATTTGACCCAGATGGAATCATACCAAAGAAGATGTAAAAAATGAAGGGAAAGGGAGATTTATTTGAAACTGTATAGACATTAAGTTAGAGACTCTCATCATATTGAAACCCCATGATTCTAATAGTCTTCGCTCCCTTTCATTAATAGCTTTACTACAGATTTTATTACTCTTTCCTCAGACATCTGTTAGTTTTCTGCTTTGGTTATGCTGAATCCATATTTGTTGAGAGTTGTTTTTATTGTATTGGTTTACCTGAGAACCTATCAGGTTTGCATAAAGAATGAATTATCCTTGCCAAATGTGGCTAACATTTATGAGGATAGACAAAAAACAACCAGCTTGCACACTCTTTACCATGATTAGTAATAATAATGAAGAAAAACTGATATTTCACTGGCCTTTCCAAAAAAAAAGAAAAAATAAAACTTTCCCCAAGTGAACTGGTGAATAGAAGTTTGTTATTTGTAATTGCTGCACTTTATGGTTAAGGCTGAAATGCAAGCATGCAGTTGATCTCTGTGTTGACTGCCCAAGATGTTCCCTTTTCAAATGATAACAATATAGTTCAGTGACTTGGTAAATCAGCTCAATAGTATAAATATGCTTAAATACCATTCTCTAGGATTATCACTTCATCTAATGGGTCATACCCCTAAGTGATTCTAGTGTATGGCTCATTGTGATACATGCCATGCTGTAATCTGTCTACCCTCAGTTAGTTATCACATTAAATCAACAAAATGGCCATCTTTAGTGCAGAGATGCAGTATTTATTCAGAAATGGTTTCTGCTTCTGCATGTGCTGATTAATACCTTATTAAAGACTGAGATAAAACTGCTAACCATGCACTACTCCTCACAACTATATGCAAGTAAGCCTACCTTTATGTTGCCTTTTAAATCCCTGGTATGAAAACACAAGAAAAAACGAAACAAAATCTTTCTCATGTTCTGCCTCACAGCGCAGGTTCATGTTGCACATATCCAGTGAAAACAATTAGCTGGCCATTCTATTAATTTCAATCAATTCATTCAATCAATTTCCAGTAAACAAAGCAAGTGGCTCAATCGCAACTGGCTTTACAATACCATAAGATATAATGAGGAAATCCCTTTTGGCATCATTCAGATAAGATGTAAAATTGAGATCCGGTCTGTTTGTGCTCTCTAAAGAATCCTTGCCACTTTTTGCAAGAGTAAAGGTATTAGGTTTGGTGTCCTATCTACTAGATTGGTTAATTAGTCTGTCTACTTAAATCCACCTGCAGTTTCAAATGCTTATGAGATGATATTTTTCTACACTATCTGGCCTAGATTGTGGTATAAAAATCTGCCGCACCTAACCTTAGAGATGTTTCTGATTTAGTACTGGGTGAAGTGATTCTAATACATATAAGATCACATTTTCAAAAAGGGCTTCAACCTGACCTCTGAATTTGTACCTTTGGGGAAAAATCTTGCTTGTATTATTCATTTGTGTAGTCCAATTGACTTCAGTAGGAATAATCAGGTGAATAAAGTCATCCAGGTTTGATTCACAATCAATTTCATTGCAAATATGCAGTGGCAAATGACAGAATTTAAACATGTAACTACAAGTTTTGCAGGTGTAAATGTTATTTGTAAATGCAGATTAGAGAGTTAAATATCTGAACTCTATCACTTGGGTCCACAATTAATTGTGCCAACAAAATTGTGCCTACAGATGATTGCAGGCACAAAATTGGGCATGCAGAGACTAAAGGCACTTTTGAAAATTTGGTTTGTATACCATTTCAAACACTTGAAATCCTTTGGGATGGAAGGTTCGATATAAGTGCCTAGTATCATTTGTCAAAAGGCATTCTGTTCATCACCTGCCCCTCTTCTGCCCAAAACATTTTTTCTAGAAATCTTTCAGGAAGGGGACTTACCTGCTGCTCTTGGGCCATCAAGCAAAATACAATTTAAGGGAAGACTCCATTTTTTTTAAATGTCAGAATGATCTCAGCTTGTAAAGATCTAAGGATATTGGGTTTCTTTTCCTGATTAACATTGCTGTTAACATAAAAAGACTCTAATCTGGAATATGTGGTAAAGCATGTGTCCATTCTACCTAGAAAATATGATGTACATGAATATACATAATCTGTAGACAAAAGGAAGGACAAATACAATGCACATGTAGCTCACATACACAAATACTTTAATAAAAGGACATATAAGGCAGAAGGATGAATACAGTAGGCATTGTATATGTATGAATAAGTGATGAACCTCAGAAATGATTACATTTTAAATGATTAAAGAGGGTTGCTGCTGGTTTATGGATAAATACTGAAGATAAAGACAGTGAATATGATTGACTCAATTATTTTAAGCATCACTGAAGAGGTGTGTTTTTAAAGGGGATTTAAATAAGAAGAGTGGTGGCTTGCTATACTAGAGATGGGAGAGTGCGCCATTCCCGAGCATAAAGGGACCAAGGCCATCAGACCGAAGATTGGGACTGGAATATAGGTGTCCCTTACTTTTTTCCTGTGCTTATCCCATTGCGCCAAACTGCCTCTTGTACTAGTGAGCTGCTCCAGGCATTTGGTCAGAGACTGTGCTGAATGTTCAGCTGATTCAGCAGAAACTTGCAACAGTCATAGAGCCACCCGTGGAAGCCCAAGCTGCATCATCCCCACGACTGTACAAACTGTTCTGAAGTTCTCCCCAGACTTTAAAGGGCTATGGGTTTGTTACCACATGGGTAAAAGTTGGTGGAGACTCTGAATAACTATGCTCTTTAGTAAAAATCACAGTGAAAATCCTTCCACTCCAAGAATCACTTTGATCTACTGCCCATCATCAAGACTCCACAGCCAGGAGCTTATCAGTTCTCAAAGTTCCTCTCTGAAACAGCCAGCCACTGTTTTATATGTGGAGTGTGACCTGTTGTGAAGCTGAAGAGGTGGCCAAAACTGACCAGGTGCACAAGAGAGGGGCCGGTTAGGCTCTTTGTCTTTTGTCCTGCCAGATGGACGTGGCCAAGATACAAGGTAAGAGCTATTTCCTGCAAGAGAAAGCTAGGAACCTCCAGTGATAATCCTTTGTTGGCATGTATAATTTTTGAATATTTTAAACACATATTTAATGAACTCTAAAGCCTTTGTTAAAAAACAGCGGAGTTTTCCTTTAATGAAAATCCACACATCAGGAATCTCAGTGTAGTGATAGTTTATAAACATTTTGCTACACAGCAGAAGCACTGAATTAATCTAAGAGAAGAAAGCATTATGAATTAGAAAAAAATATATGTCAAGAAGAATAAAACTTTTGATTTCTGTTGTAACATTCATTCAGTGTTTCAAGAACAGATGTAGTGTCTGTTCATCACTTAACATAACAGAGCTTCATTTATTGTAACTCTTCTTTCTCTTCAAATAAATACATATATTGTTATATATCCCTCACTTGTTTTGCCACAAGGCACATTTCAAAACAACATGTGCTGTTTCTGACACACCACCATATCAATCTGATTAATAAAGCATGTTCTAAAATAAAATACTACACAGATATCTATTTAGAAGGATGCCCTTGATGTTGTGAACTAAAGAAATCTTTAAACTCAAAGGAAATAAAGGAGAAATTCTGTGTCATTGCAGTCAATCTTAATCTACCGTAGAAGTCAATGTTCTGTACAAGTGCCATCCTAATCTACTTCCAAATATAAACATTGGCTAGACAGCTGAGACATGCAGATTAGTCCTTTGAACAAGAATTATCTGGAAGCACAAACGTAAATTTGTAGCACTTAATATCCATTTTCCAAATCAACTTTTTAATTACATGTGTTTTGCGAATCACATACATGTTTTCATGTATTTGTCATTTTAAGCAATGTAATATTTTAAAATTAAGAGCTGGTTATAGAAACTTTGAATAACAAATAATAAAATTATTCCTAAACCCTTTATACATCTACCAATCACTATATTGTGCAGTTGTCTAATAATTTGTTAAACAATATAGGATTGGTGTCTATTTATTTTATTCAGTGAGAAGAAACAAATCCATTATGAATAGCACAGGAAAAAAATTATAATATACTTTCCTTTTTCTTGTAAAAATATTACTATGTTTGCATTTTTCTGTTGTCTTGTCACTTACTGCTGCAGTTCAGTTTATACATTGCCTGATTCTTGTGCATTTCAATGTGTATGATAGGCACCGCAGCAGCTCTTCCCTCTCTGTAACACAACCCATCTCTAAAGAAGAAAGTTTCATTTGTATTTCAGAGTCCAGCAACTTTCAGGCAGAAGACATCATCACAAACCAATCAGAGTAGCGCTAGCCTGAAGATTTTCTCTCCCTCTCTGCAGAAGCACTAGTTTCTGAATGAATCTTGTAATCCATGAGGTAAGATGTACAGAAGCCACTCACCAGGAAGATGCTGATGGGTGGACAGTAGGAACAATAGCAAACATTTTATGTTGAGGTGGGTGGAAATGAATAATACATGTCTTGGGGAAAACAGTTGGCTCATTCTATTGCAAAGAGGATGAAAAGGGTGGACCTTATTATTTTTTAATCAAGTTAGCATTTCCAATTAAAATCATAATACATAAAAAAGGCATATTGTGATGATTAAGCACTGTGCAAACTACCTAGTGGGAACAAACTATCATTGTTATGGCCTCACATTCAAGAAAGCAGAAATAGCCCAAACACACACACACACACACACACACACACACACACACACACACACACACACACACACACACACACACACACACACACACTTAGTGTTTCTAAACATGCACACATATCATATGGAAACCAAAAGACAAAAGTAAATGCTACCATTCTACAAATACTTTTAATTTGATATTGCTCAGATATACCATTAAATAAATGCATCATTTTAGCTGAACTGCCCTTTCAAATTGCTGTTAATTAAGTAATAGTCCCTGAGAAATCTGTCATTACCAGCAGTTACAAACTGGTTTATTAAGCTGGCCTGAGGCTGTTAATGCTTGAACAAACTGGCTACTAATTGAGATAAGAACTGATTTCAGTGGGATTACTGCCTGTATTTCTAACTGTCTGGCAGCATTTTACTTTTTTAAACTTTCCCTTTTAATTTATATTCCTAGAGCATGGAGGGTCAGAAGAACCATTCCGTGGTGATTTACCACAGAAATCACCAATAGTGGAGAGAAAGCAGATTTTAGTTAGTTTTGTACATTATTAAGTGTTCTTTGCTGAGGACAACAAAACAAGTTACAGTGTTTATACACGCTGTGTCTGATCCAAAGCTCAGTGAAATCAGTGGGAATCTTTTCACTGAATTTAATGGCTCAGACCCTATGATTCCTTTTAAAACAAAGTCAAGGTTTGGGTTTTTCCCCCTCTTGACCCCCATTCACATGATTGCTTATCCTTTGAAACATATGTTATTAGTGTAGTGGTAAATTGTTTCTAGTATGTTCTGAACATAACTTTGACATTTTTTCACAGTAGATGGAATGTCATGGCTAGAACAATTTCCATTATGTACTGTTAAAATGGATAAATTCTGGGAATTCATTCAGGAGCAGGGAAATCTACCATAAAATGATTTGCTCTACAAATATATTTCTTTCCTTTTGCTCAAGAGCACAGTCTAATGAAAAAGCATTGAAGAAAAGTTACCGTTCTCACTGCATTTTAAAAAACATCCACAGGGCAATTTAAAAAGAATTGCCATTTCAGCTATTTCTTAAATAGCCTCTTTCCTTCATAATCATGTAACATATTTCTTTCACCTTCTGACTAGTACTTTGTTTTTTTTAAATAAAGTCACATACTCATTTTGCAAGAATTATGTTTTTAAATGCTTCTCAGAGATATTTTATCTTAACAGGTTCATTTGGGTTGAATTAATGTGGAGTCTTGATTTGCTGAGAGAGAGCAAAAATAGAAAAAGAGAAAAAAGCTAGCTTGTACCCCAATTTCCAAACACACTTCAATTCATTCCCAAATCAATCTTACTGTCACCTTTATCTGTAATAACAGATTAATTCAGATATCTCTAAAACATATATAACAGCAATAGAGTTATCTACTGGCTTAGACAGGCAAAATAGTTTCCCCCGTTCTTCACCAATTCACAATTTGTTTTCATTCCTTCAGTCTCCATTCTCACTTGATTATTCTTTTCTTTTTTTAGGTTCTCATCTCTCTTTTTTCCTATTAAGATTCGTATGGGCTGGTACCTCAGCCAATATGTCTATACATGCCTGAATACACTTGCAGAAAAGCGGGATCTTCTTTTGTTTGGGCCCTGTATGGCTGTATGTTATTCTGCACCGACAGGCAATGGCTTCCCTCTCAATGGGAGCTTTCCAATAATTGCCAGAACAAATTAAACTGGAGTTTATCTGTTCCTTTCCCTTTTCAGTTGGAAAATGGAAGGAACTGATGAACAAGACCAATTTTAACTGGTAACAATACAGTGTAAAAATAGATTGGATATAGCCAATGTGGAATCATGTTGTGGACAACAGTGGCAGAGCAGGCTATTTTCATGGGTGAAGCAGTGTTGCACCAAATGGACTCTGAAATAATCTCTCTAATTCAACAAAGAATTAAAAAAAATAACATGAAAGGTAAAGAACACACTCATTTAAAGCTGTGTAAAATAGTTATGAATAAACAAGCCTTTCCTTTTTTATGTAGCATGTCAGAAAAACAGATTGGACTGGAATGTGTAAGAATGACAGGCTTGGCATATTCAACTTTTTTGTTTTGGAAGAGTAAAATAAATGAAGGTCAGTAAGGTGAGGTTCCAATACCCTTATGTATGCATGCCCGGGGCCTCTGAACTACACTGGGGATGTTCCAGTTGGGAAGATCGTGAATGTTGCAATTCAGCTTTGGAGACTAGAATTCCCATGATACTTTCGGGAGGAGAAAGACTTTTGCTTTGAGATGACGCAGATTGAGCATGCGGTGGGCTCCATCTTGGTGGGGAGCTGAGATTGCTTTGTGGAGCTCTGTGATAAATGAAGCGAGGACGGGGCGGCTGTAGTTCCCTTTGATGGACACCCAGCCAGCCAGTTAGCTATAAAATCCCTATTGGTAGCTGTTCTCTACTTGCTTTACCTATAAAGGGTTAAAAAGTCCCCCAGGTAAAGAAAAACAAAAGTGGACACTTGAGCAAAAGGGCCAATGGGAAGGCCAGAACTTCTAAAAACTGGGACAGAAACTTTCCCTTTGTCTCTTGTTCTCTGGGTTGCAGGGACATGGAGCATCAATACTATAAGCAGGAATGCTGTGTTGGGTCTGAACTGGGTATGAAAAAGTATCTTCCATACCTAGAAGAAATTATTTGCATAGGGAATGTTTTGTTAGTCAGGTTTATTTATTTTGGCTTGTGGATCTCCTCTGTGCTAACACTGATGCTTTTGTTTTCTTATAAGCTTTAAGCTGAACCCCCAAGACAGCTATTTTGGGTGCTTGATTTTTGGAATTGCTGAGCAGGAGGGCTTGGGGTCCCTGAAATTTTTTAAATCAAAACAGGGGTCCTCAAGTTGCTAAAGTTTGAGAACCACTGATCTAAGAGACACGATGTAACTGGTGGATGAGACAAAAAAGTGAGTGCAGGGACCTCTCGGGTGCAGAATATACAATCATAGAGTTGGAGCTCAGGGTGGGGGCAGCATGCAAAAAAAACCCTGTCCCCCCAGGGGCTTCAGGGATGTGCCGGCCGCTTCTGGGAGCCATGTGGAACCAGGGCAAGTACGGAGCCTACCTTAGCCCTGCTGCGCTGCTGGACTTTTAGTGCCTAAAATCTCCCAGTTTGGCTTCAGTAGCCTCCGGGAATGGAGGGAGAGGGAAGAGCTGAGGGAGGAAGAGTTGATCAGTGGGGCCTGTTGACCCCCTGGAGTACCCTTGAGGATCCCCAGGCGTCCCCGGACCCCAGTTTGAGAAATGCACAGAAACTAACACTGTGTGGCTCAACCTATTTGTGATCTTTAGTCACTAGACCCACAACAGTATTCCGGATCTATATCAACGTTTTGGCCTTAATTCTTAAAACTTTCAATGTACTATATCCTAGCTATTTTAGTTTGCCTCTACCTCTGCAATCCAACAGGCCTGATCAAAATCAACAAATTTTCTCCCACTGACTTCAAAGAGTTTTCACATGAGAGTTGTACTCCACTGCAACATTTCAGCTGAAGTATCTTATGATAAAACTAGGTGAGCTAGATTATTTTTTGGAGAGTCTCCAGCTGTTGTACTTGGAGCTCAAGATAAGTCCACGTCTCATTACCATTAAAGCACAATGAAGACATAGGTATTCACTCATGATTTCCCCTAATAATTGCAGCAAATTATTGGATTAATTATTTTTGATGAAAACAGAACTAATTAGGAAGGCAACAACATAGCTCATAATGGGTTAGTTCTCTTAAACAGAATATGTGCTAGTGACTTAGATAGAAAAGACAGTTACCTGTTCCATAACTGGCGCAGCCAGCTCTCCCCACCCTCAGTTCCTTCTTGCTGGAAACTCCGACAGTGGGGAAGGAGGGCGGGTCATAGAATGGACATGAGCAACTCATCTCAAAGAACACCAGTTATGGAACAGGTAATTGTCTTTTCCTCGAGTGCTTGCTCATGTCCATTTCACATTAGGTGACTCCCAGCAGTTCCAGTGGAGGTGGGTAGTAGTTCATGGCTGCGCAGATTGCAATACAGCTCTGCTGAACCCAGTGTCGTCTCTGGCCTGCTGAATGATGGCATAATGAGACATGAACGTGTAGACTGAGGACCATGTTGTGGCTCTACAGATGTCCTGGATCGGGATGTGCACCAGGAAGGCCGCTGAAGACGCTTGCACTCCAGTCGAATGGGCTCTGACAATTGGTGGTGGTGGTATCTTTGCTAGCTCGTAACAGATCTTTATGCAAGACGTGACCCAGTTGGCAGTCCTCTGTAAAGAAACCAGAAGGCCCTTCATCCTAGCTGCCATAGCGATGAAAAGCTTGGTCAATTTATGGAAAGGTTTGGTATGCTCCAAGTAAAAAGCCATGGCCCTCTGGATGTCCAATGTGTGAAGATGCCTCTCCTCGGCAGTCCTGTGCAGCTTGGGAGAGAACACTGGCAGGAATATCTCCTGGCTCTTGTGGAAGGAAGATACCACCTTTGGCAGGAAGGCTGAGTGGGGCGGAAGCTGGACCTTGTCCTTATAAAACACTGTGTAAGTCAGTTCCGAGGTCAAGGCCTTAATCTCAGAGACTCGTCTTGCTGACATCACTGCCACCAGGAAAGTGACCTTCTAGGACAAGTAGGAAAGGAAGCAGGAGCCCAGTGGCTTGAAAGGCAGGCTGGTGAGCCTGGAGAAGACTAGGTTAAGGTCCCACTGAGGGACAGTGGCCCATACCTCGTGTGGCCCCTCAGGAAGCTGACTGTCATGTCATTAGAAAAGACCATCTGACCTTGGATCAGCGGGTGGAACACGGAGATGGCCACAAGGTACACTCTGATGGAAGAATACACCAGATCCTGGTTCCTGAGCTGCAGTAAGTAGTCCAAGATGGACTGCACTGAAGAACGCCAGAGAGAAATGCCACACTTTGATGCCCAGTGGGAAAACCTCATCCACTTGGCCAGGTAAGTTAGTCTCATGGATGGCTTCCTATTTCCCAGGAGGTCCTACTGGACTTCCTCTGAGCAGGTACACTCCTCTGGTTTCAACCATGGAGCATCCACGCCTAGAGGTGTAGAGACTTGAGATTGGGGTGTAGGAGCCAACCATGATCCTGTGACAGTTAGGGAAGGGGCCAGAGAGGGGCAACCACCATGTTCATGAGAGTGTCGAACCAGTGCTGGTGAGGCCACGCAGAGGCGATCAAGACAACCTGTGCCTTGTCTCTCATGATCTTTATTAGGACCTGGCTGACCAGAGGGATTGGAGGGACCGCGTACATCAGACCCTCAGCCCATGACAGGAGGAAGGCTAGGAGCAAAACCAGTGTACTTTCTGTTTCACCTGATGGCAAACAGATCTACTTGGGGAGTTCCCCACCTCAGGAAGATCATGCAGGCCAACCTCTGGGTGAGCAACACCTCATGGTGAGAGGAGAAGTCCCTGCTGAGGTGATCTGCTAGGGCATTCCTGATGCTGGGAGGTGACCAGCTTCCAGATGGCCGTGAGACAGAGAGCCTCTTGGCAGAGAGCCGAGGCATGTGCTCCTCCTTACCTGTTGATGTAGAACATAGAGGCCATATTGTCCGTCAGGACTCTCACCAGTTTGCCCAACAGGTGCAGCAGGAAGACCCCGCTGGCCAATCGGCCCACTCTGAGCTCCTTGACATTTATGTGTAATATTGTCTTCTCCGGGGTCCACGTCCCCTGGGTCCGGAGATGTCTGAAGTGTGCTCTCCAACAGAGGTCCGAAGCGTCTGACACTAGCTCGACAGATGGAGTGGGACTGTCAAACGGGACTCCTTCCAGGACCTTCTCGCCATAGGTCCACCACTGTAGCGAGCTGAGAACTGCCAGAAAAATAGTTACAATGTTTTCTAGGTGGTCTCTGGATTGGGAATAAGTTGATGCCAGCGATTGCTGCAGGGGCCACATGCGGAGCCTGGCATGGCGGACCACATATGTGCAAGCTGCGATGTGGCCTAGCAGGCACAGGCACACCCTGGCCATTGTCAGGAGAAACGCTGACACTTCGTGATGAGGTCCATCAGGGCCTGTAACTTGTCTAATGGCAGGAACACTCTCACTCGGGTTGAGTCAAGCACAGCCCTGATGAATTCTATCCTTTGAATTGGAACTAACGTGGACTTTTTGTGGTTGACCAGTAGTCCCAAGGAGCGGCACATGGCTTGTAGTATAGTGATGTTACGTTGGACCTGAGCCTTGGAGTTGCCTTTGACCAGCCAGTCATCAAGGTATGGGAAAATCTGGTTATCCTGACACCTGAGGTAGGCCACGACTACTGCCATGCACTTGGTGAACACCCTGAGTGCTGTAGCCAGGCTAAATGGAAGGACCACAAGGTTGGTAGTGGGCCGAACCAAACTTAAAACAGAGAAAGTGTCTGTGTCCTGGGAAGATCGCTATGTCTGCTTCTTTCAGGTCGAGGGCAGTATACCAGTCTCCCAGATCCAGGGAGGGGATAATGGAGTCTAGGGAAACTGTAGAAAACTTTAGCTTCCTTAGGGATCTGTTGAGGTCTCACAGGTCCAGGATGTCTCTCATGATCTTTATTAGGACCTGGCTGACCTGAGAGATTGGAGTGCATGCGTACATCAGACCCTCAGCGCATGACAGGACGAAGGCTAGGAGCAAAACCAGTAGTACTTTCTGTTTCACCTGATGGCAAACAGATCTACTTGGGGAGTTCCCCACCTCAGGAAGATCATGCAGGCCATCCTCTGGGTGAGCAACACCTCATGGTGAGAGGAGAAGTCCCTGCTGAGGTGATCTGCTAGGGCATTCCTGATGCTGGGAGGTGACCACTCTTGGCCTTTGGGATCAGAAAATACCAGGAATAGAAATCCTTGTTCCGCCCCCAGCTGTAAGAGTCCCTGAACCTCCTGCTCGAGAAGACTCTGGTGAGAAGGGTCCCTGAAGAGGGATAGGGAGTGGGGATAGGAGGGAGGGTGGAAATATATTGGAGAGTGTAGCTGTAAGCCACCATATTGAGGACCCAGAGGTCCGAAGTTATCGCCAACAATGCCAGGAGGAAAAAAGAATGGCAGTTGCAAAAAATTGAGAAAATCAGATCCAGGAAATAGACTGGTAGGTTGCCCTTGGGCTTACCCTCAAAACAACCTTTTAGCTCCTCGCTTGGAGTGGGTTGAGCCCGACTGGGCGGGAGCGGGTGGCTCGTGCACTGTCTCTAGCCTTTGGGCTTTTTGTGCAGCGGGTCGTACCGAAGCTGGCTCCCTTGCCCCTGAGGAAGTTGTGGTTTGAACCACTTACGTGCCACGCCCAGAATGTAGAGCCCCAGGGTTTTTAGGGTGGTTCGGGAGTCCTTCAGCCCTTGTAATTTATTGTCTGTCTGCTCTGCAAACAGGGCCTGACCATCAAAGGGGAGATCCTGAATCAACTGCTGAGCCTCAGAGGACAACCTGAGAGGAACAGCCAGGACACTCATCGCATGCCATGGTACGGGTAGTGGAGTCTGCTGCATCAGATGCTGCTTGATGGGCCATCCCGGCAGCGGCAATGCCCTCATCGAGGATTTCTTTCCAGGAACTTTCCAGGAGAGGATTCTCGAACTTGGCCGCAGTCTGTCATATATTAAAGTCGTAGTGGCCAAGAAGGGCCTGGTGGTTGGCCACCCTCAACTGGAAGCTAGATAAGGAACACATTTTCCATCCAAACAAATGCAGTGTCCTGAAGTTTTTTTTGGGGGGGGGGGGATAGCTCTGGGTTGCCCCAGCATTCCCTATGGTTCTCTGCCTTAACCACCAGGGAATTTGGGGCAGGATGAGAGTAAAGGTATTCATGCCCCTTAGTTGGGACAAAGTACTTATGTTCTGCCCGTTTGGAAATGAGGGTTCCACGGCACCCACTGGTGGTCCAGTTGGCTGTTCATGGACTTGCTGGGTCTTATCCCCTGCGGCCTCAATCACTGGAGGCAGTTAGGTTGTCAAGGCCACAGGCCTGTCCAAGGCACCCTACAGTGGGCAGGCTAGGAAGGCTGGGTGAACCCCTCCTGGGGTCCGGGGGTACCATGGGGTCGGCCATCAGGCCTGGGGCCATGGGGCATGTTTTGGTACTGAAGATGCAGGTAGCACCGAGGGTCTGGGAGGCTTCCCTGCTGATGTGGAGCTTTGCTCCATACCGGAGCCATATCCAAAGCGATTGCTGCCCAGTGACCCGGATCCACTGGAGCAGGAACTCCGTGCCTGGTGATAATTGCGGTTGTGTCTAGAGGAGGACCAGTCCAAATGGGATGTATGCCTCCATGGGGACCTCGGTGACCAGCAGCGCTTGGCAGATCCACGACGGGAGATCCGAGATCCACGCCTCGTGCTTCGAGACTGGTACCGGGACGAGGAGCAGGACCTGGAGGTATCATGGGCTGGGCACCGGGATGGGATCTCCCCAAATACGGTGACACCCATCTTGTGGATTGTTGGTGGGGCCCATGGCTCCGGTTCTCCAGTCATTCCTGAGATCTGTAATGGCATTGCGGTGACGCGAAGAGCCGGTTCCAACATTCCTGCTGGGGAGCACGTGTCTCCATGGGTCTGTGACAGGTAACTGACAAGGTCCCCCTCAAATCCCGCTGCAGGTGCCCAAGGTCCAGTGACCATAGAGAGCTCCAATGCATCTGCCTCCCTAACTCTGAGGCATGATGACTTCGAGCAGGTGAATGGTAGTGGGATGTCCCCTGCAATGGGGAGATATACCATTGGGGTGAGGGCAGACGGAAAGGTCCCAAGGAGATCTTACCCCAGGTAGGTGTGGGCGACACCAGGAGTGTCAGGATCTCCTGTGCAACCTGGAGTGCTTCAGGCGTCGACGACACCTGAAGCTGATGAAGGCCCGCCTCTGTATCTGGGTTTCCAGGTAAGGAACGCGGTGGGCTGCATTGCTCTATATGAGTCGAGGCCCAACTTCCCGATGGGGGAGATTAGCTGCCTGGCGCAAGTCTTAGTTCGCCTCCAGCCCTGTCCTTCCCCTTGTGGGGAGTAGGAGACCATCCCCTATCAGCCTTCTTCTCTTCTTGGTTGGAGCGATAGATGGGGATCAGTGCCAGCTCGTTGATGGCGTCGGTGGGGCACTAGGCACCAATGCCACAGTGCTGAGTGCCAAGTTGGACCTTTGCTCCGGGGCTCAACTGAGTGACGACTCCATCAGGAGTTTAAAGAACTATAAGATTCAACACTTATCACTTATGTGCCCTTCACCGAGGCACCTGAGACAGCTACTATGCAGATCACTCGTGGGCCTGGGCCATTTGCAGCGATCGCAGGGCTTAAAGCCTGGGGACCAGGGCATACCCAGGACCTCATCTATGTCCCTGGCAGGTCTAACAAAATTCTAGCTACTGCTAAGGGCTAACTCACTCAACTACTAACTATGTACACTAACTTTACAAGAACTCTAGTTCATACGAATGGAGCCTACGCAAATCTAGTAAGAGCAGCAAATGTTCCATGCACCATCATTGGCAGCAAGAAGGAACTGAGGGTGCAGGAAGCCAGAGCTGCCCCTTATACCTCGCCATGAGGGTGCCACTCCAGAGGGCACCAGAGCCACTCCCCTATGGATACTGCTGAGGGAAAACCTTCTGGCACTGGTGCATGTGGTGAGCACACACAACTAATGTGGAATGGACATGAACAAGCGCTCGAAGAAGAATCCGTTTTTAAGTTGATATGTAGATACTTAACAGAGACAGATTTGACTGGTAGCAATGTTTTCCTGGTGTAACTTCAGAGGAGTCAACTGAGATACACAAGGTATGAATTTGACCCATGATATTTTGCCCTTCAACAAAAAGAGCGGTTTAAACATGTATCTATGCCCCTTGTTACTATAGTCTTCATAATCTTTAGTGCATTTAGCCTCCCAACTCCCTTGTGATATTGTGAAATACTATTATCCCCATTTTAGAGGTGAGGAACTGGGGCAGAGAGAGACTAAAAGCCAGATTTTTAGTCACTTAAGTCCTGAAAGATGTAGACAGATACCTAGTGGGATTTTCAAAAGTACCTAGGGACCTCACTCCCACTGAAATCAAATAGCATGGATATAATGCTCTGTTAAATACTATACAATAGATTAAAAAATCATAGAACGTTTATAATTAAATTCAGTAGGAATTTTCCATAAAGGCAGATGTAGAACTTTGTACATTGTATGAAAATCAGAATGAGGACCATTACTGAGAGGTGCTGTGGTCATTCAGTTCCCACTAATTTTAAAGGCAGACACCAAGCACCACACACAAGGTATATAGCATCTCACATGATAGGCCTTATTTCCCCTACATTAAGGAATTCCCATGGAGGAGACATGCAATCCTTGGACTTCAGCTCAGGGAATTTATTCAAATCTTTGTGCTGGAGTTGGGTGCTATGCAGATTACTCCCAGTGGAACAGGATAGCAGTTTGAGGCCCTAAACTCCTGGATGTCTAGATTCATACAGCTTGTGGAACTCCTACTGCCTGTCACCACCATATCTACAACTGTCCTAGTTCTCAATCCCAAAGCAGCACAGCTTTTCCCGGCTCTCACTGGCATGGCCTAGCCTCTTATTGCTGATCCTGAACCTTCCTCTTAGAGAGGCAGAAGTATTTCTTGCAGCAGAAGGGTAGTATTATTTTATAGGGGTAAATTCCCACTGATTTCCAGAAGGATGATGCTGTAGAATGCCTGTTTCCCCCAGACTATCTCCCTTCTGAATATGGTCATTTATCTGAATTTACAGAGCCCCAGGGCATGGTGGAGAGGAGCCTCAGCAGTCTCTGGTACCAGAGGAAGTCATCATTCCCCTTCTGCATGTTTAACAGCTCTTTCCCCCAAGTGTGTTCCATTCTGCTTTGCTAGCATCTATTGTGCCTTTTGCTTCTTCTGCAAAAACAGTATCAAGATAAGAAATAGGATTTAAAATGTGGAGTTGTCTATATTTTGGTAATAATTTCTAATCTAAGAGCAAATAACTGTGCTTCAAAACCAAATATGTCAGTGCGCACACTCCCTCTCGTTTTCTCTTTTAACCATAGGCAAGTCATCAGTCCCTATCCATAAGAAATAGTACTAGAATTAAAGGTCTATTCTACAGTCCTTTCACAGGCAATGCTCCAATTGCATATGTGTTGCATGTAACTATGAAACTGTGATGGCCTTTGTTTTCTGCGTTCTGCATTTTGAATTGCTGCAGCCTATTACAGATAAGACACACACTACTGTCTTCTAGAGATTTTAGTTTTGTTCTTTCCGCTAATCTAAAATAAGTCATTGAGAAAAAGCACTGCCAATGACTGTTCTTTTTGTATTGAAAAACATAACAAAAGGTTCATAGATTCACAGAAGGGGCCATTGAGATCATCTAGTTTGACTTTTACATAACACAGAATTTCCCCAAAATAATTCCTTTTTTAATAAGACCATATCTTTTAGAAAAACATCCAGTCTTGATTTAAAAATGGTCAGTGATAGAGAATCCACCATCGCCATTGGTAAATTGTTCCAATGGTTAATTACCCTAATTGTTAAAAATTAACATCTTATTTCCTGTCAGTTTGACTACCTCAACTTTCAGCCACTGGTTCATGTTATAGCCTTGTTTACTAGATCGAAGAGCCTTTTATCAAATATTTGTTCCCCATGTACGTATTTACAGACTATGATCAAGTCCCCTTTCACCTTCTCTTTGTTAAACTGAATAAATTGAGCTCCTTGAGTCTATCACTATAAATCAGGGTTTCCCCAAACTTGGGATGCCGCTTGTGTAGGGAAAGCCCCTGGCGGGCCAGACCAATTTCTTTACCTGCCCTATCCGCAGGTCCAGCTGATCGCAGCTTCCACTGGCTGTGGTTCGCTGCTCCAGGTCAATGAGAGCTTCTGGAAGCGGCAGCCAGCACATCCCTCGGCCCGCGCTGCTTCCAGCAGCTCCCAATGGCCTGGAGTGGCGAACCGTGACCAGTCGGAGCCACGATCGGCCGAGCCTGCGGACGGGGCAGGTAAACAAACCAGCCTGGCCTGCCAGGGGCTTTGCCTACACAAGCGACATCCCAGGTTTTGGAAACACGGCTATAAGGCATGTTTTCTAATCTTTTAATCATTCTTGTGGCTCTTCTCTGAATCCTTTCCAGTTTATCAATATCCTTGTACTGTGGACACCAAAACTGGACACAATATTCCAGCAGCAGCAGTTGCACCAGTGCAAAATACAGACATAAAATAACCTCTCTACTCCTACTGAAGATTTCCCTGTTTATGCATCCAAGCATCACATTAGTCCTTTTAGCCACTGGGAGAGCTTATGTTCAGCTGATTATCAACCATGATTCTCAAATCTTTATTGCAGTCATTGGTTCCCAGGACAGAATCCCCTGCCATGTAAGTATGGCCTATATTCTTTGTTCCTATATATAACACACATTTAACCATATTAAAAGACAATTGTTTGCTTGAATCCAGTTTACCAAGTATTCAAGATCATTCTACAGCAGGGGTCCATCTTCTTCATTATTTACCATTCCCCCATTTTTTTTGTGTCATCTGCAAACTTTATTAGTGATGATTTAATGTTTTCTTACAGATTATTAGTAAAAATGTTAAATAGCATAGAGCTAAGAACAAAACCCTGCAGGACCACTCTAAATGATACCTGCTCAATGGTGATTCCCTGTTTACAATTATAATTTGAGACCTGTCAGTTAGCCAGTTTTAAATCCATTTCATGTATGCCATGTTAATTTGATATAGTTCTAGTCTTTTAATCAAAACGTCGTGCGGCTCCAAGTCAAATGCTTTACAGAAATGTAGATATATCACATCACCACTTTATCAACCAGACTTGTAATCTTATTTAAAAAAAATATGACATTAGTTTTGCAGTTTCTATTTTCCATAAGCCTACGTTGATTAGCAAGCATTATTTTTTTAATTATTTTATTAATCGAGTACCGTATCAGCCACTCCATAGTCCCAAATAAGGATCTGCAAAACTACTTCATGGCCTTTAACAGAATGTGTTATCATGCTTTCTCGGGTGTGTTAAAAACAAATTTTTGGCCATGATTTGCAAATATAATTAGTAATTATAATTACTGATTTTAGGGCAGGATTTGATTTTTCAGAGGATGAGAGCTCAGCACTTTCTGAAAATCAGGCCCATTGAAGGTATTTCAAGTTGGGCACCTAAGAACCATGACACCAAGAATCACTAGTCACTTTTAAAAATTAGGCTAATAAATCAGTTTAGTTTGTCACAATAGTAGTAAATAGCAGCAGAAAAAAATAGTAATGACTTACTTTTACCCAACTGCTGAATGAGTGGTAAGGAGACATGAGGGATAAGCAGGTCAGCTCTTGATAAGCCAAGTCAGATTGTTGGATTTTTTCCCCTCCATTTGATTTTGCCTTAGTGTGATCTGGACATAAATCATTTGTAATGGCAGTATATTGAGTCACAGTGGTGGCTTGAAGCCAAGTTACTAAAAGAACCTCACTGTTGTGATCTCTACAGGACTGGACTCAATGTGGAATCTGGGGCACTGCTGCTTTGACAATCTCAAACACTGAAATTTTCCCTTTATTTTTGTGAAGACATGTTCACGCTAACATCACAAACAGAAAGCAATTGTTTTGGAATACAACACACAAAAATTAGATTGATTTTTCAAACTAATAAGTGGAAAAAAAGAAGTCAAATCTTAATCTTGTGAAATACTGAGAAAGGCCCTTTGACCTTAAAAAGTTTGTTATAACTTGTGAATCTTCAATGAGCAATTATGTTTCTTAAACATCTCACAACTAAACTAACTATCTAAAAAGAGGCCTGCGGTTTGAGCATTCAGATTTTTAAATGCTTCTGGAGGAAGCAAAATACACTTAGGTTAATTTTTCAGTGAGGTAAATGAGAAATGAATTATGAAAAAAATTAGAAAAGTGCAAGTTTTAAAACCTGATCTCCATGTTCTTCTAAAAATATGAGGAGTCAGCAAAACCACAATGGCAAATCCATTCTAAAAAGACAGTCACCATCACAAACCTGTTGTCCCAGCCTTTTCTAAAGCCTGTACTGCAGAGACTGAGGCCTTGGCTACACTGGAGAGCTGCAGCACTGGTGGTGGGTTTACAGCGCTGAAACTTACTCACCGTCCACATTTGCAAGGCACATACAGCGCTGCATCTCCCTGGCTGCAGCGCTGGCTATACTCCTGCTCTGCCTGGGCTATAACAATTGCAGCGCTGGTGATGCAGCGCTGCTCCGCCAGTTTGGCCACCAAAAGTGCTGTAATTGGCCTCCAGAATATTTGGAGGTATCCCAGAATGCCTGTTCAGCCACTCTGCTCATCAGTTCGCACTCTACTGCCCTAGCCTCAGGTGACCCGCCCTTTAAATGCCCCGGGAATTTTAAAAATCCCCTTCCTGTTTGCTCAGCCAGGTGTGGAGTGCAATCAGAATCTTTCCAGGTGACCATGCCTCCACGTGCCAAATGAGCCCCAGCATGGAGCAATGGCGAGTTGCTGGACCTCATCAGTGTTTGGGGTGAGGAAGCTATGCAGTCACAGCTGTGCTCCAGCTGTAGGAATTATGATACCTATGGGCAGATCTCAGGGGCCATGCTGGAAAGGGGCCATGACCGGGACACGGTGCAGTGCAGGGTTAAAGTAAAGGAGCTGTGGAGTGCCTATTGCAAAGCCCATGAGGAAAACCGCCGCTCCGGTGCTGCCCCCACAACCTGCCGTTTTTACAAGGAGCTGGACGCGATACTTGGGGGTGACCTCACTGCCAATCCAACGACCACGATGGACACTTCAGAGCGGCGGGGGGAAGAAGGAAACCGAGACTGAGTGTACTGAGGTGGAGGGAGACGCCCCGGAGTCCCAAGAGGCATGCAGCCAGGAGCTCTTCTCAAGCCAGGAGGAAGGTAGCCAGTTGCAGGAGCCGGTACTTGGTGAAGGACAAGCAGAAGAACGGGTTCCCAGTAAGCGGCTTTTATTTTCAGGATAGAAATGTTTCGGGAGAGGAGGGAAGGTTAGAACTGTATGCATGCCTAGATGTGGAATAGCGCATTGATGTGGTCTATCACGTCGCGGTAATCGGCCTCGGTAATCTTTTCAAAAGTTTCAGCCAGAGTGTGGGCAATGCGCTCGCGCAAGTTTATAGGGAGAGCCACTGTGGTCCTTGTCCCAGTCAGGCTAACGTGTCCATGCCACTGTGCTGCAAGGGTGGGGGGACCATTGCTGCACACAGGCAAGCTGCATAGGGGCCAGGGCGGAATCCGTATTGCTGTAGAAGACCCTCCCGCTTTTCCCAGGTGACCCGCAGCAGTGAGATATCTTCCAGGATTAACTCCTGTGGAAACTGTTGGGAGAGTGTTCAGTGTAGGTGCCCCCTGCGGCATTTTGCTTTCCCCAAAGCACAGAAGCCCCTGCACATCCCTGAAGCAATCATTCCCCCTTACTCACCATTTCCTGGCTCCTGTGGGTTAGATGCCCTCTGTTTGGTATGGGAAAAGTATGCTAAAGTGAAGACTGTAACTCCTTCACTGTGTGGGAATAGCTGTCTGGGTGAGATTATAAACAATGCATCCTATGTTAATTGTTGCCATTTTTGCCTTTCGAAAAGTGTCCTTGACTACTGGACGGCCCGTATCATCCACTGCTCAGAGGCTACAAAACCTCAGGAAGAAGCCACGAAAAAGCAAAGAAGACATGCTGAAAGCAGTTATGGATCACTCTGCCAGAGAGAAAAAAAAACTGCAGGACTGGAGGGAAAGGGAAAGCAGGCTCCTCCAGAGAAACGCAGCGGCTAAGAAGAAAAGCACAAAGCAGCTGATAAGCATCCTGGCGCGCCAATCGGACTCTATCCAGTCACTCGTAGCCATGCAGGCAGAGTACTACCGTGCCAGCCCCCACCTCCATCCCAAAGCTCTTTCCCTTGTGCCCCAATGTCAGCTCCAAACCCCCTTCCCCAGCATCCAGGTTCTTACCACCACCAGCTGCCCCCAACACCTGTACATTCACCAACCAGCCCGGAGAACTACAACCCTTACCCTCTGCACTCAACCCCCATCACCATGCAGTATAGGCATCCTGAAGTGCAGCAGTCATTGCACAGCACTCCAGACAGGACATATTCAAACCTGTGACTGTACAGTTCACCACCCCACCCCCTTTTAGGTTCCCAAAATGTTGTGTGTCTGTCAAGAAAGTTATTTTCTTTTCAATAAATGAATTCTTGTCTTTGAAAACAGTCTTTATTATTGCAGAAAGTGAAAGATACCATAGCCCAGGAAAGAAACATGCACTGCAAATCATTTTAGGAAAAACAGATTCCTACTATGTAACCACTGCACTTCACTCCCGTGCAAGGCACCAAACATTACTGTTGGTTTTCAGCCTCAAATTCCCCCCTCAGGGCATCCCTAATCCTTGTAGCCCTGTGCTGGGCCTCTCTAGTAGCCCTGCTCTCTGGCTGTGCAAATTCAGCCTCCAGGCATTGAACCTCGGAGGTCCATTCCTGACTGAATGTTTCACCCTTCCCTTCACAAATATTATTATAACCGCAGGGATGCTGCTTTCCCCCAAGTCTAGCTTCCCATACAGAGATCTCCAGCGCCCTTTTAAATGGCCAAAAGCACACTCCACAGTCATTCTGCACCGGCTCAGCCTGTAGTTGAACCGGTCCTTGCTCCTGTCAAGCTTCCCTGTATACGGTTTCATGAGCCAAGGCATTAATGGGTAAGCGGGGTCTCCAAGGATCACAATGGGCATTTCGACGTCCCCTACTGTGATCTTCCAGTCTGGGAAAAAAAGTCCCGGCCTGCAGCTTCCTGAACAGGCCACTGTTCCAAAAGATGCGTGCATCATGCACCTTTCCAGGCCAGCCTGTGTTAATGTCAATGAAACGCCCACCGTGATCCACAAGTGCCTGGAGAACCATAGAGAAATAACCCTTCTGATTAATGTACTCGGATGCCAGGTGGGGTAGTGCCAGAATAGGAATATGCATCCCATCTATCGTGCCTCCACAGTTAAGGAAACCCATTTGTGCAAAGCCATCCAGAATGTCCTTCACATTCCCCAGAATCACGGTTCTTCTTAGCAGGATGCGATTAATGGCCCTGCAAACTTGCATCAACACGATTCCAACGGTCGACTTTCCCATTCCAACCTGGTTCGTGACTGATTGGTAGCTGTCTGGAGTTGCCAGCTTCCATATTGCAATAGCCACCCGCTTCTCCACTGGCAGGGCAGCTCTCAATCTCGTATCCTTGCGCTGCAGGGTGGGGGCGAGCTCCACCCAAAGTCCCATGAAAGTGTCTTTTCTCAACTGAAAGTTCTGCAGCCACTGCTTGTCATCCCAGACTTCCATGACGATGTGATCCCACCACTCTGTGCTTGTTTCCCGAGCCCAAAAGTGGTGTTCCACGGTGCTGAGCATTTCCGTGAATGCCACAAGCAATTTAGTGTCACATGCGTCAGGCGACCCAATATCATCGTCGGACTCCTCACTGTCACTTTGGAGCTGAAGGAAGAGCTCAACTGCCAAACGTGATGTGCTGGTGACACTCATCAGCAAAGTCCTCAGCAGCTCTGGCTCCATTTCCCACAGAAATTGCACTGCACAGAAACCGCTGGGAGACTCACAATGGCGCCAAATGTGGACAGAAAAACTGTGGCTGCTGGGATGTGAAGCGATGCACCACTGGGCATTGCGACAGTAAGCGGAATGACCCGCACCCTTCCGTCCCCTTCCCACAACCCAGGGCGCCAAAATGGGACGAGGTGCTCTGTCGGATAGCTGCCCACAATGCACCACTCCAAACAGCGCTGCAAATGCTGCAAATATGGCCACACTGCAGTGCTGGTAGCTGTCAGTGTGGCCACACTGCAGCGCTTTCCCTACACAGCTGTATGAAGACAGCTGTAACTCCCAGTGCTGTACAGCTGTAAGTGTAGCCATGGCCTAAGTTCTACCATCCCCTTGCTTTCTGTTTCATCATCCTCTTTGATCAGATATGGTCTAGTTACAATCTAATGGGCAAATTCTCACTCTGAAGATGAGTATTTCTAGAGTCTAAGAGGACTCGGTTTCCTTCTAAAAAATCTCATTGATGTCAACAGAAGTTGCACTCCTGCAAACAAAAGAAGGATTGAGCATCTCGGGTCAAATTCTGCCATTATTTACATTCAAGAAAGCCCATTGACCTCAGTGGGATTTCTATCTGAGTTTAAACGAGAATAGACTTTTGCCAGTAGGCTTAATTTGGATTACATAGGTCAAATTGGAAGACTCATCCCTTGTCTTCACATAACAATTGCACAGTGCCTAAGGTAAATACATATAGAAAAGAAACAAACACTTTACAGAGACATTGTTGCATTATAATCTTATGTAAATATGAAGCTAAGGCTGAGTTTTAAAGAGATTGCAGACAGTAGCTTTGAATCTCTGGAACTGAAGAAAATGCAGAGTCCCTATCTGCCCTGTCTCACTCTGCGAATAGGAAGAATTGACAGACCTTCCCCCAACTTGAGAACTCCTTTCAGGGCCACAGCAACGTAGGACTGGTCTTACTGGGTTAGTCAATTGGTCTGTCTAGTCCACTGCCTTAAACAGTGAGCTCTTTCAAAAGAAGGCAAAAGCACCCAGTCAGTTATGCAGTAGCATATAGGGAAAGGGGAGGGAGAGGGGGAAACCTTTCCTGACCTCTTAGGTGATCAGCCAAATACCCTGAAGGATTAGAATAGATTAGCCCTTTTATTATATCTTAATTTGTGTAGGTACAAATGTTGTTACTGATCACAGGGTTATCCCAAATGATGGGTTCTGCTTTCATAAATTAGGCATCCTAATTCACCTGTTCAAATTATTAAGGGCCTTTTTCCATATTTATTGGTATGCAGACAAAAGAGACAGATCCTACCCCATTGTTCACTAGGGCTTTTAAAGGTGTTTACCTTATATATGCACAGGACACAGAGTAGTGGTAACATATTCCAAATAATGTTTTAGCTGTTACAGTTTTCCTTCTACAGTAGTCTAACCATTTTTTCTTCTGATTAAACAAACCCACAGCAACCAGGTAAAAATGTTCATGCTTTTAAATATATTCATATAGTGATGCCATCTTATACTATGATTCCCATCAGCTTTCAAAAGCTAATGAAGGTCAGGCTGGGCTCACTACTTGGATGAGAGATTTCCAAAAAACACCTACTTGTAGCACCTTAGAGACTAACAAATTTATTTCATCATAAGCTTTTGTGGGCTACATCTGAAGAAGTGAGCTGTAGCCCACGAAAGTTTATGCTGAAATACATTTGTTAGTCTCTAAGGTGCCACAAGTACTCCTGTTCTTTTTGCAAAAAACACCTAGGTGCTACAGAAATTTTTGCTGATGGTGGTGCTCTTCCTTTTGAATAAGACATGAAGTTGAGGTCCTGATTACATGTGGCTATTAAAAGATACAGAGACCCTTTTTAGAAGAGCAGGGATATTATCCTTAGTGTCCTGGCCAAATTCCAATGCTGGTAATTACATTTGGAAAGCACTGTGTAAATCTGCAGCACTATATGCACAATTTTTAATACTACTTTCTGCCTAGCCTATCTAAATTCCCCCTGCGGTTTTAATTGTGTATGGTATTCTTCTTCAGTTCCAGTCCTAAACTGTTTTAGTGTGTTTGCATACACAATTTAACAGCTGCTGTGCTTTAATCCAGATGTAACTGGATTTCAGTCATGAGTGAAGTGATTCTTGTGTATACAAAGTCTATAAAGTACTTCAAGATTAATGGCATGTTATAAAAGTTAATTATTAATCATCAGTATTATTACACATACTAATATGTTTTCCTCATACTATAACAGATCTAGCTGAGATGTAAGCACATTAAAGAATTACTATTTTTTATTTACATTTGCCACAGAACTAAGTGAATTTTACCAAAGACACAGAGCAGGATCAAATTTTATGAATGTAAAATCCCTTTATTACATGGGGATGATTTTGGAGAAGAGATGAACAAAGAGTTCACAAAATATGCCTCATTTCAAGCTGAGGTCTTTGCATGAGATACTGCACAGTACAAAGTCAGCCAGTAAGGCACACTACAACTGGGAGGACAACAGTATTTGAAATTTCTATTGAACCCACAGCTTCCTAACAGAGTGTTCACAACTAGCCTCTAGGCTGTCAAGTTTGATTAACTACTACTAGCACCAGCAAAAATGGTAGCTAGCATATTTTTGTAGCTAAATATTTTCAGGTTTACAAGGCTTCGTTGACTCTAAATATAAAGATCCCTATACAACTTTATGATGCTATCAAAAACCAGCAGTAATGCTTAATGGCTCTCTTAGATGTAACCACACACTTAGGAGTTATCTTGGTATAATTATAGGAAAAATACATTAAGAAATAAAGCTGTTAAAAATACTCAAAATCAGAAGGCAACTTGGAAATGGGGCCATGCATCTCTGGTAAAGACATCCAAATTTACACAAACAAGTTATCTTAAATAGCAGCAGCAATAAAAAGGTAGTGGGATTAAATTATTATGAATGATTGCTTTTTTTTTTTAAATCTCTGCCACCAGATGCCATTAACAGGAAATGACTGGATGACAGTAGTGTAATTCATTTGAATTACTAAAATAACTGAGGATAACACAAAGAGCTGAACAGGAGATGCACTTCAAGAGCAGAGACTAAAATTTCCAAAGTTGAATGCAGTAACTTAGGCACTTCAATTCATATTAATGCACCTAAATGAGTGATGTGATTTTTCAAAGGTGCTGAACATCAGTGGTTCCCACTGAAGTTGATGAAAGCTGTTGGCATTCAGCCCCTCTGAAAATCATGCCACTTCGTTTAGGCACCAAAATCAGTACAAACTTCCACACCGGTAAATGATTCTGATACAATACTTGTTTCACCCCGCCACTGCACCAATTAAAGTTCCAGTGACAGTACCCCATTTGCTATATGTCATACAATGAGAGTCAGAAACTCTGCCAATTGGCTGACTGCATCCAGGGGCTATAGTCTTGTGTCTGTAGTGCACTGGAGGAAAGGGGGGTGTAAAGGGAAAAAGGATATCAGACAGGGAAAGTTCACACTAAGAGTTAGAAGAGAGAAAGCAAAGATCCTGCCAGAAGGAAGAGCAGGGAAGGTCAGAATTTTTGTGTACATTTTGGTTCTATCTTCACAGGCAAAAAGGTGTGTAAGTTATTTTGGCTCAATCAAGTTATCTTAATATGATTGAAAAGCCCCTGAAAATGCAGATGAACCTGTCTGAAGCTGCATTAGCTGGCAATGATGTAGCCCGTGAGAAGCCAGTTGGGTTTAGCATACCCTGTTAAGTGGAAAAACATGGACATTGTTCTGAACAGCTAACTTATACAGATAATTTGTCTTTTCACACAAGGCCTGCTCTAGCCTTCTCATCCCTGTTCTCCACCTCCCCAAGGAGACTCTAACCCCTACCTCACCATCTTCTCACCATGGCAGTCTCCTGCCTCTGCCCAGGTTCTCCAATCCTCCCAAGCAGGCTGTAGCCAATTCCTCCCCCTCGCTCCAGACCTTGGCTTCAAGTTCTCTCCCCAAGGTGAAGCTCCAGCAGCTGCCCCTCAACTCCCAAGCCTCATCTCTCATCAACCTGCCTCCCACAATTGTAAACTTTTCAGAGCAGGGACCGTCATTGACTATATGGGTGTACACAGAGCTGGCACTGGGCATAAGCAGACTAAGCAATTTCTTAGTGAACTGAGCAGGTCAAGAGGGGCCTATTCATTATTAGTATGTGTTATGTGGACCCTGCCCCCAAAATATTCCTGGTTAGGGCCCCCAGTAGACTAGCACTGCCTCTGGTTGTACAATGCCTCACACAATGGGACTCCCTGATCTTGAACAGAGTCTGTATTGTGCTGCTAGAATACAAATAAACAACAACAGTTATCACACAGAGATATATGAGCCACTGCAGTATTTCCCTTTGCGTACAGATGATAACCGAGGTATCTTCGATATCCCTGATGAGTACTGTCTGTAACCTTTTCAAGGGTGACAGCTATATTGAACAGTTTGAATCATTACCCATGAAAAAGACACCCTATGGTCAGATGCGGTTTTCTAGCATCTTCATTTCCAGTTTAAACCATATTAATGATTTGCTGAGTTAGAGAATCTGTTGAAAAAAATAATTTGCCACTTCCAGCTGCTGTTGCCTTAGGGGCTTGTGCTACAAAGGGCTGAGCACTTTCTACTCCCATTGTAATCGACAGAGCTGACTGAATGGCTTGGAGTTGAGGATTTTCTGCCTCTCAGAGGATCTGCCTATTATACTGCAACTTCCTGCACAGCAATGGAGGAAAGATAATACGAAGTGCCTAATAAATGAAATATAAAGAAACCAATTAATCCTGATTAAATGTTGCTATTTTGTCATTTGCAAAAACAGCATTTTTTAATTCATCAGATACAAAAGAGCAACAGAGAAACAAAGAGTTAGCCAGGGTGGAGCGGGGAGAATATGTTGGGGAGAGGAGACAGAGAGACAGACTGACAGACAGAAGAAAAAAAAATTAAAGCTATAAAGCAGCTTACAACATTGCAGGTTCTCTTCACAGATGTACAAATTAGTATTCGACAGGAAAAGAAATATTCTCCTCAAATAGGAACAGAATATAGGCTTAATTATATCTCTGTGCTTTAGTAGGAAATCACTTAGGTGATGGACCACATGTATTATTTTCATGAAATTCTTCTGTATTATTAACATTCTGGATTAAGGTCAAGCCTGGGTGGACCTAAACCCCATTCATCCACAAGACAGATCCCAAATCAATATGCCTTTTCTGTTCTCCTGTGTTTTCAGCATGACAGACAGAGTAAAAAAGTGGTTAGAGAAAAGAAGTGCATGCCACAGTGCCTACACAGAGTGGTACATAATGGAATGAAATGGAATTTGGAAGCATTTTTTTACTGAGCATCTTTAAGTCTGTCACTGAAAGTAACACAACAGAGATAACTACAATTGATCACAGATACCACTATTCATCTTTTAAGGAGAAAGTAACCCCAAATCATTACAAAAAACTGACTCTGACACCTAATTCCATGAAATTCAAATTAACATCCTGAGATGATCTAAGGAGGTCCAGTCAGCTTGGTTTCTCTCTGTAAGTTGTTCGTGTCTACATATTAGTAGCCATATCTTGTATTCTGTTGCATCTGTGCAACTCCATTGACTCCACAGCATGGTAGTGCAATGGTGATAGGGGCCATATAAATTAAATTAAATATGATCAGATACAGTAGAAATATTCAAGCTACCATAAAGTAAACAAAATGAATAATAATCATGACAACACAACCTGACTGAGAATAGAACTTGGACCTCAACTTTCATAATATTTTGAAGACCAGACCATTCTCAGAACAAATGAGGTCGGCTGGAAAGAGATTAGGTAGGACTCTTACATGATAAAAATAGTTATTTGGGAAGAACATCAGAAATGTTGAGGCTAGTACCCGGGGTTCCTCAGCATATTGTTCCTTTCAGATATTTTCACTTCCACTCAATATTTCCCCAGTTATCTTTGATAAACCACCCTCTTCTCTTTAATTAAAGACGTTGGCAGGTATACTTTGCTTCAGTTTATTCCACAGGCTTTGTTATAATCTCCTTTTACAATTTTCCGTTCTTGAGGAGTGGAAAAATTATTTCATAAATCCTTGTGAAGAGGACTCTCTGGCTATCTCTCATAATTATGTTGGATATTCCTGTGAATCCGTGCAGAATCGAAACATCACTCAAACATGCCATCTTTTAGCAAACTGATGCAAGTCATCTGGAACTAGAGTCTGACATCCTTTCTGAATAGCACGTTGGTCCATGAGCAGACCCACTGGTGTCAATGGTACAATAGCTTGAAGTCACTGGGACTACTTCTGGAGGATGGTGCTATTCAGCTGGGGCAAGGAGATCAGAATCTGGGCACTAGTAATGGAGCATATTCAGTGGAAAGTCTGAAAAGAAAAAAAAAAACCTTTAGGCTAAGACCACACCAAGTGAACTTATTCATCAAGCACCAATTTGTGCCCAGTTTACTCATGTTAAGTAGCACCTTCATTAGTAGTTCTATTGATTTCAAAGGGACCTCTTGCACAACAAGGTACTCCTCACCATGAATAAGGGTGCCAGAAACTGTCCCCAAGTGCAGAGAAGTCCCCTGATCATTAGAACGGGTCAAACAATGTCCAGTGACTTTGTTATTCAACTAATTTCTGTGTTTTTCCTTGAATAATTTATTCAAACACTTTTTTCCTGCTATTTTATCAGCTCTGTCAGTCAGAAATTGTACAGTATGTCCCTGCTACTGTCAACAAACAGCAAACCAGCCCCGATATCAGCATATCTGGGGCACAATGTACAATATGACGAGGGGCACCAGGTCCCAATGCTATCATTTTTAATGCTCTTTGCATCTGCCATTGGTATGAAGGACTTACATTAGATTTGAATCCCTCTTCCACAAACACACCTTTTCCCACTATCTGATCAGGTTTTTTTCTTTAAGTTTCTATCACTGCTGAACTTTCCCTCTCCCCTCTTTTGCTCCTGTTTTTTAGAATGCTCATTAGTAGCCTGGCTTATCTTTGCAAACTACTGGAAGTCACATTCTGTGCATTCAGACAGAAATGGGTGCAGGGAGTCTAGCTGCAGGTTAGAAACACAGACATTGTACAGGAAGCAGGTCTGTTGTCTCATCACCTGGTAACAGTCTCAATAAAGAAATGCCCGCTTTTATGAGGGGCTCTGAATGTGTTTGGCTTTAATTAAGTCCAACAAAGGCATGTCTGGACTCAATAGGCTTGTATTTTAGATACTAAGGTAAGGAGAGAGAGCATTATCTCATTCTGTGCATGAAAACAAGGATTCAGGAATGAACTGCAGAATTAAGAACTGAAAGGGAAAAAATGCAATTCAATTAAACGACAATAATACAAGGAATCAATGGCTTTATGTGGTGTTTAATGATGATACTGTTTTCATTTCATTATACATGAGTCATAGCCAGCTTTGCCTTGGTTTAATTTTATTCCTTATAGAGTAAACTGAGGCATGAAATTTTGCAGCAGCAACATCTGTTTAAAGAGGTTTATTTTAGACTATCATAAATTGATCCTGAGGAATGAAATCAACCTTTTCCCAAATCCAATGTTCTAGCTTGTTTAACTTTGATATTCTTGATTGAAAAAGATGAAAAAAAAAATCAAAGATTTTTTTTCTTTCCTGACTAGGAAAGAAAGCCAGATGGGTTTGTGGATACACATCTTGTGATCTGAGCCCAACAATGAGGTGTTTCAGTTTTAACATTTTTGGATTGCACAGTAAATGCTAGATCAGTCTTCCTCTATAAGAAAAGAAAGGAAAAGGGGAAGGCAAAAGAATAAAAGGAAGTAGAACAGGAAGGAACGACTGTCACAAGATTGATGTTATCTATCTTTAGATGTTTTCTCGGCAATACACCTGTTTTTGAGTACCATCCTTGACATCCTACTCTGTGTTTAGGGCTTAGGTGAAAGAGATTTGGCAGGCGACTATTTGTGCCAGGAGGGTTTAACAGAATGGTGTATAGGCAAAGATTTTGGGAGAAGATGTGTGCAGCAGGATTTTGACAAATGGGAAAATGTTTGGGGTCTCTGCTTGGGACCTGTTACTCTACAACCAAGTGTCCCTCATGAGTTCTTGTCTCTCTGCTTCCCCTCTCTCCAGCAGCTGCTTGTTTTTTTGACACCTCCCTCTTTATCTTATGGTAAAAATGGTAAAAATTCAGGACCTAGCTATGTTTGTGATGGGTAGAGCTGGTTGGAATTTTTCATCCAAAATTTTTTTGTAAAAATATCAGCATTGACAAATTGATAACTTTTGCAGTGAATGGTTGGCGACAGCAAATTTCTCAACAATTTTTTTTGAAAATGCTTCCAAATCATTGAAACATCACATTTCAACATTTTAAAAACAAAAGTCCAGTTTTCTGGTTTGGATGACTTATTTAGAACTCTAAGCTAATTAGAGTTAAAAAATTAAACAATGCTCAAACTCAGAATGTTTTGATTTATAAGTTTTTTTTCTTTCCTCAGATTTTAAGTTCATGAACAATGTAGAGATCTCAATTTTATGTCCTTATTCGGGATTGGAAAATTTTCCAGAATCTCAAATTTAACAAGATGAGAAAACTACCCAACTATAGTGATGGGTTATGATGGTGCCATAATTTTATGGTCACTCTGAAGTCCGGGGCTCTGCAAATCCTGGTGTGCTCCAGAACAGAAGTTGTGGAGTGCCACAAACTTCATAGTGAACACAACTGAATTTTCAGGAGGGAGGCAGACACAGTGTAGGCTAGCAAAAAAACAATTGAGGCCTGAATTTAACAGTAAGGTTGTGGAAATGTATGGAGCCCCTTAAATCCATGCCCTTATTTGTACTAGAGGGAAAGGGCTCCAAGCACTATGCCGCTGAACTTCAGCATGCAGTGACTGCTCTCCATGATTATGTGGTGCTCTCTATCGCTACTATGCATGAGCCATACAGAGGTTGATATTTCAGGAGCAGAGGTATTGGCTTGACTATTACTCATTCCCTAATCTGCTATCCTAGGTAGTTGCCTCAGATGGCTATCCTTAATGGCAGGGATTGGAAATTATGATATCACACTAAGCTGCTGAAATGAGGAGCCTCAAATGGCTCAACAGTGACTTCCTCACCTGACTAATGTCAGCTTGATTCCATAATGTTCTCCCCTAATCAAAGAATGGTAACCGTGAAGTTGGATCAATGTGAGGGGAGTATGTCAGAGGAAAAGACAGATCTTCAGAGTTTTGCAGATGTTCCCTTTGGAAGCTAATTAATTGTTAAACACACTAAAGCTGTACAATTCTGTTGATTAAGTCCTGCAAAAATAAATAAATATTTAAAATAGCATCCTTAGATGCTAACCCACAAAGGTTCTGGCAGAACAGCCCTGCAGGCTAATCATGAGTTTTAAAGGGCAGTATTATTCTTAAAAGTACCACTTCTGAAAAAGTCACATTGTAGGATCCATGTTTATCATCTCATACTGATTTCTGTATAAACTGTGTTCAGCTCACAAAGTGAAATATATGTTTGCCTCCTGACTGCCAGCCCTGCAAACTCCACAAAGACTGTGAATGGCAATCTGTTTGATACATCACCAGTTACAAGGAGCCAGCTGGCTAAATTATGCCTTTGATGGCATTGGTGCAACCACATTGTCTTCAATGGGCTTGCACAGGGTGTAACTGATTGGATGTTGGTAAAAGAATTCAGCTCATGATGCCCAAAATGGAACAGATTCCTCATCTCACTCTCTTAATTCACTCAGCAGGGCTAACAGGAGGAAAACACACAGATTTATTTTTGTCATGCTTGGCAAAAGCAACTTTGAATTTCCACAAAGATCTGTTGAATAAGAAGCTGTCAGTTTTACAAGGTAACCTTTCAGAGTAGAATCATATTTGAAGGGGAAATTCCATCTCTTTGGGGCTGCTGAATGCCTCATGAAGAATTTTTCTTCTTCATCAGAGTGGATGTAGTGACCATGATGTAGGGCCCTCAGTCTCTTGGGATCATCATAAGGGTTCTGTGTTTACTATGCTCTGGAACCCTTTCCTAAATATCTTAACACAGGTTCTTCCTCAGCTGACTGATTGTCACAAGATAGGGAAGAATCTTAAAGGGGCTTCAGATAGATAGTTGTTGCTTGGTTCTTCTCATGACTGACAGGTCTTTTTTTTCTGAGAAAAGCCACAGAACATATTTGGAGAGCTCCTAGCCTCCATTTCCCTTCACATTGTGTGTATGATGATAATGATAGCAACAAGTGGCCATTGGTAAATACCAGCCTTTTACCCCAAGCATTCCCAAAGTTGTTTTTGTTACCTTTGTCACAGTTTCAGGGTAATTCTCTCCCTCCATGGTCCACTGCAGGACTTCCCAGTCAGATCTCAAGTCTCTTGCCATCACATATCTCTGGGCATGGACTCTTGTCCCACTCCCTTCTGATTAGGCGTTTTAAGGCTACACTGTAATATTCCCAGCAAACCAGTCTGCCTAAAGGCCAGCACCTGTGTGCTGCATTCTGAAAATATGCTTATGACATATATGACATAACTGGAATATATTTTATGCTACATATGCCATGTAACATATCTCTGCAAATGTTATGATCTACTGAATATATTCATCCTATTTGTATGCATGTATCATTTTTGTATTTGAAGTTATGAATATTGGCGATGTACTTATTTGATTTTAAGTCGCCTTAGTAAGGCATTTGGTCAGCTTCTTAAGAAAGGAATTTGCAAGTTAAGTGTCCAATCAAGAAACACTTGACAGACAATGGAAACTTGGAAGACTCCAATCCACATAAGCAGTCTACCTGGAGACATTCAAGGTAGCATATGAACAATGGCTGCCACCTGTAAAGTTCTGAGTCATGCATGGACATGTGACTTACCCACGTGACTCCAAAACTCCAGCTTGCAGCTGGATTCTGCATAGGAGAGAGGAGGGTGTCTCCACCCACAAGAGAAAATTTATTTAAGCCCCTGGGAGACACTCCATTTTGTTTTCAGCTGGCTCAAGAGATAGTCTCTCCACCCCTAAAGGATACCTGAAAGAACTGGAACAAAGGACAGTAACCACAGGGGTGTGAATGATTGCTGGACCCAGACTAGAAAAGGAGGCTAGCATGTAAAATAAGCTTACTGGAACATCTCTGAGGGTGAGATTTCATCTGTAATCACTTTCTTATTGTATTAGGTTTAGACTTGTGTGTTTTATTTTATTTTTGCTTGATAATTCACTTTGTTCTGTCTGTTATTGTTATTACTTGGAACCACTTAAATCCTACTTTTTGTATTTAATAAAATCACTTTTTACTTATTAATTAACCCAGAGTATATATTAATATCTCAGAGGTGGGGGGGGGCAAACAGCTGTGCATATCTTTCTATCAGTGTTATAGAGAGCAAACAATATATGAGTTTACCCTGTACAAGCTTTATACAGGGTAAAATGGATTTATTTGGGGTTTGGACCCCATTGAGAATTGGGCATCTGAGTGTTGGAGACAGGAACACTTCTTAAGTTGTTTTCAGTTAAGCTTGCAGTTTTGGGGGGTGTGGGTCAGACCTGGGTCTGTGTTTGCAGTAGGCTAGCATGTCTGGCTCAAACCAGCCAGGGCACTGAAGTCCCAAGCTGCCAGGGAAAACGGCCTCAGAGGTAGTCTCAGCACATCAGTTGGCAGTTCCCCAGGGGTTTTTTGTGATCCAACCTGTCACAGACACAATCATACATAATCCAGTCATAGATTTAATACAATATGCTCTCCAAAGTTACTGCATGTAATTTTTTTTTAAATTGGAGATATACCAATCTCCTAGAACTGGAAGGGACCTTGACAGGTCATCAGGTCCAGCCCCCTGCCTTCCCTAGCAGGACCAATTTTTGCCCCAGATCCCTAAGTGGCCCCCTCAAGGATTGAGCTCACAACTCTGGGTTTAGCAGACCAATTCTCAAACCACTGAGTTCACCAGAGCAGGTTGGTCCAGTGTTTAGGGCACTAGCCTACTATTCAGAGAACTGAGTTCACTTCCTTATCCTGTCACGAGTTTAGTGTGTGACCTCAGGCAGGTCACATAGCCTTTCTGTGCCTCAGTTTACCATCTGTAAAATGGGGGTAATTGCACTGCCCTACCTCCCAGGGGTGTAGTGAGGATAAATACATCATCAGGCACCCAGATACTATGGTGACTGGCACCAGAAGCTGTTCTTCCACATTTACAGTTACACCAAGCACAGAATGGGTGGGGATTTATGATGTAACAAGCAAGAGAGGAGGGAAAGAACTGATTTGTCTGAATTCTTCACCCACATAGTTGCTTTCCAACTTTTGACCCACAGAGCTGTTTGTCCCCCATCTCTAATCAGCTTCTGCAACAGGACAACCTTGCCTCTGAATAGCATCTGACGACTCATGCAGCCAGAATCTGTTGCTTTTGATGCCCTGGACAGCCCAGAGGGTCACAGATATTTTCTTCTGAATATGCTTGAATGATTAAGTAGTCGATCAGACTTTTGTGTAGATTGTATTGCTTTAAATACACAGGAACAAATTTTTTCTTTTGTATTTTTGTAAGCAGAGAGGGGTTTGAAAACTAGAGAGATGTTATGCTTGAAATAAAAGACTAAATTCATCTTGAATATACAGTATTACTTTCTTTTGCTTACAAGAAGTTACATGTTGCAAGATTCTAAGTATAATCAGATAGCTGCAATATGTTAATAGCTTCAATCTGTGTATGTGAGAGTAGGAAAGTGTGGAAGAAAGCAAACAGCATTGTTGTGCTTGTAATAATAGTACTGTAGTCTGCAGATAAGTGAGAAAAATACCATTTTATTGAAAGTAAGAGATTCAACTAAACTACCTGGAATTAAACTCCACAAGTGGGATGCAAAGGAAGAAAAACAGCTGTCTATTTCCACAATAATTCCACTAGTACCAATGCTCTCCAGAGTGATAACTAGTTACAGACAATGAAGTATCACGACATACTAGAAGTGGGCTTTGAAGTGGATTTGGATGTGGATGTGGATTTGAATTTCCCCAAACTTCAGATTATAATTTAGCAATTTGCCCTGAGTAAGGGGAGTGCATAGTTGTACTTGACACACAGGAGCAGACAAGGGAATGAATTTTGACTTTGACACACACAATTCCTTTCCTGCTTCCTTCTTTGTTATGGGTGAGGATTATGCTGCTTAGCCCTTTTTGTGCTTGGGCCAGCTAGTATGACTACCTGCCCCTTTCCAACCATTCCCCATTGGTTCAGAGTCGGGTATCAGATGAGCAACCCCAACTCTCCTCCCCATGGTTAGATTCAGAATTTGATCAGAGCTGAACAGGGAAGTAAGGTGGGGAGGAAGGGAGAAGAATAGACTGTAAGAATCCAAATGAGATTTTCAAAGAGGCCCTAGAGGAGTTAATTAGGTGCTCAATGCTCACTGAAAGTCTAAGGGAGTTGGGTGCTCTAGGACTTGGCTATACTAGAAAGCTGCATAGCCTTAACCAATGCCATAGTTCATGTGGTACAACCTTCCCTCCCCCTTTAGTGTGGATGCAGTGGTATCAGTAGAATGATGCTTTATATTAGCATAGCTATTTCCATATGGGAAGGAGAATAAGCTACACTGGTATAAGCACTTTTAAACTGATATAATTGCATCCACACTAGGGTCTGGTCTATACTGGGGTGGGTGGGGTCAATACTGTAGCTGAAGTTGACGTATCTTATTTCGACTTACCTCCCGTCCTCACAGCGCGGGATCGATGGCCGCGGCTCCTCCGTCGACTCCGCTACCGCTGCTCACTCTGGTGGAGTTCTGGAGTCTACAGGAGCATGTTCGGGGATCGATATATCGCATCTAGATGAGATGCAATATATTGATCCCCAGTAAATCAATCACTACCCACCGATATGGCAGGTAGTCTCGACATACCCTAGGACTTTTATCAGTATAATTATTTCCCTAAAACATCCCATTCCTAACTGTCATAGTTATGTCACTAGAACTTTTAAGTGCAGCCCAGGCTCAACTCCCTTACGAGCCTTTGAAAATCTCAGTCCTAGCCATCTGTGATTTTCAGTTAAAGAGGTGAGTGCGGTGGGTATTTGATTTGGTTCGTTATAGAGCAGTCAAACACAAAATTCAGATCAGGAAATTCTAAAAATTTTGGTGTGTATCTACTTTGGCCTAACTTATTTTGTAATCAACTCTATTAAATTTCTACCCCAAATATTGGTATTATAGCATCATTGTCTATCCTGAGAAATACTGTTTGAGCATTTTCATTTCTTGTACGTTTTTATTAACTATTGTTGTTACATTAACGACAAAATACTTTTCATGATTGGATAAAAGGCAGCCATTCAATGACTAAGTAAGTTTTTATTGTTTCTCTCCTCAGAGATCCATAATCATCATCTCTAGAACACAATTAACCAATCAGAAAACGCAAACAAATGAGTACATCTCAAATACCCACTGCTGACTTCTGCAAAGACTGTAAAAGCAGAATCTTGCTAATTTGCACTTTTTGCAAATCCATAAACCACCTAATTTTACCCACAACAAATGTGGTCTCTTTCCCACTTCTCAGCAAACATAACAGCAAAATATTGTGATGAAGCCTCTTGTTATTAGGACTTCAAAATATAACAATGATTCGTATCTAACTAGTAATAATAAATAATTGAAGCTAAACCACACTTACCAAATAAATAAACAAAGCACATTACGTGATGTATTATCTTAGCTTTTTTATTGTTTTGTTTACTTGCTAATTTACAAAATTCACTAATTCACAATGGATCTCTCAGTTTTTATTACACATGAACAAGGGTGCCTTTCATTTATATAGAACCAGATTATAAAGTCAGAAGGGACCATTGTGATCATCTAGTCTGCATCCTGCAGAACACAGGTCATAAGACTTACTGAACTGATTCCTGTTTGAACTAGAGCATATCTTTTAGATGAATATCCAGTCTTGATTTAAAAATGGTCAGTGACAGAGAATCCACCACAACTCTTGGTAAATTGTTCCAGTGGTTAACTACTCCGACTGTTAAAAATATGCACCTCATTAACAATCTGAATTTATCTAGTTTCAGCTTCCAGACATTGGATCTTGTGAGACCTTGGTCGGCTATACTGAAAAGCCCATTATCAATTTTTTGTTCCCTATTGTAGGTACTGAAAAATTGTGATCCAAGTCACTTTTTAATCTTCTCTTGGTTAAGCTAAATAGATTGAGTTCATGGAATCTATCACTATAAGGCATGTTTTCCAATCCTTTAATCATTCTCTCTACTATAGGCATATAGGTACAGCCAAGCCAGATCAGAGCAATGGTCCAGCTGTCTTAGTATTCTGCCAGTGCCAGATGCTTCAGAGGAAGAAGCAAGAAACCTATTGGACAATTATGAAACAACTTGACTGTAGGGAAAGTTTCTTCCTAACCTAACCTCATCAGTTAGTGGTTGGTTTATATCCTGAAGAATGTGGCTATATTTTAAATGCTATCTATTGTAATTGTGGATGTCCTAATTATCCACATAAACATCCAACCTTTTTTCAAATCTTACTAAACCTCAGTGATATCTAGTGGCCCTGGTTCCAAAAGTTAATTGTACTTTTGTGTAAAAATATATCTTCTTTTATCGGTTTTTAAATTTGTTGGCCTTTCAATTTCACTCAGTGCCCCCTTATTCTTGTATTATGAGATGGTAATTAGAAGCTGCATCTGTAGGTTACATTATTTTGTATACCTTTCATTTATCTTCTCTCCAAACTAAACAACCACTATATTTTTCAATTTCTCTTTGTGCCTCTAATCATTTTCACCACCTGTCTCTGAATCCTATCTGATGGACCAAATAATATATGCAAACCTCTTTCTGACTGGATGGATTAAAGTAAATATACTTTTTCATGTACTTTTAACTTCTATCTCCCTATTGGAATTTTAGCTTCATTTGCAAGGCTTTACAGCTTTTGAAATTCATGGTGACAATGGAGAGAATTGCAGCTATTCTCAGGAAGACATTCAGAACATGTGAATTGACATATGCTGGTCATACTGACCTATTCATTACATAAACATTGAGCTGTATTGACCAGAGAATTAAATATTAATTCTTGGTCAACAGTTAACTCTCAATTCCATAAAACCTGATATTTGCCAAAAAATAATTTATTACTGACATATTACTATTTTCTATTACAGGTATTTATATAACGTATTTTTCGCCATTTATAAGTGTGAAGAAACAACATTTTTTTAGTTTAAAATACTTTACTTTCTCATTCAAAAGCAGCTGCAATTTAAATTTAAAAAAATTAAAACATTATGGGCCAGATTCTGCTAGCCTTCTATATGTGAGCATAGGATGGCAGAAGTTGCCACTTCCTCAGCTCCTGTATCAGACAGAATTCCTGTTCCTGTTCTCTTTCGGTTACCTGTTAGGGGAAGGGAGGTGGTATGAGCAGGACCCATGACAAGACTGGGTAAACATTTTTATTTATTTATTTACTTATTTATTGCAAATAGTACATTTGCTGAACATGTATTTTGGGAAGGCACTGAAACTCTGAAAATTCAAGTCAAATTTTGCTATCAGTTTTGTCTCCCACTCCAAAATGGATTTCCCCCTCAAAAATATCTGTGTTTTTTTCCCCAGCCATTTTGAAGTGAAATGTTTTATTTTGAATTTGTTTCTAAATGAAATGCCATTTCAAAATTTATCTAAATTTTAAAAGAGAAGGGAGAAAAAAACACCCAAGAACAACAAGAAACAAAATAAAAATCTGGAAGAAATTCATTTTGAATTGAACAAAATATTTTGTTTGATCCTAAACCATTTTTTCCTCCATTTTGTCAAGAAAAAGCTGAAAATTCAGTTTTGGTTTCAACCAAACCATTGGGGGTTTGAGGTTTTTTTTTGGTGGGGAAGGGGAGAAATTCATGTTTTTTTGGTGCAGCCTCTGAAACAAAAAATCAATTATTCTTTCAGCTCTATCCATGACTCCACACATCTTCCCACAAACAAGACAGTGGAACTGGTTGAATATGCAATGAATAGGAAGCTGTATCCACCTTTAGCGGCTAAAGGAATGTAGTCATGGGAGCATGGCTTTATGCACCTGGCAGGTCAAGAAGGTCTCTACAAATCAGAATGTGTTCTGGTGCTCCTTCTGGAGCAGTGTGGTTCTGTACCTTCCCCAATGCATGGCTGTGTCTAAAAGGTAGACACATGCCCTGTATTGTGATGTAACCACTCATGACATTTTTAAAAGAGTATTTCAGTGACAGTGTTACTGATTGTTAAAAAAAAAAAAAAAAGAGCAACTGTTCATATACTCATTTTCTGCTCTCAGTACCTTTTGTCACAGAAAAACAGTATATAAGATCATGCACTACTTTAGTGCCTTTCTTGATGTATTATGGGTAGAGTTAAACAGACTTGCAATCTTATCTATGAATTGCCTTGCATTTGTGTGTTTATGTTGGATTCTTTGTGCTATATGAATTTATTCTTTATTCTTACAAGTACTGTTAAAAAGAAAAAAGAGATCTATTATGGGAATGTATGGACATTAAAATAATAGTCCACAAGGGCTCATTCGTTGTGTATTTCATAAATATATATTTCAATTCCAGGAAGGCAATTTTTAACATGTATATTATTTATCTAACTTTAGTAGCTCTTCTAGAGCTTTATATTTTTCTGTGAGAAATGTGGACCTGCTCTTGCAGCTGATCTGGATTTTGAACTCATTTTGAAGTCAATGTGAGTACCAGGAATGGAGAGGCCAAGCGATCAAACCTTCAAGACGTCTGATAAATAAAATATGCAGCTGAAAAATTATCTGAAACATATATGGATACTTCTTCAGAATTATTATAGACCTGATCCAGAAAAGCACATGCTTAATTTAAAAAATGTCAATAGCCCCACTGAAGTCAATGTTTAAAGTTAAGGATGCACTTAAGTGTTTGCTGGCCTGAGGCCTATCTGGATCTTCAAGAGGATACCCTTGTAATAAAGCAGACCTGTCAAGTCTATGCCTTTTCACAGCAGAATATTGCATTTTGGCATTTGCTACAGATGTACTGAGATATACTGTTTTTTCTTCTAGTGCCAGGCTGTGAGCATTTAATACAAAAGCCGAGAGTGATTTGTGTGGGAAGATAAACAGCCTTGGCACTAAAATGTTTCAAAGCAATATTCTGTTTCCTCAGCTTCTCTCAGGGCCTTATCACAATCTCCATAGCAGCATCTGCATAGGCACAGACAACTCTGCATGATTCCAGTCATGGTGTTTCCTCTGTATTCTTCCATTGGGTTTCACCATCCCTTTCCCCTGCAGAGGGAACCTTGGATCTGGCACATGCATTCCAATCACAAAACTCCCTCTAGCTGCCTTTGGGGCCCCCTTAGAGGAGTTTCTCACTGCAGAGGGGGCTTCTTGGAAAACATATATTATGCATTCCCCGTGTCCTGTCCTACTCATCCCCATGGCCCAAGCTCTGCATACCCACACATGGATCTACAGGGTCCATCTCAGAGACAGAAACATTGCTGCAGCAGTGGTTGACCCTCCTCTTTTAGCATGAGAGAGGAGACATCCAGGCTTAGTTGGCTAGTTCTGTGTGTGGCTCTTAAATCATGTTCGGACCCTCATCATTTAGATTATACAAATTCTGATTGCTCTCCAACGTTCTGCCAGATTCTGCTATTACTGCATGCACACACACAGCAGTGTTTTATTCTGTGGGAAGCCCTACTGCCTCTCATAGTAAAAGTACTATGCAACAGTGTCAGAATCAGGCCTTAAATTAGGAGTCATCATAACAGGTACTTGTTTCACCCAAATAGCCCACCTTCATGGAACGTCACCATGAAAAGAATAGGAACAATACTGTAAATATAGCTTGGAAATTTACTCACTCAATTAGTATATCAACACTCAACGTGCCCCACAAATCATCATCAATAGGCAAATCCCAAAGGGATATAGCCTTTTTGCAGATTGAAAGCCACCCAGATCGCTCTCTAGCTAGGTCCTCAAGATGGTCTGGCTGGATGTTCAGTCTATTTGCATGCAATCATCTTCTCCGTAGTGTTTTTTTTCTTTAGTATAACTTTAAAAGAAGAAGAAACATTCTTCTGATGCTTTATGTCTCAGTTTACGCAAATATATGAAAATTATGCAAATATTCAACCTACTGCTTTTTTTTAAAATAGTGGCGCTTGGCAGGTATATATAACCTAGCTGTTAATAATGTGAAGGCCTTACAATAATAATAGAGATATGTGTATTAAATGATTCTGAAATAAAAGCAGGTAGTGTTCGTGTGCATTGGCCAACATTCAAACATTAAGAATTCAGCAATTTTAATTCTAAATGAACAAAAAAGAGCCTCATCCACATAATTAACTAATGGAATACAACATTTCCTTTTAAAGAACAAAGCTATTTTTGAATTATAGGAATATATAAAAGTATCCAAAACTTTGTAATTTTTGTAATGCTTCTTCTTTTAAAAGGAGTTGAGAGCTCATGAAAAGTACCAGATCCACAGCACTGTAAACAAAAGACCTCTCCTTATTCATGCACAAAAGTATGGCATGGACAACAGCAGCAGTGCTAGCTTCCCCACTCTGCCCTACAAATGCATCTAGGACTTAAACTGCAGATATCATAACCACTCAATTCTCTGCCTATCTGCTAGGATTGCCAAGAAGGATACACCGGTTGTGATACTGGGGGTTTCAGAGTGGTGGCATAGGTTCTGGAATAGCCAGCACCCCCTGGCTTGAAGCGATTTCCAGTATATAAAAGGTTTGCAGTTTTGTTCAATGGCTTTCAGCACCCCCACCATTCAAATTGTTCCAGCATAACCATGTGTTGCTTGTTATTTTGTTGTTTTTCATCCCAAACAATTAAAAGAAATGGCAACAGATTTTTTTTTTTAAATTAACAAAAAAAGTGCTATTCTGTTTATCTAGGTCTTTATGTTTATCACCATGGTACCTGGGTGCCATTTTATATATCAGCCTCTAGTCTTGCTTAAATTTCTATAGCCAAGTTACGAACAGCTGTAAATGTGAATTTCTTTTCAGATTGCTTACATACTATGAACTCTAAAAGTGCCAACAAAGGAAATTAATATTCCCAGTACAAACTTATAAAACACAGCCAGTACATAGTTTAAAATAAATGTACCGAACATTTAGACCTGTTTAATTTTGGAATGAGTTCCATGTTTGAAATAATCTACAAGTTGAAACTGCTGAAGCGTAAAATGTGTTTGAAACTGAACAAGTTTAAATATTGAATCAATTCCGACACAAATGTGTTTGCATATTAAGAAATTAAAAGTGAATCCAATTTAAATATTAAGCTGAGGAAGAAAGAGCTGTGCTAGGGAAAAAAAGATTAAGGATGACCAGTAAAATTACCGCAGACTCAAATGCTAGAAAATTCTGGTTTGTTATTTAATCCTA